>NC_141691.1:1904564598-1905164598 GCF_964263255.1 Lissotriton vulgaris
TCATACCTTTTGGATTCCCGATCTGGGGGTGCAGTCGAGAATACGGATTGGGAAGTAGAGGCCTGGATAACCAGGCTCTCGGGTGGGGTGGGTGGACAGGAAGCTAAGGTAACCCGGAGCTGGGTGGTGGCGCCTGGCGACATTCCTATCTACAGGGAGGCCTGTAGCGGGCATGGACCAGGTGCCCAACAGGACGTCCATGAGAGCCTCATTAAACGGCAGCAGAGGCTCAGGAGAGCCTGTCTGTGGTTTAAAGACATCAGTGAGGATGTTTGACCTCACAGTAGCGACGGGGAGCGTAATCGCTAAGGCCTTGGCTGCAAGAGGTGGGCACCACACTATAAGCAGCCCCCTCCTACGTAGCCACAGAAGGAGGGGAGACAAAGCCAGTGTCAGGGGAAGTGTCGAGACCACTGGCTTCCCCTCGCTCCTCTGTCCAGTCCTGAAAGGACTGACACTCATGTGTCAGAGGGTCCTCAGACCCCTCCCAATCCCCCTCGTCCCGCATCTCCTGATATTTAGGGTCAAAGGATGGACCCGGATCAAAGAAGAAATGCTCTTCAGCCGGCGTCGAATCCGGACCAAGGGAGGGATCAGGGACGGCCCCGTGTGGGGACGGGGGCGGGGGCAACACCCTGGGGGTCGATGTCGACGCCGGTTGGGTCGTTAAGTTGACCAGTGGCGACCCGGAACCGGATCCCGCGGGAGCCTGGGGCGTCGGGACCGGAGTCGCCGATGGCGCCGGGGCTGAAGCACCCAACGGTGCCGGGGCCGAAGCACCCGGCCCGCGTGGACTCCCAGTCGGGGCCATGGGGCCCGGAGGCGCCGTGGGACCCAACGGAGGAGAGAGGGACCTCATGGCCATGAGGAAGGCCTTGATCTCCTCCGGCGTCCATCCAGGAGACCGGCGGGTATGGAGCTGCCCGCGACGCCTGCGGCTCCGGCGGAGCTGCGGGGGCGGTGTCGCCTGGACCCCTGGCCGCATCGAGCAATGTCGTCTCTTCGACTTCTTGTGCCTCTTACCTGAGGACTTGGAGCCCGACAAATGGGGTCGACTCGCCGAGCTAAGATGACTGTGGCCCCGCGACCAGTCCCTCGACCTCCTCCTGGACCAGGACCTTGAGCGGCTGGAGCTTGAGGCGCTTACGGGACCTCTCCCGCCAGCCTTCGAGTCACGGTCCGGCAGTCGGGGCACGACCGGTCATCGTGGTCGGCCCCAAGGCAATACAGGCACCGGCGGTGGGGATCGGTAACCAACATCAGTTGGTTGCAGTCGGTACAGGGCTCGAACCAGGGCATTCCTACCGGCACCGAGAGTCATGAAGACTCGAGAAGAGATCAAAAAATGACCAAAAAAGTTTAGTCAAAAAGTGACTAAGGTACTGCTTTCTCCAGATCTGCTTTTGCTGGCGTGGAAAAAAGAAGAACTGACGTCAGCGCGCGAGGGCGGCGTCTAAGTACTCCGACGAAGTCATCCCGGCGCCAACGACGCCGGCGACGGATGAGGAGCCGCAGACGACGCCTAGCAACGCGCAGGGGTATTGTTACGAAAAAATTTCCGGATCCAGTCTGACGCCTGGGGGTTATTCTAAGGTAAGGAATCTAACTAACGTGTTTCTTTCAGATACTGTTGTACAGTTTATATGCCATGATAGAGTGTATGATTCAGAAAAGGGGGTGGTGATGAACAGAGTGTCTGAATTAAGCAGACCACTCTTACCCAGTCCAAAGATCAGGGCTTGATCCATCACCGTTTTTTAGCTCACTGCACCATCCCAGCTCAGAACTTGGCTATATGCAAATTAGTCTGACCCTGGCCCAGTGCATCATGGAAACAGGGCAGACCAAACTACCAAGCCAATTCTTATACTGGGAAGGAAACAAGCTACCGGGGACCGGTTTCTGGCATTTCAGCCGTCTTCGGCCCGGCTTGCTTGAATCCTGATGGTGCAATGAGCTAGGGACTCACATCTGAGTATACCCTTCCACGCTTATGGTGGACAAAAATGATTCAGAAAAGGGGGTGGTGATGAACAGAGTGTCTGAATTAAGCAGACCACTCTTACCCAGTCTAAAGATCAGGGCTTGATCCATCACCGTTTTTTAGCTCGCTGCACCATCCCAGCTCAGAACTTGGCTATATGCAAATTAGTCTGACCCTGGCCCAGTGCTTCATGGGAACAGGGCAGACCAAACTACCAAGCCAATTCTTATACTGGGAAGGAAACAAGCTACCGGGGACCGGTTTCTGGCATTTCAGCTGTCTTCGGCCCGGCTTGCTTGAATCCTGATGGTGCAATGAGCTAGGGACTCACATCTGAGTATACCCTTCCACGCTTATGGTGGACAAAAATGATTCAGAAAAGGGGGTGGTGATGAACAGAGTGTCTGAATTAAGCAGACCACTCTTACCCAGACCAAAGATCAGGGCTTGATCCATCACCGTTTTTTAGCTCACTGCACCATCCCAGCTCAGAACTTGGCTATATGCAAATTAGTCTGACCCTGGCCCAGTGCATCATGGGAACAGGGCAGACCAAACTACCAAGCCAATTCTTATACTGGGAAGAAAACAAGCTACCGGGGACCGGTTTCTGGCATTTCAGCCGTCTTCGGCCCGGCTTGCTTGAATCCTGATGGTGCAATGAGCTAGGGACTCACATCTGAGTATACCCTTCCACGCTTTTGGTGGACAAAAATGATTCAGAAAAGGGGGTGGTGAAATGCCAGAAACCGGTCCCCGGTAGCTTGTCTCCTTTCTGGTGAAGAATTGGCTTGGTAGTTTAGTCTGCCCTGTTCCCATGATGCACTGGGCCAGGGACAGACTGATTTGCATATAGCCAGGTTCTGAGCTGGGATGGTGCAGTGAGATAAATAACGGTGATGGATCAAGCCCTAATCTTTGGACTGGGTAAGAGTGGTCTGCTTAATTCAGACACTCTGTTCATCACCACCCCCTTTTCTGAATCATGATAGAGTGTAGGCAATGAAATGTCCAGTGCAGAACTGTGTCTGAGAGTAAGAATGCATACTGAGTTGGCCACAATGGTGTACCCCCCGCATTGTGAACTTTACTCATCTTTTTTCCTGATGGTGAAGCATTTCTGCAAACCTAGAAGCAATGCATTAAACGTCTTGCAGGATACACATTGACAAGGATTCTCTTCCAGCCAAGGATAAAGGGATTAGGGGCCTCGGAATGGAGGTAGGCATTTGCACTATAGTATATAAGTATCCCTCAGTGCTCAGTATCAGCTGATCAATTATACATGCCTAACCAGGAGTCACTTTACTTCCGGATTAATAATAACATTTGATGCAAAATGTGATTGAAAATGCCCAGATTGCACCCAAGATGGGGCAAATCTTTTGCACTTTGTCATTGAGAGGTATGGCAGAAACGGATAAAATGTCTGCTGATGGTATTCCACTGCTATAGATTAATGTAGTAATGCCACATTTCCAAAATGCAGTAACATTGAATCGGATCATAGAAACACCAGGATAGTTTAGCCCAAAATATTCTTGTTTGCTATGGTGTCATTACTGCATCATTAAATAATCTGAGATGTAGTACAGCACCCTGAAAGTGCATCTCAGTGTGGAATTGTTAAATTCTGAATATGCCTTGACTTTAGTCTTACAGATTAGCGTGGCAGAAGCCTTCCACAGCATAATATTGTTTGGTTGCTTGTTCACATTAGGGGTGGGTGACGAATTCTCCGCCGGCAGAGTTTGCAGAGTGTTGCCCACTCCACGCGGAGTTCCCAAAAAGTGATGCAGAGCGGAGCTCTTTCTTTGAAACGGCTTGCCAACGGCAAGTTGGTGAGTGCTCACGAGCAAAAGAAAGGGCGTGCTTCTCAATGCGGGCAGGCGCAGTAGGTCACGATCGCTCACGCTGAGAAACCTGCTGCTCTCGTTGAGGAAGCTGTGTCTCGAGTAGAATGTCTACTCAGGCGGCAGAAAGCTGCAGCGCCCTTTGGCGTGACACGTAGGGCCATTCTCCGCTGACTTTACATCACAGGACAAACTCCCAGCATTAAGAATCAGTGCAAGAAGGTTGACTTAATAGACTCTGCAAATGGTGGAACTCTGCGTAACACAGTGGACTTTTTCCAACACTTCGAAGAGCTTCGTGGAGCAACACTCCGCAAACTCCGCCTAGGCCTAGTTCACATCTCAAAGCTTTCATCTCCTCAACTAAAATTGCAGGGCCCACTATTACTTTGGCTAAAAGGAGAATATTCTTGAGATGTACGATAATTAACCCCACGGATTTACAGATGGCTATGCTCAGAAAATTCTTGAAGGCCCTTATTACAAGTTGTGTGGATTACAGTGGGATATTTACCACACCCTGTAAATTCTGTTATCCCAAGGTGATGTATTTAACGAGTATGATAATCCAAGTTTTCAATTTGAAAATTAGGTGTAATATACAGAGCCTGTATTTAACACACTAAGGGACATATATATATATCTTTGTGTTTATGATTACCTAATTTGAGGTGAGGTGTAGCATACAGAATCTGTATTTAACACACTAAGGGCCTGATGTACATACCTTTGTGTTTGCGATTACCTAGTTTGCAATTCGCTATTAGGTAATCACAAACAGTGATGTAATAAAGTGTGTTTTACACTGTTTACGATTCCCAGTGGATCGAAATAGACCTACCTCATTCATATTCATGAGGTAGATCAAAATTGGCGACCAAGTGGGAATCGCGAAAAATCACAGGGAATGTGGCCTGCTGAAGTCAGCAAACCGCCATGTCTATGACTTCTTTCAAATAAAGCATTGTTTTTTTTGTATGCAGCAATGTGTTTCAAAAACTAAAATAAAAAATGCCTATTCATTTTTTAAGAGTAGGCAGTGGCCCATAGGCCATCACCTCCTTGTCCTCTTTCCATCATCTATGTTTGTATCAAGCTTCTCACCAATGGCTGTAGCTTCAGTTCCTCACCTCCACTGCCCTGGGCTCTAACAGCAGTTTGCAGCCTGGTGCTATGAGCCTACAGGCTGTATGCAGTTTTATTCAGGGTGGACACCACCATTGTAGGCCTCACCATGCCTTTCAAATGCAGGCTTGTTCAGTGCCTTGCCTCTCCACTGCACTGCACTGAATTCAGACCGGCCCCCACCACACCAGACATTTCAGTGCTCTTCATCTGGGCTCAATAGTGAAATGCTCATGGAATACACTACCTAACAGAGCTCGAGCTGAATGTACCTTTTGGTTCTGGCCCTTTTTGCAGAGTTATCCCCAAACTTTTTGCCTTCCTCCTCCTATTTTTCTGACTTTTTTTGTATCCGTTAGGACTCTGGGCATTTTACCACTGAAAATAATTGCTAACATGCATATGCTCTCTGTGTAAATTATGATTGTGATTGGTTATTCAAGATTGCCATATTTGATTTACTGGTAAGTCCCTAGTAAAGTGCACTGTGTGTGCCCAGGGCCTGTGGATCAAATGCTACTAGTGGGCCTGCAGCACTTATTTTGCCAGCCACATGAGTAAGCCTGCAAACATGTCTCAGGCCTCCCACTGCAGTGCCTGCAAGTGCAGTTTTAAACTGCCATGTCGACCTAGCAAGTGCACCCACTTGCCAGACCCAAACCTTCCAGTTTACTACATGTAAGGCACGCCTAAGGTAGGCATAAGGCAGCTCCATGGGTACGGTGCAGTGTATTTAAAAGGAAGGGCATGTACTGGTGTGTTTAAATTTCCTGATAATGAAATGCTGCCAACTTCGTTTTTTACTATTGCAAGGACTATATCTCCCATAGGTTATGATTGGAGCTATCTTGTAACATCTTATAAGTGTAATTTCCAATTGGGAAGAGCATGGGATTTGGCGTTTGGTCTACCTGAACTTAGAATTTAAAACTACATCTTGTAAATGAAGTTGGTTTTTTATTTTGTGTGTTTTAAATGCAACTTTTAGAAAGTGGGCATTTAATTGCTTTGCCATTCTGCTCCCCTGCTTGCCTGTGGAATCTATGTCTGGTTGAGACTGATAGTTGGGTTGTTTGTGCATTCACTCTAGACAGTCACACAAAGGGAGTTCAAGTGTGCCTTGCATATCTTGATTGCCCATCACCAGACTGATGGGCATTCCTGAACTAGAGTGGTGGGAGGAGTTGTCACTGACACCTGAATAGGGCTGTGCCTGTCCTCTCACAATGCTTTCTCCCCCGCTTTTAGTGTATCTGGGAGGCTGCACAAGGCAAGGCAGGACCCGTGCACTACAAAGACTATCCTTTAAAGTATGCCTACTTCAAAGGCAGAAAGGGGTATAAATATTGGGCCTGTAACCCTATATGTGGGAAACACTTCAAGAAAGAGCTGTCGAGCTGACAGGAAGGGTACTGCCCCTTTGCTTTGTTACTGTGCTGGGTTGGCCTGCAGTTGCTGCTTCTGCCTTGGAGAGGAAAAGGACTGGACTTCGTTTTGTATCCTGCTTGAGAGAATTCTCATAGGGCTTGAGTGTGCTTGTCTCCTGTTGAGAAGTGTCAGGGTCATCAAAGATTTCAACTGCAGTCCACTGGGCTCATCTCCTGGGAGTTCTGACCTGTCAAGTTTTGCCAATTCCAGTTCTGGGCCCTTGGAGGTGGCTTTGCTGCCGAAAGAAGAAGAAAATATAAGTGAATACCTTCCATGCCGGTTTTTCCTGCGGCAAGCCTGCCATGTGGTTGAAAAAACAACACATCGCCGTGCTGAGGCAGAAGGCCAGTTTGCGGGTGGAAGAATCGACACAGCGCCGGTTTGCGTGGCTCTAAATGCACCACAGCCCGAGTCCCGAGCACCATGTCTCCTCTCATCTCATCTGAGACACCCACTTCAACTTTAAAGCAGGCCTGGCTGTGCGGCTAAAAAATCATTGCATTGCGGCGCTGCGGCCGAAGGATCGATGCAGCGCCTGTTTGTGGCTGGGAGAACTGATGCAGCGCCTGTTTGCAGCTGGGAGAATAGATGCAGCGTCTCTTTCACCGCCGCCCTATCGACCCTCACAAGTCAACATTGATGCTGGCCTTCAGTGTGGAACTAAGGACGCACAGTGAGAAACCGACACACCATCTCCCTGAGCAGTAAGAAACTGAAACATCGCCTCCTCTCCGAAGTAAGGAAGTAAGGAAGCGACGCATCACCTCCCCTCAGTGGCAGTAAGAAACTGACACATCACCTCCCCTAGGAGGAAGAAACCAACGCCGTCGCATCACCTTCCCTGCATGTGCTTTTGTCTTTGATTTTGAAGCATACTAGGTACTTTGTGCTAAAAAGTGATGCATCTATGATTTTATAAGGACTGATCTGTTTAAACCTTTTGAAAGAGATATCTTGATTTATGTATTTTGGAGTTCTGGTCTTGTTTTGATTAGATAAAGATTGGTTATTTTTCTAAACTGGTGTGGAGTCCTTTTGTGGTGTTTTCACTATGTTACTGTATGTGTGCACACATGCGTTACACATTGCCTGTGAGATAAGCCTGACTGCTCGTGTCAAGCAGGGGTTATCTTGGGTGTGTAACTCCCTTACTCTGACGAGAAGAAAGGATCCCTATTTAGACAGGTTACAAGCCACTGGAAAGTAGAGAGCCCCATTTCTGACAGTTCCCTCGTACTATCAGAATAACTCTGCCAAAGGCTAGGTCTTTACTTTGAAGTTAACAATGAACATCCACTTTTTAGTCCAATGGAGAATGAAATAGTCCTACGCAGGCACAGGTTTGAGCTTGGAGTTAATATGCCATACACGAGCCAAATATGCCAATAGGTATATTCCCAGCCATCAACGACAAGAGCACCCGGAAATCCTGGGCTTTACTATTAAATAATGTTGTAAACTTTTCTGCTACAAGTAGATGAACTGCCTGACTGCTAAATGAAATTCAGTAGGCCTGATGTCTACGACTTATCCTCTGGCTTCTCTTTTAAGAGGGGGTGCTTTTTCGGAGGTTTGCCCCTCCTAGGGTCCTGAAATCTGCAGATGAAGACACGGTGGGGAATACTTTGAAGTGTTTTGTGTATAGTGTTGGCATGAGAATGTATACATGTTCGCCACAAATATAGTACAAATTACCTGCTACTTAACAGAGGCTCAACCATGGTTAGACTTTAAGAGAGGAGACACTCGTGTCTATGTTAATTGCTGATTGGATATTTTTTTCTATATTTGAATTATATTTTAGAAGTACCTAGGTTCATTAATGTTAGTTGTTGAGGTGCAAGTTCTTAATTTAACTGAGGCACGTGTAATCATTTTAAAGTTGTCGTAGCGTTTGTACTTTCAATCTGTACACTTCCTAAATTATGATTATCTGTTATGGAGTGATCAACCACCTTGAAATACTTTGCTTGACACTGTGGACAGCAGCAGAAAATAAACATAATAATTCACTTAAATTGCTAGTTTGCCTATTACATTTTAATTAGTGCCATAAACAAGAAGGTTACACGTTTATTTTTGTATTAAATAATCTTCTAACAAAAAATGTTTTCAAGTCTGTCAGCAACTGCAAATACAAGGGCACCACAGGGCCCAAACACTACTAACAATAGAGTTAAAGCTTAGACACTCCTCCCACATGAAAACACGTCTAGAAATGCACAGTGGCACTGAAAATAATACGAAGAATATACTGATGCCGAAACACATCTCTCTATACCGATTTTTATAATATTATGATACAAGCATATGGACCCTGGAACTATGCCATCATCTTCCCCTGAATCCTGGTCCAATGCAAATAACAGTTTATAAGGTGACAGATGCTCATAACCGAACCATAGGTTATTAGGTGAAGGCTGTTTTTGTTCTTGCACACAGGACCCATAAGCAGATTTTATATAGGTTGTATATGATTTGTTAGAAAATCAAATATGAAGAGAATAGTTCTGGCGAATGTATTTCGTAGACCTTTTTTTTGAGGCCCTCTCCTTTTGAATGGCTTTCACTAAATTGACAAAAAACAGCCCTCTAGAAATCAATTTCTTTATTTTCATCATGTTTGATTTTCATTTTTTTGAGTCTTTTGAGCCACCCCCCATTTATTTGTATGTTATTTTTTTCCAAGATCTTCTTTCCTATCTTTCATGCCCCTTCTGCTACTCCTCCCAAATTACACCAGTAAGTTTTGCAAACTCCTTACTCCCGTTTCTTCTTTATTGCTCTTTTTGTCTGCAAACTCCTTACTTCTTCCCATACTTACTTCATTTTTAAATACCCCTTAAGCACCTTCTCACTTTACTACTTTTTTTACAAACTCCTTACTTAAACACTCCTGCTTTACTGTTTTTTTTTGTAACATACCACTTACTCCCATTTTAATACATTTTTTTCAATCCTCATTCTCCTTTCCACCATATTCCCATTTTTACAGACCTTATTCCCCCTCCTCTTTCATTCCTTTTTGAAGCCCCTTACTCAAGCTTTCCCTTTACTCAAGTTTTTATTTTTACAAACACCCTACTCTCACTTTGCTGAAACTTTTTCGAACCCGTTACTCCCATTCCCTCATTTCTTCCATTTTGTTTTTACAAAATACTAATTCGTCCTCCTGCTTTACTCCCTATTTCAAACCCCTTATTTCCCGTCCCACTTTACTACCTTTTTTAACAAGACCTCTACTCACACTCCCATTTTATTCGGCTTATTTTTTTTTCAAACCCATTGCACCCTATCCCGCTTTACTCCCATTATTGTTTTTAAAAACTCCATATTCCCTCGCCTGCTTTACTACTTTTTTCAAACCCCTTACTTCCTCTCCCCATCCTGTATACTCACCCCCATTTCCCTTCTTACCTTTTTATCATGTTGTTCCTTACCTTTTCCACTGAAACATATTCCAATGGAAAATGTATCTCGCCATTTCAACTTTTGTCTAAAATAAAGTTTCCTCAGCCAGTTGTTGCCAGGCTGACTTTCTTCATTTTAGAAATTAGTCACAATAACGGATTACCTTTATAGGTATTCCCTGTTAACTTGAGATCAGTAATATAATATAAAGCATCACAGGAGTAGAGTGAGCTAAAAAGTGCATTTGAACGTTTTACTTGTAAATGATTTCCCATATTTTGTGGGTGGAGAGGTGAGGGTACGGATGTAAAATGCACTTTTGAAACTACACCATGTACATATACTTCATTCCCATTTATGTTTAGGATTACCGTGATAGTGAGAAGATGAAACAAGGGCAGTCGAGGGAGGCACATGTAAAAAAAGATATTGTTATCCTATGTCACTGAATATATTAAAGAAATGTATACCCCCATCTAGACCCTCTCTTCAATTCCATATACTGACTTTCCCTCTAAGGGATATCAAGAACCTTCTGCTGAACCTGGTCACGAGGAATCCCACTGAAATGAGGAGCAACTTTGGGTATGTGAAAGCCCACTGGGCCCAGAAGAAGAAAAATATGGCGGCTTGGGGCAAACAGCTCTACTCCAAGGTGAGTTTGTGGTTGAAAGGGAAGATAAAGAATGTTAGTTCTTTCTAAGACGTACACACCTTAAATGCATCTAGAAACATAAGCAAATTAAGCTTCACAGATAAGACTGTAGATGAATCAACACATCTTGCTGATTTTCCACTGTCATTGTGTGCAATCTTAGATATTAATTTCGTGGGGACAAACATTTTTAGGGGATTTTGCACTTTTCGAACACATAACTCCCTTGCACAAAATAGTTTGTTAGTGTTGCATATAGTGCCTAAAGTACATTACACGTTGTGATTGGTGACAATATAATTTAAAAGAAATTAGGTGTATACTCATTTTATGTACAAAGATAAAAAAATGTGTGATTGTGCCTTATGACCTCGGTAAAGATGATTCTGGAGACATAAAAAGAAATATTATCCGGTAAGTCCATAACTTGCCGTTCCTCGCACTAATATGGGCTACTCCTACATCTTATATTAAAGGTGGGACATCAGCATTATCTTCAAACGCTTCACAGGTCTCAATGCTCATCAGCTTCGGCCGCTGTAACTGGACAGGACCTTGGTGAATCGCCTTTTTTTCTAGAACGATATTTGCCACATCAGGAAACGAATGCAAAGTTGGATCAACTTCCAGCTTTTCAACTGTCTTTGTTCTAATGAAGAAAAGATGCAAAAACCTGAGTGAGTGGTGCATTAATGAGCCTTCTTCATGTACGCATTGTCATCTTTGCCATGGCAGATATCAGAATTAAAGTTACCAAAATGTATAATCCTTTCAGGACACAAAAATTACACACATACTTCTTGCCCATAAAGGTCAAATTGCTTTATCAATAGAGAATTAACTGCTCAAGAAAAGGAAGAGGATACGTAGGAAATAAATATGCAAAGGTGAACACCTTGTGACTACCTGGACTGAGAATGCCCCTACAATTCACCCTGCCAAGGTCAACATCAACATGTTAAGGCTTCTAGGAAACAGAGCGTTGAAAGACTACTATCCAATAACAAAAAACAAGGGCCCAACAGCAAAGAGAGATTACCCTAGGGATGTTCTAAACTAGTATATGCTGACAGAAGAGACTACAGAGACAGAGGCGAGGTAGCCCCGGGGGGCATATTTCACAAGGAGGGCTTGTAATTAATCAACCAGCATTTGTAGAGCGCAGCACTGTCACCCCTGGGGGTATCTGGGCGTTGGGCATGGCTGCCCAATGGCTGCAGACTGGCCGTAGCGGGCACCGGGTCATCCCCCGGTGCGCCTCATGGGTGGTGGCCGGTTTGGTGCCCCTAGGGCCCGTTTTTGTTACTCAGACGTTTTTGCAGCATAACTGCAAAATCAGCCCTGTAACAAAATCGGCCGAAAACCGACCTAGGCAAAGAGCTAGGCGGCATCCACAACCTCCACGGGAGGGGGTGGAGGGGGGAAGGGTTGGTGGCCGGCCGAGCACTTTGCCAGGGCCGGTTTTGGTTCCCAGTCCGGCCCTGGCGTTGGGGTGCAATTTATCCTCCGAAAAGTCAGGTCTTGAGGAAACAGCAGGAGGAAACACGCAGAAAAGGCAAAACAGAAGACAAAAAAGAGCAGCAAATGCAAAACAGGACAGAAAAACAAGCAGAACAGAGCAGAAGAGGGCAAATGAGAGGGCAGAAAAACGAGCAGAAAAGATAAAACAGAGCAAGAAACAAGCAGAGACGGAACAAACAGAGGACAGCAGGTAGACATCCAGAGAGAGTAAAGGACTGTGGGCAAGCTGAACAGGAGAACTGTCACAGGGGGAGCTGGCACGAGGGCCTGCTCATTGGGGTCTCACTGCAGCCTTCATTAAGGGGGTCCTGGAGGAAGGGTGGGGCAGTGGGAGGTCGGAGGAGGGAAATAGCAGGAAGAGGGAAGAAACGAGTAGAAAAAAGGCAGAAAAGAGGGCGGGAACAAGAACTGGAAAGGCAAATCAGAGGGCAGAAAAACAAGCAGAAAGGGCAAAACAGCAGAAGAGGACAAACAGATGACAGAAAAACAACCAAAAAAGGCAAAACAGAGAGCAGAAAAAATTGCAGAAAAGGCAAAACAGAGAGCAGCAGAAAAGGCAAAACAACAGGCAGAAAAACGAGCAGAAAAGACGAAACAGAGGGCAGAAAAGCAAGCAGAAAAGGCAAAACAGGGCAGAAAAACAAGCAAGATGAAAAGTCAAAACAGAGGGCAGAAAAGTCAAAACAGAGGGCCCGAAAACAGAGAAAAATTAGCAGGAAAATGCAAAACAGAGGACCGAAAAACATGCAGAATGGCCAAAACGGAGGGCAGAAAAATGAGCAGAAAGACAAAATAGAAGGCAGAAAAACAAGCAGAATAGGCTAAACAGAGGAAAAAACGAGAAGAAGAGGCACAAACAGAGGGCAGCAGTAGACAGGCAGCAGAGGGTAGCAGAGTGCGGGCAAGCTGGACAGGAGAACTGTTGCAGGGGGAGCTGGCATAAGGACCTTCTCAATGGTTGTGCTGCAGCCCCCATTAAGTAGGTCCTGGGGAAGTGCAGCTGCTGGGAGGAGGGAAATATTGGGAAGAAACAAGTAGAAAAGGGCAGAACAGAGGGCAGAAAAATGAGCAGAAAAGGCAAAACAGAAGGGAACACAAAAGGCAAAAGAGCAGACAGAAAAACGAGCAGCAAAGGCAAAAGAAAGGGCAGAAAAATGAGCAGAAAATGCAAAACAGAGGGCAGAAATCAAGCAAGCAGAAAAGGCTAAACCGAGAGCAGAAAATGAGCAGATAGGCAAAATACAGCAGAAGAGAGTAAAACAGAGGGCAGAAAAACAACATAGGGCAAAAAAACTAGCCGAAAAGGCCAAACAGAGGGCAGAAAAAGGCAACACATAGGGAAAAAACGTGCACAAAGGTAAAACAGAGGGCAGAAAAGGCAAAACAGGGCAGAAAAACGAGCAGAAAAGGCAAAACAGGGCGGGAAAAGGCAAAACAGAGGGCAAAAAAACGAGCAGGCAGTAAAAACAAAAGTATAATTTCTATCAGTTCGCTCTGCGCTCATTGTAATATGTGCAGATCACTTATACCTGCTCCTGCTTGGTATAAATGCTCCATATACTCACCACAGGGTGCAAATCTGTGAATATTGCAAGGAAATGTTAATGTGCACAGTCTCCCCACTGCCATGTCCCTGTTCATATGCGGAATTAGTAATGAATCTTGTGCTTATTTAAGTTGCAGTTGCATTTTATAATTCTGCCATAAAGCAAATGGTTAGAAAATCTGTTGAATAGGTTGCACTGCACAACCAACAATTGACGTAGAACTGAAGCTTTCTAAAAGAAAATATATATAGATTTATTTTGCTAGATAAACCCTATGACATTCATATTAAACCAAAAAACGCTCAGCACCTTCACACAATGTCTGGGGCATTTATTAGTCAGCATAAAACGCATGATTTATTCATCTGAGGTTTGAGCTTTGTCCTAACAAGTAAAAAATAAAATCACCTCTGCTTTGTTTCCATTTTACAGCTTTGATTCCCACTAGATTTCTTGGAGAGCTTTGAAGTAGCCCTGATAATTTCTGTAGCCTGCAGAAAGAAGACGAAAATGGTATTTGCTTCATTTTTAAAGACACTTTTATTTGACTTTTCCATGAAATGTAGGCTGAGAATGAAAGCACAGCGCCGCTTTTAAGATATGACATCTGTAGGATTTATACGGTTCCGGGAACACTCATATCCTGGGACTCCCTGCTAAGGGCATTTAAACTTAGTGTTAGAAGCTATACAAGCATAAAAGATAGACTGGAATGTCAGGATCATCTTGCACTAATCATACATTTCATATTCATACAGAATATTTAAGCATTTTTAGGATAAACTTGTGATTTGTTTTACTTGTAAAGTAGGTCTCTGCTGTACACCGTCTTCTGGGTTAAAGTGATGTTTTTAGGCATCTGATCGCCTTCCTGCGCGAGAGACGTACTCCTACGTTCACTGGGGATTAAGGGCCTGATGACAAGGCAGGCAGAGTGCTATCCACAGTTACTGCTGCGCCTATCTCTTCCCTAACCCTTAATTGGCCATGGGGATCCCATCTTCCCAGGCCAATTCCAAAAGGCCCTGGGGACCCTCTCACCTGGGGCCAAATACAATTAAACAGGGGAGGAGAGTGTGTAGCCCCCCTCCCCGAGGCTAAAAAGCCCCCAGGGACCACATCTCTCAGAGGCAAATACAATCAAAAGGGGAGGGGCGTGAAGCCTGCTTGGGCCCTGGGACCCCATCCCCCAGGGCTGAGGGAAGGGGGGCACGAAGCCCCACTCCCTGACTCTCTGTAGGCCCTGGGGACAAACCAACAAAAAAAGGGGAGGGCCGTGCGGCACCCCTCCCTGAGCCTTCATAGGCCTCTCCCCTTTTTGTGTTTAAAAGGGGAGGTGGGCTGCACTGCACCTTCCTGAGCGGGGAGGGGGGGGGGCCCTGGGACCCCATCCCCTGGGGCCAACGTCAATCAAAATGGGGCCCCTGTAATTAATAAATGGAGGGGGCATGCAGCTCCTTTCCCTGACCATAATTTGGCAGTGGGGACCCCCCCCCTGGTGTCAAAATGTAAATAAAAGGGGGGGGAGGCTGTATGACCTCCCTCTCTGAGCGTTTATAGGCTCTGGTGTCCCCATCCCCCAGGAACATCACTTATTATGAAAGGGAGGGGGCCTAGCAGCGCCCCCTTCCCAAGCCTATTTTGGCCCAAGGACCCCATGCCCCAATCCTATTTTGGCGCCGGGCCCGCATCAGTTACAAATGGGTGAGCCCACCAAGTTACACACCAAGCACAACATTATGGGGCCCCTGCCGGCTCCCCACATTGTGCGGGAGCCGACATGGTTCCCCATGAGGGAGCAGCTATTTATGCTGCTCCCTCCAGGTGGGAGCAATCTGTTGTTCTGTTTCCCTACATACATCAGTGCCGGCAGGGAATCAGATCGCAAGTCTGCTCCCAACTGGCAATAACGTTTTAAAGCTCCAGCTGGCTGGCAGCATACTTAGTATTTGCTCCCGTTTGGCAGAAGATTTGAAAATGCCCCCACCAGCTGGGAGCAAACACGTTTCCCTGCATGGGCTAGTGTGGGGGGGGGGGGGAATTGATGTGCCCTGGTTGTTGGTTACCTGACACACAACATGTGAGCCGGCACAGGAGGATGGAATCCCTGGGGCCAAAATAGGCTCTGGGAGGACTGCTGTGCAACCCCCACTGCTTTTTGTTCAAAATGACGGCTTGAGGGATGGTGTCCCCAGGGCTCTTTTAAGGCTCGGAAAGGGAGACTGCATGACACCCCCCCTCCTCCCCTAAAAAATACTTTGGGTCCCAGAGGATGAGGGCCCGAGGCTGAAAATGGCTGTGCACCCCAATTCCCTTAAGAAAATTTTGGGCCACTGCCAATTTGACTGGTGAGGGGGATCCCTCTGGGTTCCTCCCATGGGGCCAAGAGGTGCAGGGTAGCCCCACCCTTCCCCATTACATCATTTTATTTCACTTCAGGATAGGGGTCTAAGGGCCAGATGTATCAAAGTTTTTTTTGTCTCTATGGGAAAATGAGTTCTAACAGATGGCCTTAAGTCCACGAGTCCAGTACTGGCTGCGAGCAACATTCTTCTAATGTTCCTGGCAGCAAATTTGTTTGCTCGCTCCCAAAAGGTTCTGACTCCTGCAGGAGCAAACTGGCCCAAGTGAAAAAAAGCTCCCTGGGCCACTCAGAATGCTCTATTTTTCATTTGGCACCCCCACAAGACTCTTGCGCACACAACCGTCAAGATATACAAATATTTTTAAACTTACATTTTTCAAAAACTACTGAACAGATTTACACAAATTCACATAAATAACAATCTGTGAATTAAGATTTAGGTTCCTGCCAAATGTGGTGTAATTACGTTCACCAGTTTTTGCAGTAGCACTGCCTTAAGAATTCTATGGAAAATGCATTGGGAAATATGCTTGCCCCTTTTTATCTTGGCCCCCGTCTGACAGATCACCCGGAAAGTTTCCAGGAAAGAGCTGAAGCGAATGTGCTTTTTTTGGAAAGTTTTGTGAAGATCCATCAAATGGCGCAAAAGTTATTAACAAAACAAAAATGCTCTTTGCCTATGGAAATGCTGGCCTAACTATACCTACGGTTTTGGTAAACATATTACAACTTTCATTACTATCTGCATGCAGAATTAAGAAATGCAGGACAAATATTCTAGTAGTGAAGAAAGTCAGTGAACAGTTGAGCAGTACTGTGTGAGCACAGGTTAACGCTTCCAGGTAAGAGATTCTCAAGTATAAGGCCCTCTTATGTAGGGCATCTTGGATCCCCTATTGTAGGGCACCTATAAGAAACCTTCCCATTATAGGGCAGAGCACTCTGCTGTAGTTTGTCTTTAAAGCCTGGCAGCTCTTATTGTAATGCCTGGCCAGCATTCCCTCCAGCATGCTCTCTGCTGAGCGACAGCAGGCACCGAAGAGCTGAGAGCACTTCCAGGCACCCTGCAATGATTATTCTGTCAGAACCACCTTCTGTTTATGCCGGAGAAATGTTCCCTGACGGGAGAACAGCGGCCTGCGCTCCATTAGCTAATAAGATGTTCCATGCCTGACTTGAACATGCTTCTCGAGCACCGCTCCCAGATGAATCAGACATTTCAAAGGCCGCCTCTCAAAGAGACACTACATACCCTTGGCATGGTGATCACTAAATGTCCAGTTGTCTGAGACCTCTTGGCCGAGCTGCTGTCAGGCTTCACTTCTGTGGGGAGCACAAGCTGAAAGGCCTGAAGACAGAAAGCAATGAAAAGTTAACATCAATCCGTACACGACATAGAAATGAGAATATCCACATATTGCCCACCTGTGTCTTCTTTCCCTTTAGAAGAGCACTATATAATGCGCTTCAACATAAAGACGCATTTCACTGATATTTCAATTTCATTTTTGGAAAATATTTTTGCATCTGCACTATCAGAGGATGTTGATCATTTTCAAAAAGGATACTTACAGGAAAGACTTATTTTGTCTGCATGATTATTATGTTAATTTTTGCTTACTGGGAATTACATACTAACTGCATTTTACTCTGTTAAATTCGCCCCAGATTAACCGACACTGGGGAACCAGAACTCACAAGGATTACAGGACAAGCACAGAGGCTCCCTTGAGAAATGAGGAATGAGGAATGAGGAATGGCCAGATAAATTGTACATTCTGCATTCAGTTTCTCTGTGATTCCCCAATCCGTAGAGTTTCACTCAGATTTTGGCCCTGTGAAACTGAGCAGTTGTGCATCACTTCTTGGGATGAAGTGGCAATGAATGGCTTAGCGGCTTCTACCACTGACTCATATGATCGCGGCTTCTCTAAGCTAATGTACACTAAGCAGACATTGATCCATGGACAAGATGAGGGGTTTCTAGGTCTGAATGTACTACAACACATATAACATTAAATATATAGCAAACCTAGAATTAGTAGTCCCCACTTATCTCTCCATGCAAAATGACTACTGATGTTGGATAGACTAAAGATGTTTCAGGTGGGCAATATATAGCTGCCCGAAGAGTAAAACAGATTTTCTGCTTCATAAATGTGCCAGCTATTTTCTATGTCGTCTCCGATTTTCTAAGAAGGTTCAAATCCATCTCGAGACATGATAGTCTAAAAATGCACCTTAGGATTTTTGATAAGACACAATTAACTTTTCTTGAAAATCGACAACTATTCAACCCAATAACCTCACAATTAATAAGGCTTGCTAAGTGTAGGAAGGTTGCACAGGCAGAGTAAGTAAAACTATTACTTTGTTTTGGAACTTTATCCCATGTTGTTTCTTAGTATTGTATTGTATGTCGCTTTCCTAATGTCCCCACACCCTCCTGGGTAACACTCTATTCTACTCCATTCTACACCACCGTTCCTTAAACTTTTCCAAGCCCAGCTTATCCATCTTAATCAAATCTAACACCACATCCTGCACCAAGTCATGTTCAACCAAATGAAGTACCAATGCATTCAGGCACAGCCATTTGTCCTTCACTTTCAATAAGGTGTCCTCATCTCAACCCTCTAAAATTGTTACCTGTAGGAAACTGAGTTATTGGTTAAGGAGGGTGGAAGCCCCACTCAGTCAACAACTACAATCCTAGTCAGTCTGGGTCAATA
The DNA here is from genome assembly GCF_964263255.1 of Lissotriton vulgaris. NCBI lineage: Eukaryota > Metazoa > Chordata > Amphibia > Caudata > Salamandridae > Lissotriton > Lissotriton vulgaris. The sequence goes on from NC_141691.1 coordinate 1,904,583,220, forward strand.
AAGTGACTAAATTAGATTGTGCTTAATCCACTGGCACCTTGGCACAAACCATTAGGCTTAACTTATAAAGTGTAACATTTGTTACGTATTTACTTAGCACACAAACAGTAATAAAGTGAAAATGCAACACAAGAAGAATCCCAAACCAACCTAGAAAAATAGAGTACATTTTAAGAAAATTATTTCAGAATGACAAAAATCAAATCATCAGAACTAGAGATATTCAATTTTAAAGTTTTCGGGAAAAGTAGTGCATAAAAGTACAAAGTGTCACTCTCGCTCATCTAGTTGTGCTAGACCAGGGTAAAGTCCCAAATTAAGGCCAACCTAGAAGGAGCATGGGTTGGATACAGGGACCAGGTTAGTTCCTCTGAAGAGTTTCTTTCTGAGTCTGGTGCAAAGAGTTCTGGTTGCTGTGGAGGAGGTCATGAGGAAGAACAATAATTACTTACCTGTAATCTGTGGTTCTCCAGTATTGTTATCTTACATAGATTCACATGCCTGAATCATTCCCGTCGTCGGAGTGGGAGTCCCATGGTACATAATAACCATAACATAAGTAACCTAGAACCAGGAAGTGAAGTAGCCATAAACTGCAAGAAAAAAAACTTCCACATCTATGACTAGTCCAAGTCATTATATACAGTCCAAACTGCAGCCAATCAATCAATCAATCAATCAATCAATCAATCAAAGCATTTGTATAGCGCGCTACTCACCCGGAGGGTCTCAAGGCGCTTGGGGGGGGGGGGGGTCCTCTACTGTTCGAACAGCCAGGCCTTGAGTTGCTTCCTGAAGGAGAGGTGGGCTTGGGTCAGGCGGAGGTGGATGGGGAGGGAGTTCCATGTCTTGGCAGCCAGGTAGGAGAAGGATCTTCCTCCCGTTGTGGCTCTTCGGATGCGGGGAACGAAGGCGAGGGCGTGGCTGGTCGATCGTAGTTGGCGGGTGGGGGTGTAGAAGATCAGGCGGTCGTTGAGGTATCTGCGGCTTTGGTTGTGGAGAGCTTTGTGTGCGTGGGTGAGGAGTCGGAACGTGATTCTCTTGCCGACGGGGACCCAGTGCAGGTCTCAGGTGTCCGGTGATGTGGCTGCCTCAGGGGATGTCCATGATGAGTCGTGCTGAGGCGTTCTGGATGCGCTGGAGTCTGTTCTGGAGTTTGGCTGTGGTTCCGGCGTAGAGGGAGTTGCCGTAGTCCAGTTGACTGGTGACGAGGGCCTGGGTGACCGTCTTCCTGGTTTCGGTGGGGATCCACCGGAAGATCTTGCATAGCATGATTAGGATGTTGAAGCATGATGAGGAGACGGCGTTGACTTGTCTGGTCATCGAGAGGGAGGAGTCCAGGATGAAGCTCAGGTTGCGTGCGTGGTCCGTTGGTTTGGGTGCGCTGCCCAGGGCGGTGGGCCACCAGGAGACGTCCCAGGCGGAGGGTGATGATCCCAGGATGAGGACTTCCGCCTTATCTGAGTTCAGTTTCAGGCGGCTGTTCCTCATCCACTCTGCTACGTCTTTCATCCCTTCATGTAGGTTGGTTCTGGCGGTTGCGGGGTCATTGGTGAGGGAGAGGATCAGCTAGGTGTTGTTGGCGTAGGAGAGGATGTTGAGGTTGTGTTGGCGTGCGATGGCCGCGAGGGGGCTCATGTTGACCTTGAACAGCGTGGGGCTCAGTGATGAACCTTGCGGTATGCCGCAGATGACTTCGGTGGCGTCGGATCTGAATGGGGGGAGGCAGACTCTCTGTGTCCGGCGAGGGAGGAGATGATCCACTCCAATGCCTTCTCCTGGATTCCGATGTTGTTCAGGCGCTGCACTAGGGTGCGGTGGCAGACAGTGTCGAACGCTGCGGAGAGGTCAAGGAGGATGAGGGCCGCTGTTTCCCCGTTGTCGAGCAGGGCTTGGAGGTCGTTGGTGGCTGCGATGAGGGTGGTCTCGGTGCTATGGTTGGCTCGGAAGCCGGATTGTGAGTGGTCGAGGGATCCATTCGTCTCGAGTAAGGCGGCCAGCTGTCTGTTGACGGTCTTCTCAATGACTTTGGCAGGAAAAGGAAGGAGCGAGATGGGGCGGTAGTTTTTGAGGTCGGTGGGGTCTGCTGATGGTTTCTTCAGTAGGGCGCGGAGTTCAGCGTGCTTCCAGCTCTCTGGGAAGGTGGCGGTGTCGAAGGAGGTGTTGATGATGTCCCGGAGATGGGGTGCGATGACGGAGTCGGCCTTGTTGAAGACGTGGTGAGGGCAGGGGTCGGTTGGTGAAGTGAGTGGATGGAGTTCATCGTGCGGATGGTGTCTTCCGTGTTGACCGGGGTCCAGGTGCGGAGGGTGGTGATGGGTGGCGTTGGTACGGTCGTAGGGTGCGTCGGCTGTGTGCTGAAACTGTTGTGTATGTCTGGGATCTTGCTGTGGAAGAACAAGGCGAGCGAGTTGCAAAGGTCTTGCGAGGGAGTAATGTTGTTTCCGGCGCTGGGGTCGAGAGCTCTTTGACGATATTGAAGAGTTCCTTGGTGTTGTGGGCGTTGTTGTCCAGTCGTTCCTTGAATGCGGTTTTCTTGGTGGTGTGGATCAGCTGGTGGTGTTTTCGGGTGGCGTGCTTGAGGGTGGTCATGTTGTCTGTAGTCGGGTCTTTGCGCCAGGCTTTCTCGAGGGCCCGGCAGTTCTTCTTGGAGCTCTTGAGTTCGTCGGTGAACCAGGATGCTTTCTTGCTGCCGGGTCTGACGGGGGGTCTTCAGTGGAGCGAGGTCGTCTGCGCAGTTGGTGATCCATCTTGTGAGGCTGTCGGCGGCTTGGTTGGGGTTCGTTGAGCTGGCGGGAAGGTTCTGGCTCAGGGATGAGGTGAGTTGGTCGGTGGTGATCTTGTTCCAGCTTCTGCGGGGAACCTGTTGCGGGTGGTGGTGAGTGGTGGTCCTACTGAAGCTGAAGTGAACGCAGCTATGGTCTGTCCAGTGGAGTCCGGTGGTGTGGCTGAAGGAGATGTCATTGCTGGAGGAGAAGACGGGGTCAAGCGTGTGGCCGGCGTAGTGGGTGGGGGTGGTCACCTGTTGCTTGAGTCCGAGGTTGGCAAGGTTGTCCAGCAGGGCGGTGGTGTTGTGGTCGTTGTTGTTCTCCAGGTGGAAGTTGAGGTCTCCTAGAAGGATGTAGTCAGCGGAGGGGAGGGCGTGCGGGCTGATGAAGTCGGCGATGTCTTCGCTGAATTGTGTGCGGGGTCCTGGGGGTCTGTAGATGAGGGTACCTCGAGAGTGGTCTTGGGGTCGGTGTGTATCTGGAAGTGAAGGTGTTCGGCGGTTGTGAGGGTGTCGTCGGAGTTGGTCGTGATGCGGATGGTGTTGTTGTGGACGAAGGCAATGCCACCTCCGGTCTGGTTGACGCGTTCCCTCCAGATGATCTTGTATCCGTCCGGGATGGCGATGGCAATGCCGGGCGCTGAGGAGGCGTTCATCCATGTTTTCATGAGGAAGGTGACGTCTGGGGATGTGGAGTCGAGGAGGTTCCAGAGTTCGATGGTGTGTCTGTGGACAGAGCGGGTGTTGAGCAGGATGCACTTCAGGTGGTTGCTGCTTGTGCTCGGCTTGGCGGGTGCGGTGCAGGTCCGGGTGCAGGAGAACTTGCAGGTTTGGCAGGTGAAGGGTCCGTGGGTGCGTCCTGGGGTGGCTCGGTGGCAGCCGGGGATCCGGTTGGTGTTGAGTGCTTTGAGGGTGGTGGCGTCGTAAGTCCGGCTGGTGGGACGGCATCTGCGGGGACCAGGGGGTCTGGCGCTGGGCGCGGTCCAGGCGCGGACGGGCGCAGACGGGCTTGCCTTTGGCGCACCCGCTGGGCGTCAACGCTGCGCGTACGCATGGACTCTGCCAAAAATGGAGAGTTGGGGGGGGCGGGCGAGGGAGTAGCAGCTGAGAGGCGGCAGCGATGTGGCAAGTGGGGGGGAACGGTGCGGTGATGCTGGAGGGAGCGTGGGTGGGGCCGCGGGGGAGCAGCTGCAGGGAGCGGGGTGGGGCAGGGAACAAGCAGGGACAACGGGACAAAATAAAGTACAATGCAGAAAACGACGAAGGAACCAAAATACAAAATACAGTACAGTAAACGAGGCAGGCACAGAGGTCGACGGAACCACTGTAAAGTACAATGCGGGAAGGACGGCAATACAGTTACCAGAACACGAAGCAGGCACAGAGGGCAGGCAGGGTCAGGGGGCCAAACCAGCAGGGGCAGAACTCTCTAGGCAGCAGGAGGAGGCCGGGCACACTCGGGGTGGGCCACGCGGCGGGAGGAGCGACCGGGTCTGACCAGGTCAGGTCAGGTCACAGCTCCTCGCCCGTGAGCCTCGCCTAATGAACCCTTGTGGGAGGGAGGAGCAGCTGGGAGGCGGGAGCGGGGTGGCGAGTGGGGGGGGGAGCGGTGCGGTGATGCTGGAGGGAGCGTGGGTGGGGCTGCAGGGGGAGCAGCGGCCGGGAGCGAGGTGGGGCAGGGAACAAGCAGGGACAATGGGACAAAATAAAGTACAATGCAGAAAACGACGAAGGAAACAAAATACAAAATACAGTACAGTAAACGAGGCAGGCACAGAGGACGACGGAACCAATGTAAAGTACAATGCGGGAAGGACGGCGATACAGTTATCAGAACCCGAAGCAGGCACAGAGGGCAGGCAGGGTGAGGAGGAGGCCGGGCACACTCGGGGTGGGCCACACGGCGGGAGGAGCGACCGCGTCTGACCAGGTCAGGTCAGGTCACCAATCAGGCAATCAGGCGAGAGCACCCTCCAGAACGTTCTCCTCAGAGGCTGAGGCTCTCAGATTTTCTCGCACAAGAGTGAACCAAGTGATAAGAGCATAAACCAGCCTCTGAGGGGAGGTGGGTGGGTTGCATGTGAATCTATGAAATATAGCAATACTGGAGAACCACAGATTACAGGTAACTAACTATTGTTCTTCTCCAGCATTGGGGTATCTTTCATAGATTCACATGCCTGAATCAGAGTAGAAAGCAGTACGCCAATAATGCTTGTAAGACGCTATTTGTAACATAAACATATGTACAAAAGACATTATGCAATAACATACCTAGAATGCTATACTATGCATAAATACATGTATATACAGGGCAGTGCTATGATATATGATAATCATGTCTGAAATGAGTCTGAAAAAAGATACGGAAAATCGCTTGTCCCACTGATGTATCTGCATCACTGGCAGCATCCAAACAGTAGTGCTTGGTAAAAGTGTGTCTGCTGGACTAAGTTGCAGCTCTGCAAATTTGATGAAGAGGCACATCCTCAAAGAGAGCAGTAGAAAAAGAGATTGCTCTTGTAGAATGTGCTCTCGGAGTTGTTTGCAATGGTATTCCGGCTTGCTGATGGCAGAGGCAAATTGCGGCAGAAATCCAATGAGTTATAGTCTGCTTGGATACTGAATGTCCCTGCCGCATCCGATTTCCGGTCAAGGGAAGACATGGCTTGGCAGTTTGGGCTGGACTGTTCCCATGAGGCACAGGGTCAGACTGATTTGCATATGGCCATGTCTGAACTGGGGTGGCGGAGTGAGCTAAAGAATGGTGATGGATTAAACCCAGATCAGTTGACTGGGGTGAGTGTTTGATTTGCTCAAACGCTCCGTCCATCATACCCTTTTGTATCGCTTTGTTCGCCCTAAGTTGGCAGGGTATGCTCAGACGTGAGTCCCTTGCTTATTTTGTCACTGGATTCAAGATAGCCTGGCTGATGAGGGTTATGTACCCGAAACCGGTCCTAGGATGCTTGTTTCCGGTCCAGGGAAGACATGGCTTGGCAATTCGGGCTGGACTGTTCCCATGAGGCAGAGGGTCAGACTGATTTGCATATGGCCATGTCTGAACTGGGTTGGCGGATGAAGCTAAAGATGGATGGATAAAACTCAGATCATTTGACTGGGGGTGAGTGTTTGATTTGCTCAAATGCTCCGTCCATCATCCCCTTTTGTATCGCTAATCTCAGAGAGGCAGGGTCCGGGTGGCAGATCTGTCCGTTCTGGATGGATAGGAGGTTCGGTATTGGTCGAAACTGAATGGGATCGCATTCTGAGAGAAGGAGAAGTTTGGTAAACCAGAACTGGCAAGGCCATCTGGGAGCGATGAGAATTAGGCGACATGGCTCTTTCTTCATCTACTGGAGAACTATGGGAACCAACGGTATTGGAGGAAAGGCGTAGGCATATATCTGCGACCAATTTATCGAAAACGAATTCCCTCGTGTCCCCTTGTGGGGAAGCCAACTTGCAAAGAATGGGCATTTGCGTTTCTGATTGGTCGCAAACAGGTCCAGGTCAGGACGACCCCACTCCTGAAAGACCCGATTCAACGTTGGTTGATGTAATTCCCACTCGTGATTGGATACTGTCAATCTGCTGAGGGAATTCGCTAGGACATTGGAGACTCCTGGGACATGGATCGCTGATAGGCTGATTCTGTGTCGTATCGCCCAGTCCCTGATTTCTTGGGCTTAAAGAGAGAGTAGGGCAGACTATGTTCCTCCTTGTTTGTTCAAGTAGTGCATACTTACTATAGTGTTGTCTGTCCGAATTAGTACTGAAGCTCCCAGGATGATGGTTCGAAAGAACTTTAGGGCTAAAAAGATGGCTCATAATTCTAGAAGGTTGATATGCCACGTCCTTTGCTGGATGTTCCACTTGCCGTTGACCGTCATCCCTTGAAGATGTGCCCCATCCCTCGAGGGATGCATCTGTGGTGATGGTGTAATTTGGAACTTCTACCAGGAATGCACACCCTTCATTCACGTTCTTTCTTAGAGTCCACCATAGTAAGTGTCTAATGTGGCTTCCAAGAAGGACTTTATTTGTGATGGAACAAGATGAGACTTGTCGAGGTTGATGGAGAGACCTAGAGATTGGAAAAGTGACAGACATCTTTGAATGTGTGCGCTTGCGGTTGGAAAAGAATTCGCCTTGATAAGGCAGTCGTCCAGGTATGGATAGATTTTAATCCCTTCCAGACAAAGGTGAGCGGCCATTGGAGCCAGAATCTTGGTAAATACACGGGGTGCTGAACGTAGTCCGAACGGAAGGACTTCGAACTGAAAGTCCCCGCCAACCACTCTGAACCGCAAGAATTTTCTGTGTCTGGGTAGGATTGTCACATGGAAATAGGCATCTTGGAGGTCGAGGGTGGCCATGTGATCCCCCGCCGAGAGGAGCTGAAGGATATCTTGAAGCATTAAAATCCGGAAGGATAATTTCTTCAGGAATTTGTTGCGGGACCGAAGGTCACGGATGAGGAGCCATTCTCCCGACTTTTTCATTTTCAGGAAAAATCTCGAATAAAATCCTGTTCCTCTTTGTAAATGAGGGACCCTTTCGATCGCTCCCTTTCGAATCATCAAATTTATTTGGGAAACAAGCTCGTTGAAATGAGCAGGAGGTGGGCCCTTGGGAGGAGAGTTTGGAGGAATCTTTATGAACTCTAGAACATGGCCTCTGGCCACGATGTCCAGGACCCACTTGTCTGATGTGATAGCGGACCAGCTCGAGTAAAATTGGGAGATTCTTGATCCAACTTTGAAAGGGTAGGGCGGTGGAAGTGGTGGTTCTCATTGCTTTTTAGCTGAATCCCGTCCACGGTAGGAGGGCTTTCTTTTATTTTGTGAATAGGTGATATTTCGCTGTCAGTATGACTGTTGTGTTTGGGACTGATATCTCTGATTGCCTTGAAAGGACTGGTATGACCTTTGTTGGTTGTAGCCTCCTCTATTAGAAAAAGATCTACGTCCTTTAGCACCCCGAAAGGGCGGCTTGCGAAATTGAAGAGTACCGATAGATCTTGCTGTCTCTCTGCCTTTTTTAATGGCCTGAAGGGCCTCCTCGACATGCTGGCCAAATAGTGATTCCCCACCAAACGGCATGTCGATAATCTTTGCCTGAACCTCCTGGCAAAAAGATGTCGATTTCAGCCAGCCTTGCTTTCGCAGTAATGCGGCACCCGCTAGCACGTCCGAATCTATTATCTCAGCAGAGATACGCTCTCCTTCTTGTAAGATCTTTAAGGCCTCAGACTTTGATGGTTCCGGCAACATGTTGATGTAGGGAGAGATGTCCGACCACATCTGTCTGTGGTATCGCCCTAACATGGGCATTGAATTAGCAGCACGGACGGTCTTCGCTGCCATGGTAGAAACCTTCTTCCCAATAGCATCCAATCGTCTGCTGTCCCTGTCTGGAGGAGCTGTGATTGGAGAGGAGCGTTTCTAGCTCGTCTTTGTGCCACTGGGGCAATAACAGAGTCAGCTTTCGGCAGGACTATGAGGCATGCAGGTGAGTTATCAGGTGCCTTATGTTTTTGTCTAGTCGAGGCAAGACCGCAGGAATAGAAGCAGGCGCTGTCATGACCTTCAATCCTTCCTTCCAAATGAAATCAATAATGGAAATGGTCCGTATCTGTTTCCTTGGCTGATACTTAAAATCGTAGAGGAAGCACTCATCCTTCTTAGTTTCCATCAGTAGAAGGAACCTTTGTGTTGCCCTTTCCAGATGAAAGCATCCAATATCGACTGGAGGAGAGTCAATGGGAGCTGGAGTTGAAGGGGACGGAGTTAGAATTTGGAAGTCATCCTACTCCGTAAGAAGAGATCCATCTCCCACTTCTCCTTCTTCCCTATCATCGTCAGTGGTGTTAGCATCTGTGCGGTAGGTATCGTATCAGGAGCTGGAGCTACAGACTCCGGGAAAGGATTTTTATCCTGGTCATCCTCCTGATATTTACTAAGTAATTCCGAAGGGCTCCTGGCAGTGCGAAATCTGTCATCCTCTTTGGACTCCTCATCATCCTCCCCAGAGTCCGGTAATTGCTCTGGCAACTCAAGAGGTACTTTGGTAGGTGAGATACGCAATGGAGAGAGGGCCTCCAATGAAGAACCATGTCTCTGCAGTAAAGAAGATGTTGTCGTAGACGATGCAGAGGAGGCCGTGGCCGTAGATGAAGACCATACCTGCAACTCTGTGCAAGATGACAATGGAAGCATCGACGAGGGGGCCATTGACGGTATTGTCGTCGATTGAGCTGGTGTCAAGGAAGTAGCCGTCGATGAGGTAGTTGCCGTAGACGACGCAGCAATCTTCGACGATGAGGCAGTCTTCGCCGACCAGGCAATTTTTGTCGACCAGGTGGTCGTCGACGCCGAGGCAGTCTTCCTCAACGAGGAGGTCGTCAACGACTACGAGGGAGTTTTCGACGACGAGGCGGCAGTCGACGATGAAGTCTTTGACGACAAGGCGACCGTCGGCGAGGCAATCGTCGACGAGATCTTTCTAACCTTTGCCGTTGACGGGGCGTCGGCAGATGTAATTTCCTTCGTTGACTAGATAGGCTTCACAGAGACAGAGACTAGCGTCGACGGAGATGAAGCTGAAGTCATGATCATTTTTGATCTCGGCGACGAGAAGGTAACAGTCGACATCGAAGTCGCGTCGACGATGATTTTCGTCGACAGAGAAAATCTGAGAGCCTCTGAGGAGAACATTCTGGAGCGTGGGGTCGCCTGACTGGCTGCAGTTTGGCCTGTATATAATGACTTGGACAAGTCATAGATGTGGAAGTTTTTTTCCTTGTAGTTTATGGCTACTTTACTTTCTGGTTCTAGGTTACCTAGGTTATGGTTATTATGCGCATATTTATTGCTTTTTTTATGTATCATGGGGCTCCCACTTTGACGACGGGGAATGATTCAGGCATGTGAATCTATGAAAGATACCCCAATACTGGAGAATGGGTAGATCTTTGCGGCTGGTCATCAGTGTAGCGCGAAGAGCAAGCCCAGCGTCATGGGCTATTGACTCTGTAGAGGGAAGAGCCAATCGGGCATTGCCAATGGTCATTGCCTAGGCGTTACATTGGCGGTCACTGCGTGCTGTGTTGCTGTAGCATGAACTGCAGGTCTTGAATTGCAGGCCGTCACTGTAGCACAATGACAGCGCCGGTCCCACCAGAGCTTAATGTTGACGGTCACCGTGGGCAGCAGAGTCTTGGAGCGAACAGGCCCCTTCCCAGTTGCTAGGAGCCCTAACTTCTGGATTTTCACCTTTTCATGTAGAAGAGTACAATCTGATGCTAGCCAAGGCTCCAGGGCCTGGGGGGGCACCTTTTCGGAATCAGGGACTCACACCAGCAGAAGTTGTAGGGAGGCCTAAGAAACCTGTTGTCTTCCTGTAGCTCACACAGGTCAGTTAATTGGCCGTTGGAGTCACTCTGGATTAGCGTGGGATGAAGGTAGGCTGGTCCAATCTTCCCTCTCAGACAGAAGGGCAGTCCTCTGGCAGCAGGTCAGTCCTTTTGTAATGTTAATGTAAGATCGGAAGTTTGTTTCCGGTCCAGGGAAGGCATGGCTTGGCAGTTCGGGCTGGACTGTTCCCATGAGGCACAGGGTCAGACTGATTTGCATATAGCCATGTCTGAACTGGGGTGGCAGAGCAGGCTAAAGAACGGTGATGGATTAAACCCAGATCTTTTGACTGGGTGTGAGTGTTTGATTGGTTCAGATGCTCAGTCCATTACCACCCCCTTTTGTACCGCTTTTGGCCACCATAAGTGTGGCAGGGTATGCTCAGACGTGAGTCCCTTGCTCACTTTGCCACTGGATTCAAGCAAGCTGGGCTGAAGACGGCTGGAATGCCAGAAACCGGTCCTCGGAAGCTTGTTTCCGGTCCAGGGAAGGCATGGCTTGGCAGTTCGGGCTGTACGGTTCCCATGAGGCACAGGGTCAGACTGATTTGCATATAGCCATGTCTGAACTGGGATGGCAGAGTGGGCTAAAGAACGGTGATGGATTAAACCCAGATCTTTTGACTGGGTGTGAGTGTTTGATTGGTTCAGATGCTCAGTCCATTACCACCCCCTTTTGTACCGCTTTTGGCCACCATAAGTGTGGCAGGGTATACTCAGACGTGAGTCCCTTGCTCACTTTGCCACTGGATTCAAGCAAGCCGGGCTGAAGACGGCTGGAATGCCAGAAACCGGTCCTCGGAAGCTTGTTTCCGGTCCAGGGAAGACATGGCTTGGCAGTTCGGGCTGTAATGTTCCCATGAGGCACAGGGTCAGACTGGTTTGCATATAGCCATGTCTGAACTGGGGTGGCAGAGTGGGCTAAAGAACGGTGATGGATTAAACCCAGATCTTTTGACTGGGTGTGAGTGTTTGATTGGTTCAGATGCTCCGTCCATTACCACCCCCTTTTGTACCGCATGTAGTAGAAGTGGGCTGGTACATCTTCAAAGCGTGGACATTGCGGGGCTGGGAGAAATGCAGCCTTGGGCAGTCGTGCCGGTGTAAGATATGCGCAGTGTAAATAGTATATCTGTATAAGGCGAGGTTTGGCAGATATAGTGAGTGTTCTGGGGGCCATAAGAGCGTTCTTCCAGTCTTCTTCTTCTAGAGGACCCACCCAACCTTCCCACCTGTCTCTAAAAGGGTCTAGTGTGGATGGGGTATTGTTTATCAGGGGTCGGTATATTTGGGATATCCCTCCCTTGCCTAGGGCTCCCATGAGAATTTTGGCCTCCAACGGGCTGAATTCGGGGAATGACTATTTGTTGGGGATGTGAGTGGCTAGGGTGTGTTGTAATTGGAGATATTTAAAGAATTGAGTAGATTGTAAGGAGTATGCACATTGTAAGTCTTGAAAGGAGGACAAGTGTTCTCCTTTCCAGATGCCTCCTAAATAGGTGATGCCTATTAGGTCCCATGCTTGAAAGCCCGTCAAAGTCCCCACTTCTCTCAGCCATGTGCCATGCAATAATGGAGTTTGTAATGCGAGTCTGTTGTCCCAGTGGATGTGTCTCAATGCAGATCGCCATGCTAGGAAAGCTGTACGAGTGACTGCTGGCAGGGCCTGAGGGATCAGGGCTCCATACAGCATAGCTTGGGCCTGAGAGAATCCTAGACAACCCAGTTTGAGACGACATGCTGGGTCCGACTACCCCCGTTAAACCAATCATGGATTGTCAGATGATGGGTAGCGAGATAGTACAGAAAGGGATTTGTCATACTCATTCCTCCATCATATGTGGTTCGTTGGCAAGTCGTGAGAGCTAGACGCGCTCTTGAGCCCCCTCAAAGGAAGTTGGTAATCACCCCATATAGATCGAGAAACCAGCTGCGAGGAAGGTGGATCGGGAGATTTTGGAGAACATATAAGAGGTGGGGGAGAACCATTCTTTTGAAGAGGGCGACTCTCCCGAGACGGTTGAGGGGAAGTTTTTGCCAACGAAATAAGTCATCTTTCGTGCGTCGGAATAGTGAACCAACATTTAGAGAACAGGTCAATGCTGGGAGACACACCACCCAGATACCAAGGTATTTAAAGGATAATCTTTGTATGGGCATGGTTGCCTGCCAGTCGAAACAGTCTTTAGAGGCATGAAGGGGCACCACTGTGGATTTGAGTGGTTAAGGCATAACCCAGATGCTCGCTCGGAGTGGAGAATCTGCAGACATCTCTGCCCGGACGAGGCAGCATCAGCGAGGTACAAGAGGACATCATCAGCATACAACGGTCTTCCTGAGATTCTTGCCACCGCCAGCCCTGATCCCGGTCATAGGTCTGGATGTTACGGGCCAGAGGTTCAATCGCAAGAGAGAAAAGTAGAGGGGAGAGCGGACACCCCTTGCGATCGGGAAAACCTCGGACAACGCCCCATTTATAAGGACCCAGGCTGATGGGTTAGAGCAGGGGTCTCCAACCTTTTGTGTAGTGTGAGCTACTTCTGGTCAGTGAAAATCGTCGTGAGCTACTAAACCCCAAGCAACTCGCGCATTTTTCGAGCGACCTTCCCCGTCCAGTTTTATTGACGTTAAGCCTATTTCTTCAGAGCCCATGGCCCCATACTGTGGATTCAACACAATAACACTGAAAGAAACAACTTTTTTTCCCTTTTTACATGTGCACTGCCTTCTGCAGCACAGTGAGACAAAAAGCTAAAGCACAAGCCACAACAGTGACACAACAAAAGCACAAGCGGAGGCTGATGCTTGTCGGAATGGGACAGAAAAGAGGCTCTGGCACCAAATTAAAAGCAGCCCCATAAGCCGGGTCTGATGGCTCACTGCACTAAAGCAGCCACTGCAGGGTCCTGTGCTTGACCTCATGGTCACAGGTTTAAATCCCAGCAGGTACACTCATCCTTTCATCCATTTGAAATCGATATAATGAATAGCCTTGAGTTGGGTAACAATAAACATCTGCTATTCAGCCCCAGTACACCTTTGGGTAATCGTGCGCTTTGCAACTAGACCTGTTATGTTATTAAATATAGGGCAGGCAAATCAAATAGCTAAAAAAAAGTGGCCCAGATTTGCAAAATAAGTAAAACTTAGACATGTTGTAGGACGGTGTTTTTCAAGGTATGGAAGACTACTTGGCTATTTGCGCTTGCAGCAGGCAATGTTTGGTACTATCAGGAAATTTTACAATAAAAAGCAGCCCACCAGCCAATAAAATCGGCACACAAATAGCCAAAAACCCACAGACAAGCATTGGCACAGACTACCAACCAATAAAATTGTCACACAAACAAACCACAAAACAACCATACATAACATCCTGAGTGGCCACACGACACCATGAAACAGTCATGGCCTCACTGTGGAGAGGCCAGAGCTGCCTGTGTCCCTGAAGAGCACAAGGAGGCCAGTGAAAAGGCACATTGTGGTCCAGCCCACCTCTGGTTCAGTCAGCACAGGCTCAGAATGGACCAGCTTGAGAAGCTTAAATGGGGCATGGCAGGGGAGGTTGGTGACAACTATTGGATGTTATATTGAAGTGAAGGCAAGAGCCAGAAAGCTAGCATCAGTGTAACAACAACCTTTTTTGTCAAAAGGCCTCCTGCACCTCTATCTGACTTGTTTTCACATACAGCTGTGTTGCACAGGTCCATCAATCGAGCCTCTTTGCTAAGGGCGAACAGGGTGTCTTCAGTCAGAGGGGTCTCGACATTCAGAGCAGTCTTATCCTCCGAGTAGTTCTCAATGTGTAAAAACCATCATTACGATGTTAACTGCTAACTGCTCGCAATGGTGAGGTGATCAGCATAATATTCCCTGCCCACTCTCACCATGTGCTTTCGATGCCCTCTCCCTACCCGGCTCCATGCCCATGCTATCGCCCCATGCACCCTGTCCCCTGTTTTTGCTCTCTGTCCTCCCCTGCTATCATTCCGTGCTTCCGGTACCCCCTGTCTGTCCAGTTCTGTGCCACAGGACCCTGCCTCTGTCCCACTCCCAACTCACTGCATCTCCATGGCTAAGGTCCCTGCACCTGTCCCTGCCCTGCTCACCACTGTCCTCTATCGCTGCACTCCTTCCTGCCCCTTGTTCTGCCCAACATGTCTGCCTTTCTGCCACTGCTCCCTGTCCCAACCCCTGCACTCTGTCCTGGCTCCCAGACACGCTCTCTGTTACTGCACCTTGCCCGTGCTCCCTGCCCCTTCTCAAACACTACACTGCCCTTGCTCCTGTCCTGAGCCCGGTTCACTGTCTCTGGCTCTCCCTCACTCTTTCCTTGCCCCCCCCTCTCTCCCGGTGTACGCCCTCAGTCTGTCGGTGACATCTCGACAATCTTCTCGTCGAACCCTCTGTCTCTCCCCAGCCCCTCTCTCTCCTCCTACCCCTACTGTCTCCCCAGGCCCCCTCTCCGTCCTGCCTCTCACGGTATCTCTGGGCCTCCACTGTCTCTCTTGAGCCCCTCTCTCTTGCTCCTCGCTGTCTCTGTCAGTACAGCGGCCCCTCTCTCTCTCACTCTCTTTCCAGCGCCCCAGTCTCTCCCTAGCACCACTGTCTCCTCCTGCCCCTGTCTGTCCTGCCCCTCACCGTGTCTCTCCAGCGGCCCCTCTCTGTTTCTCTCGGGCTCCTCTGTCCCTCCCCATCCCCTCCCTCTCTTTCTTTCCAGCCCCTCTCTTAACACCTCTTCAATCTCGTAGTCACAAAACCAGAGATTATCAGGTCACCACCCAGATGGCAAGAACTGAGAGCAAAGACCTACTTTGCTCCAGCATCGCTCTCGTTCCCCCGCCCCTCTCTGGATCTGTCCCGCCGTTGCTTTGGTCACAGAGCTGATAGTGCCCGAGCCCGACCTGTGCAAAGGGGGAGGAGGGTGTGTGTGGGAGTGTGGGGGGGAAGGTGTGAACAACTCTTGCACCAGCTGCAAAATTGCCTCCTCCGCTTCATATGACCCCCCTCGATGACCTCCGCTGATCGACCCTCTCGCAGCTCTGACCCTCCCCCCTGCCCATTGTTTCTCCCTTACCGGGCCCAAGCATTTTTCCAACATCCACACCACTCAGTATTTCCTTCGGTGCGCCCGGCCCTCGTCACCATTCCACCGCGAGACTGCAGCAAAGGAACGTCATCCTCTTTGGCCCGCCCACCCCATCTAAGCGCAAGCCAATTGGAGCAGCTGCGTTGGGTGAGGGCGGGCAACAGACACGGAAATAAGCCTAAATAGCCAAAAATGAAACTAATGTGCTACTAAATTGAGCAGCACTCGGCGAGCTACTCCCAGTGTCTCGGCGAGCTACCGGTAGCTCGCGATCGACCGGTTGGAGACCGTGGGGTTAGAGTAAAGAACCCCTAACATTTTCCAGTAATGGCGTCCGAAGCCTGCTCTTTCTAGCTCGTCTTGCATGTAACACCAGTCAACCGTATCAAAGGCCTTCTCGAAGTCAAGTAAAACTAAAGCCAGGTACGGAATAAGAAGATCCCGGAAGGCAAGAGTCACATGCAGGCGTCAAAGGCGATGAATGGTGCTGCGGTGTGGCATGAAGCCACATTGGTCCGGGTTTATAAGGGTGTGAGGCACTCTTTTCATCCGGGTGGCCAAAATCGTAGCATATACTTTGACTTTGTTATTGATGAGGGAGATCGGGCGATATTGTGTGCAGGAAGCCGGGGGAGGGTGTGCCTGGGTATGACCACAATGGTGACTGTCTGTAAGGGAAGGGAAGGACCCGTCCTCTATAGCCTCTTCAAATAAGGCATGGAGGCGTGGGGTTAGAGTCTTGCAGAACAATGCGTAATACTCTGCAGGGAGTCCATTCGCGCCCGGAGTCTTGCGAGTGGCGAGCATGGAGATTGTTTCGCTCACTCTCTCAATTGTGATAGGCTCATCTATGGTTTTCTGCTCTGCCTCCGATAGCCTTTGGAGAGGGATATTTTTCAAGGAGGCGGAACTATCGCGTGGTGTGTGTGGGGGATCCTCGGAGTATAGTGTCTTGTAGTAGTTCGCAAAGGTTTGTGGAATTGCTACGGGTGTACAGAAGGTTTGGCTCTGTGTGTCACAAATTTCATGGACTATTCAATTGGCCATGGGATGAGTAGCCAGCCAATGGAGCAACTTGCCATTTTTGTCTCCCTCTAGCTACTGAGGATCTCGAAATCATCTTGGTTGACTCAATGGAGATAATTCTGATTTCATCCCCCACTAGTTGCAGTTGTCGGAGTTCCACTTCCCCTTCCGTCATTCCTGACGCCATTTCCATATGGAGCGCCCTAGCTTCAAGTTGAGTGAGCTGGTGGTCAAGGGCCTGACGCCTGCGCTTAAGGAGTCCCTTAGCATACCCCCGAATTGTGGCTTTGCCCGCCTCCCAAAGTGTACTCGGACGCTGCACTGTGCCTTCGTTAGTATGAAAGTATCTATAAAATTCCTCCCCAACACTCTCCTTATATTCTGGGCCGAATGGTCGGATACTCTGCGTGCTAGGATCTAGATTTCCGAAACGGTGCAGCAGTCTGGAGCAGGCATGAACAGGAGGTCTGTACAGGAATGGTTGTGGTGCGCCACAGAGGTGTGTGTATACTGTCGTATCTTAGGGTGCCTAGTGCGCCAGACATCACAGAGACCCAGTGTAGCACTCCAATCCCAAATACGTCTGGCCCCCAATTTTCTATGAGAGGATATGGGACCTGTAACATCCTCTGTGGGCTCCCGGACAGCATTAAAGTCGCCCCCAATTATCATCAAGCCCTGATGCAGAGCGGATAGTATTTTCAGTGCAGCTTGGAGCGTGGGTTCTAAATTTGCTGGAGGAGCATATATTGACACTAGATTAACCTAGGGGATCTATGACAGAATTTCGACAGACATAATTTCGACTTACACATATATCGGCGCAATTATATCGATTGCAAGAATATCGACGCCCTATGTACAACATAGTAAGTACCAAAATATCGATGTTAAAAATATCGTTGTTAAATATATCGTTTTTTTTGGGGGTTTAAATAAACATGAAAAATACTGTAAATAATACTTATAAATTACTTAAACATATTTAAATATATTTAATAATGTTAAAAAAAAAAATTACATATTTAATTTAAAAAAATTACAAATTAACAAATCATATATAAAATATACTTACTTAACAATAATTACTATTCCCACTCCAGAGGGTGCAACAGTAGGGAAAGTGTTGGATAGCATAAGGGTAGAAATTACTATTCCCACTCCAGAGGGTGCAACAGTAGGGAAAGCGTTGGATAGCGGGTGGGTAAAAATTACTATTCCCACTCCAGAGGGTGCAACAGTAGGGAAAGTGTTGGATAGCGTATAAGTATAAATTACTATTCCCACTCCAGAGGGTGCAACAGTAGGGAAAGCGTAGGATAGCGGGTGGGTAAAAATTACTATTCTCACTCCAGAGGGTGCAACAGTAGGGAAAGTGTTGGATAGCGGGTGGGTAAAAATTACTATTCTCACTCCAGAGGGTGCAACAGTAGGGAAAGTGTTGGATAGCGTAGGGGTAAAAATTACTATTCCCACTCCAGAGGGTGCAACAGTAGGGAAAGTGTAGGATAGCGGGTGAGTAAAAATTACTATTCCCACTCCAGAGAGTGCAACAGTAGGGAAAGTGTTGGATAACGATGGGTAAAAATTACTATTCTCACTCCAGAGGGTGCAACAGTAGGGAAAGTGTTGGATAGCGTAGGGGTATAAATTACTATTCCCACTTCAGAGGGTGCAACAGTAGGGAAAGCGTTGGATAGCGGGTGGGTAAAAATTACTATTCTCACTCCAGAGGGTGCAACAGTAGGGAAAGTTGTGGATAGCGTAGGGGTAAAAATGACTATTCCCACTCCAGAGGGTGCAACAGTAGGGAAAGCGTTGGATAGCGGGTGGGTAAAAATTACTATTCTCACTCCAAAGGGTGCAACATTAGGGAAAGTGTTGGATAGCGTAGGGGTAAAAATTACTATTCCCACTCCAGAGGGTGCAACAGTAGGGAAAGCGTTGGATAGCGGGTGGGTAAAAATTACTATTCTCACTCCAAAGGGTGCAACAGTAGAGAAAGTGTTGGATAGCGTAGGGGTAAAAATTACTATTCTCACTCCCGAGGGTGCAACAGTAGGGAAAGTGTTGGATAGCGTAGGGGTATAAATTACTATTCCCACTCCAGAGGGTGCAACAGTAGGGAAAGCGTTGGATAGCGGGTGGGTAAAAATTACTACTCTCACTCCAGAGGGTGCAACAGTAGGGAAAGTTGTGGATAGCGTAGGGGTAAAAATGACTATTCCCACTCCAGAGGGTGCAACAGCAGGGAAAGCGTTGGATAGCGGGTGGGTAAAAATTACTATTCTCACTCCAGAGGGTGCAACAGTAGGGAAAGTGTTGGATAGCGTAGGGGTAAAAATTACTATTCCCACTCCAGAGGGTGCAACATTAGGGAAAGCGTTGGATAGCGGGTGGGTAAAAATTACTATTCTCACTCCAAAGGGTGCAACAGTAGGGAAAGTGTTGGATAGCGTAGGGGTAAAAATTTCTATTCTCACTCCAAAGGGTGCAACAGTAGGGAAAGTGTTGGATAGCGTAGGGGTAAAAATTACTATTCCCACTCCAGAGGGTGCAACAGTAGGGAAAGTGTTGGATAGCGTAGGGGTATAAATTACTATTCCCACTCCAGAGGGTGCAACAGTAGGGAAAGCGTTGGATAGCGGGTGGGTAAAAATTACTATTCTCACTCCAGAGGGTGCAACAGTAGGGAAAGTTGTGGAGAGCGTAGGGGTAAAAATGACTATTCCCACTCCAGAGGGTGCAACAGTAGGGAAAGCGTTGGATAGCGGGTGGGTAAAAATTACTATTCTCACTCCAGAGGGTGCAACAGTAGGGAAAGTGTTGGATAGCGTAGGGGTAAAAATTACTATTCCCACTCCAGAGGGTGCAACAGTAGGGAAAGCGTTGGATAGCGGGTGGGTAAAAATTACTATTCTCACTCCAAAGGGTGCAACAGTAGGGAAAGTGTTGGATAGCGTAGGGGTAAAAATTACTATTCCCACTCCAGAGGGTGCAACAGTAGGGAAAGTGTTGGATAGCGTAAGGGTAAAAATTACTATTCCCACTCCAGAGGGTGCAACAGTAGGGAAAGTGTTGGATAGCGTAGGGGTAAAAATTCCTATTCCCACTCCAGAGGGTGCAACAGTAGGGAAAGTGTTGGATAGCGTAGGGGTAAAAATTACTATTCCCACTCCAGAGGGTGCAACTGTAGGGAAAGTGTTGGATAGCATAAGGGTAAAAATTATTATTCCCACTCCAAAGGGTGCAACAGTAGGGAAAGCGTTGGATAACGATGGGTAAAAATTACTATTCTCACTCCAGAGGGTGCAACAGTAGGGAAAGTGTTGGATAGCGTAGGGGTATAAATTACTATTCCCACTCCAGAGGGTGCAACAGTAGGGAAAGCGTTGGATAGCGGGTGGGTAAAAATTACTATTCTCACTCCAGAGGGTGCAACAGTAGGGAAAGTTGTGGATAGCGTAGGGGTAAAAAGGACTATTCCCACTCCAGAGGGTGCAACAGTAGGGAAAGCAGTGGATAGCGGGTGGGTAAAAATTACTATTCTCACTCCAGAGGGTGCAACAGTAGGGAAAGTGTTGGATAGCGTAGGGGTATAAATTACTATTCCCACTCCAGAGGGTGCAACAGTAGGGAAAGCGTTGGATAGCGGGTGGGTAAAAATTACTATTCTCACTCCAGAGGGTGCAACAGTAGGGAAAGTTGTGGAGAGCGTAGGGGTAAAAATGACTATTCCCACTCCAGAGGGTGCAACAGTAGG
Source organism: Lissotriton vulgaris (assembly GCF_964263255.1). NCBI lineage: Eukaryota > Metazoa > Chordata > Amphibia > Caudata > Salamandridae > Lissotriton > Lissotriton vulgaris. The sequence goes on from NC_141691.1 coordinate 1,904,603,282, forward strand.
GAAAGCGTTGGATAGCGGGTGGGTAAAAATTACTATTCTCACTCCAGAGGGTGCAATAGTAGGGAAAGTGTTGGATAGCGTAGGGGTAAAAATTACTATTCCCACTCCAGAGGGTGCAACAGTAGGGAAAGCGTTGGATAGCGGGTGGGTAAAAATTACTATTCTCACTCCAAAGGGTGCAACAGTAGGGAAAGTGTTGGATAGCGTAGGGGTAAAAATTACTATTCCCACTCCAGAGGGTGCAACAGTAGGGAAAGTGTTGGATAGCGTAAGGGTAAAAATTACTATTCCCACTCCAGAGGGTGCAACAGTAGGGAAAGTGTTGGATAGCGTAGGGGTAAAAATTCCTATTCCCACTCCAGAGGGTGCAACAGTAGGGAAAGTGTTGGATAGCGTAGGGGTAAAAATTACTATTCCCACTCCAGAGGGTGCAACTGTAGGGAAAGTGTTGGATAGCATAAGGGTAAAAATTATTATTCCCACTCCAAAGGGTGCAACAGTAGGGAAAGCGTTGGATAACGATGGGTAAAAATTACTATTCTCACTCCAGAGGGTGCAACAGTAGGGAAAGTGTTGGATAGCGTAGGGGTATAAATTACTATTCCCACTCCAGAGGGTGCAACAGTAGGGAAAGCGTTGGATAGCGGGTGGGTAAAAATTACTATTCTCACTCCAGAGGGTGCAACAGTAGGGAAAGTTGTGGATAGCGTAGGGGTAAAAAGGACTATTCCCACTCCAGAGGGTGCAACAGTAGGGAAAGCAGTGGATAGCGGGTGGGTAAAAATTACTATTCTCACTCCAGAGGGTGCAATAGTAGGGAAAGTGTTGGATAGCGTAGGGGTAAAAATTACTATTCCCACTCCAGAGGGTGCAACAGTAGGGAAAGCGTTGGATAGCGGGTGGGTAAAAATTACTATTCTCACTCCAAAGGGTGCAACAGTAGGGAAAGTGTTGGATAGCGTAGGGGTAAAAATTACTATTCCCACTCCAGAGGGTGCAACAGTAGGGAAAATGTTGGATAGCGTAAGGGTAAATATTACTATTCCCACCCCACCCTATTCCCCTATAAACACACAACACGCTCCAGTACTATCACATAACATTTAATTGAAAATTAATTATCAATTAAATAATTACTTAATCAATTGAAATAATTAATCGCAAATAATTTTTTTATTAAAAAATAAAATATTCATAAAACTATCATAAATTATTTGTAATTAAATCAGTTCCCACCCTATTCCCCTATAAACCGACAACCCGCTCCAGTAGTAACACATTACATTTATTTAAAAATTACATTAATTACCAATTAAATAATTACTTTATCAATTAAAAATATTAATTACCAATTAAAGAATTAATTTCTCAATTAAAAAAATTAATTACCAATTAAATAATTAATTTCTCAATTAATAAAATTAATTACCAATTAATAATTAATTACACATTAAAATATGCTTAAAAAATATTTAATTAATTACAATTAAATTACTTCCCACCCTATTCCCCTATAAACCCACAACCCGCTCCAGTAGTAAAACATATAATTTACTTATAAATATACATAAATTATCAATTAATTAATCAATTAATCAATTAAAATAATTAATTGCCAATTAATATTTAATTACAAAATAAATAAATCATTAAAAAATTATTAATTAATTACAAATAAATTACTTCCCACCCTATTCCCCCAAAAACCCACAACCCGCTCTGGTAGTAAAACATATAATTTACTTTTATATATATTTTTTATATATAAAATATTAAACACATATTATAACAATTAATTTAAATACTTAACTAAAATTTCCAACACATATTAGTAAATCGAAATTACTTACATCGATATATATGCTATCGATATAAGTAATGTCGATATTACTTACATCGATATATATGCTATCGATATAAGTAATTTCGATATTACTTACCTTAGGGTCGATATTCTGTCCATCGATATTCTGGACATCGATATTCTGTCCTTTCGATATTAGCAACTCGATATAAGTGTAAGTCGAAATTAAAGATTCGATATTTTGACTGAGTACCTAACCTAGAGTACCAGAGAGAGCTGGGAAACTTCTTGGGTCATTGTGAAGGGAAGGGATCGACGTAGGAGCATTGCTGTTCCCCGAGCACCTCTGGAGAACCCAGATTGCCACACCCTTGACACGCCAGGAAAGGGCAGTGGTTCCCAACTAGGTTTGCCTCTTGTAGTGATAAGACATCTGGGTTATCCCTTTGTGCATACTTTAAAATCTCCGTTTGTTAATTTTATCTAAGAGGCCATTCGTATTCCACAAGAGGATTCTCATGGGCATGCTCTCATTATATGGACCTGGCATAGTGGCAAACTGGCAATGATTGGGACCAGCAGTTTGGAGGTCTCCAGGAGATCAGGTATTTGGCTCCCGAGGGAAGCTGTGTGTACTCAGAGGTGTTATTCGGGCTGCTTGAGGGAGTATCTTGCGTACGGTGCACAGTGGTACCATAGAACTGATCAATCTGAACAGTGTCTGGAAAAACATTCCTAGAAGAAAACCCCAACCAACCACCCACCCCATACTTCCCCAAATGAAACATCCGTCGCTCGAACAACGAAGGCTTAGAGTGTAAACAAATTTATCAGGGGTCGTAATCAATGTTCCTGCCCTTCTGAGCTCAAGGATGTTTGTTCCTCTGGTGTGGAATTCTGGAAGCAGTACGTAAGTTATATACAGGGGCTGCTGGGTAGCTCAGTGTCATCTAAGCCGTGTCTGGAAGATCCCCCCCGAGTTGGTCTCATCCGGCTGGGCAAGGTCCTTTGCGGTCTTCCTGGTCTCCGGCGAGTCATCTCTGACCTGGATAGAGCTACTTAGCGATGCGTACTGTGTACCTCGGGTCCTGCATCATCTACGGGAGCCTGTACGTTGTCCACGGGGAACTGCAGAGTCTTTCCCAGTTGGACCTTTCGGATTGATTGCTGCTGGTGCATTTTTTGGTAGGCGGTGTGGACACTCCTCACTCGCCCAAGTCCAAGCTGCCTCAGATGTGTCAAAGAAATAGGATTTGTTTAGGAATATCACTTTGAGAGGGGCTGGGAAGAGGAGTCTGTAGGACAGGTTTAGGCCCTGCAACTTTTGCTTAACTTGGGCATAAGATCGTCTATGGGCCTGCACTTCCTTGGTATAATCAGGGAAGATCAAGATTTTGGATCCCTCATAGCTGAGTTCCGGTCAGGCTCAGGCATCCTGCAGGATGGCATCGCCTTACCTGAAGTTAAGGATCCTTACGATTATTGATCAGTGCGGTGCTCCCGGTGGAGGTCAAGAGGCTAGAGAGCGGTGGGCTCTCTTTACCACAAACCAAGGAAACAAGGCCTCCGTAGGCATCCATGACCGAAAGCAATTTTCGACTGAGGTGTTGATTTGGGCTGGCTCTGCGCCCTCCCGAAGGCCAACCAGGCGCAGGTTATTCCGGCGGGAACGTTTTTCAGAGTCCTCCACCCGTTTATGGAGTTCCGATGTGCGAGATAAAAGCAGCTTCACTTGAGTTTTCAATGTAAAAACATCACCCCCCACCTCAGAAATACAGGACTCTGCCGCTGTCACACCGGCCGTTACATTGCGAAGATCTATTTTGTTTTCCATGGATTCCTGGCATGTCTTTATCACTTGTAGTATGGTAGCAAGGTCCCCCTCTGGTCGGCCAGTCGCAGTGGGGCCCGCTCCATCCTGGGTAGACCCGATAAGTGTGAATTGATCCATTCGGGTATGAATTGGACAGGTTTTTTGCCCCTCTGTCCTACCCCATGGTAGGAAGAATGCTCCCAAGCATTTGACACTCAACTAGATTTCACTTTTCCCCGGACGAGGCGGCGGAACACAACTGGATTCAGTCAAATCGGGGGCTAGAGGGACTACCCACTCCTACGATCTCAGGGACCAGGGTTTGGATTTGGGGCGGGGGGGACGATCCCTGAGTTCATATATCCTTAGTAGGTGCCTCGCGGGTCACCCTTGCGGCATCTGCCTCACCAGTCCGTGTTCAATTTCAGGTTTCTCATCCAGGTCACCTCCGTCACCTAAGACCAGGCGAGGGCCCTTTTTGTTGTTCATGCTTCGCCCCCTACATCTCCTGAGTAGCAGTCAGGATCGCTACGGTCGTCCTCAGTGTTACAAAAGCTGCAGGGCTGTTGACTGTCTCAATGGGCCTCACTTAGGGGGACGGGATCCGGGTCCAACCGAGGTGGAGATCGCTCGTCCCGGGTGCCAGGATCCTTGGGAGGGCGAAAGGCCCCAGTCCCCTTTCTGTGTTGTGGGAATCCTGGGTTCTTTGTTCTGTGGCCTCAGCTGGGTAGCAAAGAGCTTTGGGAGCACCCCCACCGCCACTTCAGCGTCAATCGGAACCCACCAGTCTCACCCTTCCTGGGGGAAGGGGGATGAATGAAAGGGAGTTGAATGAGCTCACATGAAGGGCCGACTCCTCCATCGCAGCCCCGGCGGCAGGCGTCTCTCCCGTCTTGCGCCTCCGGAGATCTTTTGCTACTGGAGGCGGGGCCCACCCTACACCAGTTCAGGACTGACCGCTAACGGGTTCATGTCACAGGCGCAACCTTACCGGATCCTTTCAGGGATCGGAAGAAGAGATGGAGCAGCGCCCACAGCAGTAAGCTCCGCGCCTCTTCCACACTTTCACACTCTGCCGGGGACCTACCGACTCACCTTCACCTCCACAGGTGTCCTCAATACTCGGATGGGGCCAGCACCTTCCTGCTCAGCAATGCAGCATTTACTCTGTCAAGTGAGGAGAAGCTGCAGAAGCGCCGTATTTCCTTGCCACTCTGCCCTGAAGTATCAGGTAGGCGCCATTTTGTCTGTCGGGCACGGGGAGGCCTCAGGTTTCCAGTCGCCTTTGATGTTGCCGTCAAGTTTTCTTGCTGGTCTCAGGAATGCTACCACTGATGTTACTGGATGGTGGCATTTTCCACCCTGATCGATGCTCGCCAGAGGATTAGGATGTCAGAGGATTTAAGAGGGGTCTGGAGCACTCCTAGAGTGCGACTGCCATCTTAGCTCGCCAATCCACACCCTCCCAAGCCTTCATGCTTTCTACCAGTCACTTACTGTTGGACTTGGCCCTCTCTGCAGTGTAACCCCAAAGTTTTCCCTTCAATCCCTTCCTTTGCTGAACCCGTTTTTGTTGACTTTTAGGACTCAGCGCACTTTACCACTGCTGACCAGTACTAACATGCTTGTGCCTGCTCCCTAAAACTTTGTACAGTTGGTTAATAGCTGATTGGTACAATTAATTTACTTTGGGGATGAGTGACCATATCGGCTATACAAACCATTGTATTCATTATTCATTATATATATGGCAATATACTCAACTGTTTCATCTTCTTTCTCCTTCACTGACAGTGCCTGGCTGGGCCCCTATGTGTTTAACTCTTTTTGGTGTGCACCATTAACACTGACTGTCCATTAGTCTCATTCCAGGTAATAGACCTATCTGGTATTTATCAAATAAGGATTTTTTCCTTTTTTCTGTTTTGGCAGTTTGAGTTATTATCCCTCTTACTCTATTTCAGGTGTTCCGCATTGTTTGGTCCTGATGAGACCCCTTTACTTGCCTCGGGGTCGAAACGCTGTTGACAGGTATTACAAACAAACCACTCTTTCAGCCTTTATTAATGTATAAAAGGACTGTTAATTTATCAAGCATACTTACCTGTGGTCATTTTGTACAAACTGATACCATGTTTATATGTCACCAACTGTCACTCCCCCTGTTTAGGTTGGAGTAAACTTGGGACACTGATCACACAGTCTGTCTGATTTTATGAGGCAAAGAGTAAAGACTTAGTAAAAGTACTTCTGGAAATCTAAGGTGTGTATGACTTGGATTCTTTCTCTGACGTTCCATTCTCACGAATATATGCCATTGAGCGTTTTAATTACACATAGTCCATAGGAACTGTTGTTCCCTGTTACATATTATTAGAGGAAGGCATCTGCGGAAAACAAACCTACCCTATTATGTCTTAAACTTATTGACAATTAGAATGCAGCTACCTATACTGTGAGGCTAAAGGTTGAAGCTATGCAGGTATGCAGACATCTAATCCGGGAAAGTTCTCTTAGTAGATCTGTAGATATCATAAACATAAAGGGTGTTATCTTAGCCCTTTCAAACAACCTTCTCACTCCCCCCAAACCAATGGAACACAGAAACAATCAACACAAAATGACCCTTAATGTCTGTAGACTTAAACTTCTAGATTGCACTAAATGGGAAGAACTATAGATAGAGGGGTCTCCATCGTCTTCTTCAAATGGGTCCCCTACCATGACAACTTGTAGGCAGGTAAATGCTCCCCCTTCTAAATAAGCCTTCCTCTCAAACACTGATATAACATGAATCTTTGAAACTGCCATTAGACCCTTGTAAGCTACAAAGACAAACTGAAGGTAGCAAAGCACAACAAGCACAACAGCTATGAAGCGATCAGGTTCAGGGCACCGGATCTCCCATATCTGTTTGACATTTCTAAACAGCATTTGGATCACCTCTACCTCCTCCCAATTTAGGTTTGTGCAACAGTTAACCCTTGTAGAGCAAGCTTCACTCATTTCACCATCTGCTGGATGATTTAGATAGTTTTCAAAATATTCACTACTGCACATCTATCCGCGGTAAGTGGATCCTGCATAGTCAAAGTGATCCCAAATACATGTGACTATCTGTTGCAAATGTTTTTGAAAACTAATTTCTCAGTGATAAGTCTGAAAGGGTCACGCCAATGCAGGGTGGTTTGAGCTAACTCATGAAAAATCATGCATGGGTAGTTCTGAAAAAAATATCTTGCTTTAATTCCTTATGGCTTTCAGTACTTCCTCCTGTTCACTATAGTAGTGGAATTTAGTTAAGATGTTGCTAGGCCTCTGATGTTGTTCCACCTTCCGCTGCACCACGCGATGTGCTCTGTCTGTAATAAGGAGAGAGTATCCCCCAGCAACACAATGATCATGATGTCTGATCACTCCACATGTTCTCACAGGCCTCGGACATGCAGATTTTCTCTTATCCATCCATTTTCCAACCCTACTGCTTTTTAAGGAGCACCATTTCAAGGCATGCCATTGTCGTTTCAAGGTGATGCTCAGTGGTTGTGTTGAACGCTCCAAGAATCTCCAATCTTTCTTTGACTTCCAAGACTCTGGAATGCACCACATCGATGTCTTTGGGTATGACATCAAATTTGGAGAGGCTTCGGGAACGGTTGAAAGCTGTTCTCAATGTCTTTCTTGCGGTCACCCCTCAACTCCTGCCTGAAGGTTTGTAGCCTACTCAGCAGATCTGTTATCTTATGGCAATACTAATTTCAGTTAACTGGGCCAAGGATTCAGCCTAGGTAAGGTAAGGAATGAAGCCCATTGGTGACAGTTTTGTAGGATGCATTCAGTCATCTTGATTTTGCCTGCCACTTTCAGGATGCCACTTTGTACTGGATTGATAAGGGAAAAGGGTTGAGATACCACTTTTGAAGTATAGTTAATCCTGACTGCTCACATGTCAACTAGAAGAGGGCCAAAGTTATCCCTTGTGTGCTGTGCAAGAACCCTCAGGTCATTGGCAAAAAAGCAGTATATGTGCCTCATTCCCTTAGTTGGATATGCATGCAAGTACCACAGAGGTGTAGTAGTGTCTGGTATAGGAAGAACAGAGTTCACAAGCAGTCGGCACCCAGGAAATCAGTTCTCCTGCCACACTGCGAATGAGGGGAGCTCTGTGTGCACTCATTAAGGTGTCAATTTATGGTGCAAAGTTCTGATTTTGCTTGCAACAAGGACTGGCACCAAGATAAAGGGGGCATCCTATGGAATACGTTTCATGATATTCCAGCGTCGCCGCTCCTCTGTCTGGCATGTCCCTGCAGTATCGCTTCCCACACCATTTAAAGTGGTAGAGACTTGGAGCACATCATCAGGGTCGGTGGGTGGGTTCTTGGCGAGTGTGGAGGTCAGCGGGTCTTCAGTGACTTTGCTCCAGCAGCGGTGGGGCAGCTGTTGGGTGCGGTGGTGCGTGATAGGGTTCTTGAAGGTGAAGTGGATGCAGCGGTGGTCGGTCCAGTGGAGTTTGGTGGTGTGGTTGAAGGCGACGTGAGTGCTTGTGGAGAAGACGGGGGTCAAGCGTGAGGCCGGCGGTGTGGGTGGGTTCGGTGACGAGTTGGTGGAGGCCGAGGTTGGCGAGGTTGTCGATCAGGGTGGCGGAGTTGGCGTCATTGTTTTTCTCGAGGTGGAAGTTCAGGTCCCCGAGGAGGATGTAGTCCGTGGAGGCGAGTGCATCAGTGCTGGCGAGGTCGGCGATGGAGTCGCTGAATAGAGCCCGTGGACCGGGAGGTCTGTAGACGAGTGTTCCTCTGAGGGTAGTGTGGAGATCGGTGTGGATCTGGAAGTGCAGGTGTTCGGCGGAGTTGAGTTTGTCGTCTGCGTGGGTGTAGACCTGGAGAGTGGACTTGTGGGCGATGGCTAGGCCTCCTCCGATTTTAGGCCTTGCAAAAGCTTCATTTGCCTTCCCTGCCTCCACCTCTGCTTTAACTCCTGCACACTTTCCTCCATAGCAGAGGACAACTGGGTGCCTACCCCACATTTCCAGCAATCATGTCAAAATTGTACGGATTGCTGTAGTATGATCCCTTGCTGAGGATCAGGCCTGTTCTGGCCCACCACCCTAGAGTGAAAAGAACAGTAAAAATGAGAGGCCGGCAATGGTAAATCATTCACAGCATGTCACCATGTCTGCATGGGTCGTATGGGAATCATGAACTGTAACCACAGTTCACTGTCTAACGCCACATTTTATTTTATTTTTTAGCATTCGCTCTCCTCTGTGAGTCGAATTTCTCTGTCTTTTCAGAGTCTTTATAAGGTGCTACACTATACCCCAGGCTTTTCACACAAATGGTACTGGCACAGATTGTGAAAATTTATTTTCCCGAGTCTATGTTTGTTGGCACTCAGGCCATTTAGCATGCTCTCTCTCATCCTTACTCACCATTATACTTCTTTTTGTATTTATTAGCAAATTTCCACCACCCCATTGTATGCAAATTCACTACTTCCTCACTATCACCTTGACTCGTTCACTTCTTTTTCTCCCCCTTTCCCTCCTTCTCTGTGCTAAACATCATATCTACATCTGCACTTTTACCTATCTCACTTTGCTACCCTGCCTGCTCCAGCCTCAAACTGTTTTGCACCACAGCTGCATCCTAGCTTCTTTTTTTTCTAAAGGTTTGTCCCAGGATTCCCACCATTCTTTCTGAAACTTCATAAAGTTCTGACTGATACCCCACTCATCACTGCTCCTGCGCACATCATACTTCCTACTCTCATTCAAATCTGTCAGCCAATCTTCAAGCCTTCATGCTTTCTTTATTTGATATTCAATTATGTTGGTATTTTGTAAAAACAAGGTAACCGATGTAACATTTATATCACTGTGACATGTAAAACATTTCATTACAAACCCAAATTTTATCTCCCCATCAGTAGGCTTAAAAAGATAAGAGAAAGGAAAGGGCACACCCTTAGCGCTAAGAGTAATCAGTCCAATGGTCCTGTCCATTGCCTCATACACGACCATGTTTATTCGGACACCCTCTTGCTTCATAAACCGCTTTTTCTTGGCCAGCACAACCAGTCTACTCCCCTATGCCATTTTGAGATAGAGGGAGATTTGAGTCTTTCCAGGCCCTTGCAATGTCCCTTTTCACAATCAACATGGCTGTTCTTAGAAACAACTTGTCTGCTCGGGACCCGTCCATACCTTCCATCACCCCCAGAAGAATAGCAAGAGGATTAAGGGGAACCTCTCATCCCAGTATGTCACTCAACTCAGCTTAGATTTAAGCTCATTATTTAGATATGACCAAGCAGGATCAGACCATGTAGTAGAAGTCGTACAAAAGGGGGTGGTGATGGATGGAGCATCTGAATCAATCAAACACTCACACCCAGTCAAAATATCTGGGTTTAATCCATCACGGTTCTTTAGCCCACTCTGCCACCCCAGTTCAGACATGGCTATATGCAAATCAGTCTGACCCTGTGCCTCATGGGAACAGTCCAGCCCGAACTGCCAAGCCATGTCTTCCCTGGACCGGAAACAAGCTTCCGAGGACCGGTTTCTGGCATTCCAGCCGCCTTCAGCCCGGCTTGCTTGAATCCAGTGACAAAGTGAGCAAGGGACTCACGTCTGAGCATACCCTGCCACACTTATGGCAGCCAAAAGCGGTACAAAAGGGGGTGGTGATGGACGGAGCATCAGAATCAATCAAACACTCACACCCAGTCAAAAGATCTGGGTTTAATCCATCACCGTTCTTTAGCCCACTCTGCCACCCCAGTTCAGACATGGCTATATGCAAATCAGTCTGACCCTGTGCCTCATGGGAACAGTCCAGCCCGAACTGCCAAGCCATGTCTTCCCTGGACCGGAAACAAGCTTCCGAGGACCGGTTTCTGGCATTCCAGCCGTCTTCAGCCCAGCTTGCTTGAATCCAGTGACAAAGTGAGCAAGGGACTCACGTCTGAGCATACCCTGCCACACTTATGGCGGCCAAAAGCGGTACAAAAGGGGGTGGTGATGGACGGAGCATCTGAATCAATCAAACACTCACACCCAGTCAAAAGATCTGGGTTTAATCCATCACTGTTCTTTAGCCCACTCTGCCACCCCAGTTCAGACATGGCTATATGCAAATCAGTCTGACCCTGTGCCTCATGGGAACAGTCCAGCCCGAACTGCCAAGCCATGTCTTCCCTGGACCGGAAACAAGCTTCCGAGGACCTGTTTCTGGCATTCCAGCCGTCTTCAGCCCGGCTTGCTTGAATCCAGTGACAAAGTGAGCAAGGGACTCACGTCTGAGCATACCCTGCCACACTTATGGCGGCCAAAAGCGGTACAAAAGGGGGTGGTGATGGACAGAGCATCTGAATCAATCAAACACTCACACCCAGTCAAAAGATCTGGGTTTAATCCATCACCGTTCTTTAGCCCACTCTGCCACCCCAGTTCAGACATGGCTATATGCAAATCAGTCTGACCTTGTGCCTCATGGGAACAGTCCAGCCCGAACTGCCAAGCCATGTCTTCCCTGGACCAGAAACAAGCTTCCGAGGACCGGTTTCTGGCATTCCAGCCATCTTTAGCCCGGCTTGCTTGAATCCAGTGACAAAGTGAGCAAGGGACTCATGTCTGAGCATACCCTGCCACACTTATGGCGGCCAAAAGCGGTACAAAAGGGGGTGGTGATCGACGGAGCATCTGAATCAATCAAACACTCACACCCAGTCAAAAGATCTGGGTTTAATCCATCACCGTTCTTTTGCCCACTCTGCCACCCCAGTTCAGACATGGCTATATGCAAATCAGTCTGACCCTGTGCCTCATGGGAACAGTACAGCCCGAACTGCCAAGCGATGCCTTCCCTGGACCGGAACAAGCTTCCGAGGACCGGTTTCTGGCATTCCAGCCGTCTTCAGCCCGGCTTGCTTGAATCCAGTGGCAAAGTCAGCAAGGGACTCACGTCTGAGCATACCCTGCCACACTTATGGCGGCCAAAAGCGGTACAAAAGGGGGTGGTGATGGACGGAGCATCTGAACCAATCAAACACTCACACCCAGTCAAAAGATCTGGGTTTAACCCATCACCGTTCTTTAGCCCACTCTGCCACCCCAGTTCAGACATGGCTATATGCAAATCAGTCTGACCCTGTGCCTCATGGGAACAGTACAGCCCGAACTGCCAAGCCATGCCTTCCCTGGACCGGAAACAAGCTTCCGAGGACCGGTTTCTGACATTCGGCCACCATAAGTGTGGCAGGGTATGCTCAGACATGAGTCCCTTGCTCACTTTGCCACTGGATTCAAGCAAGCCGGGCTGAAGACGGCTGGAATGCCAGAAACCGGTCTTCGGAAGTTTGTTTCCGGTCCAGGGAAGGCATGGCTTGGCAGTTCGGGCTGGACTGTTCCCATGAGGCACAGGGTCAGACTGATTTGCATATAGCCATGTCTGAACTGGGGTGGCAGAGCAGGCTAAAGAACGGTGATGGATTAAACCCAGATCTTTTGACTGGGTGTGAGTGTTTGATTGGTTCAGATGCTCCGTCCATTACCACCCCCTTTTGTACCGCTTTTGGCCACCATAAGTGTGGCAGGGTATGCTCAGACGTGAGTCCCTTGCTCACTTTGCCACTGGATTCAAGCAAGCTGGGCTGAAGACGGCTGGAATGCCAGAAACCGGTCCTCGGAAGCTTGTTTCCGGTCCAGGGAAGGCATGGCTTGGCAGTTCGGGCTGTACTGTTCCCATGAGGCACAGGGTCAGACTGATTTGCATATAGCCATGTCTGAACTGGGATGGCAGAGTGGGCTAAAGAACGGTGATGGATTAAACCCAGATCTTTTGACTGGGTGTGAGTGTTTGATTGGTTCAGATGCTCAGTCAATTACCACCCCCTTTTGTACCGCTTTTGGCCACCATAAGTGTGGCAGGGTATACTCAGATGTGAGTCCCTTGCTCACTTTGCCACTGGATTCAAGCAAGCCGGGCTGAAGACGGCTGGAATGCCAGAAACCGGTCCTCGGAAGCTTGTTTCCGGTCCAGGGAAGGCATGGCTTGGCAGTTCGGGCTGTAATGTTCCCATGAGGCACAGGGTCAGACTGGTTTGCATATAGCCATGTCTGAACTGGGGTGGCAGAGTGGGCTAAAGAACGGTGATGGATTAAACCCAGATCTTTTGACTGGGTGTGAGTGTTTGATTGGTTCAGATGCTCCGTCCATTACCACCCCCTTTTGTACCGCATGTAGTAGAAGTGGGCTGGTACATCTTCAAAGCGTGGACATTGCGGGGCTGGGAGAATTGCAGCCTTGGGCAGTCGTGCCGGTGTAAGATATGCGCAGTGTAAATAGTATATCTGTATAAGGCGAGGTTTGGCAGATATAGTGAGTGTTCTGGGGGCCATAAGAGCGTTCTTCCAGTCTTCATCTTCTAGAGGACCCACCCAACCTTCCCACCTGTCTCTAAAAGGGTCTAGTGTGGATGGGGTATTGTTTATCAGGGGTCGGTATATTTGGGATATCCCTCCCTTGCCTAGGTCTCCCATGAGAATTTTGGCCTCCAACGGGCTGAATTCGGGGAATGACTATTTGTTGGGGATGTGAGTGGCTAGGGTGTGTTGTAATTGGAGATATTTAAAGAATTGAGTAGATTGTAAGGAGTATGCACATTGTAAGTCCTGAAAGGAGGACAAGTGTTCTCCTTTCCAGATGCCTCCTAAATAGGTGATGCCTATTAGGTCCCATGCTTGAAAGCCCGTCAAAGTCCCCACTTCTCTCAGCCATGTGCCATGCAATAATGGAGTTTGTAATGCGAGTCTGTTGTCCCAGTGGATGTGTCTCAATGCAGATCGCCATGCTAGGAAAGCTGTACGAGTGACTGCTGGCAGGGCCTGAGGGATCAGGGCTCCATACAGCATAGCTTGGGCCTGAGAGAATCCTAGACAACCCAGTTTGAGACGACATGCTGGGTCCGACTACCCCCGTTAAACCAATCATGGATTGTCAGATGATGGGTAGCGAGATAGTACAGAAAGGGATTTGTCATACTCATTCCTCCATCATATGTGGTTCGTTGGCAAGTCGTGAGAGCTAGACGCGCTCTTGAGCCCCCTCAAAGGAAGTTGGTAATCACCCCATATAGATCGAGAAACCAGCTGCGAGGAAGGTGGATCGGGAGATTTTGGAGAACATATAAGAGGTGGGGGAGAACCATTCTTTTGAAGAGGGCGACTCTCCCGAGAGGGTTGAGGGGAAGTTTTTGCCAACGAAATAAGTCATCTTTCGTGCGTCGGAATAGTGAACCAACATTTAGAGAACAGGTCAATGCTGGGAGACACACCACCCAGATACCAAGGTATTTAAAGGATAATCTTTGTATGGGCATGGTTGCCTGCCAGTCGAAACAGTCTTTAGAGGCATGAAGGGGCACCACTGTGGATTTGAGTGGTTAAGGCATAACCCAGATGCTCGCTCGGAGTGGAGAATCTGCAGACATCTCTGCCCGGACGAGGCAGCGTCAGCGAGGTACAAGAGGACATCATCAGCATACAACGGTCTTCCTGAGATTCTTGCCACCGCCAGCCCTGATCCCGGTCATAGGTCTGGATGTTACGGGCCAGAGGTTCAATCGCAAGAGAGAAAAGTAGAGGGGAGAGCGGACACCCCTTGCGATCGGGAAAACCTCGGACAACGCCCCATTTATAAGGACCCAGGCTGATGGGTTAGAGTAAAGAACCCCTAACATTTTCCAGTAATGGCGTCCGAAGCCTGCTCTTTCTAGCTCGTCTTGCATGTAACACCAGTCAACCGTATCAAAGGCCTTCTCGAAGTCAAGTAAAACTAAAGCCAGGTACGGAATAAGAAGATCCCGGAAGGCAAGAGTCACATGCAGGCGTCAAAGGCGATGAATGGTGCTGCGGTGTGGCATGAAGCCACATTGGTCCGGGTTTATAAGGGTGTGAGGCACTCTTTTCATCCGGGTGGCCAAAATCGTAGCATATACTTTGACTTTGTTATTGATGAGGGAGATCGGGCGATATTGTGTGCAGGAAGCCGGGGGAGGGTGTGCCTGGGTATGACCACAATGGTGACTGTCTGTAAGGGAAGGGAAGGACCCGTCCTCTATAGCCTCTTCAAATAAGGCATGGAGGCGTGGGGTTAGAGTCTTGCAGAACAATGCGTAATACTCTGCAGGGAGTCCATTCGCGCCCGGAGTCTTGCGAGTGGCGAGCATGGAGATTGTTTCGCTCACTCTCTCAATTGTGATAGGCTCATCTATGGTTTTCTGCTCTGCCTCCGATAGCCTTTGGAGAGGGATATTTTTCAAGGAGGCGGAACTATCGCGTGGTGTGTGTGGGGGATCCTCGGAGTATAGTGTCTTGTAGTAGTTCGCAAAGGTTTGTGGAATTGCTACGGGTGTACAGAAGGTTTGGCTCTGTGTGTCACAAATTTCATGGACTATCCAATTGGCCATGGGATGAGTAGCCAGCCAATGGAGCAACTTGCCATTTTTGTCTCCCTCTAGCTACTGAGGATCTCGAAATCATCTTGGTTGACTCAATGGAGATAATTCTGATTTCATCCCCCACTAGTTGCAGTTGTCGGAGTTCCACTTCCCCTTCCGTCATTCCTGACGCCATTTCCATATGGAGCGCCCTAGCTTCAAGTTGAGTGAGCTGGTGGTCAAGGGCCTGACGCCTGCGCTTAAGGAGTCCCTTAGCATACCCCCGAATTGTGGCTTTGCCCGCCTCCCAAAGTGTACTCGGACGCTGCACTGTGCCTTCGTTAGTATGAAAGTATCTATAAAATTCCTCCCCAACACTCTCCTTATATTCTGGGTCGAATGGTCGGATACTCTGCGTGCTAGGATCTGGATTTCCGAAACGGTGCAGCAGTCTGGAGCAGGCATGAACAGGAGGTCTGTACAGGAATGGTTGTGGTGCGCCACAGAGGTGTGTGTATACTGTCGTATCTTAGGGTGCCTAGTGCGCCAGACATCACAGAGACCCAGTGTAGCACTCCAATCCCAAATACGTCTGGCCCCCAATTTTCTATGAGAGGATATGGGACCTGTAACATCCTCTGTGGGCTCCCGGACAGCATTAAAGTCGCCCCCAATTATCATCAAGCCCTGATGCAGAGCGGATAGTATTTTCAGTGCAGCTTGGAGCGTGGGTTCTAAATTTGCTGGAGGAGCATATATTGACACTAGATTAACCTAGGGGATCTATGACAGAATTTCGACAGACATAATTTCGACTTACACATATATCGGCGCAATTATATCGATTGCAAGAATATCGACGCCCTATGTACAACATAGTAAGTACCAAAATATCGATGTTAAAAATATCGTTGTTAAATATATCGGGTTTTTTTTGGGTTTAAATAAACATGAAAAATACTGTAAATAATACTTATAAATTACTTAAACATATTTAAATATATTTAATAATGTTAAAAAAAAAATTACATATTTAATTAAAAAAAATTACAAATTAACAAATCATATATAATATATACTTACTTAACAATAATTACTATTCCCACTCCAGAGGGTGCAACAGTAGGGAAAGTGTTGGATAGCATAAGGGTAGAAATTACTATTCCCACTCCAGAGGGTGCAACAGTAGGGAAAGCGTTGGATAGCGGGTGGGTAAAAATTACTATTCCCACTCCAGAGGGTGCAACAGTAGGGAAAGTGTTGGATAGCGTATAAGTATAAATTACTATTCCCACTCCAGAGGGTGCAACAGTAGGGAAAGCGTAGGATAGCGGGTGGGTAAAAATTACTATTCTCACTCCAGAGGGTGCAACAGTAGGGAAAGTGTTGGATAGCGGGTGGTTAAAAATTACTATTCTCACTCCAGAGGGTGCAACAGTAGGGAAAGTGTTGGATAGCGTAGGGGTAAAAATTACTATTCCCACTCCAGAGGGTGCAACAGTAGGGAAAGTGTAGGATAGCGGGTGAGTAAAAATTACTATTCCCACTCCAGAGGGTGCAACAGTAGGGAAAGTGTTGGATAACGATGGGTAAAAATTACTATTCTCACTCCAGAGGGTGCAACAGTAGGGAAAGTGTTGGATAGCGTAGGGGTATAAATTACTATTCCCACTCCAGAGGGTGCAACAGTAGGGAAAGCGTTGGATAGCGGGTGGGTAAAAATTACTATTCTCACTCCAGAGGGTGCAACAGTAGGGAAAGTTGTGGATAGCGTAGGGGTAAAAATGACTATTCCCACTCCAGAGGGTGCAACAGTAGGGAAAGCGTTGGATAGCGGGTGGGTAAAAATTACTATTCTCACTCCAAAGGGTGCAACATTAGAGAAAGTGTTGGATAGCGTAGGGGTAAAAATTACTATTCCCACTCCAGAGGGTGCAACAGTAGGGAAAGCGTTGGATAGCGGGTGGGTAAAAATTACTATTCTCACTCCAAAGGGTGCAACAGTAGAGAAAGTGTTGGATAGCGTAGGGGTAAAAATTACTATTCTCACTCCAGAGGGTGCAACAGTAGGGAAAGTGTTGGATAGCGTAGGGGTATAAATTACTATTCCCACTCCAGAGGGTGCAACAGTAGGGAAAGCGTTGGATAGCGGGTGGGTAAAAATTACTACTCTCACTCCAGAGGGTGCAACAGTAGGGAAAGTTGTAGATAGCGTAGGGGTAAAAATGACTATTCCCACTCCAGAGGGTGCAACAGCAGGGAAAGCGTTGGATAGCGGGTGGGTAAAAATTACTATTCTCACTCCAGAGGGTGCAACAGTAGGGAAAGTGTTGGATAGCGTAGGGGTAAAAATTACTATTCCCACTCCAGAGGGTGCAACAGTAGGGAAAGCGTTGGATAGCGGGTGGGTAAAAATTACTATTCTCACTCCAAAGGGTGCAACAGTAGGGAAAGTGTTGGATAGCATAGGGGTAAAAATTTCTATTCTCACTCCAAAGGGTGCAACAGTAGGGAAAGTGTTGGATAGCGTAGGGGTAAAAATTACTATTCCCACTCCAGAGGGTGCAACAGTAGGGAAAGTGTTGGATAGCGTAGGGGTATAAATTACTATTCCCACTCCAGAGGGTGCAACAGTAGGGAAAGCGTTGGATAGCGGGTGGGTAAAAATTACTATTCTCACTCCAGAGGGTGCAACAGTAGGGAAAGTTGTGGAGAGCGTAGGGGTAAAAATGACTATTCCCACTCCAGAGGGTGCAACAGTAGGGAAAGCGTTGGATAGCGGGTGGGTAAAAATTACTATTCTCACTCCAGAGGGTGCAACAGTAGGGAAAGTGTTGGATAGCGTAGGGGTAAAAATTACTATTCCCACTCCAGAGGGTGCAACAGTAGGGAAAGCGTTGGATAGCGGGTGGGTAAAAATTACTATTCTCACTCCAAAGGGTGCAACAGTAAGGAAAGTGTTGGATAGCGTAGGGGTAAAAATTACTATTCCCACTCCAGAGGGGGCAACAGTAGGGAAAGTGTTGGATAGCGTAAGGGTAAAAATTACTATTCCCACTCCAGAGGGTGCAACAGTAGGGAAAGTGTTGGATAGCGTAGGGGTAAAAATTACTATTCCCACTCCAGAGGGTGCAACTGTAGGGAAAGTGTTGGATAGCATAAGGGTAAAAATTACTATTCCCACTCCAGAGGGTGCAACAGTAGGGAAAGTGTTGGATAGCGTAGGGGTAAAAATTACTATTCCCACTCCAGAGGGTGCAACTGTAGGGAAAGTGTTGGATAGCATAAGGGTAAAAATTACTATTCCCACTCCAGAGGGTGCAACAGTAGGGAAAGTGTTGGATAGCGTAGGGGTATAAATTACTATTCCCACTCCAGAGGGTGCAACAGTAGGGAAAGCGTTGGATAGCGGGTGGGTAAAAATTACTATTCTCACTCCAGAGGGTGCAACAGTAGGGAAAGTTGTGGATAGCGTAGGGGTAAAAAGGACTATTCCCACTCCAGAGGGTGCAACAGTAGGGAAAGCAGTGGATAGCGGGTGGGTAAAAATTACTATTCTCACTCCAGAGGGTGCAACAGTAGGGAAAGTGTTGGATAGCGTAGGGGTAAAAATTACTATTCCCACTCCAGAGGGTGCAACAGTAGGGAAAGCGTTGGATAGCGGGTGGGTAAAAATTACTATTCTCACTCCAAAGGGTGCAACAGTAGGGAAAGTGTTGGATAGCGTAGGGGTAAAAATTACTATTCCCACTCCAGAGGGTGCAACAGTAGGGAAAATGTTGGATAGCGTAAGGGTAAATATTACTATTCCCACCCCACCCTATTCCCCTATAAACACACAACACGCTCCAGTACTATCACATAACATTTAATTGAAAATTAATTATCAATTAAATAATTACTTAATCAATTGAAATAATTAATCGCAAATAATTTTTTTATTAAAAAATAAAATATTCATAAAACTATCATAAATTATTTGTAATTAAATCAGTTCCCACCCTATTCCCCTATAAACCGACAACCCGCTCCAGTAGTAACACAATACATTTATTTAAAAATTACATTAATTACCAATTAAATAATTACTTTATCAATTAAAAATATTAATTACCAATTAAAGAATTAATTTCTCAATTAAAAAAATTAATTACCAATTAAATAATTAATTACTCAATTAATAAAATTAATTACCAATTAATAATTAACTACACATTAAAATATGCTTAAAAATATTTAATTAATTACAATTAAATTACTTCCCGCCCTATTCCCCTATAAACCCACAACCCGCTCCAGTAGTAAAACATATAATTTACTTATAAATATACATAAATTATCAATTAATCAATTAATCAATTAAAATAATTAATTGCCAATTAATATTTAATTACAAAATAAATAAATCATTAAAAAATTATTAATTAATTACAAATAAATTACTTCCCACCCTATTCCCCTAAAAACCCACAACCCGCTCTGGTAGTAAAACATATAATTTACTTTTATATATACTTTTTTATATATAAAATATTAAACACATATTATAACAATTAATTTAAATACTTAACTAAAATTTCCAACACATATTAGTAAATCGAAATTACTTACATCGATATATATGCTATCGATATAAGTAATGTCGATATTACTTACATCGATATATATATGCTATCGATATAAGTAATTTCGATATTACTTACCTTAGGGTCGATATTCTGTCCATCGATATTCTGGACATCGATATTCTGTCCTTTCGATATTAGCAACTCGATATAAGTGTAAGTCGAAATTAAAGATTCGATATTTTGACTGAGTACCTAACCTAGAGTACCAGAGAGAGCTGGGAATCTTCTTGGGTCATTGTGATGGGAAGGGATCGACGTAGGAGCATTGCTGTTCCCTGAGCACCTCTGGAGAACCCAGATTGCCACACCCTTGACACGCCAGGAAAGGGCAGTGGTTCCCAACTAGGTTTGCCTCTTGTAGTGATAAGACATCTGGGTTATTCCTTTGTGCATACTTTAAAATCTCCGTTTGTTAATTTTATCTAAGAGGCCATTCGTATTCCACAAGAGGATTCTCATGGGCATGCTCTCATTATATGGACCTGGCATAGTGGCAAACTGGCAATGATTGGGACCAGCAGTTTGGAGGTCTCCAGGAGATCAGGTATTTGGCTCCCGAGGGAAGCTGTGTGTACTCAGAGGTGTTATTCGGGCTGCTGGAGGGAGTATCTTGCGTACGGTGCACAGTGGTACCATAGAACTGATCAATCTGAACAGTGTCTGGAAAAACATTCCTAGAAGAAAACCCCAACCAACCACCCACCCCATACTTCCCCAAATGAAACATCCGTCGCTCGAACAACGAAGGCTTAGAGTGTAAACAAATTTATCAGGGGTCGTAATCAATGTTCCTGCCCTTCTGAGCTCAAGGATGTTTGTTCCTCTGGTGTGGAATTCTGGAAGCAGTACGTAAGTTATATACAGGGGCTGCTGGGTAGCTCAGTGTCATCTAAGCCGTGTCTGGAAGATCCCCCCCGAGTTGGTCTCATCCGGCTGGGCAAGGTCCTTTGCGGTCTTCCTGGTCTCCGGCGAGTCATCTCTGACCTGGATAGAGCTACTTAGCGATGCGTACTGTGTACCTCGGGTCCTGCATCATCTACGGGAGCCTGCACGTTGTCCACGGGGAACTGCAGAGTCTTTCCCAGTTGGACCTTTCGGATTGATTGCTGCTGGTGCATTTTTTGGTAGGCGGTGTGGACACTCATCACTCGCCCAAGTCCAAGCTGCCTCAGATGTGTCAAAGGAATAGGATTTGTTTAGGAATATCACTTTGAGAGGGGCTGGGAAGAGGAGTCTGTAGGACAGGTTTAGGCCCTGCAACTTTTGCTTAACTTGGGCATAAGATCGTCTATGGGCCTGCACTTCCTTGGTATAATCAGGGAAGATCAAGATTTTGGATCCCTCATAGCTGAGTTCCGGTCAGGCTCAGGCATCCTGCAGGATGGCATCGCCTTACCTGAAGTTAAGGATCCTTACGATTATTGATCAGTGCGGTGCTCCCGGTGGAGGTCAAGAGGCTAGAGAGCGGTGGGCTCTCTTTACCACAAACCAAGGAAACAAGGCCTCCGTAGGCATCCATGACCGAAAGCAATTTTCGACTAAGGTGTTGATTTGGGCTGGCTCTGCGCCCTCCCGAAGGCCAACCAGGCGCAGGTTATTCCGGCGGGAACGTTTTTCAGAGTCCTCCACCCGTTTATGGAGTTCCGATGTGCGAGATAAAAGCAGCTTCACTTGAGTTTTCAATGTAAAAACATCACCCCCCACCTCAGAAATACAGGACTCTGCCGCTGTCACACCGGCCGTTACATTGCGAAGATCTATTTTGTTTTCCATGGATTCCTGGCATGTCTTTATCACTTGTAGTATGGTAGCAAGGTCCCCCTCTGGTCGGCCAGTCGCAGTGGGGCCCGCTCCATCCTGGGTAGACCCGATAAGTGTGAATTGATCCATTCGGGTATGAATTGGACAGGTTTTTTGCCCCTCTGTCCTACCCCATGGTAGGAAGAATGCTCCCAAGCATTTGACACTCAACTAGATTTCACTTTTCCCCGGACGAGGCGGCGGAACACAACTGGATTCAGTCAAATCGGGGGCTAGAGGGACTACCCACTCCTACGATCTCAGGGACCAGGGTTTGGATTTGGGGCGGGGGGGACAATCCCTGAGTTCATATATCCTTAGTAGGTGCCTCGCGGGTCACCCTTGCGGCATCTGCCTCACCAGTCCGTGTTCAATTTCAGGTTTCTCATCCAGGTCACCTCCGTCACCTAAGACCAGGCGAGGGCCCTTTTTGTTGTTCATGCTTCCCCCCCTACATCTCCTGAGTAGCAGTCAGGATCGCTACGGTCGTCCTCAGTGTTACAAAAGCTGCAGGGCTGTTGACTGTCTCAATGGGCCTCACTTAGGGGGACGGGATCCGGGTCCAACCGAGGTGGAGATCGCTCGTCCCGGGTGCCAGGATCCTTGGGAGGGCGAAAGGCCCCAGTCCCCTTTCTGTGTTGTGGGAATCCTGGGTTCTTTGTTCTGTGGCCTCAGCTGGGTGGCAAAGAGCTTTGGGAGCATCCCCACCGCCACTTCAGCGTCAATCGGAACCCACCAGTCTCGCCCTTCCTGGGGGAAGGGGGATGAATGAAAGGGAGTTGAATGAGATCACATGAAGGGCCGACTCCTCCATCGCAGCCCCGGCGGCAGGCGTCTCTCCCGTCTTGCGCCTCCGGAGATCTTTTGCTGCTGGAGGCGGGGCCCGCCCTACACCAGTTCAGGACTGACGGCTAACGGGTTCATGTCACAGGCGCAACCTTACCGGATCCTTTCAGGGATCGGAAGAAGAGATGGAGCAGCGCCCACAGCAGTAAGCTCCGCGCCTCTTCCACACTTTCACACTCTGCCGGGGACCTACCGACTCACCTTCACCTCCACAGGTGTCCTCAATACTCGGATGGGGCCAGCACCTTCCTGCTCAGCAATGCAGCATTTACTCCGTCAAGTGAGGAGAAGCTGCAGAAGCGCCGTATTTCCTTGCCACTCTGCCCTGAAGTATCAGGTAGGCGCCATTTTGTCTGTCGGGCACGGGGAGGCCTCAGGTTACCAGTCGCCTTTGATGTTGCCGTCAAGTTTTCTTGCTGGTCTCAGGAATGCTACCACTGATGTTACTGGATGGTGGCATTTTCCACCCTGATCGATGCTCGCCAGAGGATTAGGATGTCAGAGGATTTAAGAGGGGTCTGGAGCACTCCTAGAGTGCGACTGCCATCTTAGGTCGCCAATCCACACCCTCCCAAGCCTTCATGCTTTCTACCAGTCACTTACTGTTGGACTTGGCCCTCTCTGCAGTGTAACCATAAAGTTTTCCCTTCAATCCCTTCCTTTGCTGAACCCGTTTTTGTTGACTTTTAGGACTCAGCGCACTTTACCACTGCTGACCAGTACTAACATGCTTGTGCCTGCTCCCTAAAACTTTGTACAGTTGGTTAATAGCTGATTGGTACAATTAATTTACTTTGGGGATGAGTGACCATATCGGCTATACAAACCATTGTATTCATTATTCATTATATATATGGCAATATACTCAACTGTTTCATCTTCTTTCTCCTTCACTGACAGTGCCTGGCTGGGCCCCTATGTGTTTAACTCTTTTTGGTGTGCACCATTAACACTGGCTGTCCATTAGTCTCATTCCAGGTAATAGACCTATCTGGTATTTATCAAATAAGGATTTTTTCCTTTTTTCTGTTTTGGCAGTTTGAGTTATTATCCCTCTTACTCTATTTCAGGTGTTCCGCATTGTTTGGTCCTGATGAGACCCCTTTACTTGCCTCGGGGTCGAAACGCTGTTGACACGTATTACAAACAAACCACTCTTTCAGCCTTTATTAATGTATAAAAGGACTGTTAATTTATCAAGCATACTTACCTGTGGTCATTTTGTACAAACGGATACCATGTTTATATGTCACCAACTGTCACTCCCCCTGTTTAGGTTGGAGTAAACTTGGGACACTGATCACACAGTCTGTGTGATTTTATGAGGCAAAGAGTAAAGACTTAGTAAAAGTACTTCTGGAAATCTAAGGTGTGTATGACTTGGATTCTTTCTCTGACGTTCCATTCTCACGAATATATGCCATTGAGCGTTTTAATTACACATAGTCCATAGGAACTGTTGTTCCCTGTTACATATTATTAGAGGAAGGCATCTGCGGAAAACAAACCTACCCTATTATGTCTTAAACTTATTGACAATTAGAATGCAGCTACCTATACTGTGAGGCTAAAGGTTGAAGCTATGCAGGTATGCAGACATCTAATCCGGGAAAGTTCTCTTAGTAGATCTGTAGATATCATAAACATAAAGGGTGTTATCTTAGCCCTTTCAAACAACCTTCTCACTCCCCCCAAACCAATGGAACACAGAAACAATCAACACAAAATGACCCTTAATGTCTGTAGACTTAAACTTCTAGATTGCACTAAATAGGAAGAACTATAGATAGAGGGGTCTCCATCGTCTTCTTCAAATGGGTCCCCTACCATGACAACTTGTAGGCAGGTAAATGCTCCCCCTTCTAAATAAGCCTTCCTCTCAAACACTGATATAACATGAATCTTTGAAACTGCCATTAGACCCTTGTAAGCTACAAAGACAAACTGAAGGTAGCAAAGCACAACAAGCACAACAGCTATGAAGCGATCAGGTTCAGGGCACCGGATCTCCCATATCTGTTTGACATTTCTAAACAGCATTTGGATCACCTCTACCTCCTCCCAATTTAGGTTTGTGCAACAGTTAACCCTTGTAGAGCAAGCTTCACTCATTTCACCATCTGCTGGATGATTTAGATAGTTTTCAAAATATTCACTACTGCACATCTATCCGCGGTAAGTGGATCCTGCATAGTCAAAGTGATCCCAAATACATGTGACTATCTGTTGCAAATGTTTTTGAAAACTAATTTCTCAGTGATAAGTCTGAAAGGGTCACGCCAATGCAGGGTGGTTTCAGCTAACTCATGAAAAATCATGCATGGGTAGTTCTGAAAAAAATATCTTGCTTTAATTCCTTATGGCTTTCAGTACTTCCTCCTGTTCACTATAGTAGTGGAATTTAGTTAAGATGTTGCTAGGCCTCTGATGTTGTTCCACCTTCCGCTGCACCACGCGATGTGCTCTGTCTGTAATAAGGAGAGAGTATCCCCCAGCAACACAATGATCATGATGTCTGATCACTCCACATGTTCTTACAGGCCTCGGACATGCAGATTTTCTCTTATCCATCCATTTTCCAACCCTACTGCTTTTTAAGGAGCACCATTTCAAGGCATGCCATTGTCGTTTCAAGGTGATGCTCAGTGGTTGTGTTGAACGCTCCAAGAATCTCCAATCTTTCTTTGACTTCCAAGACTCTGGAATGCACCACATCGATGTCTTTGGGTATGACATCAAATTTGGAGAGGCTTCGGGAACGGTTGAAAGCTGTTCTCAATGTCTTTCTTGCGGTCACCCCTCAACTCCTGCCTGAAGGTTTGTAGCCTACTCAGCAGATCTGTTATCTTATGGCAATACTAATTTCAGTTAACTGGGCCAAGGATTCAGCCTAGGTAAGGTAAGGAATGAAGCCCATTGGTGACAGTTTTGTAGGATGCATTCAGTCATCTTGATTTTGCCTGCCACTTTCAGGATGCCACTTTGTACTGGATTGATAAGGGAAAAGGGTTGAGATACCACTTTTGAAGTATAGTTAATCCTGACTGCTCACATGTCAACTAGAAGAGGGCCAAAGTTATCCCTTGTGTGCTGTGCAAGAACCCTCAGGTCATTGGCAAAAAAGCAGTATATGTGCCTCATTCCCTTAGTTGGATATGCATGCAAGTACCACAGAGGTGTAGTAGTGTCTGGTATAGGAAGAACAGAGTTCACAAGCAGTCGGCACCCAGGAAATCAGTTCTCCTGCCACACTGCGAATGAGGGGAGCTCTGTGTGCACTCATTAAGGTGTCAATTTATGGTGCAAAGTTCTGATTTTGCTTGCAACAAGGACTGGCACCAAGATAAAGGGGGCATCCTATGGAATACGTTTCATGATATTCCAGCGTCGCCGCTCCTCTGTCTGGCATGTCCCTGCAGTATCGCTTCCCACACCATTTAAAGTGGTAGAGACTTGGAGCACATCATCAGGGTCGGTGGGTGGGTTCTTGGCGAGTGTGGAGGTCAGCGGGTCTTCAGTGACTTTGCTCCAGCAGCGGTGGGCCAGCTGTTGGGTGCGGTGGTGCGTGATAGGGTTCTTGAAGGTGAAGTGGATGCAGCGGTGGTCGGTCCAGTGGAGTTTGGTGGTGTGGTTGAAGGCGACGTGAGTGCTTGTGGAGAAGACGGGGGTCAAGCGTGAGGCCGGCGGTGTGGGTGGGTTCGGTGACGAGTTGGTGGAGGCCGAGGTTGGCGAGGTTGTCGATCAGGGTGGCGGAGTTGGCGTCATTGTTTTTCTCGAGGTGGAAGTTCAGGTCCCCGAGGAGGATGTAGTCCGTGGAGGCGAGTGCATCAGTGCTGGCGAGGTCGGCGATGGAGTCGCTGAATAGAGCCCGTGGACCGGGAGGTCTGTAGACGAGTGTTCCTCTGAGGGTAGTGTGGAGATCGGTGTGGATCTGGAAGTGCAGGTGTTCGGCGGAGTTGAGTTTGTCGTCTGCGTGGGTGTAGACCTGGAGAGTGGACTTGTGGGCGATGGCTAGGCCTCCTCCGATTCCGTTGGCGCGGTCCCTGCAGGTTATTTTGTAGCCGTCCGGGATGGCTATGGCGATGTCGGGTGCCGAGGAGTCATTCCACCAGATCTCGTTCAGGAAGGCAACATCTGGGGCGGAGGTGTCAAGCAGGTCCCAGAGCTCGACGGCATGTTTGCGTGAGGAGCAGGTGTTGAGGAGTATGCAGTGAAGGTGGTTGGGTCCGGTCTTTGGAGGTTTGGTGGTTCTGTCGCAGGTGAAGTTGCAGATGTGACAGGAGAAGTGTCCGTGGGTGCGTTTCGGGGCGGCCTGGAAGCAGTAGTGCTCTCGGCCAGTGTTGAGAGCGTGGAGGGTATTGGTGTCGTATCGGAGTCTGGCGTTGTGGCGTGCTCGGGGTCCAGGGGTTCTGGTGCTGGGTGCGGTCCAGGCGCGGAGAGGCGCAGACAGGCTTGCCTCTGGCGAGCCTCCGGTGCGCCATCAACGCGCCCGCTGCACGACCGCACAGCGGTCACCATAAGAAGGGGAGGGGGTGGGAGCAGTGAGGGGATGGGAACGGCCTGGATCGGTAGGCGGGGCCGCGTGGGCAGCAGCAGCGGGAAAACGAAAGGAGCCTGGCAGAAAAATGGGGTGCAAGTAGGAAAGAAAAACGAGGGTACAGAGGCAGAAATAATAAATTTTGCGGGGTACACAATAAAAAAGGGGCGCACAGGGGTGTAATACACAAAAAAAAAACAATAACAGAGCGGCAGGAGCAGTTACCGCCGCGCATGCTGCGGTCTCGAAGCCGGGGTCAGGAGACCCACAGAAGCGCTGAGACCAGGCGAGGCTGCGGAGGGGAGTGCTGACCTTGGCCCGGGGGTCAAGGCTTCACACTCGCTCCTCCACAGAGGTCACCATAAGAAGGGAATGGGGGGCGGGAGCAGTGAGGGGGCGGGAGCGGCCTGGATCGGTGGGCGGGGTTGCGTGGGCAGCAGTGGCGGAAAAACGAAAGGAGCCTGGCAGAGAAACAGGGTGCAAGTAGGAAAGAAAAACGAGGGTACAGAGTCAGAAATAATACATTTAGCAGGGTACACAATTAAAAAGGGGAGCACAGGGGTGCAATACACTAAAACAAAACCAATAACAGAGCGGCAAGAGCAGTTACCGCCGCACGGGCTGCGGTCTCGAACCCAGAGTTGGGAGACCCACAGAAGCGCTGAGAACAGGCGAGGCTGCGGAGGGGAGTGCTGACCTTGTCCCTTGGATCATGTGCAAAACCATGTTTGTAATATACATACTAATATGCCACTGCAATTCAAAGTAGTTTGGAAGTCCACTTGTGAACTCCAAACTCTTGCATTGCAACACATCACAGCTATAGTCAATAAAGATATGCGCTATCAATGAAAACAATCAGAATAAAATACAATAGAAATGGGCAAGTAATCAAGTATAAAAAACAAAAGAGAAGGGGTTTGAAAAAGAAAACCTTGACAAATAAAATCAGGCTGCAATATATCTTTGAGAACAATCATCCCCCAGGGGTTAAACAATGAAAAAGAAATTCACATTCATTTTGATTTAAAAAAAAAAAAAGTTATGGGAAACATTAGAGCTTTCTTAAAAGCCCATTTACATAATAAAGTGTGACTCCTCAAAACAATTAACCAAGGCGACTAATGCCAACAAATACATATAAAGAAAGCAAACTAAAGAAAGAACACTTCCCCCAAATCAAACATAATAAACACATGTGAAACAAGATAAAACCTGAGGATGCTAGTGTGCAATAATGTTCCTCGACAGTAAGCACCAGAGGGTGTAACCATGATGCCCCATAATCACCCACCAGGCATCATTCAGTACTGCAATTCATAGCACTTGATAACCATCATTGCTCATTTCAGAAACCCACCAGAGGAAAGAATGTGAACCTTAGGACAAAATAAACATGGTGGAAGTGACTATCTCCAAGCCTTTATTACCACCCAGTAAAGGGTATTATAAAGAATATTATTTGAACTGGAAATATAAACCCAATTGTGTAAAATCATGACCTTGGTGCTGACAATGATTTGCAAAGTTGTACTGTTAAGGCATATACCCAATAGATTCAAGATTACAGAGGGGGCATAATTAATTTGGACTACCTTACCAATGAGAACTGGGAATTAAGAAGCAAGATATTCATCACAATTCATATGGATGCCTATCATATTCTTGACTGCACATGTGGCATTATCACATTAAACTTCACTTCCCATGAAGACCTAGTAACGGGAAGTAACACACACACTACAGATTGTACAGGTGGTTAAGATAAAAGAAACAGCAAACAGATTCTCCTCAACCTTGATGAAGACCTTAAAGGTCGAAAAATGTTCTCGTAACTTTGCCATCATAAATAACTATTTGTCTTGTGACTCTGCAGTGTGCAACTTAATAAAAAGAGCTTTGGTTTGAATATTTATGGGCAGGTTCTACTGTCCAATTTGATGTATGCCAGGTATGTAAAATACTTGAGGGGTGTGAGGTAAGCAGGCAGTAGAAGTCCCTGCTATTAAGATATAGATACGATTTTTGTGAAGTCAGCAGTGCCTGCAAAGACTTTTTTATTTAACTTTAAAATGGCATCATTAAAACCCTTCCTATCGCAATAAACCATCATGCAAGCCTCCGAAGTGAAATTCAGCTTCCACTTTCGCATGTAGAAGACAAAAAACGAAAACTTGAGCATGTGCATTCACTTGCTTGCTGCTTTCAGCGCATTTGCATAAACATTTTAAAGACTATAAACATCAAGGAGTAACGCCATAAAACTGTATTTTTACAAAACGATGCGGTATTTTAATATCCAAATTCTTTTTTAAATTATGCATACATGTGTGTGTATATATATATATATATATATATATATATATATATATATATATATATATATATATATATATATATATTCACTGCAAAAAAAACAGTTATAGTTAGGGACTAGCATTTAAAAAACCTATTAAATTCACTGAAAAACCATAGGTTTGACACCAGTAATAGTTAGCTGGAAATTTTACTGACATAAAACCATTGAAATTCCCACGTTATAGTTAGTTGGACTCACTATAACTTGCGCGCCTGCAATGCTCTGCTGATGACGTCACATATTACAACACTCATGACATGGTCAGTGACATCACTCATGACATCACTGATGACACCATCCTTGTGACAGAGTGACAGACCTCCTTTCAGTGTAATGTAACCCTTGAAACACATATTCAAAAATAGAAACTAACATTTTCAAAAAAATGGAGATACCCATACCAGTTACAACAACCAATTCAGTAATTCCACCATCTATATACACATCCACTCATTCACCAACAGTTCTATATATTCACTCATACATATACTCACTCATCTATGTTATGGAGAGCAAAGTATTAAACTCATTAACCGTGCTGGAGACAACCACAAGTGCAAAAACAAACCTTAATTTTTTCCTGTTTTTTTTTTGCTCCAGTTGAGCTGTTTACAATTCCCTGTTTTTTGTTTGTCCCCATAAAAATTGAGAAAAAAAAGAATAAAAAAACAGTTCTTTTAAGAACTACCTCCAATTTATAAAAAAAATGCTAAATTTTTAAAAAACTCTGTCATTCTTTTTCCCCATGGTACGCTCCCCGGTACGCGTACCGGGCGCTTCCCCCGCGCAAATCGGAAAAAAAAAAAATGTTTGCCCCGCGGGGCCCTTTTAAGGCCCCCACATAAAACCTAGGGGCTTAGGGGGGGTCTACCCTGCCCCCTTTTGGTCATTTACCCCTTTGTTTTTGCCACCTCTTATGTCTCGATCCTACCGAGACACAAGATGGCGGCTGCTCCGGACTGTTTGGAATGTTGACAGACACCCGAGAGCCAATCAGCTTTCCGCTCGCGAACTCGCGTAGCGCGCTCGAGCGCCCCGGTGTGCGCCCCGGGGCGCGCTTATAGATATATATATTTTTTTTAACCTAAATTACTCAAAATCCACTGGAGCACATATCTTGAGACATAGCAAAGGCACATCGGGCTACCAGTCCCTACAATTTTGCCAAGTTTGGTGGAAATCCATTTAGCCGTTCGGGCTAAAAGTGAGTCCAACCGCCCTATGGAAATTAACATGGGGAAAACACGTTTTGGGACCCCCCTTTTATCTCGGCCCCCGCTTGACGAATCCCCCCCAAACCTTCAGGGAAGGAGCAGAGCGCAGCGAGGCAAATTTAAGGAAAATTACAGGCAGATCCCTCAATCGACGCCAAAGTTATTCCCAATAGAATGTTGCGGATTCCCTATAGAAAACAATCCTAACTATAACTACCTACAGTAAGTAATATATATATATATATATATTCCATGTTGTATACATGCTGTTGTGTATATACATTTTTTTGCACAGCTGCATTTTTTTGCACATAGCAGTAATGTATTTTACAATGAATTTATTCAACAATTACTATCATACATTATTTATTGGTTTTTAACGATTGCTTTTATTGCTTGCTTTCTTACAAACCATGACGTATTTATTTATGTGTATCTCATACTTATATGATGTTTCACATTTGCGTCTCTAATGTTATGAGTATGTCCTCTGTGTCCATGTTTCAGGCTATGTGGCAACCAATCATGTTGCAGCTTTGTTCGCACTTTGCACTTTAAATTTTACCTGCTCCCTCATTGGCGTTGTGTGACCAAGGCCTCTGGGTAGGCCGAAACGTTATGCTGGCAGGCTGCTTATTTTCACAATAAAATAATTCTGACCCGCTATTTCTGGGTCAGCTTTCGTTTCTCTCTGGCGGTGGTGTCCTTGAGTGTGGAGGTTCTCCGGAGATCAGGATTCGAGTCTTTTTGATTATATATATATATATATATATATATATATATATATATATATATATATATATATATATATATATATATATATATATATGTGAAAAGGGCTTACGGGCTTGAAACGCGTTGTGTTTGGGTCACTTGCAATAAAATCATCATGCCCACTTGAAAATACCTTGGAGGTCTGTGTCTCTTTCCTCGCCTGTCTGCTGTGGCGGAAATCAGGAGGTGGTTCGAGTTTTCCAGTAGGAATATATATACACACAGCAGCAGGAGGTTTGCACAAGCCTTTCAAGCGTGATGGTGCGCCGTCATTGTCAAACGCGTTTTGAATTCCTTGTTCACTGACTTCGGCGATGTGGGGAAAGGAGCAGTGAACAGCCCAATTTTAGGTGATTGCTAAGTTTTAGTCCCGCCCCACTGGGAGTATGCTTGCGAGGCAGTCTGGTCACTGTAGTTTTGGCAACATCAAAATCCATAGTGGTTGCCACTCGCTCCTGTATTCCCAAATTACATTTTCCGTTGGGTCGCTATCGGGGACAGGTACAGCCTTCTGCTTATGTTGCGCCAATCCAAACAGGTACGATGTTCCGTTAAGGTGAAAAATGTTGAGGAGGCCATTACAAGACTCTGGGACTTGGTCCCCTGTTCTAAAAACATCCGGGGGGGAAAAAAGGCATAAGGGGACAGGGTAGGGATACCCTGACTCCCTAGCCATTGTGGGGGTGGTAGGGTCTCATAAGGCCAATCTAGTTGATTTATTTTTTTAAAGAATCTCACGGTCCCACCGTACTCCGGTGGAACAGCAAAACAAACAAGTAAAACAAAGGCGCATGACACCCTTTTCTATTAAAATCCTCTCTAGTGTTGGAAAAGGTGCAGGGGGGTCGGTACAATAAATACATGCCTCCCTGAGGCATGTAATTGCCACAGGGAACCCATTCCCTGGGGCCTGCAGACAGTATGTGTCTTGAGGACCCCATCCGCCAGGACACAAATATGATTCTTTCAATTCCTACACACCGGCAGAGGACACTGGATTGTTCCTGTCCGGTGGGAACAGAGATAAAAGCTGCTGACACCATATAGGAGAACATTGAAGAATGGCTGGCTCCTGGCAGCACCTGGGAATGGGCGCTGGCAAGGAGTCAGGGGATCGCAATGGAGGCCTTGGGTCTTCTCCTATGGTCCTGGGGGTTGGGTGTGCCGGGTGGGACTAGAACAACCACAAAAATAAATTAGCCAAAAAAAGAGTGACAGGTTCCCGCCTGCACAACAGACTGGGTGCAGGCAGGGAGCAGATGGGACTGCCCATGCAGCCTCCCAACAGAATGGCAAGCTGTGGGTGTCCGGGACGAGACTTGGACACCCAAAAAATAAATAAAAATGCAAAAGAAATAGTAAATGAGCAGCAGGAGCGGCTCATTTATTGTTTATTGCTCCTAGCTAAGAGAGATCCATAATGGCCTTTGTGGGCTAATCTGTATATGTTTTCCTGCTTGTCGTTCTCCAATCTTAGAAGGAAACCACCCTCTCTGGAATCGTTTGCTGTAAGCTACCAGTATTCTGAGTGCCAAAAAGTAAGAGTTGGTATTATAAAAGTCAACAGGAGAACACGTCACCATCAGTTCCCATCAGGGTTTTGATGGAATTTAAAATTTCTTGTTTTTTAATTGTCGACTTAACTTCTCCCTTTCCTATTCTGGTAAATTGGGAAAAGTTGACTCATGGTCTTTTATTTATATAGTCAGTGGTAGGCCTAACATGTTGCGTACACAACTCTGATCCTGAAGTCTTTCTCCAGATTGTCCAACCAAGCCAAAATACATCATATCTTCTTCCCTTCATCATGCTGTTGGTCTATACATATAGTTTATAGTCATGAGTATGTTATTGGGTTTATATAGCTCATGGCTGCCCCAGTAACGGGGCGTCCCAGAATTGGATCCACAGAATACCAGACAGAAGAGGGGGGAAAATCAGAGTAGTAATCAGGGAAAAGCCAGGGCTTGACTGCCCTCCTGAAAAAAACGTGATCCTATATTAATTGCGGGTTTATATATGCTCCTAATAGTGCGCT
This sequence comes from Lissotriton vulgaris, assembly GCF_964263255.1. Lineage (NCBI taxonomy): Eukaryota > Metazoa > Chordata > Amphibia > Caudata > Salamandridae > Lissotriton > Lissotriton vulgaris. The sequence continues at coordinate 1,904,636,537 of NC_141691.1, forward strand.
GGAAAGCATTCCAGAGAGAGGAGGCTAAGACCATAAATTACCAAACTACGGCCTATGCTCTTCTAACAAGAGGGACACGTAGCAGATGTTGATTAGAGAAGCGGAGGGCCATTTCAGTACGTATGGGGTAAGGAGATTAGCTAGAACGGAAGAGGCTTGTGCATGGAAAACTCTATGAGAGAAACACAAGAATTGAAAGTGAATTCTCCTTTCAACTGGAAGCCATTGCAACTTACGTATAAAATTGGAGGTAGGGCAGGATTTCCGGAGGGCAAAGAGGGTCAGTGCCGCAGCATTATGCACCCTCTTAATGCAACTGATGCCCTCTTTATTAGCACCCAGGTAGAGGGAGTTACAATAATCCAGTCTAAAAAAAAGAGTTGTCTGGATAATGGTCTGGTGTATTTAGCATCAAAAAACCAGAGCAGTGGCTTGAGTCCGCTTTGGGGTCCACAGCAGCTGCCAGCCACCAATTTTGTCTGTGCCTGAAAGGTAATTGTAGAGTCAAACGAAATGCCCAGGTTTTCCACAGTTTCCTTAGGGATAGGGGGAGCTCCCAGAGTGGCGGGACGCCATTGCTCTCTCCAAAATGCGTGTCTCTTCCCAGAAGAAGAGTACTCAGTCTATCTACTACTATTAGCAGGTCACATATTTTGTGGTGCTTTGCCTCTTTTTCAGAGATATCTAACAGTGCCACCTTTCCAAAACCATCAGTTAAGTCTCTAACCTGTTAGTCTGGTCACTCAGATCCTATCCAATGCCATATGTCAAATACTTGTGCTTTTGCAACATATCTTATCCCTAAAGACCTCTTATAAGGCTGCCTGAGTAACCACTGACCCATTATTAAGTGCAACAAAATCTCCAAACAGTCTCCTGATTTTGGAACTCAACGGGACATATTCCAATCCCTATGACTGAAGACACCATGTGAGCACTGGCAAAAGGTGACCATTAGGATTCTACCAAAGTCACAACACTGCTTGATCTGTAAAGGCTTTAGCAAAGAATTAAGCGTTTCTAAAGAGGACATAGTGAGTCTAACCGACACATTTTCCCTCATGTTTTAGGGATAGCACATGCACTGTGAGACTGGATACTAGTCAAAAACTAACCAAATAACAAGGGGAAGAGGCACATTTCCACAGAATCCAAAAGTAACATGTCCTTGGGAGAGACTTCCACTCTTATTCACCATATCTTCATGTCCTTGAAATACTGGTTCTAGATTATGTCTTTCTGTCATGGATGGGTCCCTATACCAACTGTATTAAGCCCAGTACTGAAACTGTTTCAGAAACTAAATTGCATACTCAGAAGATTCTAGATCAACGTTAAAATAACTTATTATACATATTTATTATCCCTTGAGCACCATAATGCTGATGCTTTAATTAACAAATAAACTAATTTCTGCGGGCTGTTGGATGCTCGAGTACTAAAAAGACCTTGGATAAGAGTGGGCTGTACTTGCAAAAAAGCATCAGAGAACTAGCTTAGGTTACACTTTCTCTGCACTCAAAAGTCGACATCATTCCTGTCCAGAGTAAATATGTAGTAGGCAGTCACCAACAGATCTGTTAGGATACCATCAGTATTGTCTCCAAACCAAGTCTACGTAATGCTAAGTATGTACAGATTGTCTTCAATGGTAAGATTGTTAGTCACGCCTTTTTCACAGTTGAACTTCTGAACATGCATGCATTGAACTTTTGCAATATCCTATTGGTGCAGAGATCTGCTTGTGTCTAACTTGGTTAATAATGAAATAATTATACAGCAAACATAGGGTCGTACAGTAGAACAGATGTTCCGTACACAATACTGCTGGGCTTTACACAGATAACTTAATGTCAGGGTAAATCTATTGTTCATAGATCCTTACAGCACGACTTTTAGCTGAAGACAAAGATGGAAAAGTGTTAGACCTTCTTCTCAAATTAGCTGTGTGGATCACCATCGTTTCATACTGCCAAAACATAATTCTGGATACACCAGGCATCGAAAAAATAGCATTCTACTATGTTTTTCAATTTGATTTTTGAAATCCTTCTGCAAAAATAATAAAGGTTTCTCGCCGGTCCTCCATTTTTGCAAATGCATTTCATGGGCTAGACAGTTTCAACCCTGGAGTGGAGGAAGTCAGCTGCCCCAAACAGCTATGTAATTGCAATAATTAGACAAGGCATCTGGCACAAGTGGTGTAAAATGTTTTAGCAGTGTACTGATCCACTGGAGGTGGCATATGTAGCTGCTCAGGTGGTCAAAAGAAAGGAACTCATATAGAAAATATGTGAATCAGATGAGCGGCATGCTGCCAGAGGTCAACTGATGAAGCAGGAGGAGTTGATTAATTGTGTTGAATTTTATGAGATCCAGAACTACCTATGTATGATCTTTATCTCTGGTAAGAAAGCCATTTCCAGATATTGACTGATGGGTGGAAGACAGGTGGAAGGTCATGGAGGAAAAAGTTCTGTACATGGTGGAAAGACTACTTCACTGTCACAGCCGATTCAAAAGCTTTTATGGAAATGTAATTGACCAGAGCCTAACTTCTTATCTTATGTTTTTGATGTAGGTTTTCTCTTATGTAAGTTTCGAACATTTGTAATCCAGTAAGCCGAAACAAAATTAAATGTAATGCAAGTGTGAACTCCTTGACTGCTTCATCACTTATAATATTTGCTAAGTAAAATACTTGAAAATGCAGAATTAGGATAATGGTTCAATCTGTTAGATGATGTTTCATCTTCTTGGACTCTGCCTCTTGACCATTGATAATACAATCCAGTGGAAAACGCACGCCAAAAATGCGATTTTCAGAAACTAATTAACAATTGCAAATCATTTATGGAATTTCCAACGAACTCATTAACACGTACATTTGGAATAAATACTAAGATCAATTCCAAACCTGTGTATCTGACAATCTTTAAAACATTAAAAACATTTAGAGATTCATAACAATGTGTCAGCAAAATGCTGCAATGCTTAGATTTTCAATAACACAAAATTGTATGACAAATAATACCTACCTTACCCTTCACCATTAGACGTACATATGTTGCTTGTATGTCAATGTCAACTAGCGAGGTATCCAGGTATCTTAGGAAAAAATACCAATAATGATTTTTAAGATGTGAAAAATACCTCCTTATGTTTTCAGTTGGAGATATCTTTAGCTTCATCAGTATTTGATATATCATATGTTTGTACCATGCATCCCTCCCAGCACTTCCAATAAGTAAAGGCTGGCACTGGCCCAAGCCACTAGAGATGAGATAAAGGCACTATTAAGGATTCTTTCTGGTGCCTTTGGTGTGCAATGAACCATACTATCACATGATGATCACTGATTCAGTATGAAAGCTTGAGACTAAGCACCTACATAGAATGTGTCATGGGATATTTTGTTTCATCATTTTAACAACTGTTGATTTATTATGGCATGGTACATTGGTATTCCGTCCAAAGTCTATAGATGGTGTCAAATTGCTGCTGAAATTATTCATATGTTGTGAATTTGCACATTTTTGTTGCGGCCAGAAATAGATGTTTAAAAAGGTCTACTAAATGAAGGGGTAAATTCACATAACACATTTTAATGACTGAGGGAGCAAATACTGTTTGTGTTAGATAGGTTTGAGATTATTGTAATGGACACGCTAATTAAATATAGATGCAATTAAGTGACTCAAAATTGAAAGATATGATTCATGACACTGAAAAATGCTAACACGCAATCTGAAAATACTTTATCATGGAATAGAAACCTAAGGTTAATATGAATCACAAGGATAGAGCTGATCGATCTCAGATGAAATGTTTTAAACCTTCCATTTGATGCTCTATATGTACGAGGCTAGAGACTGTTTTCTTTTTACAAACTGTTTTCTTTTTACAACTTGTCAGCTTTCAGTCCAATCTTAGCACAACCACAAAATCTTTCTTGAATAATGTTAATGTTTTTGCCCATCGAGGGCTGCAACCAACGTGAGTAACATAGCATTCCCTGTGTGGGTTAATGCTTTTTTTTTTTACTTTTCTTTTTATCAAAACCAGTGGTACCTATGAGGGAAGTGTGGCCTTTGACTTCCATGGCAATAGTTCTAAAAATTCCTTTGCTAATGAAAACCTAATAGAATAAATTAAAGAAACGCTTCCTAGCATGCGATTAAATATGCACGAGGATCATAAAAGACTGTTTCGGATAAGTGTTGCCAACAGAGAAAGAATGCGCAGATCAACAGTCCCTGTCACTATGTATGGTCCACTATAAATAACATTACGTTAATTAGGTTAGACAAGTGCAGAAAAGCGAACTATTATGAGCAAGTAAGCTGCGGGGTATATTTCAAACTTAGTACTGTAGATAATAAATAACAATCCAGCATTAAATACCTACAAAAAGAGGAGGAGCTACACAGCAACCAAGATGGCCGCATAGGCTCCCGGCACCGCCGACCCCCGCCTGCCGCTTGATGATCCTGCCAGATATCCTGATTTTACGCCCAACCCCCGTGTGGATGAACTGTTGCTGAATCTGACGGTGCGGTCCCGAGAATTTTATCGCCCAGATTGACAGAGTTGTGTCGTGTTTAAGATCTCGGCCTAATCCAGCTGCTGAGCCGGGGCCTCGAGTACTTGCCCAGCCGGGTTGCAGTTGAATAACATCGGCCGTGGGACTCAGATAGGGTCAGGTCTCTTACAGTGGAGGTTATCCTGTCCGTTTTTGGTGGCGAGTGTCTGGTCTGTTTTATACTGACGGAGTGGTGATAGGCTTCGTCTGTGGCTGGGGGGGTGGGGAGTCCCCGTCCCCGGCGACCCGGTTGCCACATCGCGGGAGTGCTGGGCCGGGGCCCTCGCTCACGGTCGTTTACTGCTGACCGATAATGCACCCGCCATTGCCGTCCGCTCCGCTCTTGCCTCTTCTCCCGTAGAGACCCGGCTCTCTGAGGAGCCCGCCCATGCTTGGAACCGAGTGAGTGGAGGCAGACCGGACGATCTGTGAGCCGTCCTTAAAGATCATAATGGCCGCCATCGGGGCACTTCAATTGCATCTGTAGACCATTGTCCATAAAATGATCGCTGGTGACATCGAAACTGGGTGACCGAGTCTGGGCTCTGTTCTATTGCATGACTCTCAACTAACTGATTCTCCCATGATGCCCGTAGTAAAGGAGGATGGAGACCCCGTGTTCGATAAAGTTTTGACGCCATTGACCTGTTTGCAGAATACTTGCGGAATTGTTTCTCTGGGGGTATCGCTGCATTCACCATCGCAGCAGACTATTGTGGAGCTACCTGGTTCTTCACACCTTGAGACTACGACTAGCAAAAACCGAATGTCTCTACTGTCCCTTCCCGCCCTTGTGGTTCTTTTACATCTACTGAGGAAAGGATATCTGGACTGCATGTCGGTGGGGGAGATCTTACCGGTGGCGGATGCTTGCAGAGACTCAATGTGTCCGATTGGTCTCATATTAATCTTAATTGAACTTCCTACGAACTTTGATTCTCCGGGGGCGGTGATGGTGTTACCGGACAGAGTCCGCATGAAAGATCGGAGGGGTCAAGGATGAGACTGTCGGTCTGGGTCTGATTTCGGGGCTTTAGAGGACTAGGGATTCGCTAACGTAATGCTTGCGGGAAGTCGGGCGGTCTTCAACGTCTCCCCTGTCTGGCTCTGTCTATAATATTTTTGAGTACTTGGTGGTCTTTGGACAGGGGTTGTTCGTTTCAGGCGGGGGGAAAGGTGTCCGGGAATTTGTATGACATTCTCCTCCTCCATTCTCCTTCTTTTACTTTTTGTAGTTTAGTTAGTTGGGGCGACAGGCACGCTGCTAGTTGGGGTTAGGCGAAAGCCACATGCAGGGGTGCAGGGTGGGGGGATGGGTCTATAGTTTTGTTAGTTAATTTAGTCTTTATGGTTTCTTTATCTCACGCTTTCCTTTCGCTCTCTTTTCATAACTTTGTGGTATTATCCTGATCTCGTATGTATTCCAGTATCTGGTGACCGCACTTCTTTTTCTATCCTGGCGTCAATGGGTGGGCGGGGCCTGGGTGCGGGCGACTGCGTTGGGTTATAGATTGCTTTGTCGTACATCCTGTTTTGCGCTTGCTATCGCAGGCGTCTCGGTTGTTCCCTTTCAATTGATCTGTGATTATTCTATTTTTGTACCTGCTCACTTTATCATAGTGTTTGAATGTATGGCACCAGATAGGTCTGTCTCTTTTTCCTTGCCTTTTAGATCGGGGGGTGGTTAAACATAAAATGAAACCTTCGTCTTATCCTGTAACGTGTTGTGAGTTCAATATAATGTAGATCCTGATTCGCTGCCGGATCCCAGGGTTGTCGGCTGAAGAGCTGTGTCATTTGATAATATAGTGGGTCTTATTCTTGTGTTGCGGCCGGCCCCTGCGATTGTTGGCCTGTGCATGTAATTTTATTGAACTGTACAATAAAGGTTTAAAAAAAATAATAACTACAAAAAATGTGACAGCAATGTCCATAAAGCAACTTTAAAAATCAAAGTAAGAAAAAAAAGCAGCACTGCCTTATATGATTATGGCTTACATAGGGGTCATTAGGATGGCAGACGGACTGGAGTCGGTCCGCCATCCTGATGTAAACCGGGACCGTCCGCCATGCATGGGGCAGTCCCACACACCCAATCATGATGCGGCCACCACCATGGAGGTCGGATCTTGATTTTTAACATTGTGGCGGGTGCTGCTGACAACAGCACCCGCCACAATGATAAAACAGCATGTTGTGAATTTCACAGCATTACGTGGCAGGCATCATGCGGTGCCTGCCATATTGTACTGTGAAATGAAGGGGGGGAACATGGGTACCCCCAAGTGCATCCTCATCTCCCCACAACACAAGGGAGGCCCGCAACGGGCCCCCCGCCACCAATCCGCACCAGCCTTTCCATTGCGGCATCTCTGCCACGGAAAGGCCTGCTATGGCCAGCAGCCTTATTTGGTGGACGGTGCCTGGTAGGCACAGCCACCATTCAGGGCTATCTGATCTGTCCGCCAGGCAATCTGTTGGACCAAGTGTGATTCCCTCCGCCATCATAATCTGGCAGGGGCAAATCGCGGAACGATTGCGGAAGTACCGCCACTGCATGGCTGGCGAATACGGGCCTTCCGCAATCGTAATCGGGCCCATAGTTAGGAATGCAGTCGGCTTTACATTATATATGGGTGGCGAATTAGGACACATTCAAATAAACAATACACTGCACCAAGGTCTTACTGACATTCTCCTTCCTCACGCATATTTAATCGCGAGCTAGGAAGCATTTATTTATTTATACGATTTGTTTTATAAGTCCATTGTAAAGTGGTACTACATGTACCCATGGTATGAAAATTAAATGCTACAAGTGGGCCTGCAGCACTTGTTGTGCCACCCACTTAAGTAGCCTTTCAAGCTTGTCTCAGGCCTGCCATTGCAACTGGTGTGTACAGTTTTAAGTTGCTATTTCAAACTGGCAAAAAAAACCTTTTGCCATTGTCAAACCTGCCCTTTTAATAGATGCAAGGTAGGCCGTAAAAAGCCCACAGGGCAGGGTGCAATGTATTTTAATGATATGACATGTCATTTTTAGTTTTACATTATCTGGTAGCGAAGAACTCTTAAATTCTTTTTTCAGAAATGTAAGGTCCGCTTCTACCATCCGATAACATTGGATTTAACGTATTTCATTTATTAAGCTCTAACTTCCTAATGGGAACAGGTAAACAGATCATGTTTGGTGTCTTTTGAACTATATATAAAAATCCTCTTTTACAGTAAAGTCAGATTTTGAACAACAGTTTTGAAAATGCCACGTTTAGAAAGTTGGTATTAACCTGCCCTAGGCAGTTAGTGCCTGCAGCCCATCTTTGGGTCACATGCCTGGGTGTAGTTGACAGTTGTTTTTTTGTATTGTTCCCAGACAGCCACACACAATAGAGATCTTAGGTGTGCCTGGGTAGGCCTTCACTGGCAGGATGGGTGGGCGTAGTCAGGAACAGGCCCTCTTACACTTACATAGTCTGTGTCCTGCCTTCACACAAAGGATTGCATACCCCCGAGTTAGTCTGGAGCCAGGACAGGGGAGGCAGTATACTTATGCACTTCAAAGGAAATCCTCTAGAAATTTCTCCTACTTCAAAGAAGGCACCAGGTATATACATTGGACATCAGACACTAACCCTTCAGTACACTGCCAGGACTGCTGTGCTGCTGAAAGGACTGCTGCTCTGCTGGCCTGCTGACCCGAAGGACTGCTGCCCTGCTGTGGGGACCTGTTGCCCTCTTACCTGGGTGAAAAGGACTGGACCTGGACCCAGGACCACAGGAGTGACTCTTGTAACCAGCACCTGGATTCGGCAACGGCAAGTCCTACCCTGCCAAGTGGTGCCACCCCAGTCCTGAACCCTTGGAAGTGGGACTGAAGCTCCTCTGCCACCCCATCTGTGGGCCTAGCATTACAAATGCTTCTCCTCTTCTGGGCGGCGCAATCCAGAGCAGAACAGAAGCATCCCCTCTGTTGCGTGTACTTTCCGGCGCAAGGACTTTGCATCACTGCCGCAGCCTCATCAGAATCACCGCTGAGTAACGCATTCCCAATGCAGGCCCTTGCATAGCTAGCCCCTAGTCCATGGCATCGTTGACAATGCACGACCCCATATCATGAGTCCGGCAGCTTCTTTGGAACCTCAATGCAGGATTTTGCATCACAAGCCCCCTCGTTGATGGCCTTGTCAACAGCAATGCATGACCTCACTTTGCAGCCTCGCAGCTCCTGGAACAGATGCTGTGACACATCATCAGGCAAATGATTATTCAGGCCTTCATCCTGTCAAGACTGGACTATGGCAATGCACTTTATTTAGGAGTAAATAAGACCGAAACCCTGAGACTACAGCGAGTTCCAAGCGCTGCGGCTAGAACCCTTCTGGGCCTCCCTAGAACCTGCCCCAGCTCCAGGGCAACTTGTCAGCTACATTGGCTGCCGTTGCCAGTTGAGTTGAATTTAAGGTCCTTAGTACTGCGCTCAAAATTCTGGAATCCTCCTCTCCTGGCATTTTGTCAAACTTGCTCTCATTCTATTCTCCCTCGTTCCAACTTCGCTTGATGGGACAACGTTTGGAGACTGTGCCTCGAATGAGGAGGGGGAGATCGGGGGTGCGCTCCTTCCGTTTACTGGCTGCCAAGCTCTGGAATGCTTTGCCATTGTCCACTCGTGCCAATAATAATTATCTGGCCTTCCGTAAGGCCATCAGAACACATCTTTACCCTTCACTCTAGTGCCTCCTTCTGGTTTCCACGCTCCATGTTCTGCTTCAGTGCTGGGATGCCTCTTTGCTGAGGCAGCTGTGCGCTTTACAAAACGTGCTAACATAACATAAAATCTCCGACCCAGACCTTGCATTTCCTTAGCTTTGTGATGCATCCTTGACTAGGGACCTCGCAATGCTCCACAACCAGGATTTATGGTACTCTTGTTCAGCAAGCCTAACAGGGTCGCTGCAGCCAGGCCGTGATCCATTGATGTTGGGCTGAACTTGTGACTTTGTCGTGGTCTAGTGCGACCAGATATCCACAATTGGCACTCTGTGCTTTTTCGCACTATTTTCACTGACATTTTTAAACCTGCATATCTCTGTGTCTACTAATTGGATTTCTGTTTTCCTGGTCTTGTTTTATTCATTAAGCATTACTCTATGTGTGGATTTGTCTTGTGTTGTGTTTTCACATTAGTACTGTTGAAGTGTTGCACAAATACTTTACACATTGCCTCTAAGTTACGCCTGACTGCTCTGTACCAAGTTACCAGAGGGTTGGGCACATGTTAATTTGGAGCTTGCTTGTGACTACACCCTCACAAGGATTTTGGTTGCCGCGTGAGTATGGTTTCAACCCCCTAACCCAGTAATCCAATTTTTTACAGTGGTCTGCTTCCAAACTTTTTGCCGAACTTTTGTTTGTGGGGTTTGGGACTCTGTGCACTTTACCACTGCTAATCAGTGCAAATGTGCTTGCTCCCTTAAACATAGTGAAATTGGCTTACCTGATTGTCATATAATTACTTATAATTCAATTGAAGAGTGGTATACCATATACCCAGGGCCTGTAAATTAAATGCTACTAGTGAACTTGCGGCCCTCATTGTGCCGCCCACTTACATAGCCCCTTAAAACATGTACCATGAGTGCCAGTCCTGTATAGTGATATTAAATTGTTGTAGTAACATATTAGTGCGAACTTATTAGAAATGGTAAGTAGTGATCGGTGCAACTACACAAGGGGGCCGGGTTAGAGGGGTAGCTCTTCTAGCTAAAGGTGCAGGGATAAAATTTAACAGAACACAATCTGATAAATTTGGCAGATGGGTTATTACAGAATTTCAGACAGGGCAATCTTCAACGATGACCATCTGCTCAATTTACGGAAATAATAACGATGACCCTTCGGTAATCAATTATTTATCTAATGAGCTTACCAATTGGCCGCTACCAGTCATAATATGTGGTGATTTCAATATAAATCTTCCACATAACTGGTCAACTAAAGACGATTGGCAATATCGGGCCGAAAACCAAGGATCTTTAGAGCTATTAAGCAGTTATGTATCACTCATGGGTTGGTAGATGGGTGGCAGATTTCGAATCATAATCCTAATGATCCTGGCTATACTTTTTATTCTAACCCTCACCCGACACATGCCCGGCTGGATTATTTTTTAATCTCCAACTCATTAAAATCGTTATTTAAACTAGAAAAGCTACCTCGTGTCCTCTTAGATCATAACCCCCTGGTATGTACAGTTGATACAGCTTCTTTAGCCCAGAAACAACAAGGTTGGACATTTGATAGATCTTTGCTACTTGAGAACGAATACTGCAATCACATGAGAAGCTGGATTCTTGAATTCCTAGCAATAAATAAAGGAAGCACAACGGTAAACTTTGTATGGGATGCCCTAAAAGCAGGAATTAGGGGAGAAACTATACAATATTCCTCTAGGATTAACAAACGTGCTAGAGAATCTCTAAGACAGTTACAGGACGAATTAAAGAGGGTGGAAGAAGATCTTATAAGGGTGACAAATGGTCCCTCCAATATAGAGGAAATAGATAATATCCAGCAACAGGTTGCAATAGCCAGAGCATCAATCACAAATGAATACAGCATTAGGGCAGTAAAAAAAGCTACAGCCCATCGCAAAATAATGTATGAAGTTAGCGAAACAATGGGGCAGCAGCTAGCTATACAGATGAGACAGCAGACCGCACAGAATGTCATACTCGAGATCGATGACCCGACAGAAGGTAGGGTAACTGACTCAGGGAAGATCAGAGAAGCATTCTGGCGCTTTTACAGTGCACTGTATACAGAGGAGGGAGAAATAGACCAAGACATGACTACCGAATATTAAGAAGCAGATACCTGTAAGCAATTAAACGTAGAAGACCAGGAAAGTCTAGAAGAGCCCCCCACTCTTGATGAAATAATAAAAACAGTGAAGGATTTCTCCCGTGGGAAGGCAGCGGGACTAGAAGCTATCCCATTAGAATTTTATATAGCATTTCTGGACCCACTTCAAGAAATATTGTTAGATCTATGCCTACATGTATTTAGAGGAGGACAGCCTCCAAATTCATGATCCAGGGCAAAAATTGTGATATTCCCGAAAAAAAACAAGCCCCCGGACCAGATGGGCTCCTATCGCCCTATTACTCTAATAAATGCTGATTCAAAAATTTATTCCAAACTACTGGCTAATCGTATTTCAACAATTATTCATTTTTTTTTTTTTTTTTTTTAAATATATTTTTATTGCAGGAATTAATACAAGTTACTTGCTGACATCCAATTGCGAAAACAGTGTCAATAGTAGTAAAGGGGACCACTTCAGGAAGTAATTTGGTTACACAGCCTGTTGGCCCACATCCCGGAGGCTGGGCGGCGCTACCTAATGTCCCACACAGAATGCTCTGGTCGTCACGTGATGTCAGCCAGGAGTAATGTAAGTCGTCATCTGCTTTTCAAAATAACTAAAATAAAACTCCCCCCCCCCCCGCAGTCTAACCCCCCCCGGAAGGCCCGAGCTAAATAAACAATAACGTTACCGTCCTAATGAAAGTGAAGGAGCAGCGCCTAGCCCTCCTGCCTCCTCCCACCCCCTCCCCACCCACCCCGCCGTTGGTGTGTTAAGCATATGTCTAGAGCTAGCTCTAGGGAACAAATCCTATCAGGAAGGAGAACACGTCGGAAGAAGGTCAGTGGGCTGGATTGTGTGCATCATCATCGCTATCTGAGTCACTGGAAGTGAGGTAATCTCGCAGGGCCTGCACTAGGGTTTCCCATTCCTGCGCCGCCTCCAACATCTTCTCGTTGCGTTGCCGCGCTGCTAATTGGTACCTAAGGGTGCTTTCTCCAGCTGCCCATTTCAAGAATTCGTTGCGCCATTTAGTGCCCGTTGGACCAACTCGTGCCTTCCAGTGTCTAGTGATCTCACGTTTTGCCAGCAGTAGGCCCAGGTCAATGAATTTACTCGAGAGCTTGTTCTTGGGAGTATGGGGGAACCAGTGCAGCACTCCAACCGCGGCATCCATTGTCAGGTCCCTCCCGGTCACCTCTTTTAGAATATCCCCTATCGCACCCCAGTAAGAGGACAGCGCCGGACAAGACCATAGCATATGTATTAAAGTTGCTGCCGGCGTTCGGCATCTGGGGCAAACCGCCGAGTCCGAGGCAAAATATTTCCGAATTTTCTCTGGGGTCAGGTAGGCCCGGTGTAATATATAATAGTGGACCAGTTGAAACCGGGCGTGACGAGTGCCCTTCCACGCATGGCGCACCAGCTGGGCCCATGTAGTCTCCGGTATATCCCTTCCAATATCAACTTCCCATCTGGTTCTGAGGGCCTCCAGGGGGGGGAGCCCTGCATTAATCAATCTGGAATAGAGGCATGTTACCGTCTTGACTGTCCCAGCCGACATCATGACGTACTGGCAGGCCTCCGACGTAGGGGGTTCCTCCTGTCCGGTCCGCCAGTGCGCCTGAACCGCCCTCACCACTGCCGCATGTAGAAGGAAATCGCCGCGAGGAACATCAAAACGCTCCAGTATCGACTGGAATGGCAACAAGACACCTTCCTCGTATAGATCACCTACCATCTGCAGCCCTGCATCTTCCCAGATCCTCAACCGGGACCAATCACCACCGTGCGGTAGGGCACTCCGGAGCATAGGGGCGCCTCAGCTGCACATGAGCATGTACTCGGTTCCAGCAGGACCGAATGGCCCATTCCTCATGTGTGAGGTCTCTCAAGGTCAGCCGTTGCCGTAAAGCGATATAGGACAAGACGTGCCTAGGCATGCCGCGCCCTCTCTCATCCTCCGGTCCCCGGAATTCCCGCGCAATGTCTTGAGTGTAAGTCTGCAGTTGGGCGGCTAGATAATAGTTCTCAAGGTCCGGCTCCGCTAACCCCCCTCCGATTTAGGTCTCATTAGGGTCCTAAGTGCCACCCTGCGGCGGCCCGACCCCCAGAGAAATGATACTAGCATGGAATTCAAGTTCCGGAATGTAGCCGGGGGGATCCAGAGCGGGAGCGTCCTAAAGTAATATAATAGCCGTGGGAGCGCTACCATTTTTAGCAACGCGATACGACCGGCCACTGACAGCGGCAAGGTGGCCCAAAAGCTCATGGAGCCTCTCAGCGCTCGGATGCAGCGAGCAATATTACCGTCTAAGACATCCGCCTGGTCGTGGTACACATAAACCCCAAAATATTTTAGGCAGCACGGTTCCCATCTGATCTCTCTGGCGGTGGCAGGTTGGGGCTCACCGTGTCGGACCGGGAACAGACAAGTTTTTGCCCAGTTCACCTTCAAGCCTGAGAGTTCTCCGAAGGTGGTGAGCGCCGCGTCAGCTCCGGTCAGGGCAGCTTCGGCATCCTCTAGGAACAGCAATAAGTCATCGGCATAGAGGGAAATAAATTGTTGCCCCGAAATGGTCTGCAGTCCCCCAAAATGGGCTCCGGTGCGGATCGATAGCGCCTGAGGCTCCACCGCAAGGGCGAAGAGCAGGGGAGACAGGGAACACCCTTGTCTCGTGCCCCGGGACACCGAATACTGCCGGGAGATCAGTGGGCCTGACCACACCCTGGCCGTTGCCGAGGCGTACAAGACCGCTGTCCACCGCAGGAACCCCTCCCCCACACCAAAACGCGTCAAGACTCTGTGGAGGTATGCCCACTCCAGGCTATCAAAGGCCTTTTCCAGGTCAACTGATAAGACCAAGGGGCAAGGTGCTCCTTCGTGGGCCTCCCCTAGTATTCGAAATAGGAGCCGGATGTTCATTACCGTATTGCGTCTGGGAATAAAACCCGCCTGATCAACATGGATCAGGGAGCTCATGTGGCCCAGCAGCCTTGATGCCAAAATGCTACTCAGGATCTTATAGTCGACCGTGAGCATCGATAACGGTCGGTAAGAGGTCGGCTCCTTACCCTCCTTGCCCGGTTTGAGGAGCGGGACCACCAGCGCCTCGCACATCGACTTCGGCAGGTGCCCCAAGCGTTTCGCCTCCCGATACACCACTAGCAATTTAGGGGCTAGGAGGTCCATGTATGTGGAGTAAAACTCCACCGGAAGTCCGTCCAGTCCCGGCGTTTTATTCCTAGCCATCCTTTTAATGGCTCCTCGGATTTCCCCTAGCTCTACATCCCTCCCCAAGTCCTTCGCCTGTTCCGGCTCCAAAGTGGGGATCGGGAGCAACTGCAAGTAATCATCAATGGGGGTGGTGTCCTGCGACATCTTACTACGGTAGAGTTCCTCATAATAGCGCAGGTAACAGTCTAGGATCTCGGGTTGGGTATATACCTCACCGCCCTCCTCAGTGCGCATGGCCATCGTGGGGGTGGTGCGTCTCAAGGGATTGGCCAGCCACGCCAGGAGCGCCCCCGACCGATCTCCCTCCGCCAATGATCTAGTTAAGTAGATCCTATAATCGAAGCTCCGAAGTCTTTCGACTTCAACTGCCACTGCCTCTCTCGCCGCCAGTGTTTGCTCCTGTAGCTCCGGATTTCCGGGACGGCGAAGTTCTATCTCACGGAGTTTCCGGTCCGCTTCAGCTAGCTCGTCCAAGATAACTTTACGCATCCCCACCTTCTTTGCTATACAGTAACCCCGGACCACCACCTTAAATGCGTCCCACTCCGTGGCTCTCGACCCGGCCGTACCGGCATTCGCTACAAAATATTCGGTAATTTTGTCCTCTAGCTCCGTCCTAAACACCTGATCTTCCAAAATCTTGGGTCGTAGTTTCCAAGTAGGGACAGCGGAGGTACCCGGAGACCACTGAAAGACAGCTAGCAACGGGTTGTGATCGGATAGCGTCCTGGACAGATATTCAGTCCTCACCGTCGCGGCCATCAGGTCCGCCGACCCAAGTAACCCGTCCAGCCGCACGTGTAGTTCGTGCATACCCGAGAAGTGGGAGTAGTCCCGGGCATGCGGGTGCTGCGCTCGCCACAGATCCGTCAGTCCCCACTGGGATTGCCACTCCCTCCTACCCTTGGCCACCCGTCTGACCGGGGAGTCCGGGAGGGGGGGGGGGGTGGGAACGGTTGAGATCGACATCCACCACCGAGTTAAAGTCCCCCCCAATAAGAGGGGCCCCGAAAAACAGTGGGCTAATGAGCCCGATAGCGCGGTCAGAAAGGAGAGTTGGTCCACGTTGGGCGCATAAATGCAGCAAATATTCAGGGCCCTGCCCCCCAAATTACCTGTGATGGCCACATACCGCCCCTCCGGATCCACCACCGATCTAGTCACCTGCAAAGGCACCCCGGCTCTCACCCAAATCAGTGCGCCTCTCGCATAAGCTGAGTATGTCGTGTAGTATACCTGCCCTCTCCACCTACGCTGCAACGCTAGACCCTCCTGCTTTGTGAGATGTGTTTCCTGGAGCATTGCTATCTGCACCCCCCTGCGCACCAGATAGGCATGGATCTTGTGTCGTCTGGACATAGTGTGTAAGCCCCGCACATTCCAGGTAATGCATTTTAGGTTAGATGCTTCAGCCATTGTCCTTCAAAATCACAGTTAGGCTCCCCCAGCAATGCTCAGGTTTGATCGGACCGCTTCGTAGACACACACCATTGGCAGTCATCCCCCTCAACAACAACAAAACACCCCAAGAAACCCAACTCCCACCCCACCCCCCTAGAACAGGTCCCAAATTGTGCCATCTAGTCCCCATCCAAACCATTACCCCAAGATCCCTCTCCCTCCCAACTAACCTGACGGTAGCCACCGCAGGTGTGCCTTAAGGGCTGAGTGGGGGCCGAGCGCCAGCAGGGGGCCGTCACGCACCTGCGCTACTGAGACGTAAGTGTGCCCTAATCATTTATGGCCCGAATGGGATCCAACCCCAGCATCCCCCCACATCCATGAACCAGAGCTCCTCCCAAAGATCTACTCACATACATTGTCTCGCCCTACAACCGGAGTTAGCTCACCCAGGGTTATCCTTGTCCATCCAGCAGGCCCTCCGCCGAACCCGGGGTAATCACGGGCAGAGTGACACTGTCTGTTTCCGAGTTCTCCGTGTTCTCCGTGTCCGATCGATGCCCACCTGTACCAGTCTCCGAGTCTTCCACCCCCGGCCCGCCCAGTGGGCCAGATAGGTTGGAGACCAGTTCCAGCACCCCTCGTCTCTCCGTTGCCGTTTCTACCGTTGACGGTCTGCTCGATCTGCCACGGCGATTCCGAATCCTCTTTGATCTCCGCTGAAGACCTAGCTCCGACATAGCCTGGGAAGAGGAGCCAAGACCGTCTTTGCCTGCCCGATACAACTCAAGCCAAGTGCAGACATCCTCCGGGTTATCGAAAAACTTGGTTGTGTCGTCCAGTATGATGCGGAGTTTCGCAGGAAACAACAGTGAGTACTGAATGCCCTCACTTCGGAGTTCCCGCTTAACCGCCAGGAAGGAGGTACGTTTCCGCTGGGTCTCGTAGGAGTAATCTGGGAAAATGTTCACCTGGCTGTTCTCCACCTGAAATGGGCCATTGTGCCTGGCGGCGTCGAGGAGATGATCCCTGTCCCTATAGTGTAGCAGTCTCGCCACCACTGGGCGTGTGGGGCGGCCCTGCTGTAGTGGTCTGGCCGGCACCCTATGGGCTCGCTCCAGTGTGTAGAAGGAGGATAGTCCCTCAGGGGCCACCACCGTCCAGAGCCAGTTCTCGAGGTAGGACACCATGTCGCCGTTTTCAACTTTCTCCGGAAGGCCCACCACGCGGATGTTGTTCCTTCTGTTGCGCCCTTCCGCGTCCTCCGCACGCCGTTCCAGGTCTCCGACGTGGGCCAGTACATCTTTCATAGCGGCAGCCAGAGTCTTTTGCGCAGGTTCAATCGTTCCCACCGTACTCTCCACCTCCTTAACCCTGTCCGAGAGCTTGCTGTGGTCCGCCCGGAGCAGTCCCAGACTCGTCGCCACCTGTGCGATGTCCTGTTGGAGGGCAGATCGCGTGTCCGCAATTGCCTCGAGGATTCTATCGAACTGTAGCTGTAACTGGGGGTTCCCCGGGTTCTCTGGGGTCATGCCATCGTCTTTATCGGCTGCCTCCGCGTCCGAAGTGGCCGGGGCTCCCCCCTTGGGGCCCCTCGGTTTCCCCATAAGGATCGCGGCCTCCGGCAGGGGCTACCAAGCCCGGGGGTCAGGGAGGTCCCACTCACTGCCGTCCGCAGGCCCGCTCTGAAGTCCTCCGCCGTCGATTGCCAGTTGTGCCCCTATAATAGAACGTGGGAGGGGCCTCGGGACTTTAGCCCCCTTAATGGTATGCCGTGAGCCCGGTCTCGGGAGCCACCCGGGAAGTGGGAAAACCAAGGAACAATGGCCGCCGGGAGAATGCACTGCCTCTGTGCTCGCCAATGTCACCAGCCGCCACCGCGGAAAGTGCGTGCACCCGGGCACAAGCACCACGTGGGCCGAATCACACACGATTTACCGCTCTCGGTACAAATTTCAGGCTGTGGGGCTCCCACCTTCGTACCTGCCCACCTTCTTGACCGGCTGCGCCGTGTGTAATCCAGCGCCCAAGGAAGGCGCCGCTATCAGCTCCGCCAGTCTCCGTGCTGCTTGTTGGGCTGGCGCAGGCTCGGCAGACGTTCCCTGTCCTCTCCGCCAAAGTCCCGGTGGAAACAGAGCTCCGATCTCAGCACTCCGGTGCCGGGTGAAGGAGCAATGGACAGGAGCAGTCCCGGGTCCCGTCCAGACACAGCTGTGGCTCAGACTACAGGGACGGAGCGGGCGCCATCTCGAGCACCGCTCCGTTGTTGCTGCTGCTTCCCGATCCGGAGCCACCAGCCGCTTCCCGGGTCTCCCGAAGGGTCCTCCGTGACAGGTGCACCAGCCCCGGGTAAAACACTCGAAATGGGGGAGCTGAGGTGCCCGGGGACCACTCTTATCAGGATCAAAGACGGCACCGTCTCAGAGCTGAGCGATCAGGCGACGTCCGCCATCGGCGCTCAAGCCACGCCTCATTTCAACAATTATTCATAAATTCATATCCAATATCCAACATGGCTTTATCCCCGGGAGAGAAACCACAAATCATACACGGCGGGTAATCAGCTTATTCGACAGTACTCAGATGGCAGGAGACCCGATGGCGCTAATATTACTCGATGCCGAGAAGGCTTTTGACAGGGTCTCCTGGCAATTCCTCTGGCAGGCCAAGTCCCGGGTGGGATTCAAACAGGTTTTTATACAGGCAATCCAAAAGTTATATAATAATCCACGGGCCATGGTAATGGTTAATGGCTGCCTTTCTAAAGAATTGATAATTACGAGAGGAACTAGGCAGGGATGTCCTTGTTCCCTATTGTTGTTCGCCATCTATATTGACCCGTTTATTCGTAGACTGGAAGGCAGTAGGAACATAGCCCCTATATCGACACAAGGCTACCTAACAAAGACCCTCGCTTATGCCGATGACATTGCCATCGCTACGTCCAACCCAAACTTGGTTATGCCTATTATTGAGTCAGATTCAGAAAAGGGGGTGGTGGTGCACCATCAGGTTGGCAGAAACCGGTCCCCGGAAGCTTGTCTCCTTTCCGGGGAAGAATTGGCTTGGTAGTTTGGTCTGCCCTGTTCCCATGATGCACTGGGCCAGGGACGGACTAATTTGCATATAGCCAGGTTCTGAGCTGGGATGGTGCAGTGAGCTAAATAACGGTGATGGATCAAGCCCTGATTTTTGGACTGGGTAAGAGTGGTCTGCTTAATTCAGACACTCTGTTCATCACCACCCCTTTTTCTGAATCGTTTTTGGCCACTATAGGTGTGGCAGGGTATACTCAGACATGAGTCACTTGCTCACTGCACCATCAGGATTCAAGCAAGCAGGGCCGACGACGGCTGAAATGCCAGAAACCGGTCCCCGGAAGCTTGCCTCCTTTCCGGTGAAGAATTGGCTTGGTAGTTTGGTCTGCCCTGTTCCCATGATGCACTGGGCCAGGGACGGACTAATTTGCATATAGCCAGGTACTGAGCTGGGATGGTGCAGTGAGCTAAATAACGGCGATGGATCAAGCCCTGATCTTTGGACTGGGTAAGAGTGGTCTGCTTAATTCAGACACTCTGTTCATCACCACCCCCTTTTTCTGAATCGTTTTTGGCCACTATAGGCGTGGCAGGGTATACTCAGACATGAGTCCCTTGCTCACTGCACCATCAGGATTTAAGCAAGCCGGGCCGACGATGGCTGAAATGCCAGAAACCGGTCCCCGG
Organism: Lissotriton vulgaris; assembly: GCF_964263255.1. NCBI lineage: Eukaryota > Metazoa > Chordata > Amphibia > Caudata > Salamandridae > Lissotriton > Lissotriton vulgaris. The sequence continues at coordinate 1,904,656,348 of NC_141691.1, forward strand.
AAGCTTGTCTCCTTTCGGGTGTAGAATTGGCTTGGTAGTTTGGTCTGCCCTGTTCCCATGATGCACTGGGCCAGGGACGGACTAATTTGCATATAGCCAGGTTCTGAGCTGGGATGGTGCAGTGAGCTAAATAACGGTGATGGATCAAGCCCTGATCTTTGGACTGGGTAAGCGTGGTCTGCTTAATTCAGACACTCTGTTCATCACCACCCCCTTTTCTGATTCGTTTTTTGGCCACTATAGGTGTGGCAGGGTATACTCAGACATGAGTCCCTTTCTCACTGCACCATCAGGATTCAAGCAAGCCGGGCCGACGACGGCTGAAATGCCAGAAACCGGTCCCTGGAAGCTTGTCTCCTTTCCGGTGAAGAATTGGCTTGGTAGTTTGGTCTGCCCTGTTCCCATGATGCACTGGGCCAGGGACGGACTAATTTGCATATAGCCTGGTTCTGAGCTGGGATGGTGCAGTGAGCTAAATAATGGTGATGGATCAAGCCCTGATCTTTGGACTGGGTAAGAGTGGTCTGCTTAATTCAGACACTGTTCATCACCACCCCCTTTTCTGAATCGTTTTTGGCCACTATAGGTGTGGCAGGGTATACTCAGACATGAGTCCCTTGCTCACTGCACCATCAGGATTCAAGCAAGCCGGGCCGACGATGGCTGAAATGCCAGAAACCGCCCCGGAAGCTTGTCTCCTTTCCGGGTGAAGAATTGGCTTGGTAGTTTGGTCTGCCCTGTTACCATGATGCACTGGGCAAGGGACGGACTAATTTGCATATAGCCAGGTTCTGTGCTGGGATGGTGCAGTGAGCTAAATAACGGTGATGGATCAAGCCCTGATCTTTGGACTGGGTAAGAGTGGTCTGCTTAATTCAGACACTATGTTCATCACCACCCCCTTTTCTGAATCGTTTTTGGCCACTATAGGTGTGGCAGGGTATACTCAGACATGAGTCCCTTGCTCACTACACCATCAGGATTCAAGCAAGCTGGGCCGACGACGGCTGAAATGCCGGAAACCGGTCCCCGGAAGCTTGTCTCCTTTCCTGTGAAGAATTGGCTTGGTAGTTTGGTCTGCCCTGTTCCCATGATGCACTGTGCCAGGGACGGACTAATTTGCATATAGCCAGGTTCTGAGCTGGGATGGTGCAGTGAGCTAAATAACGGTGATGGATCAAGCCCTGATCTTTGGACTGGGTAAGAGTGGTCTGCTTAATTCAGACACTCTGTTCATCACCACCCCCTTTTCTGAATCGTTTTTGGCCACTATAGGTGTGGCAGGGTATACTCAGACATGAGTCCCTTGCTCACTACACCATCAGGATTCAAGCAAGCCGGCCCGACGATGGCTGAAATGCCAGAAACCGGTCCCCGGAAGCTTGTCTCCTTTCCGGTGAAGAATTGGCTTGGTAGTTTGGTCTTCCCTATTCCCATGATGCACTGGGCCAGGGACGGACTAATTTGCATATAGCCAGGTTCTGAGCTGGGATGGTGTAGTGAGCTAATTAACGGTGATGGATCAAGCCCTGATCTTTGAACTGGGTAAGAGTGGTCTGCTTAATTCAGACACTCTGTTTATCACCACCCCCTTTTCTGAATCGTTTTTGGCCACTATAGGTGTGGCAGGGTATACTCAGACATGAGTCCCTTGCTCACTGCACCATCAGGATTCAAGCAAGCCGGGCCGACGACGGCTGAAATGGCAGAAACCGGTCCCCGGAAGCTTGTCTCCTTTCCGGTGAAGTATTGGCTTGGTAGTTTGGTCTGCCCTGTTCCCATGATGCACTGGGCCAGGGACGGACTAATTTGCATATAGCCAGGTTCTGAGCTGGGATGGTGCAGTGAGCTAAATAACGGTGATGGATCAAGCCCTGATCTTTGGACTGGGTAAGAGTGGTCTGCTTAATTCAGACACTGTTCATCACCACCCCCTTTTCTGAATCGTTTTTGGCCACTATAGGTGTGGCAGGGTATACTCAGACATGAGTCCCTTGCTCACTGCACCATCAGGATTCAAGCAAGCCGGGCCGACGATGGCTGAAATGCCAGAAACCGCCCCGGAAGCTTGTCTCCTTTCCGGTGAAGAATTGGCTTGGTAGTTTGGTCTGCCCTGTTCCCATGATGCACTGGGCAAGGGACGGGCTAATTTGCATATAGCCAGGTTCTGTGCTGGGATGGTGCAGTGAGCTAAATAACGGTGATGGATCAAGCCCTGATCTTTGGACTGGGTAAGAGTGGTCTGCTTAATTCAGACACTATGTTCATCACCACCCCCTTTTCTGAATCGTTTTTGGCCACTATAGGTGTGGCAGGGTATACTCAGACATGAGTCCCTTGCTCACTGCACCATCAGGATTCAAGCAAGCTGGGCCGACGACGGCTGAAATGCCAGAAACCGGTCCCTGGAAGCTTGTCGCCCTTTCCGGTGAAGAATTGGCTTGGTAGTTTGGTCTGCCCTGTTCCCATGATGCACTGGGCCAGGGACGGACTAATTTGCATATAGCCAGGTTCTGAGCTGGGATGGTGCAGTGAGCTAATTAACAGTGATGGATCATGCCCTGATCTTTGGACTGGGTAAGAGTGGTCTGCTTAATTCAGACACTCTGTTCATCACCACCCCCTTTACTGAATCGTTTTTGGCCACTATAGGTGTGGCAGGGTATACTCAGACATGAGTCCCTTGCTCACTGCACCATCAGGATTCAAGCAAGCCGGGCCGACGACGGCTGAAATGCCAGAAACCGGTCCCCGGAAGCTTGTCTCCTTTCCGGTGAAGAATTGGCTTGGTAGTTTGGTCTGCCCTGTTCCCATGATGCACTGGGCCAGGGACGGACTAATTTGCATATAGCCAGGTTCTGAGCTGGGATGGTGCAGTGAGCTAAATAACAGTGATGGATCAAGCCCTGATCTTTGGACTGGGTAAGAGTGGTCTGCTTAATTCAGACACTCTGTTCATCACCACCCCCTTTTCTGAATTGTTTTTGGCCACTATAGGTGTGGCAGGGTATACTCAGACATGAGTCCCTTGCTCACTGCACCATCAGGATTCAAGCAAGCCGGGCCGACGATGGCTGAAATGCCAGAAACCGGTCCCCGGAAGCTTGTCTCCTTTCCGGTGAAGAATTGGCTTGGTAGTTTGGTCTGCCCTATTCCCATGATGCACTGGGGCAGGGACGGACTAATTTGCATAGAGCCAGGTTCTGAGCTGGAATGGTGTAGTGAGCTAAATAACGGTGATGGATCAAGCCCTGATCTTTGGACTGGGTAAGAGTGGTCTGCTTAATTCAGACACTCTGTTCATCACCACCCCCTTTTCTGAATCGTTTTTGGCCACAATAGGTGTGGCAGGGTATACTCAGACATGAGTCCCTTGCTCACTGCACCATCAGGATTCAAGCAAGCCGGGCCGACGATGGCTGAAATGCCAGAAACCGCCCCGGAAGCTTGTCTCCTTTCCGGTGAAGAATTGGCTTGGTAGTTTGGTCTGCCCTGTTCCCATGATGCACTGGGCCAGGGACGGACTAATTTGCATATAGCCAGGTTCTGAGCTGGGATGGTGCAGTGAGCTAAATAACAGTGATGGATCATGCCCTGATCTTTTGACTGGGTAAGAGTGGTCTGCTTAATTCAGACACTCTGTTCATCACCACACCCTTTACTGAATCGTTTTTGGCCACTATAGGTGTGGCAGGGTATACTCAGACATGAGTCCCTTGCTCACTGCACCATCAGGATTCAAGCAAGCCGGGCCGACGACGGCTGAAATGCCAGAAACCGGTCCCCGGAAGCTTGTCTCCTTTCCGGTGAAGAATTGGCTTGGTAGTTTGGTCTGCCCTGTTCCCATGATGCACTGGGCCAGGGACGGACTAATTTGCATATAGCCAGGTTCTGAGCTGGGATGGTGCAGTGAGCTAAATAACGGTGATGGATCAAGCCCTGATCTTTGGACTGGGTAAGAGTGGTCTGCTTAATTCAGACACTCTGTTCATCACCACCCCCTTTTCTGAATCGTTTTTGGCCACTATAGGTGTGGCAGGGTATACTCAGACATGAGTCCCTTGCTCACTGCACCATCAGGATTCAAGCAAGCCGGGCCGACGACGGCTGAAATGGCAGAAACCGGTCCCCGGAAGCTTGTCTCCTTTCCGGTGAAGTATTGGCTTGGTAGTTTGGTCTGCCCTGTTCCCATGATGCACTGGGCCAGGGACGGACTAATTTGCATATAGCCAGGTTCTGAGCTGGGATGGTGCAGTGAGCTAAATAACGGTGACGGATCAAGCCCTGATCTTTGGACTGGGTAAGAGTGGTCTGCTTAATTCAGACACTCTGTTCATCACCACCCCCTTTTCTGAATCGTATTATTGAGTCTGAGGCCAAAATATTCGGAAAAATCTCAGGGTATGCACTAAACCAGGGGAAACGCAGATTATTATTAATAATAACTGTGATATGACGGACTCGCGTATAACAGAATCTGCTACCTACCTAAGGGTGAACATCACATCTGACTTAGAAAAACTTGTTGACTTAAATCTGAAACCCGCATTGAATAAAATGCAGAAAGATCTCCACTGTATTAATAATTTACACCTCTCATTGATTGGAAGGGTCAACGCACTAAAAATGGTCTACTTTCCAAAGCTACTGTATATATTTAGAGCCATTAATCTTGAAATTTCAGACCGCTGGTTTAAGACAATGGAGCGTATCTTTACAAACTTTATCTGGTCATACAAACAACCCCGCCGTTCATACAAACTGCTGACGCTCCCCAAAGAAAGAGGAGGTCTAGCGCTCCCAAATCTTAAAACATACTACTGGGCAACAGTCTTGTTATATAATCAGGAACTCTTCCATCTCGAGGGGATAGAGGTAGGGGAAGTTAATGAGACCCCATCAATTCACCGGATAATACTGGGGATAACAGCACTGGCTATCTGTGGAGATATCTATTCGATAGCTATCACAAAAAAGTGAGATTAAAAACGCTTACAGGTGCGTTTAAGGTATGGAAATCTGTGAGGAAGATGGTAGGTTTAGGTCGTTTATCCTATTATACACCAACTCAAAACAATCCCTCCCTACCGGAATTCTTCAAAGATAGCTGTATTAATCGGTGGAATGCGGTTGGGATCACTCATCTGGGATGTTTTTTCTCCTTAGAGGGGCTACACTCCTTTGGAACCTTGAGGGATAAGTTTCATCTGGAATGGAAAGACTTCTTTAAGTATCTCCAGATTAGAGACTTTTTGTCAAGACATACAATGGGAGAGGGTATCATGTGTAAAATAGACATAGCCGACATTTTAAGCCACTCACAGAAAAAATTCAGATCGGGGAGATATATTCTCTATTACTGAGATATCTTACGGATGATATTAAAAAAATCACCCAGAAGTGGCAAAGTAAAATCTCAATCTCCTCTGAGGAATTTGAACACTCATATGGGTGATCTCAAACGGTCCTCATGTCTACTAAACTTCAAACCCAATTCTATAAAATATGTTTTTTTATGTATTATACCCCGGACAAAATATCCAAATGGGGTAGTGGGAGAGGTACATGTTGTTTTTGATGCAATTTACAAAATGCGGACTGTATACATATTTTTTCTTCCTGTCCCGTTTTAATTCCTCTTAAAACAAATATTGCACGTTTTCTGACTTTGATCCTCGGAATAACGATTAATCTATCAGATGAAACTGTAGTTCTGGGTGTTACAAACCCTGCTAACCACAAAGCCGGTCGCGAATGGATTTTTATCTCGATGGCCTTAATGAGAATATGTATAGCCTCGGCTTGGCTAGATCCTAATGCCCCATCATATCAACAATGGTTTGCAAGATTGTTAGCAATTTTTAATTTAGAGATGGCGATATACAAAAACAAAGGCAGGAAGAGTCAGATTAAAGGACAAAAAATCTGGTCTCCCTTAATAGAATGGTCTAAAATGTAATGATATATACAGTAGTAATCAGCTTGTTTTGCTTAAACTGCAACTCAACTTTGCAATTTCCCGAAATTGAATGTTAATGCATCAACTTAACTTGTAAATTTTCCTTTTCAGGATTGTTTTGTTTAGCTTTCAATGATTTTCAATTGGCCAATTTCTTGTTTTTCTGATCTGCTCGACCGAGGAGGGAGGGGCGGGGTCTGTGTTATCTGTTGTATTGCCTTTTTGTTGTAAAATCAAATAAAAATAATTATATAAAAAAAAAAGAAATGGTAAGTAGTGGTAAGTCTCTTGTCGGGGGATGGAACAAGAGTCATCAGGACAAAAACAGAGGCAGGAGGAACCAATTAATTAAGGTTCTCAGTGCGCTCATTCATTAATGCAATAATGTCAATGGCTGTCACAAATCTAATGACAACATGGACATTTGACTTGGCAATATAACCCTCTCGCCAAGCCCAAAACTCCTCTTTTATTGAATCTAAGTCACCCCTAAAGCAGGCCCTAGGTAGCCCATAGACTAGGGTATATCATAAGTAAAAGGTTCCACATTTACCTTTAAGTTTCACATGTTCTGGTAGTGTAATATTATAAATTTGCTTTTCATTACTGTGTGGCCTACCTCCCTTAAAGGAAAACATTGGGTTGGCTTATTACATTTAATAAATGCTAACTTTTGATTGGTAACAAGTAAACAAGTCACGGCTAGAATTCTGTGGTTGGTGCTTTGATCCATTAGGTACTATTTTTGATGCATCATTTTAAGAATTCATAACTCTGGTTCTACTGATTGGATTTTTATCATTTTGGTGTAAAATAATGTATTAAAAATTACTTTATTTTTCTAAATTGGCGTGGGATTTTTCTTGTATTGTGTTGTCACTTTATTGCTGTTTGTGTGCTGCATAAGGACTTTACACATTACCTCTAAGTTAAGCCTGAACGCTTTTGTGCTATGCTACCAGATGGTTAAGCACTGGTTAATTAAGTGACTTATCTGGTTCACCCTGACAGGGATTGTGGCTGTTGCTTGATCAGGGTTATCATCCCATTTCTGAATAACAGACCAAGGTGTGCACTTACATTTTTCTGGTTGCCAATTTTTCATTATTAATTGCCTATCTACATGCTACAAAAATAGAATTTCATTTCATTTTATTGCTTTTTGAGAAAAAGCCAATTGTATTGAAAGTGACTCAGATGACTGTTCCCTCCAAAAGAACAAGTTACTTACCTTCGGTAACGCTTTTTCTGGTAGATACAATATCTGCCTGTGGATTCCTCACCTTGTGAATATCCCCCTTGCGCCAGCAACGTTCGGAAAATTCTTCGTAGCACGCCGGCGTGGACGACGTCATAGGAGCACGGCATCGCGCACGACTCCGTCTGACGTCACCGACTCCATATAAGGCTCACGTCGGCGTGATGACGTCAGTTCCGCCCTTTTTTCCGTGCCTTCGAGGCACCCGGACGGACCAACGAGTACATATATATATATATATACACAATGTACACAGCACATGCAAATCAAAAGCAATTAAAGTGCAAAACTATACAAAATCAGATAAAACCATAAATACATTTGCACATAAAACCAGGTATAGCAGAGTGGACAACGGGGAGGCGGGTGGGTCAGTGAGGAATCCACAGGCAGATATTGTATCTACCAGAAAAAGCGTTACCGAAGGTAAGTAACTTGTTCTTCTGATAGATACATCTGCCGTGTGGATTCCTCACCTTGTGAATAGAGTCCCACAGCAGTCCCCACTCCCGGAGGAGGGTGTCCACTCTGCTACACCAGGAAATCTTGGAGAACAGAGCGCGCAAAGTGGCCGTCCCTCCTCACCTCAGCATCCAAGCAGTAGTGCTTCGCAAAAGTGTGGAGGGATGCCCAAGTCGCGGCCCTGCAAATGTCCTCCACAGGAACACCTCTAGACAATGCAGAAGTAGCAGACTTCGCTCTAGTTGAATGAGCTCTAATACCCTCAGGAGGGTCCTTACCCGCCAGAGAGTAGCAAATCTTGATGCAGAGAATAATCCATCTGGAAAGTGTGCGCTTGTGCACCGATCTGCCCTTCTTGCAGCCAGCAAAACCCACGAAGAGCTGATCGTCTATTCGATAGTCTTTAGTCCTATCAAGATAGAAACTAACCGCTCTCTTCGGGTCCAGGCGATAAAGCCTCTCCTCCTCCTTGGAAGGGTGTGGGGGAGGATAAAAGGTAGGAAGGGTAATGGATTGACCTAGGTGGAAGGGAGTAACCACCTTAGGCAGAAAAGCAGCCCTGGTCCTAAGAACCCTTCTTTCAGCATGGATGGACAAAAACGGGGGATTGGAACTAAGAGCTTGAAGCTCACTTACCCTCCTTGCCGAGGTAATTGCAACTAAGAAGACCGTCTTAAAAGAAAGAAGCCTCATTGGACACTGGTGTAAGGGTTCAAACGGCGAACCCATCAGATAGGTTAACACAAGATTCAAGTCCCAATGAGGCACAATGAAGGGAGAAGGAGGGAACCTATTAGTGAGTCCCTTCAAAAACCTCAATACCACAGGAGATTTAAAAAGAGAGGGCTGATCCGGCAAACAGAGAAATGCCGATAAGGCCGAAAGGTAACCATTGACAGTGGCAACAGCAAACCCTTGCCGAGCCAGAGAAAGAGCAAACAACAAGATATCAGATAAATGAGCCTTTAACGGGTCAACATCCCTCTCCCTACACCAAGATACAAACTTAGACCACCTATACGAATAAATGGACTTGGTGGAGTCACGCCTGGCAGAAAGTATGACATCCACCACATCGTGAGGGAGAGAGAAAGAATTCAGATTGCCCCGTTCAATCTCCAGGCATGAAGGTGTAATGTCTGGAGGTGGGGGTGTAGAACCTGCCCCTCCATCTGAGAGAGGAGGTCTGCCCTGAGAGGGAGACGGAGCGGCGGGTGAGAGGAGAGGTGGAGAAGATCTGTGTACCACACCCTTCTTGGCCAATCCGGGGCGACCAATATGACTTGGGCCCGGTCTTGGCGAATCTTCCTCAGAACCCGAGGAATCAAGGGTATGGGAGGAAATGCGTAAAGGAGCTGACCTCCCCAGCTCAACTGAAACGCGTCCCCCAATGCTCCTTGCATCGGATACTGGAGACTGCAGAATGACAGGCAGTGAGCATTCTCGCAAGTGGCGAACAGATGCACCCGAGGAGTCCCCCACATCTGAAAGATGTTGCGAACAACCTCCGGGTGAAGCCTCCACTCGTGGTCGGCAGAGAACTGCCGACTGAGAATATCCGCACGTACGTTCAGGACTCCGGCCAGATGATTCGCCATCAGACAAATCTGGTGGTCCTGAACCCAGGACCAGAGACGCAGAGCCTCTTTGCAAAGACAATGCGACCCTACTCCTCCCTGCTTGTTGATGTACCACATCGCGGTCGTGTTGTCTGTCAGGACCTGGACCAACCGACCGCGAAGGGAAGGGAGGAATGCCTTGAGCGCCAGACGTATGGCCCGCAATTCTAGAAGGTTGATGTGAAGCAACCTTTCCTCTGGAGACCAAAGACCCTTGACCTCCAGATCCCCCAGATGAGCACCCCACCCTAGAGTGGATGCATCCGTTATCACCGTGGCCACCGATGGTGGAAGCTGAAAAGGCTTTCCTTGAGACAGATTGCCTTCCACGCCCCACCAAAACAGATCCGCTGCAGTTTCTCTGGAGATCTTCACTGACTCCCTGAGATCTCCGTTGTGTTGATACCACTGCCTGCGGAGGCACCACTGGAGTGCCCTCATGTGCCAGCGTGAATGGTTGACCAGGAGAATGCAAGAAGCCATCAGACCGAGCAGGCGAAGGACCTTCAGGACCGGAATAACCGCTCCATTGTAAAACAAAGGAATCATTTCCTGAATGGCGCGAATCCTTTGCGGAGGAGGGAATGCACGACATACAGTAGTGTCCAGTACCGCACCTATAAACAGGTTGCGCTGGGAGGGCACCAGGTGAGATTTGGGCACGTTTATCGAAAAACCCAACCTGAACAACAGCTGCGATGTCTCTTGCAGGTGATGAAGCACCTTCTCGGGCGACTCCGCTTTGATCAGCCAGTCGTCCAGATACGGGAATACAGGTATCCCCGACCTTCTGAGATGTGCAGCCACCACTGCCATCACCTTGGTGAAAACTCGAGGTGCAGTAGTAAGACCAAACGGAAGGACCGCAAACTGGTAGTGTTGCGATCCCACCGTAAATAGGAGATACTTCCTGTGCGACTTCAGGATTGGGATGTGAAAATACGCATCCTGCAAGTCGATCGACACCATCCAGTCTTCTTCCAACAGCGCTTGAAGAACCTGCGCAAGAGTGAGCATTTTGAATTCTCCTGCTTGAGATAGAGATTCAAAATCCTGAGGTCCAGGATTGGACGTAACCTGCCATCCTTCTTGGGGATCAGGAAATACCGGGAGTAGCACCCCTGACCCCTTTCCTGCTCTGGAACCACCTCTATCGCACCTTTTTTGAACAAAGCCAGGACTTCTTTCTGCAAGCGAACAAGGTGGTCCTCCGAACAAAAACCCTGGCAAGGAGGGTAATTGGGAGGGAACTCCTGGAAAGGAAGAGCATACCCATTTTCTACGAGATTGAGAACCCAAAGATCTGATGTAACCAATTCCCAATCCCGTAGAAAATGAGTAAGCCGACCCCCCACCAGAGCCACATGATCCAGAATGGCGGATCTAGGGCTGCTTTGCTGCAGGGGGAGGGGATTGATTATTAGAGGAAGAGGAGGAGGAGGAGGAGGCCTGGCGTCCACGACCACGGCCCCTTTGCTTTCCTCTGTAGGTTTTATACAGAGGATTCTGATGCTGCTGCTGCTGCTGCTGTCCTTGGTTGTAGGGACGAAAATTGGATCTGCCAAAACCCCTGTACTTCCTAGCCGCAGAGCCCCTTGTCTGAAGGCCCAAAGACTTCGCCGTAGCCCGGCTGTCCTTGAATCTCTCCAGAGCTACGTCAGCCTTCTTGCCAAAGAGGCCTGTCCCATCAAATGGCAAGTCCAACAATGTAGACTGAACATCAGAAGAAAAATCGGAGGACTTAAGCCATGCGGCCCTTCTTGTAGCAACAGTAGAGCCCATAATTCTGGCAACAGAGTCCACTGTGTCCATACCACTCTGTATAACCATACGAGCTGCAGCCTGAGTATCAGCAACCACCTCGTTAAAGTTCTTCCTATCGTCCTCCGGAAGCTTAGGAGAAAGCTGTTTAACAGAGTCCATTAAAGCATGAACGTACCTCCCCAAAAGGCAAGTAGCATTGGTGGACTTCAAGGCCATGCTACCCGAGGAGAAAATCTTTTTAGCAGACTGGTCCAATTTCTTAGAGTCCTTGTCTGCCGGCACCTGTGGGAAAGAGCCCGCAGCCCTGCTGGAACAGGCGGACTGCACTACCAGACTCTCCGGTGCAGGATGCGAGGAAAGAAATTCAGGGTCATCAGGAGCCACCCTGTAACGCCTTGCCACTGACCTGGAAACCGCAGGAGCAGACAAAGGTCTCTTCCAGACCTCCTTTATTGGTTCAGTCAATGCCTCTGTAAAAGGAAGTGTAGGCTCCACAATTGAAGAAGGCGAATGCAAAACTTCCGTAAGGATGTTGGCTTGTATTCAACTGTGGGCAAAGTCAAGCCTAGCAACTCTGCAGCCTTCTTAATAACAACATGATAGGGTGCCAAGTCCTTAGATGGAGTGTCTGAAACGGTTGGCAAACCCCACTCAGGAGAAAGTTCCAGGCCACTTGCGTCTTGAAGGTCTTCAAAACAATCCCCCTGATCTTGCAACTCTCCTTCCTCAACCTCGGAGTCCATACACTCCTTCTCCTCCAAGAGGCGTTGAGCCCTGCGCCTCGACCATTCCATACGGACCGAAGTCGATGGATCCGGCAACGACTCCGACGGCGCCGGAGCCGACGTCGAGCGAGGAGCCGGAGGACGGGAAGCACCACGATCCGAATCACCACGAAGCCGATCCAGAGTCGGCGAAGCCGCATGCGAAGTCGACGACCTCGGCAGCGCCGTACCGAGCCAAGGAGTACAAGGCGTCGGCATAAACGGCATAAAGGGGGCCGGGGAATAAGCCTGGGGCACACCCAAATTGAAAGACAAAGGACCCATGGGACCAACAGGCGCACCAGTGGGGTACATTGCCCTCGAGTAAACACCAAACATGGCGTTTAAAAACTGCGAGGGATCCTGACCTGGACCTGGAAAGGGTGGGTACGAACCCAACGGCCGCTCCGAAGGAGGCTGATCCGGCAAAGGCGCACCTTGGCCCTCTTGTTCTTCAGGCTCCACAACCGGAGTCGTTGCTCGAGGAACCTCTTCTTCATGCACCGATGAATGGGGCGACTCCAGATCCTGTTCCGGCTCTTGAACTGGAGAACCAACGTGAGATCGAGCAGGAGAAGGAGACACGAAGTCCTTGTGATGTTTACGTGACTTCTTCCTCGAATCCGAAAACTCCTTGCCAGAGTGGTGTCTGGAGTGATGTTTACTCCTCTTATGCTTTTTTCTCGAGGAGCCCGAAGCATGGCCCGAGGCCGACTTGGATCCGGACCTCGACCTCCCTCTGGACCTTGATCTCTCTCTCGACCTCGACTTGGCCCTCGAAGCCGACCTCGACTTCGACCGCGACAGCTGTCTCGACTTCGAGCGCCTGGACACTGACCTCGAAGACCTTCCGGCTTCTCTTTCCTTCACCTTTATTTATTTATTTTATTTGCTGGTTTTTATAGCGCTTGAATCAACTCCAGATGGAGTATCTCTGCGCTTGTGGTGCCGACTAAACAGAAGATGTAAATTGGAGCAGATGCTAGATCTCATTTTTAAATAAGACGGTTTTCAGTTGCCTTCTGAATTTTAAGTGCTCAGTACACTGTCTTAGGGACAGAGGGAGTCTGTTCCATAATGTGGGTCCTGCAATTGACAACGCTTTATTCCCATGCCTCGCTTTCTTGGCGCGGGGCACCACTAGGAGCAGATTATTGCTTGATCTTAGTGTACGAGATGGAATGTAGGGAATAAATTTGTTTTCCAGATATGCAGGCCCTTGTCCATGGAGACATTTGTGTATCAGGCAGGCTATCTTGAATTTTGTTCTTTGCCGGATCGAGAGCCAATGTAATTGCTCAAGGAGGGGTTTAGATGGAGTTCTTGGCGGAGCATTCAGAACCAGGCGGGCCGCTGTGTTTTGAATGACCTGGAGCTTAGCCAACACGCCTTCATTGGCAGAAAGCAGCAGGCCATTACAGTAGTCGATCCGACTGAGCACGAGTGCCTGTACTAGCGTCCTCCTAAAGGAATCTGGCAGTAAAGGGAAGACCTTCCGCAGCAGGCTGATGGTATGGAAACAAGAACCCAAGATGAAGTTGGAATGCTGTTTTAGTGATAGTTCTTGGTCCAGACGGACCCCCAGGTTTTTCACTATCTGCTTGGGTTCTGGGGCTGCTCCCAAATCCTGTGGCCACCAATCCGGGGCCCATAGCATCCTGGCTTCTCCAAACAGCATGACTTCCGTCTTGCTGACGTTGCACTGAAGGCAGTTGGAGGACATCCAGTGCGCCACTGCCTTCATGCCTAATGAGAAGGAGTTTTTTACTTCAGCGGAGAGGGTTTTAAAGGGGAAGAGGAGCTGGGTGTCATCCGCGTAGGATACTGGGATAAACCCGTACCTACGCATCACTCTAGCCAGGGGTGCCACATAAATGTTGAAGAGGGTCGGGCTTAGACACGAACCCTGGGGCACCCCTTTTGATATCTCCATCTCCGCTGAACGATATGCACCCATGGTGACAGTCTGGGTGCGATCGGATAAAAAACTCCTTAGCCAGGCAAGGGCTTTGTTCTTGATGCCAGCGTTCGACAACCGCTCAGTCAAGATGGAATGTGACACGGTGTCGAACGCTGCAGACAGATCTAAAAGAACCAAGATTACTGAGATGCCCTTGTCCTGGTACATGTGCAAGTCATCAGTGACTGACAGAAGGGTGGATTCAGTGCTATGTTTGGGCCTTTGCAAGCAGAAGCTTCGCCTCCCGCTCTCGCAAGGCTTTGGGGTTCATCTTGTCACCGGAACGACAGTTCTTAACATCGTGACCCGAACCAAGACACCACAGACAGTCGGAATGCGGATCGGTGATCGACATCATCCGGGAACAGGAACCACATTGTTTGAAACCTGTCTTCCTCAACGACATCTCCGGCGATGAAGTGAATTCCAACAGAGAAACTGTAACAGCTAAACAGCGAAAAGATACAAAAGTATCGCAGAAGATCCCAGAAACCGTTAGCGTCGACGACGCGGAAAAAAGGGAACTGACGTCATCACGCCGACGTGGGCCTTATATGGAGTCGGTGACGTCAGACGGAGTCGCGCGCGATGCCGTGCTCCTATGACGTCGTCCACGCGGGCGTGCTACGAAGAATTTTCCGAACGTTGTTGGCGCAAGGGGGATATTCACAAGGTGAGGAATCCACACGGCAGATGTATCTATCAGAAGGATTCCTTTATAAAAGAAAACAGAACAGCAATGAAAGGTCAATGGATCCAGCTAGGCATTAGATTTGTTTAGGTAAAAATGAATACTGCACATGTACTGGAAGTGGCACCTTTGGTGTCTTACAAAGCTCTTCACTGCTCTTCACTGGCTTAGACAACAGTACAGTGAAGCCTCTTGAATAATTCAAGACATTGAAACTACCATATAGGCATACATGTTGTCTATGACATGCCATAATGGAGAACTAAGACCCGAAGTAAGTTATTTTTCCTTGTCAATCATGAGATCTTCATTGATAGAAATAACGTAGTAAGAATGGCAGGTTCATCACTCTAATTAGCAGCAACGAAAAACATTAGCAAATAAGATTTATTAGCCAAAAAAGATTAGCAAGGAAAAGTTGCCAAGCTTAAGTCTGTGCACTAAATTCTGAATCTCGAAAATGTCTTTTGAAAAAGGGTACAAATTTCCAAGTGATTCCCTTCAGATTTGTTAGCATAGCTAAAGAACCTCATTTTGTCCTTGTGAGGTGAGCTTTTGATGTCCCAAAAAGGAGATCGTTAAAGTTTTTTCTAGAATAGCATTATGTGAAAAACCATTCCAGCTATAAACTGCTTGGTAGCATCCAAACCCATCCTGATAGGGCCATAATTGACGAGATGCTTTACTTTTCTAATTCTTTCATGTTTTCTCAGTGGACCCAGCACCCTTCTCACAATGCTGTGTATGAGTGACTACTTCACTGGCAAGAGTTTGAAGCATATGAAATTCTTTTAGGTAAAAAGGCATCATAAGTTCCCATAACTGCTATGTTTTTGAGCAAAGTTGTGTAGGGTTGATGCAAACACAATGTCTGGATTTCGTTTAATATGTGGGTTAATGGAATATCCACAAGGAAAGCGGATTTCAAAGGAAACATGTCATTCACTCCTCCAGGAAAGGACAGGGGTAAAGGGTATTCAAGACGTTTTCTGGAACTGCGATGGCGCTAAATGTTTCTAACTTTCTCATACGTTACAACAGGTTCCTGTGTATTCCTTAAGTCAATTTGGTGAACATCTCCCAAGAGAAAAGTGTGAAGTCTTGCAAGAAGCTCTTTAAAGAAAGTATGATCTCTTCCATAGTCACATATT
Source organism: Lissotriton vulgaris (assembly GCF_964263255.1). NCBI lineage: Eukaryota > Metazoa > Chordata > Amphibia > Caudata > Salamandridae > Lissotriton > Lissotriton vulgaris. The sequence goes on from NC_141691.1 coordinate 1,904,671,976, forward strand.
ACTGTGGATGGATCAAGCTCCGGCCTACATGTGTTATAGGAGCTCCTCATGGTGAAGCCTCATGGCCTTGACTCCATACGTACAGCACAGGATGTTGGAATTACACTGAATTGTTCTTCATTTGACTGGGACTTAGGCTATGGGGAAGTTCAGAAAAAGGAAAATTCAGCAAATACCAGTAGGCCTGAAAAAAATGAACAATTTCCAAAAAGTAATTTTAAAAGAAGACTTTCCCAAGAGCAAGCGGAGTAACCACATTCCATTCTGGAAGAGACAACTGCAGAACCAGAGACAACAACTGGTTCAGTCCTTTCAATGAAAACAGCCATCAGCTGCTGCAGGGAAGTCTCCTACAAAATAATTACTCCAGCCTTCCCACACCATTTTGTACCCCGATGGTGGGAGTATTTTCAACTTTATCTTGGCATGGAAAAACTTTACAAAGGACATGTGGACATTAGATATTGTGTAGAATGGTAGAAATTAGATCTTCTTCTTTTCCTTCTCAAATTCCACCAAAGTGGATGAATCCTGGTATGCTGGATCAGCTGATTCAAGAAACACAATTCTCAATGGAGACGCGTGCAATAGAGCGGCTTCCAAAACAACAGTGGAACAAAGGGATTTACTGCTGCTATTTTCTGATCAGGAAGAAAGGTTCTAGAAAGGAGTTTCAACCTATTCTGGACCTTAAGAGGTCAAACTATTGGGTCAGGAAGGAAAAGAATCTGAAAGTTGGATCTTCATCACATTTTCCTTCTTCTTTGAAAGGAAGATAGGATGTATGCTTTGGATCTGCAGAATACCTAGTTTGATGGACCGATCTCCAGCATACAATGGATTTTTTTCCACTTCATAGTTCGCAAAAGACAGTATCAATACAAGGTGCTGCCATCTAGACTTGAATTGGCTCTCACAGTATTTTCAAAAATCATACAGTTGTAACAGCTTTTTGCAAAGCAAGGGGTTCTTTTTTACACTTGTCTCGACTCTTATCTAGATTGGGTGACTAAGTCTGTGTATCATTTGATGTCAAGAGACTTTCTTCATGGTCATGGTGCGTACATCAACTTGAAGAAAAACAGGGTATGTCATTTTTTGCCAAATTGTCTTAAAGTCGGTCGGGTATACATTGGATGCTTTAAAGACAGGTTTTGAGAGTTTTGACATATCTTACGAAGTCTGACTTTCTGACATGGAATTGAAGACTAAGGCCCTGAATTGTAAACATCAAAATTTGTGAGTTGGTCGTACCTTGAAAAACAAACTGGAAAAAAAAATTGTGAGTTGGAATTTAGGTTTTTTTCTACTTGAAAATTCAAATTTAGATAAATGACTATAGTGGGAATGTAAAACCAAATCATTAAGTTTCACAAATTCAAAATACGGATTCACAAATTGCAAATTGGAAACAGCCTCAAATTACAACTGTTCGCATTGGCAGTACTGACGATATCACATAACAAAGAAGTGAGCCAGAAGCAATGTTAGAGAGCAGTAGAGAGATGAACTAGTGTTGAACACTACAGTGAAGAACTCCACCTTACCAGAATGGCAGTCCAGAAGCCACAGGACAATGGAAGAAGGAAGAGGAAGCAAACGTTTAGTTATCATGAGCTGGAAATCCTGGCGAGGAGTATGTTGCAGAATATCACAAGTTATCCAGAGTGATCTCTCATGCTGTACCTTATGTCACAAAGAAATAAATCTGGGTCTAGATCAGGTCAACTAGACATTAGACAAATTACGAAGATACGGTCAGATGTACTGTCCCGATAAAGGAGAGGCTGGCCTCTAGGATACTGGCTTCTACAACCGGAGTCAGAGCAAACAATGCACCACCACCAGTTCCCTTGAAAGAAATCATAGAAGGCACCTTTCAACCAGAGCGGACAAATGAAGACTGCTCCATTGTCCAATCAGCTCCATTACCCACTGCACCATACAAGGCCTAAGAGTGTACTAGGGAGGCATGAGTGGGAAGGTAGGCATAGGCAAACAGAAATCGCACATCACACAGACATGCACCACGGAATGTAGCACCAGACAGTGTTCACAAACCATATGTAATCCATGCCTCTTGTCATGGCTCCCAAACACAATGCACCATTAGGTATGTAGCCTATGTAGTAATGCTCTGTAAGCACAGCTGCACTTGCTGCCCTGTTAGCACACTTGTACTGTACTGGTTTGTGCACCCCTTGAGGATCTGGCATAAACCACAATGCAAACAATTACCATGTACTACCGTAGCACTTATGACTAGCAATTATGTTGCACTTGTAGCAAACATGAGAAGTAGGTCATGTTATCATGGCCATAATTTACTGCTGCATCACAAGTGTTCTGAGCCCTCAGATATACTACAATCCCCGTTGTGCATGTAGACACAAATGCTGTGTCCCCTTCACTTGGCTCCAGGCCTCCTCTCACTCTGTGCTGCTTCCATTCGACTCCCACAGCTCATTTGGTGCTTCCACCACCACAGCCAATCCAGCTTGTTTGTTTAAAATATCTTCCCCAGCCGTGCTCCTTCGTTGCACCACACTCTCCATACTTGTCTCATCTTCCCCGAGCCCTCAGCCAATTATTATTTTTTTAAGGCTTTTGTGCTCACTGCTCTATCAACGGGTGTCGATCTTACATTAGTTATTTACTATTTCAAGAAGGCACGTTCCAGTGTTCACGCGCATGCATGTGCACGGGCACCCAAAAATGGTTTGCATAATTGTAACAACCCATTCAAAGATGCTCAAAGCAAATGCGTGTGTTCAACCAAGGCCATCCTTGAATGGATTTGTTAAAATGAGGCAAATGCATCAATGAGTTTGTTAAAATAATACTATATTTTAATGCATTTCTAAGGATTTACCAAACCCACAGATGGCCGCTGTGGTTGCACATGCATCCACAGGATCTATTGAACATAAGAATCATTGGCAAAGCCGAGCTTGCAAACTTCAAAAGAATGTGCACCATATGTGAGGAAGGGTAGGGACTGGGGGGCTTTGTGCCGAGGATTGCTTAAGAGGCACTTCTGCCACCTCTAACTTTTCCCCTCTCCTCCCCCGAAAAAGTTTGCTGAGGTTTCCGAAGATGTCCTGTTTTACACCCCCTCCCCCCAAAAAATGTAAATGAGCAGCAGCTGTTCGGAGCCTCCAAATACGAGCTGGAATCTCACTCAGTGCATAGATTTTCCTCTCACCTTCCCTATCACTATGTGATATTGGCTCTTTACAGTGTGAGCGTGTGAAAGGAGCCGATATGTTGTGGCAAATGGAAGTGGACATGTCTGCAAAGCTGGTTTCGCTGCGGAGGTCCTCTGGATTTGACAGTGCTTGTTTTATTCTTGTTCTCATGATGCTCCCTTCAGCAGTTGTCAGTCACATGCCTGCCTTGCCGCCTCTTTTCTGATCAGGACAGGGAGAGAAGAGTGCGCTCATCCTCACCCGAATCACTGTCTGCTTCCAATGGCTGACCCTTTTACACGGCCATGCGGTGCAACACTGCACACGTCTGATAATTGTGTTACTGTGCACTCTCACGAATCAATAGACAGCAGAATCCTCCCTTCAGTAATCAAAAATGAATATGCAATCGTTTGGTGGAATATGCAAAGAGAAGACGAGCCACATGGAGAAAGGAATACAGCCCTACCAGCCCCTAAAATTTATGCTATGACTTCAAGGAAAAGGTCTGCCGTATAAATCACAGATAATAATAAAATCTACATTCATTACCGTGAAATATAATTAACAAAGTGTCAGCCTTCACTGTAACCATGTAAACCTCCATCGTAAAAACCAACATCGTAAAAATAAGCATAAATTCGCGACCGACACAGATTAGCGAAGTGAGATGGATGGCGGTTCTGGAACATGGCCAAAGGGCAAGTGTTGGCATCGCATGGGACATAAAACACACTAGATAAACAGAATGTAGTTCCACAAATTACTCAGCTGATGTAGTATGACAGGAAAAGAAGATCAAAAATACCTTCAAACAGTTCAATGTCAAAGCAATAACCATTAAGAACCTTTAAATGCATTTTAATTTAGGAGATGTTCACCTGTAGATGGCGAGGTCCAGGATGAGCTGGTTATTGTCTTCCTCCTCCTTCAAACAGAAGTCCAGTCTAAAGATAAGAAAAAAGTAGAAGCATTCTTATTGGAATGTAGGAGAACTGTTGCAGGCCCCGTCTAAGACGATATGGGTTTCTCGATGTGTTTTTTGTGAGATAAGGGCAGTGTAAAACCGTTGAATTCGCCAAACGTAAACTAGATTTCCTGGCAACATACAGGCCGAGTTTCCCATCTCTGTGACAGCAACTCCCTCAAGCATAATGCTCGGGTTCGCACTGATCTGTACAGGAATGAGCTGAGGTCCTACGAAGCACTCTTGTTAGTCGCGCACTCATTCTCACGAAGATATGAGTTATGTTGGAAGCTAATATTTCTTAGTAAAGCTAGGTCATTCCAGCCTCCCTAAAAGTACAACCCAGAACAGTCCTACTCCTGCTCTGGGGCAACAGTCAGCGCTGGGTTCACACAGAATCTGAGAGTCCACATAGGCTTTCTTTACACACCACTTCATTAGGAGCACACCTGGGGTTGGGTTCTGCTTCCAATCCCAGGTCAGGAAACTGGTCTGGACCCAGAGAAGGGCCAAATCTCAGGTCAAGTTCTAGCACAAGCCTAGAAAGCTGAGATTCTAATTCTACAGGGCCTCATCAGATGGGTTGGGCACAGGATGGACATGGATAATGCCTGCCAGTGGTGCAGTCCTAACACTGTCACACTGATTAAAATATGTCCACTAAGGGGCCTATTACGATGGAGGATTTTCCGCATCCTCCGGGCCGGCGGAAGCCACCGCTGGCCCGGAGGATGCGGAAAATCATTAGGATGGCTGGTGGGTCCTGGTTTCCGTCCGCAGCTTTTCCGCCGCGGTTGGCTTACAACCGTGGCGGAAAAGCTCTAATATGGGGACGGTGTCTCTCAGACACCGTCAGCCAGATTAGGATGGGCTGTGAAACATGCTTTTCCGCGGCGGCTTTTCCGCGTGGAAAAGCATGTGTAACTTCACTGCAGGGGCCCGTTGCGGGCCCCCTGGGTGAAGGGGTCTGGGGGGTGCACATGGGGGTACCTAAGGTACCCCCCTGCATTTGTATGTAGAAATCGGCTGGCACCGCACAGTGCCTGCCGCTTTCTGCATACAAATGCAAAGTATGCATTTTTACCATTGCGGCGGATGCAGCTTGAAGCCGCACCCGCCGCAATGGTAAAAATAGAGGATGTTACCGCCAGGGTGGCGGTCACATCCTAATTGCACAGGAGGGAACTCCGCAGGCCATGCGGAGGTTCCCTCCTACTCTATGGTGGCAGACGGACTCAGGTCGTCCGCCATCATAATCGGCCCCTAAATTTGGTCCCGCGGCATCCCATAAAATATGACATGTCAAATTATACAATGTTAGAATAATTTTGGAATTTTAAACTGTACAAACATATTACTTATAAGCTCAGTTGATGGCAGAAGCAGACATCGGCAAAGGATGTAATTAGAAAAGCCATCGCAGTCTGCAGACAGTTGTGCCATCTATGGCCTTTATGAGTGTCAATGTATTCTTCCTGATTAAGCTACGTGAGTGTTTGCACAACAGCAAAGCATCTTCTGGACTTTGGCCTTATGACTCTGTCCTGAGGACTTTTTAATGTGGATGGTTCTGGCCCCATAAGAAAGATAAGATCGTCCAGAACACCTTGTCTCTGTATGTATTCCGCAATGAGATTTTCTGCTCTAATTGTGTAAATTTGGGGAGAAATGAAGAATTATCGGTAGAATTGGATCTGGAATTACCAATCTGCCTGGTAATTCCTTACTTCTTAGAGGACCCTTAAGGTCTATCGTCTTATCTCCCAGTAACTCTGGCTCTCTGGAGTTATTTGTACTCCAGGTATGGGTAATTCAAGGAAGTCAACGTTACAGAGACGATTAACAGGCCACAGATAATGTCGGCCTTATTGGGGCTAAAAGAAAAATCTGAAATGCAAGTACCGATCTAGTATCAATAGGTGCTCTTTAGCCCACCTACAGAGGAGGTGCAAAGATCTTGGAAAACATGATGCCTGGCTGGTGTTTTATGTTTGTAACTTCCTTTGACAAACATATTTGAGTACACAATCTATTGAATAAAATTCATATGAATATTTTCGAAAACATTTTTGAGAGCCTCTTCATTTGTTTCAATAATTTTTGATTCATGGATTTTAGGTGGCTGTCGAGCTGATAACTGCACAGGTCTTGAAGCTGTGAAGTATGCCATCCAGGAATGGATGGTGAACATCCTCAAAGCAGAGGACCTAATGGCCATGATGACTGACAGACATGTGAACTGGATGTATGTCTAGTGGCATTCATTAACAGCTTGCATGAGGGCCTCTTTTCTGGGGCAACGTTTACAGGACTGGATACCTTGGCAGCAGTACAGTTTAGAAATGTGTGGTGAGGAAAGAGAAGAGAAAATGAGGAGGGGATTGATTCAAAGATGAATGAACCCATGTAGTGACACCCACCAAGTGGAATGTGAATGAGCTATAAGCATAATTTGGACATGTTTTCTGCAAACCATTTTAACACAACATTTACTGAGTAAACTTGAGGTGTTGATAGGACGGAACACTGTTTGCAAGATGTAATCAGAGGTATCAATTCAGTAGTGAAAGTGGGTGCGAAGGGCGAGTGAGCCAGTTCTTACTGCTGTGTGTTATAGTTTGGGAACATAAGTGCGACAACATCTTTCCACACTTTGGGTCTATTATCTCTTAACAATACAGAAAAGATAACTTTGACAGGTTTCCAATGGGTAACAATAATGTTCATTAATTTGTAATGTGAGGTAATGTCACACTGAGAGACGGTACTGCTGTATAACATGGAAGCATATTATCATAAAAAACTTACCAAAAATAAATACTACAAAACATTATTAAAGAAGGTATTTAAAAGGCACGTACTTGGCCTCGTTGACATTCAGCACTCTCCCCTCCGCTGTGATGAAAGTCCTTGGTTTAGTTGGTGCTTTTTCTTCGCTAGGAACAGAAGCATATTTACAATTGATAACAAATCTTCTTCTCTTATGGACAAGGACAATAAGCATTTAAATAGTGGCAAGTAAAATACACCCAGTTTGAATGGTTTCTCGGTTTTACGATGACCCTTGCCACATTTCATTTACAGAGGGGTTATTAACATGCTTGGTATAAAACAGTAGAGTAAAACATGATAGACAATAACCCAAACTACAGAGTGACTAGTGTTGACTCTGTTATACAAGGCAAACAATCAACAAAACCTACAAGAGTCCTAAACTCCCACACATGCGATGTAAACCATAGCTTGCACTCAAAACGCAATAGTCATGACGTCACCCATGATGTGACAGATGATAAAGATGACATTGCTGCTTTCACTGGTGACATTAATTATCACTTTAACATTGGCATTACCAATAGTATAAATAGAAAGACGGTGTCATGTATTTGTTTGGATATGTGTTGTTATTTAATGATGGGTTGTTCTGTTACTTATTGATATTACCAATGTGAGGTGTGGTGTGAGGTGACACCCAGAAGAGATCAAATGACAAGAAGAAATAAAGAATTCCCCTAAGCTTTATTTGAAAGCTACAAAACCACAACTGCATCCAAGAGTCGATCTTGAAACAATAGAAAGGATCTCTCACTCAAAAACACATCTGGATCTAACATAAGCACATTCCGCATAGGAACAATTATAACAAGAGATACCGTAAAATGATAATCATTGAACGTAGATGCAATGAATAAACAAATACCATAAATCAAGACGAGTACTTCTTTGAAGGAGCGACCTAGAGCAATTCAGTGCAGCAATCAGTAAACCGAGCCCTGGCGATGGCCCTCAAACCCTTTGCCAGACATCTAAAATGCTATGTTCAGCGCTAAGAGTTCGTAGTTTTCAGGCAAAGATGTCGGGCTCAGTGATTGAGCCCAATGTTCTGGCAGGGTGAACCCAATGGGCCATATGTAAGTTGGACAATGCTAACTGTGCCTTCTCGTCTGAGAGCCACCACTCCATCTAAATGCCAATTGACCCTAAACTGACAGACCTGGCTTCAGTAGAAGCAAATCTGATAGTGGAAGGTCTTCCTTTCGGGGACCTATTTGCTAAGGACCTGTGGATATTTGTGAACACTTTCATGGCGCTGGCCAAGGCACAGCTGTTCCTAAGAAAAGCCTTCCAACCTAGCCTTTTTAGCAAGGCTAGGTGAAGTCCGGGACACGAACGGCCGCTCCCCTGCCTCCTCCTGCGAAGACCTGGTATCGTAGAGCCTAACTCAGCAGAAATCCCATTGTAGCGCTGTTTGCTACCTTGTGATTGTAGCGCCTGACTCTACCTCTGCATTTAACATCGTAGCGCTTTAGTGCAGACCATCTCCCATTTATTAGCGCTTGACTGCACTGTCTCTGTTTCAACCATTGTGCCTGCATTGCTAGTACTTCACATCGCTAGCGCGCACTTCTTGGCTGTACATATTAGAATTACTCGGTTATTCAAAAGCGCCTCCGTTTCCCCTGCTGCAAAGCTTGTTGTTGTTGGAAAAAAGCTTGTTGTTGTTGCTGCCATTTTAGGTGCATCCCCTGGCCCTTCCCCCACCTCGCTCCCGCCTCCCGGCTAACCCTCCCACCCACGGAAACCATAGGTCGTCCTCACACCCTCCTTAAGCTGTGACCGTCCTGTCCTGGACACGAACGGCCGCTCCCCTGCCTCCTCCTGCGAAGACCTGGTATCGTAGAGCCTAACTCAGCAGAAATCCCATTGTAGCGCTGTTTGCTAACTTGTGATTGTAGCGCCTGACTTTACCTCTGCATTTAACATCGTAGCGCTTTAGTGCAGACCATCTCCCATTTATTAGCGCTTGACTGCACTGTCTCTGTTTCAACCATTGTGCCTGCATTGCTAGTACTTCACATCGCTAGCGCGCACTTCTTGGCTGTACTTATTAGAATTACTCAGTTATTCAAAAGCACCTTCGTTTCCCCTTCTGCAAAGCTTGTTGTTGTTGGAAAAAAGCTTGTTGTTGTTGCTGCCATTTTAGGTGCATCCCCTGGCCCTTCCCCCACCTCGCTCCCGCCTCCCAGCTAACCCTCCCACCCACGGAAACCATAGGTCGTCCTCACACCCTCCTTAAGCTGTGACCGTCCTGTCCTGGACACGAACGGCCGCTCCCCTGCCTCCTCCTGCGAAGACCTGGTATCGTAGAGCCTAACTCAGCAGAAATCCCATCGTAGCGCTGTTTGCTAACTTGTGATTGTAGCGCCTGACTCTACCTCTGCATTTAACATCGTAGCGCTTTAGTGCAGACCATCTCCCATTTATTAGCGCTTGACTGCACTGTCTCTGTTTCAACCATTGTGCCTGCATTGCTAGTACTTCACATCGCTAGCGCGCACTTCTTGGCTGTACTTATTAGAATTACTCGGTTATTCAAAAGCGCCTCCGTTTCCCCTACTGCAAAGCTTGTTGTTGTTGGAAAAAAGCTTGTTGTTGTTGCTGCCATTTTAGGTGCATCCCCTGGCCCTTCCCCCACCTCGCTCCCGCCTCCCGGCTAACCCTCCCACGCTCCGCCCCTCCACCATCCATTTATGGCCAATGTCCCCACGCGCAGCGTCCACGCGCTACGGCCACGCCGAAGGTGCGCCAAAGGTACGCCCGTCCGCGCCTGGACCGCGCCCAGCGCCAGAGCCCCTGGTCCTCGTAATGTCCACCCCTCCCGCATTACTTACGATGCCACCACCCTCCTAGCCCTTAACCCCGGCCGTTCCCCCAACTGCGTCCAAGCCGCTCCTGGACACACCCATGGACCCTTCTCCTGCTACTCCTGCAAGTTCGACGGCACCAAGAACTACTCCTCATCTACGAACACACTACAGATATCCGACCCCAACCACCTACAATGCATCCTGCTCAACACCCGCTCGGTCCACAGGCACGCCATCGACCTCTGGAATCTACTAGACACCATCTCTCCGGACGTCGCCTTCCTAACAGAAACATGGCTGAACGCCACATCAGCCCCAGACATCCCCATTGCCATCCCGGAAGGCTATAAAATCATTCGCAAGGACCGTACCGGCCAAACAGGAGGAGGCATCGCTATCGTCCATAAGAAATCCATCCGCATCTCAACCAGCTCAGACGTCAATCTCGCCAACACTGAACACCTTCACTTCCAGATCCACACCGACCCCAAGACCACACTCAGAGGCACCCTCCTTTACAGGCCACCAGGACCCCGCGCACAATTTAGTGAAGACATCACGGACTTCATCACTCCACACGCGCTCCCCTCCGAGGAGTACATCCTTTTGGGAGACCTCAACTTTCACCTTGAAAAGAACAACGACCGCAACACCACCACCCTCTTGGACAACCTCGCCAACCTCGGACTTAAACAACTTGTCACTACCCCACCCACATCGCAGGTCACACACTCGACCCTATCTTCACCTCCAGCAAACATGTCTCCTTCAGCCACACCACAGCTCTCCTTTGGACTGACCACTGCTGCGTTCACTTTACCTACAACAAGCCCACATCCAACAACCACCCCCAACCCACTCTGCGAAGAAACTGGAACAAAATCACCATCGACCAGATCTCCTCATCCCTTCTTCAAAAGCCCCCCGCCCACTCCTCAAACCCCGACCAAGCAGCCACCAACCTCACCCAATGGTTATCCAACAGCGCCGACATCCTAGCACCACTGAAAAAACGTCAAATCAAACTAGGCAGCAAGAAAGCCTCCTGGTTCAACGATGATCTTAAGAAATCGAAGAAACTCTGTCGCTCCCTTGAGAAGGCCTGGAAAAAAGACCCAACCACCAGCACCAAGGACGCCTTCAAAAACGCCACCCGCATACACCACCAACTGATCCGAAATGCCAAGAAAGCCGCCTTCAAGGACCGACTAGACAGCAACGCCCACAACAGCAAGGAATTATTCAACATCGTCAAGGAATTTACCAACACCTCAGCCAACTCCAACGACATCACCCCCTCTCAAGCCCTCTGCGACTCCCTAGCCTCATTCTTCCACAACAAAATTGCAGATATCCACAACAGCTTCGACAACCAACCCGAAGACCAACCCACCCAACCTTCTGCAGGACCCCCACCCCCCTCGAACGTCCTCAATGACTGGTACCCAATCTCCACTGAGGACACCATCCGTCTGATGAACTCTATCCACTCAGGATCCCCCACAGACCCATGCCCTCACCACATCTTTTACAAAGCAGACTCCATTATAGCACCGCACCTCCGAGACGTCATCAACTGCTCCCTCACCTCCGCAACCTTCCCGGAAAGCTGGAAACATGCCGAACTCAGCGCCCTCCTGAAGAAACCCACAGCTGACCCCACCGAACTCAAAAACTACCGCCCTATCTCACTCCTTCCATTCCCGGCCAAAGTCATCGAGAAAGCGGTCAACAACCAGCTCGCCGCCTTCCTCGAGACCAACAAATCCCTCGACTCCTCACAGTCCGGCTTCCGAGCCAAGCACAGCACTGAAACCGCCCTCATCGCAGCAACAGACGACATTCGAACTCTACTGGACAATGGAGACACAGTCGCCCTCATCCTCCTCGACCTCTCAGCAGCATTCGACACGGTCTGTCATAGCACCCTTTTACAGCGCCTCAGAAACGTCGGAATCCAAGGAAAAGCACTGGAATGGATCACCTCGTTCCTCTCCGGAAGAACCCAGAGAGTCCGCCTTCCACCCTTCAAGTCAGAGGCCACTGAAGTCATCTGCGGCGTACCACAAGGATCTTCACTCAGCCCCACCCTCTTGAACGTATACATGAGCCCCCTCGCGGTCATCGCACGCCAACACAACCTCAACATCATCTCCTACGCCGATGACACTCAACTGATCCTATCACTCACCAAAGACCCTAACACTGCCAAAACCAACCTGCATGAAGGAATGAAAGAAGTAGCCGAATGGATGAAGCACAGCCGTCTGAAACTGAACTCAGACAAAACAGAAGTCCTCATCCTAGGCACCTCCCCCTCCGCCTGGGATGACTCTTGGTGGCCAGAGGCCCTTGGAAAAGCACCCATCCCAACGGATCACGCACGGAACCTGGGCGTCATCCTGGATTCCTCACTCTCGATGAACAGACAAGTCAACGCCGTTTCTTCATCTTGCTTCAACATTCTTCGCATGCTCAAAAAAACATTTCGCTGGATCCCCACCGAGACTAGAAAAACGGTCACCCACGCACTGGTCACGAGCCGACTGGACTACGGAAACACCCTCTACGCCGGTACCACCGCAAAACTCCAGAAGAAACTCCAACGCATCCAGAACGCTTCAGCCAGGCTCATATTAGACATCCCGCGTAAAGAACACATCTCTGGTCACCTGAAAAACCTCCACTGGCTCCCCGTCAATAAGAGGATTACTTTCCCCCTCCTAACCCACGCACACAAAGCACTCTACGAAATCGGACCCGAATGCCTCAACACACGACTGTCCTTCTACTCCCCCTCCCGCCAACTACGATCCTCCAAGCAAGCCCTTGCCACTGTACCTCGCATCAACAAAACCACCATGGGAGGTAGATCCTTCTCCTACCTAGCAGCTAAAACCTGGAACTCACTTCCCACTCACCTTCGCCTTACTCAGAACCACCTAGCATTCAGAAAGCAACTTAAAACGTGGATATTTGACAAGTAATTCCCCACCCTTCTTCAAGCGCCTTGAGACCCTCTGGGTATGTAGCGCGCTATATAAATCCATTGACTTGACTTGACTTGCCAGGCTGTCGGTTTTGCCTTGGATCCCAGTGGTTTTATGCTACAGAGATAATTTAGCTAGTTTGACAGCTCCAAAGGAGGAATCTTTTTTCCATCCAAGCCTAGAGGTAGCCGTAGTAGATACGGTAGAGGTGGCTATTGTGGAAATCTTCCAGTCAGTGCAGGATTTGGATTTAAAAGTAAAGATAATTCCTGTCTCTCAAGTGTTTTTGAGATCAGCCTTATCCAAACAGCCTTTGTCTTTGTGACTAGCAGCCTCAATGGAAGGGTTCTTGACGTCATAGATACAAGTGATTTTTCCTGACCCTATCCACTAGACAACCCTGCAGAGATTGAAGATTCAAATCTGCGCAAGTGTTGGGGGTATGTGAACAACATCACGCTCTTGATGGAAGCAAGAGCATAATTATTTCAGTGCTTGGACATATGGACGCTTAGAATGGCACAGCCTTATACAGATCCCAACCAGAAGTCATCATTGAGTCAGAAGCCAACAGGTGGGACTGGGGAGACAGATGCAGCTTGGTCTCAACGAGGGTCATTGGTCTGAAGTAGAGTTGGTACTTCACATCAACTGGTTAGAGTATCTAGGGTTTTCTTGTCATAAAAACCCTGTCACCCAAAAGGCAAGCTATTGGATACTTATTAGGATTTATATCACAGCAGTTCATTACATCAACTAATTTCAACTAATTAGGGGCAACCGAGTTAATGGTGTTGGCTGAGATAGACAAATATTTCTGGCATTTGCGTCTCTAAAACCAGATTGATGACACCACAAATGGACTCCAAACGAGTTTCATTAAAAAAATGATATGTTTATAAAAAAAGACATACGATGAGACCACACGAAAAAAATGTAACATATGGGTATTTGTAATATTTCACCTTGCCGGTTATTAGGCTAGCAAGCCCTTGTAGGTTCTTGTAGTATTAATGAGAAATTCTCAATGATCCAATTCAGCCTAATGCAATGCTATGCAGTTCTTAATGCAAGAATCAGGCACTGGGCAATGTCAAAATAATGCAGTTCGTTATGCAACAATCAGGCAGTTGGTAATGCCAAAATTATGCAATTCGTAATGCAACAATCAGGCAGTTCGTAATGCAAAAAATAATGCAATGCATAATGCAACAATCAGGCAGTCTGTTTTGCAAAAATAATGCAATGCGTAATGCAACAATCAGGCAGTTCGTAACGCAAAAATAATGCAATGCGTAATGCAACAATCAGGCAGTCCATAATGCCAACGGTTGGACTAGGCCCTTTTTGCAGGGTCATCCCTAAACTTTTTGCCTTTCTCCTAGCCTTTTTTCTGACATGGTGTTGGTGGTTTTAGGACTCTGGGCTCTTTAGCACTGCTGTTCAGTGTAAAGTGCGTGGGCTCTTTGATAAATATGATAAGATTGGTCTACACCTCTTTGGCCTATTTAATTTACCTGCCAGTCCCTTATAAAGTGGTTTCTCATACACCCAGGGCTGGTAAATTAAATGCTACTGGTGGGCTTGCAGAGCATATTGAGCCACCCAACAAAGTAGCCTTTCAAACCTGTCCCAGGTCTCTGCCATTTCAGGACCTGTGCGCGCAGTGTTACTGCCGCTGTGACGTGGCACCTAAAGTGTGTGCCATGTCTGTGACCCCCCTTTTACTGCATGGCAATTACCCCTAACGTAGGCCCTAGCTAGCACTATGGGCAGGGTGCATTGTAGGTAAAAGGTAGGACATGTACCTGAAGTTTGTGACATGCCCTGGTAGTGACAAACAGTCATTTTGGTATCTGACTACTGTGAGGCTGCCCTCCCATAGGAAAGCATTGGGGATTCCCTGATAAATGTTTCAGTGGTATTTCCTAATATGAGATGAGCAGCATGGTCAAGTTTAGTATATCTGGAATAGTGATAAATAAAGCTGCGCAATGGTGTGCGCAGATTTATTATAACTAATTTAGAAATGCTACTTTTAGAAGTTGGCTTTTCTGTGTGCTATGTGTCTGCCTGCCTGATGTGAATTGCATATCTGGCTTTTGAGTGACAGGGTCTGGTGAGGTGTGTGTACCTTATCCTGTGCCCTTGTGGGCAAGGATATATAGGAGAGACAGGGAGAGAGCTGAGCCATAGAATATGTGAACATAGATCGGCAATAAAAAACAATAAAGAAAATGCACCCCTAGTAACCATAGGAAAGAAAAAGGTCACAGTGCAACCGACACTAGATGGGTTGTCCTTGAGAAAATTGTAAAACAAACAAGAATAGGGAACTGCACCAAGCGTAGAAAGCAACAAGAACAATGGTGTATGATAAAATTCGATACCATCAGGAAGGGCCTAAACAGCAGGGAGGATTGGGAAACTATCATTTAATGAAGGGGCCTGTAGGTAACATCTGGAGCAGGCGATTCCTGCTCACTCGGGCAATGACATGCAGATGATGTAATACAGCATAGATCACAGGGGATTAGAATATAGTCTTTTTACCAATGAAGATGCCAAACAGTAATCGGTAGGATAGTACTGTGCATAGGTTAACACAATAAGTAATTTTGAGATAATGGGTATATAGTATTAACAAAATGCCTCCGTATATAATAGAGTAGAAATCTACCCTTTTAACTGGACCGTGTTTGAGTATAGGTTGCATTTAGAAGAGATAAACATAACACAATAAATGGAGTAGTCCCGCAATTTGAACGGCAGTTGTATAGTCATACATGCATTATAAATGATATACAGTGAGACGTTAGTGGGTTTTATATCATCTTAACCCATTTTAAGATGGCCGTGATTCATACGCAGTAGGATAGAATGGACTAATTAAACCACGTAGCCCAAATCACGGGCTGTTTCTACCTGCCGCGATATCTCGTAGCGGTAGAGAATCGCCACCGGGATAAACAAGCATTGGAAATGCAATAGGTCTCGCACCATTAGAGTTAGTGCTTTTAGAATTGTTTATGGTTTTTTTTTGTAAATGTTTAGCATTTTTGTTTCCTGTAGCCAATGCTAAAGTATTACAAATAAAAAAAGCCATAAACATTTCTAAAAGCTCTAACTGAAATGGTCTGAGAACTATTGCACTGTGTGAGGGTGAGGGTGAGTGTGAGTGAGGGTGAGTGTGAGTGAGGGTGAGGGGTTGAGGGTGAGGGTGAGTGAGGGTGAGTGAGGGTGAGTGAGGGTGAGGGGTTGAGGGTGAGGTGTTCAGGGTGAG
This sequence comes from Lissotriton vulgaris, assembly GCF_964263255.1. Taxonomy (NCBI): domain Eukaryota; kingdom Metazoa; phylum Chordata; class Amphibia; order Caudata; family Salamandridae; genus Lissotriton; species Lissotriton vulgaris. The sequence goes on from NC_141691.1 coordinate 1,904,688,052, forward strand.
TGAGGGTGAGGGTGAGGGTGAGTGAGGGTGAGTGAGGTGTTGAGGGTGAGTGAGGGTGAGGGTGAGTGAGGGGTTTTGGGTGAGTGAGGGTGAGGGGGAGTAGTTGAGGCTGAGTGAGAGTGAGGGTGAGTGAGGGGTTGAGGGTGAGGGGTTGAGGGTGAGTGAGTGAGGGTGAGGGGTTGAGGGTGAGTGAGGGTGAGGGTGAGTGAGGGTGAGGGGTTGAGGGTGAGTGAGGATGAGTGAGAGTGAGGGTGAGTGAGGGGTTGAGGGTGAGGGGTTGAGGGTGAGTGAGGGGTTGAGGGTGAGTGAGGGTGAGTGAGGGTGAGGGTGAGGGGTTGAGGGGGAGGGGTCGAGGGGGAGGGGTTGAGGGTGAGTAAGGGTGAGTGAGTGAGAGTGAGGGGTTGAGGGTGAGTGAGTGAGGGTGAGGGGTTGAGGGTGGGTGAGTGAGGGTGAGGGTTTGAGGGTGAGGGGTTGAGGGTGAGTGAGTGAGGGTGAGGGGTTGAGGGTGAGGGGTTGGCGATTCTAAGGTGGCCCCTTACTGCAAAACTGGTTGCGGAAATCCTGGTGCATGAGCTGGACTGCTGCTGGGGCGCATTGGTGCTGTTACAAGGGTGTAAGTGCAGCAAAATCACCCGATTGAGCGCTGGGCGCTGCGCATCTAAAATGACGGCAGCGCACTGAGGGGGAGACTTCCACCGGCTGCGGCAACGGGAGATGTGCACTCTGTTTGTGAGCGGCTGGGAGGCGATTCGGCGTGCAGACTCGCAGCGGAAAACTGCGGAGGCGGCAGTCCTGGGGGAGAAGTCTGGAGGGCGAGATCGCCTTAACCTTCCTGTGGTGCACTACGCTCCCAAGATGGCAGTTATGGGATGCGGGCGGAGGCCTGATGCCGGCGAAGGTGAGAGGCAGACCGAGGCGGTGAGGCGAGGAGGTGCTGAATGCTGGAGTGGCCGCTGGGACACGCACCTTGCGCCCTGACCTACAGCATTGAGAGGTGAGGTGGCAGCGCTGTACCGATCCTGCTACGCAGCAACAATGGTGTGGAGGCACCGAGGACGGAGGCTGACTGGTGGCTCTGAGCACTGTGTGAGGGTGAGTGTGAGTGAGTGTGAGTGAGGGTGAGTGAGGGTGAGTGAGGGTGAGGGGTTGAGGGTGAGGTGTTGAGGGTGAGTGAGGGTGAGGGTGAGTGAGGGTGAGTGAGGTGTTGAGGGTGAGTGAGGGTGAGGGTGAGTGAGGGGTTTTGGGTGAGTGAGGGTGAGGGGGAGTAGTTGAGGCTGAGTGAGAGTGAGGGTGAGTGAGGGGTTGAGGGTGAGGGGTTGAGGGTGAGTGAGTGAGGGTGAGGGGTTGAGGGTGAGTGAGGGTGAGGGTGAGTGAGGGTGAGGGGTTGAGGGTGAGTGAGGATGAGTGAGAGTGAGGGTGAGTGAGGGGTTGAGGGTGAGGCGTTGAGGGTGAGTGAGGGGTTGAGGGTGAGTGAGGGTGGGTGAGGGTGAGGGGTTGAGGAGGAGGGGTCGAGGGGGAGGGGTTGAGGGTGAGTGAGGGTGAGTGAGTGAGAGTGAGGGGTTGAGGGTGAGTGAGTGAGGGTGAGGGGTTGAGGGTGGGTGAGTGAGGGTGAGGGTTTGAGGGTGAGGGGTTGAGGGTGAGTGAGTGAGGGTGAGGGGTTGGCGATTCTAAGGTGGCCCCTTACTGCAAAACTGGTTGCGGAAAACCTGGTGCATGAGCTGGACTGCTGCTGGGGCACATTGGTGCTGTTACAAGGGTGTAAGTGCAGCAAAATCACCCGATTGAGCGCTGGGCGCTGCGCATCTAAAATGACGGCAGCGCACTGAGGGGGAGACTTCCACCGGCTGCGGCAACGGGAGATGTGCACTCTGTTTGTGAGCGGCTGGGAGGCGATTCGGCGTGCAGACTCACAGCGGAAAACTGCAGAGGCGGCAGTCCTGGGGGAATAGTCTGGAGGGCGAGATCGCCTTAACCTTCCTGTGGTGCACTACGCTCCCAAGATGGCAGTTATGGGATGCGGGCGGAGGCCTGATGCCGGCGAAGGTGAGAGGCAGACCGAGGCGGTGAGGCGAGGAGGTGCTGAATGCTGGAGTGGCCGCTGGGACACGCACCTTGCGCCCTGACCTACAGCATTGAGAGGTGAGGTGGCAGCGCTGTACCGATCCTGCTACGCAGCAACAATGGTGTGGAGGCACCGAGGACGGAGGCTGACTGGTGGCTGTGAGGCGTGAGACTGCTGACCGGCGCTGGGTGCTGGTTGAGGAAATCGCAGGCGGCGCAAGATTAACTGAGACACGCCGTCTGACTCTCTGAGGCTCCTTACTGCAGAGCAATACTTGTGGGAAAATAGAAGTGTTTCCCTTTCATAACGGACTTGCTGGGGCTGTATGGCAGAGGGGGAGAGACCACGAAGGCTATGGTGGAGGGAAGAGAGGGGAGGGGGGAGGAGAAATGCGACACGGCGGGAAGGGGAGGGGGCGGAGCGGGTAAAATAAACAACCAAACAAGACGGAGGGAAGAGAGGGGAGGGGGGAGGAGAAATGCGACACGGCGGGAAGGGGAGGGACAACCAAACAAGACGGAGGGAAGAGAGGGGAGGGGGGAGGAGAAATGCGACACGGCGGGAAGGGGAGGGGGCGGAGCGGGTAAACCAAGACGGACGTGCACGCGCTTTTAAGCTCAATGCGCATGCGCATTGAGCTTAAAAGTCACGGGCACTGCAAGGAATCGCCACGATTCCTTGCAAGTTGGGGAAAGAGTGGATAAGTCCCAATACTCTCGCTTGCTCGATGCGCATGCGCATCGACAGGCGAGACCTAAAAAGAGGAAAGGCGGCAGATCTTGTTTGTTTGGATGCGAGGCAACACGCTATAACATAGAGGTGAGACTGACTCGTTTTTTTATAGAGTGGGGGGAGGCATTTCCTCCCTTTCTTTGAATAGTCTAAGTATTACAAAGAAAGTCTCTTCTTGAATAGTCTAAGTATTATAAAGAAAGTCTGACGTTGTATAAGGTGCTATTTGATTCTGTATGTAGTTGAGCTTATAAATGTCAATAATGTACTGACACTGGATACGCGAAAGGCGTTTTTAACGGCAGGCGAGAATTTAATTGTATATAATCCTGCCCAATGTGAGTGTAGGAAAAAAGAGGTATATTTTTTTCTCGTTTGACCCCGGTAAAATTAACCTTTGGGACCAGACTTTGCAAAGAAAGGCGTTTTCAACGGCAGGCGAGAATTTAATTGTAGATAACCCTGCCCAATGTGAGTGTAGGAAAAAAGAGGTATATTTTATTTTCGTTTGACCCCGGTAAATATAACTTTCCGGGACCCGACTTTGCAAAGAAATCCCGTAGTGCCATGCAATGTGAATACTTAAACTGGACAAGGGGAGGCCTGATTCGGCACTCAATATGTAAGGCAGTGTTCTACGATGATAGACTGAAGTATATAATTAATTACTAGTCTTGGGTCTGAAGAGAAAGAAGCTTAGAGATAGCATAAAAATACTAGCTTAAGGTTGTAAAAAGTCGTAGTAAAATTATCCATACTAGAGGGAAAGAAAGTTCCAAAATCGAAAGACATTCCATAAAAATTACCCAATTGAGTGAATATATAGATAGGGCTCATGGGACATGAATAGACCCTCTAAATTGGATATATCCCTATTTTTGTATTGAAATTCCATACAAGCGGCGGTGCCTCATATTAGAGGGATAGACACATCAGAAAGTCTACAGAGAACACAACGTGGGTACTAGAAGACTCTCATTTGACGGTGAAATCACACCAAGTACACCTACAGTTTTTAATAAGGTAAGCGAGGAGTACAGGAAAGAGGTTCTGGAGTCGCAAGAAATAGAGGTCCTCAAAAAAATAGGCATTACCTTATGGAGCCATGTTTTCTCTTATTTTCAGAAGCCATAAGCATTTTGTGGCCAAGGTAACGATCCTGGGTACTTATATATGAAAAAAGGTCCAGTTGATCAAAGAAAAAGAAATATTAATCATGACTAAAGTGTTGAAGGTAATCATTAGCACAACGTTATTAGCATATAGAACTCTACTGCCTTTACACATTTATGAAGAGTTTATTAACCCCTTCAATGCGGCCGCTTTTTTTCCCGTGTGCGGCCGCCGGCCGAACACGGGCGGGCCATGACGAACCCCAGCCGTCATCAGCACACGAGCACCGTAGTGCATGACGGCTGGGGTTCGTCACCAGCATGGAAGGGGTTAAAGGCTCTCCTCTCTTTTTTACAAAATAATCAGGCATTATATCGATTAAGGACCTTCGGATAGGAGTATCCCTGAATCCTATGAATGCCACAACCTACATTGTATTACGGTCAGTAATAGCATCAGATCATGTGAGAACCCGATGGTATGAATGGAGTGTGTGAATAGCATAGATCCAGTCCTTAGTTAGCTTTGTTCCTTCCCCTTCTGCAGCCCATTTAGACTGAAGGGATAGAGATATGAACCTCAAGGTATGAACTACAATGAACCCACTATGAAATATAGTGCTAAATAAAAAAGAGAACAATGAATAAACTGAAATGCAATGCAAGTTCCACAGTAAACAAAAAAGGTGTGTGGATGGCAAGATGATGATTATTTTTTGCGATTTAGCAGATAGGACCATATGAAATATGTGATCGTATAATAGAAATAATACAAGTGGTATAAATTGTTTGATATATGTTGTACTTTTGTAGATAAAAACATATTAATACTATGAAGAAAAGTGACCCTGTATTGATATTTGTCCTGCAGAAGGTGGTTGTTGCATAATAATTCAACCTTTCCACCGAAACTCGTCAACGCTCTTTGTCCAATAAAGTATCCAGCTAACAAAGGGAAATTAGATAAGAAAGAGAATCTCTTACTATATATTCCCAAAAACATCATGTATTGCTATTGGATCACTTTGAATTTTTAAACAGATTACTGTTATTCTGCTGTGTGTAGGGTCCATGAATTTATTGATGTGTTTTATTGCACTTTTATGGGACGCAAAGAAATTTGAATTGTATAAATTGTGATTGTCTTATTCATTGCTTTATTTTCTGTATTCCTAGTATATGTTTTGTAAAATTTTAATTTGACAGTGGAGAGTTAAACTCCTTTTTAATAAAAAAAAAAGATTTTATACATATACTATTTTTCAGTGGTGGGATCATTATTATGTTCGATGCATGTTAATAACCCAAAGAGCAGGGGCGTAGACTGCCAAGATAAACTTGTTGTTCATGGTAGGCAACTTTGAATAGCTTCTCCCAGGTTAGACAACATATACCCAGGGTGGTGAAGGTGAGTAGAATGTATGATAAATAATATGTACTTCCAGGTATTTTTCTCTGCTTAAGAGGTGTGTGCGGCTCCAGGAGGGGCAGGATGAGTCAGCACTAGGCAGAGTAGGACATCTACATTTGGAGTAGTGGGAGGAGTAGCCCCCTTACCCTGAATAGGATTGTGCTTGCCCTGTACAATGTGGGTTCTGCCCCCTATGGTTTGTCTAATCACCGAGCCCCACCTGACAAAGGGGAAAAGAAGCCTGGTAAACAGAGTTCTCCAATACCCCCCTGGACCAGTTGCATCTGGTTCCCCCAAAGCCCTGTACTGCAGACATAGGAAAATTTACTCTAAAAATAGGGGCTGTGACCCCATGAGTGTTGTTGTTCCTGTGCTTGGACGGCATGCTGCTGCTGGGCCTCAGGAGGAACCGCCACGAGGGACTGCCTCTCTGCTGGAGGGCCCTTTGTGCTGGCCTGCCTGGGGCCAGCTTTGCCCACTTCCCCTCTAAGGACTTTTTGCATCCAGCACCTCGTGAGTGCTACATTCAAATTGCCAAAGAGTGTGTGGGCTCTGCAGCATGAACTGCAACTTACTTTGAGGAAATCCTGACATGGGGATTCCCCCACCTGGATGCTGAGAGGAGAGGGAGCCCACCCAGCATTGTGGTGCCGACGGCGGGTGCCCACCCCGCGTTTGGTATCGTTGGTGGGTGCCCACCCTTCTTATGTGGTTAGTTTCAAAGGCGGGTGCATTGCTCCCGAGTGAGGAGCCGCCGGCTGACCCGGAAGGCAGGCGTGTCTGCCTGACTGGGGGAGGGCCTGCCATGTTTGCCGGAAGTCAGGGAATGCCAAGCGGGGCTCCTGTGAGCTGAGGGAAGCCCTGCATACACCACCAGTTGGAGAAGAGAGTCCTCGAGGAGTGGGTGTTCTTCAGACTCCGCCGAGCCTGCCCCCACCACACTGGAGGAGATCAGAGGAGCCCGCACCAAGACCGGTGAGTGAGGCTGAGGCCATTCTTTTTGCTGTTGGTGCTCACGAGGCACCAGGGCAGTCATGCCTGTTTTTACTGAGCGGTCCCGCAGAAGTGCCAGCGACCCGTTGCAATTAGTTTTCCCACTTGCGCCGCCATAGCAGTCAACTGCAAAGTCTTGGGAAAGTTGTATCTGAGTGCCAGAAGAGTGGCTCATGCAGTACAGTGGTGCCAGTTCTGCCTTACTTATCTCAGTTGCACCACCGTAGTGGGCAATTACAACGTTGGGCTACATTTATTGAGAGAGCCCCAGAGCGGGGCCCCAAGGCCCAGTGCCGTTTTTCCTCACAGCTGCACCGCCGTTGCAGGCAGCTGCAACACTGGCCATATTTGTTTCTAGTGCCCCAATGGGAGGCCCGATAGCAACAAAGTGCCAGTGCCTGATTTATTCACCTCAGTTCACCTCTATAGCGGGCAACTGCAACAATTGGGCATATTTGTTGTTAAAGTGCCAGTGGGGACCCAGAGGGCACAGTGATTGGCTGTGCCCACATTTTTCTTCCCAGCTGTACCGTAATTAGCGGCAGCTGCAACATTTCGGCCAGTTCATTGCGAGGAGTCCCAGTTAGGAGTCAGGAGGCACAGTGGTGCCAGCTTAATTGCGCACTTTTAATTCTTCCGCAGTGATAGCCGCCCTGACATTTGGGACATAGGGTATTTGAGCCCTAGGAGAAGGCCAGTTGGCCAGGGGGTTAGTCAGGTTGGTAGGGCACCTGCCCCTAATGTGAATTATATGATAGTATGCTAAATGTGTTTTATGCACCATGATTTATGCCTCTGATGTTTATGGTTAGGAGGGTATTCCCTAATCTGAGGATTATGCTTATGATGTTATTGCCTAATGTGATTTCTGCTTATGAGGTTATTGCATACTGTGTTTATGCTTGTGAGGTTATTGCATAATGTGTTTATGCTGGTGAGGATATTATTGCCTGATGTGTTTAGGCTTATGAGGTAGGTGCTAAATGTGGTTTAACCCTATTGTGATACTGATATGATTTATGTTGCAGGATATAATGCAGAGTCCAGTGTTTTGCCAGTAATTACTGGTTGTATTCTACATGTACTATTTGTGTTTTGTGATAGTCTGACAGTGGCCCAATTGTCCCTGTCATGTGTATATAATCCCTGTAAATATTGCCTAGTGCCAGTTGGCACAGTGTATATTGTGTGATTACTATTCTAATGTGTTTTGGATAATACAAAGGCTAATTTTATATATAACCTTGTGTGGAGTTCCTTTTGTGGTGTGCCTAGTGTGTTGCTGCTGTGTGTGTGTTGCGCAAACGCTTTACACACGCTTTACCTATGGGATAAGCCTGACTGCTCATGCCAAGCTACCAAGGGGGTGAGCAGGGGATATCTTCAGCGTGTAACTCACTTGCCCTGACTAGAGTGGTGGTTTCTGCCTGGCTTAGGCGCAAGCCCTAGCCAACCAGAAATCCCATTTCTAACACCAACAATAATGTTCTCCGGCATCGATCACAGTGCTATGGGCGGTCTCTATGCCACTCTTACTGACTCGTGGTCAGCTACTGCCAAAATATGCCCCCAACATGGGTATGGTGGAAAATAAAGTGCAGCTCCACACTCCGGCCCCGGTAGTACCACTCCTCGGCAAGTACGGGCCATGATGCGAACTTGAGCGGAGGCTCGCGCTGCAATGATGGGAACGGCCAAGAGCGTTTCTCTCGTAGCACGCACTCCACCCCAGGCGTGACACACGCACGCTAGATGAGCGTTACCTGGGGAGTACGATCTCACTCTCCTCTCCTCGCGGCTTGGGCCTCCGATGCGACTTCGTTGATCTTGGGCAGTGGAACACGGACCCCCAACGTGATGGTTCAAGGTCTCTCCTTGGCAAAGGCAGGCAAAAGCCGGCGGCGGTGTATCCTCACAGCTTCTCCGTGGATGCCGGGCCGATGGAAATGATGATCGCAGCACTTCTGGTCATGCTGTCGATCAACTCAGAGAACACGACTGCTCCGGGACAAACCAAATCGGGGCAATTTCTCACGAAGGTCTTAGGCTGCAACAGAGCACACGCACACAGCGTCGCTGAGAATCACTTGAGCCCCAGGTGCACATGATCACAGGGCAATCCTCATGAAGGTCTCAGGCTGCACAAAGCACACACACACAGCGTTGCTGAGACTCACTTGGACTACGGTGCGCACGGTCACAGGGCAATCCTCTCAAAGGTATCAGGCTGCACGAAGCACACGCACACAGCGTCGCTGAGACTCACTTGGACTCCAGGTGCACACGATCACAGGGCAATCCTCATGACGGTCTCAGGCTGCACAAAGCACACGCACACAGCGTCGCTGAGACTCACTTGGACTCAGGGTGCACACGATCACAGGACAATTCTTACGAGGGTCTCAGGCTGCAAAAAGCACACGCACACAGCGTGTGAGACACCTTTGCAAACTTTTATATTCCTGAGTTTCCACAACAGGGGACAAGTTACTTCAGGACACAGCACACAACAAAGTTGTTTCAAGCAGGGGGACACAGCACACAGCAAAGTCCCTTAGCCTCTCCTTGGTTAAATCAGCAAACTGCAGGTCAGCCCCAGAACACACAGCAGTCTCTTCAGCAGTTTCTTCCTTGGCAGAGGTTCCTCTTGACCACAAAGTAGTTTCAATCCTTTTCAGTTTTGATCAGTTTCATTCTTTTTCAGTCTTGATCAGTTCCAATCCAACGTTCAGGGGTTTCAGCTCTCATAGTTATACCCCTAAATGTCTTTGAAGTCTTCATGTTCAGGGGGGCACTGCCCCCTGTGCAAACCAGTTCTAGGTATCTCCCTACCAGTGACACCTTCTTCCTTTGATAGTGTGGGTCTGGATCCTTAATCACTCAGCAGGAGGTGTAGTCATTGTTTTATGGCAGCAGCCCAGGCCTCTTCACCTCCAGGGACTACTCCTCCCCCTACACTCCAGATGCAGGTCAGCTTGTTGCTGACTCACCTCCTCCCCTGGGTCAAGACATTCCCCAGAGCTTAGCACATTCAAATCCAGACAGTCAATTCACAACCAGGCAGAGATACACAGACTTGTTAGAACACAAAAAACAGCCACTACTAAAAGAGTGGTTTCTAAACACACAATGCAAAAACCACCTTCTTAAAAAGATGTGTTATTAAATTGTGAGTTCGGCACACTAAACTTAACCTCTTCATCGAAAGCCTATGGGAAAATAGGCTGGACACATATTACACAGCCTTCCCCATTCTGTCCTATGGGCAAGATGGCCTTGCAACAGTCAAAAAACTAAATGGAGAGTATTTCACTGTCAGGACATGGTACACACCTTAGTACATGTCCTACCTTTCACATACACTGCACTCTGCCCAGGGGGGTACCTTGGATCTACCTTAGGGGTGTCTGATGCACATAAAAAGGGAAGGTAAGCCCTAGCAATTGGGTGCACTTGTCAGGATAACATGGCAGTTTAAAAAAATGCTTGCAGGCACTGCAGTGGCAGGCCTGAGTTCTCTCTTTAGGGCTACTTGTGTGGGTGGCACAATTAGTGCGGCAGGCCCACGAGTAGCATTGCATTACCAGCCCTGGCACACTTTGCTAGGGACTTTACTAGTAAGGCAAACATACCAATCATGGACAACCAATTACCATTACACTTTACACAGGGAGCATTTGCACTTTGACACTGATCAGCAGTGGCATAGTGCCCAAAGCATCTAAGCCAGTAAAACGAAATCCATCACAGCATCAAAAATAGAGGAGGTAGAGGCAAAAAGCCTGGGGTAATCGCGCCAAGAAATGCCAGGTCTAACAACTTTGATTTGGAGAGCGCAACCATGGATTTCCAGTTCTTCTAGAGTTGTCCTTGTAGCTGCTGTTCACGCTGCCTACATTTTTTAAGATTCAGCAGATTTCTGGGGCACAATTACATGACTTGATAATGACGGGCCAGCTAAGGCTTACAAGCTGGAAGTGCTTGAGAAGCACTGGAAGGTGCCAGGAATTTCACAAATCGTTAACTTCTACTTCAATCAGGATAGGCCTAGCAATACCTATAGCAGATATTCAGTTTCCGGGAAGATATGAGAGTGTTTAGAAGATATGCACTTGGTAATACATTTTCTGATCTCTTGGTTTACATGTCAGCAAATAAATTTGGATCTGCTATATCAGCATGATATTCTATAATGGAGGAAAACCCATTGATTAACGCCCATTGGTGTGTAACCTGATTTTTTTTTGTAACATCGTTTGTATTGCAGTACCAAAATAATTGCACAGACAACATATTGGTGAATAGTTGAGTAACATAGCAGTAAGGCACATATTCAATTCGCCCCTTCTAACATGCCATCCACCTCTTCAGGTAGAAGACTGAGCAACAAATGTAATGAGTCCATTTCCTGCTTCCTTGTCCAATGTCCATAGCCAGAAATACAGGAAGACGCGGACTGCTTTTAAATTTTCGCCCCTCCACCACCCCCTATCAACCACCCCCCCAACTCCCCACTTTCCTGAAACACGCCCCCCCCCCCCCCCCATGGCAGCGCTATAGTAGAATCCTAGAAAAGAGATAAGGTCTGGTGTGTGCAAGGAGGAGTTAGACATTCGCTAAAGGTGTGCTCCTAGGTGCGCTACTGAGGTCGGCCGCTTCAGAGTCCGCATCCTCTCCTTCCTCCTCATCATTATCATCCCGAAGTGCCTGTACCATCATTTCCCACGCTGTTGCCCTCTCCATGGCTTTCTCATCCTCGGTCCTCCTAGCCATCTGGTAACGTAAAGTGCTTTCACAAGCTGCCCACCTCAGACGATCACCATACCAGCGCTTGTATGTGGGCCCCACTTTCGATTTCCAATTCCTGGTAATTTCCCTCTTCGCTAATATCAGCCCCATATCTATGAATCTGCTGGTATTCTTATTTTTGGATGTGTGTGGAAACCAGTGTAGCATTGGTGTGTAACCTGATGAGAGTGATCAGTCTGTCTAATCCTCCCAAACCAAAAGATTCCACTTTGTGGGATGTTAATGTAGTGTTGAAGTTACTGAATTGATGGCCAAACAACTTGGGCATATTAAGGAAAAAGCTATGTTATTATGCCTGATTTCGTGCAGAGAAGTGTCTGATATGCAATCCTTGAATTTAACAGGCAGAGTATTCGCCCAAGAGGGGATCTTTTTCCATAGATCCAGACATACTAAAACACATTCTAGATGTATATTGTGCACTGCTTTCCCAGACAATCCTAAATTGTGTGCAGTGCAATGTTTGAAAGCATAAAATGATTGCTCCAGAGAATTTAGATCAGACATTAAGGGCCAGTTGCTCATTGCTTTACAATATTGCACAAACCATTGACTTTGGCTACTGTTTCCAGGTGGGTATAATGGCTTTTATCTGAAACAGGAACCAATATCAGTAAATCTGGGGTACTTTCAGCTTGGAGAGCTATGCCCTCATAGGCTTATTTTCTAGGTTTTAGACTGGAGGTCATTATGAGGACCTTTGATTGGTCTTTTATTTCAACATTGAAAAAGTTTTATTGTAAACCTATTGTGGAAGTTTCTTCTGTTGTTGTGAACAAGCATAAACTAAACCTTCGGTCCAGACATAAAAGAAAAGAAAAATCTAGATGTTGCGTCAAGAATTTTCAGTTCTAATAAGGACACAAAGGCAAGGATTGCCCACTATTATTGTTGATATGATTATAACTTGTTTTTATAGTTGCATCTCAGAGCAATTTCTCTGATTGGATGTAATAAAAGGAGTCAAAGGAGACTTCTCAAGCTTCTATTTCAGGGACAGAATAGAAGCTAGAATGAAACTGGGACTTATTTATGGAACGTTTATAACCAGGAATAGGCTGCAAACAAATTGTACATAGGAAGGCCTAGTCAGAATTTGGAATGCTGCAGATTTAGCTACGTCACAATTTGAGGGCTCACAAAGAAAGTGGCAACAAAATATTGTCACTCTGAGGTTCCGTGACGATTTGAACCCGTGTTTTCAAATTTGTCGGAAATACATAATATTGGTATCAGCGAACCGCAAATGATCCATTTAGTATATCCTGGTGTTTTCGCTACGCTACGAGCAAGAGCACTCCTTTTATAAACACATTTCTGATCTACCCACGGCATCCATCTTAGATCATGGCCGCCATTTTGTGTTTCTTGCCCTCACATACGCAATAACCTCTGATCACTTCATTTCGATTAAGGACACGTAACCTTAGCCGGAGATTCACCTCTTTCATGACACGTGCACCTTAAACCAGATCACGCTGTAGCTGCATGACTCGACAAAGGCTGCCTCCTCTGCCCGAGGCCAGTCCTGCCAAACTGGTCTTCGTGTCCATTGTCCTGATCATGATTAGGCGGCCGAAGCCGGTAGCCTTGCCCATTTACAACCCACAAACATCCCTTATCCCACTTTTCTATCTTCCACACCTGGCTCTGTTTCTTTCTTTCTGAATCTTTATTAGGGGGAGGTAACGAACTTTACGATGAGGCGGTCCGGGTCCTGAATGCAATATTGACAGGGAATTGTGACAAACTAGTGGGAACCCCTCTCTTCGCAATGTTTGGCCTCAGATATTATCGACGGTTCCTGTGTAACGCCAAATATTTATTGTTTTAGACACAAAGGTTTTGGGAATGTATTACATGTAAAGAATTTGCCCCTAGCTTAAAATTCAGTATATAAGGAGCAACCCTCTTTGTACAAATCGAACAGGCTCCTAGTTACTGCCCGTGTGTAGTATCTGTGACTTCTGTGTCCCTGCAGTAATAAACCTTTGGTCTTTGACGCCACCATCGAGAAGCCCGTGTTTCTGTTCATTTGTGCACCAAGGCAGGTGGAACTCCGGGGTCTTTGGGTGTTGTTCCCTGACACCTCTGGACGGAACCAAAAAGTCCAGAACTCCAATTGGCGCCCAACGTGGGGCGACGTCATTCGGTACCGGTCCAAAAGCCTGAAGAGTTCGAGAAGCTTCGTGTGAAGATTCCTGAGGGAGGCGCCCCACTTCATCGATCCCGGCATATCGCAAAAGTGGCCCGAAGTTCTCTTCCACGAGGGTTTCCCGTTCAGGACGGCTGCAGTGGGCCGTTGCCTTGACCGTCGCCCTGTCTTGGACCCGAGGTGCAGTCCTTAGTACGGCGAAACGTGACGGGTTTCTCCTTGGTGACGTCTTCAGTGACTCAGTTAAGTATTTAGTGATAGCTAGCTGGTTACTTTGTGAGGATTGTTAAAATCCTTGATCGGTTCTTGGTTTGGTTTGGTTTTGTAAGATTATCACTGGTTGTTCTAGTTACGATAATCTATTTTGGTTTAGTTTGGGTATCGATACATCAGTTCGTTTTGGTAGGCCTAAGTTCTTGGTTCGAGTGCACATATCTGTTCCGTGTTTTGTTTGTTTTGTGTTCCGGACTGAAAATGGTAAGTCGGAAAATGTTGTCTTGTTTTGGTTGCAACAGTGACTCACGATTGGAGGACTCTTGTCTGGTTCCTCCGATTGGGACTCCCCTATATGATTTATATTGTAAATTTGGTGTGGGTCCTATATCTTATAATGAGGTATGGGTCCGTTATTGTAAGAAGGATGGTGTCCTTAGTTGGCCATTGCATGGTAGTTTTGAACCCGAGATTCTCGACAACTTAGAAGCGAAATTGTTTAGGAAGAAAGCCCGGCCGGCAATGTTTGATTCTTTCCGTTACTGGCGAAAAGAATCCAAACAGAGAGAAATGAAAAAGTTGAAGAAAGAACAGAAAGAACAAGAAGAGTTGACTCTAGAGCAAGCGGCTAAACAGTTGCAGGCTAACGAGTGTGAGAAGGCCATAGATGTAGCAATTAGAGAGCATAACTTAGCGATTGACAAGTGCTATCCTGCCTTGCCATCGAAAATGGCTAAGATACTGGAGGATTCCGAAAACAATCCTCTGTTATCTTATCTGTTGCGGTCACCTCCACCGTATGCACAAGGTGCCACGGCTCCACTTGTCCCGAATGTTCAATTGCCGGTTGCTGGACAACCTGGTGTTCCTGCTCCTGTCCCCCAGAATCAAGTTCCTGTACCTCCTGTGATGAATGTGAATGTTCCTACAGCTCCTCCTCTTCCTGCACTACCAGCCTCTATACCTACATCTGTACCTACTGTTCCACAAACTATTTTTCTCGATACTCCTACTGTTCCGTTATCTATTCCTACCTCTACTGCATTCTCTACGTCTGCGAGTGTGCTAACTCCACTTTCTGTTCGTCGAAGAATCACTGATTCTGTTACTAATATACTGTCTCCTTTATATAAAACTTTAATTAAGACTCCTACTCCTGATTCAGTTCAGAGACGTAGTCAGCTTCCAAGTACTGAGGAACGGGGAATTTTAGATTCCACGGCTCTCAGATGGATTTCGAAGAGTAGAAGATATAGTACGAGAGATGTGCTAGACACATTTATGCAGTGGGGGGAACCAACGCAACGGTACGTCTTTGATGAGATGTGCTCGTTGTTACGTGAAGAAATAGAAGAAGACGATGTTGAATCAGATTTGGAAGATTTAATTAAAGTTCAAAAAGAGTTTGCTGCTGGAATGATAGTGGGTGATAATATAAAAGAAGCGATGGAACTTATTTTAAGTTTTAGGAATGATCCATCTCTTCGTTCACCGAGAGACTTAGAAAAAGGTAAAATGAAGCTAAGTCGCCAATATCCTATGAGGGGGGTTCCTCCAATCTGGCGCGAAGCAATACAACGTGATGATAATGCTGGTATTGCAGCTGCTCCAGCACAGTTCCAACGAGTGTGGATACACATTCCATGGAAGCGAGCTGAAGTGCTAGCGGTGAAACAGGCCTTGCCAGATCCACGTAAGAATCCAGCTGGATATTACAAGGAATTAACACAGACAGTTGAGGCTTGTATAATGAACTTAGCCGACATCGATATGTTATTTGGCAATGTAGTTCCACAACCAGTGTGGGCTAAAATTCGTAGAGAGGATCATCAAGCTGCCTTAGGTGGTGATTGGGCAGCTATCACTGCAGCAGATGGTCAGCAAATAGGTGGTGCGAAACCCGAACCTCTAATTGCTAATCTTCCAGGTAGAATAATTGATCTAATGAAGACTCTGATGCCAGCATTGCGTGTAAATTGGGACAAGCTGTCAGCATGCAGGCAGAAGAAAGACGAAAGTGTCTCCGACTTCTTCACGAGGTTTGAAGAGACTTTTGTAGATCATAGTGGTCAGGACATGAGTACAGAAGGAGGGCAAAGACTGTTTGTCGATAAATTTGTGCATAATTTGTTACCTGAATTATGCAATAAATTAAAAGACTCAGAAAGTGCGTGGGCTGTATCTACAACAGCGCAAATACTTGCGACTGCACAGTACTACGAAAATAGGGATAAAGAGGAAAAGGAAAAATCAGAAAAGAAAACGAAAGATTTAAAAACTAAAGTTCTTTTGCAGCAGGCGTATCCGCCTCGCACGAATCAATCTAATACACAGCAAGGTTCGTACCAAAGGACAGATTATAGTTCATCAAGACCTCAATACCAGTGGAATCAGTGTGCGTACTGTAAGAAAGAGGGTCACTATAAAAATGAATGTCCGATCTTAGCGCAAAATAATGCAGCAGCAGCTCAGAGAGGTCGTGGTGGTTTTGTGCAGAATTCTAGAGGTCGAGGACGAGGTGCTATGCCTCCACAAACGAATGATCGTCCCTCCAATCACTTTGATCAACGAAATGGACAATCTACTCAGCAAAATAGATCTCAACAATATCTTGTTGAGGACTATAATGAAGTAGATGAGGGTTTTCAGCAAAATGGGTACTAGGACAGCCATGGACAGAGAGAGGGAGTAGTATCAGTTCCAGTGGATCAGAGTGGGCCTTATGTCGCAGTAGCAACATCAGGTGTAGTCGAACCGTTTCTGTTGGATACTGGTGCCGCAAAAAGTTCTATCATTCATGCGAAACTCCCTGGCGCACCTTTGTCCGGCTCAACAAATGTTTCCATAGGTTTTTCAGGCGCCCCTGTTTACAACCCGATATCTGGTCCTTTGTCTATTTCTGTTGGACCATACCAATTGAAAGCACCCCTGATTTTGACGACAGGTTGTAATGAAAATCTGCTTGGTTTAGATTTGTTAAAACGACTATATGCGACATTGTACTGTTCTCCGGAAGGAGTACAACTTACATTGGGTAAAAATATCACCTCTCCGATGTACTTGTCGATGGACGCACTCCCGCCGGAGCTACATTCACTCCCTGATTCTCTTTGGGCGACTGGTCCTAATGATGTAGGTCTCCTAGAAATTCCACCGTATGTGGTAACTTTGAAAACTAATGTAAAATTTCCAAGAATTCCCCAATATAAAATATCTAGTGAAGGAGAGCGTGCACTTTTATTGATTGTGCAAGATTTGATTAAGAAAGGTGTGGTTGAAGAAACTAGAGGAAATGTCTGTAACAGTCCTGTATTGCCGATTCTGAAGCGAACTGATCCTACAAAACCTCCAGTTTATAGGTTTGTCATAGACCTTAGAGAAGTTAATAAGATTGTAGTCCCGCAGTTTCCTGTAGTGCCAGACATTACTGCCTTGCTAACATTGATTCCTGCTACAGCCACATGGTTCTCAGTTATTGACTTAAAGAATGCCTTTTTCAGCATTCCGATAGCCGAAGAAAGTAGGGATATTTTCGGCTTCTGTCTAGGAGGTCGCAGTTTCAGATTTAAACGCGCTCCACAAGGCTATTGTGAGAGTCCATCCATTTACAGTCAAGCATTAAAAAGCCAGTTAGATTCCTTTGTCCTTCCTCCAGGTTCTGCCCTAGTACAGTACGTAGACGATCTTCTAGTGGCTGCCGATGACAAGGAAACTTGCAAAGCAGCTACAATTTCCCTATTGCATCATTTGTCTAATTTGAATCACAAGGTGTCTCCTTCCAAAATGCAATACTGCTGCCAAGAAGTGACCTACCTAGGTCATCTCTTGTCAAAGGAGGGAAGGAAGTTGACCCCAGAAAGAATAAAAGCAATTACACAGATGAGTGTTCCACGCACACAGAGAGAAGTACGTGCCTTTCTAGGTATTACCTCATACTGTAGGCAGTGGATCCCAAATTTTTCTCTTTTAGCGAAACCATTGGTAGCTTTGACTGGGAAAAATGTTCCGAGTCCGGTGCCATGGTCTGATGAATGTCAAGAGAGTTTTATTGAATTACGAAAAGCATTGTGTTCAGCTCCTGTATTGGGTACACCTGATTACAGTAAGCCATTCACGCTCTACGTTCACGAGAGAGAAGGTTGCGCGTTGAGTGTTCTGACACAGAAGTTTGGTGATAAACAACGCCCTTGTGCGTATTTTTCATCAACATTAGATCCGGTAGCCAGAGCGTTGCCTAGTTGTTTGAGAGCTACAGCGGCAGCTGCGGCTTCCATCCGACAATCTGCTGGTTTGGTGATGAACAACATGCTAGTGGTCATGGTTCCTCATGCAGTGGATACACTCATGAACCGAACGAAGACACAACACCTCACTAGTGCGAGATTATCTGGTTACGAGCTGACATTACTAGCGAGTCATATTCAGATCAAAAGATGTAATGTATTGAATCCAGCAACACTATTGCCGACTGATCAAGAGTCGAGTGATTCCGAGCCACATGATTGCTGTTTCAAAACGGAGGAAGAGACAAAAGGACGCATTGACTTGAAAGATATTCCGTTATCCGATCCGGATGGTACGCTGTATGTGGACGGGTCATGTTTTAAATTGGAGAATGGTGATGTGACTGCTGCTTACGCAGTAACGACTTTGAAGACGATTGTGGAGACTGCAAGAGTGAGTCAGAATTCTGCCCAAGCTGCAGAATTAATAGCCCTAACGAGAGCGTGTGCTTTAGCTGAGGGAAAGAGAGTGAATGTGTTTACAGATAGTCAGTACGCATTTGGCGTGGCCCATAGTTTTGGCCGGTTGTGGAGAGAAAGAGGTTTCATTACGTCCCATGGGACTAAGATCCAACATGGTCAGCTAGTTAATGACTTGTTGGAATCTCTAACCTTGCCAACTGAAGTTGCGATTGTGAAGTGCAGTGCTCATAAAGCAATCACGGATGATGTTGGTCGTGGGAATGCTTTTGCTGATGAAATTGCTAAACAGACAGCTAGAGACACGATGAGCAGAATGTATGTTGCTACGTCTGCAAGATGGATTGCTGAGTCTGGAATGTGTGAGGATACTATGGAAAGTGTGAAAGAGATTCAGAAAGAAGCAACTAAGGAAGAGAAACGTGTATGGAGAGAAAGTACGGGCAAGTTGGACTCGAATGGATGTTGGATTGATTTGACAGAACAGCAGCGTTGGATGTTGCCCGATGCGTATGTGCTTGCAGTAGTGACGATGGCACATGGAGTAGCGCATATAAGTTCTAAAGGGATCTGTAAGATGTTAGCCCCGGTCTGGAAGAATGAGGGAATCAGTAAGTGTGCAGAGAGAGTGGTGAAAAATTGTATGGTGTGCTTGATGCATAATCCTGGCAAGGGAACTCCAACTCCAGCTGGTCATTTCGCTCCTCCTTCCTGCCCCTTTGAAGTGATTCAGTTAGACTTCATTCACATGGAGCGCTGCAATAATTTGAAGTATGTCCTGGTGGTAGTTTGTGCTTTTTCCAGGTGGATAGAAGCATATCCATTAAAGGACAACACTGCCCTATCGACTGCCAAAATTCTTCTCAAAGAATTTTTCCCTAGATTTGGAATGCCACGGATTGTATGGTCAGATAACGGAAGTGAGTTTATAGGGAAAGTTATGCAGAGTGTGTGTGCCGGCCTAGGACTGAAACAGAAATTTCACAGTGCAAACCATCCCCAGTCTGCTGGTTTAGTCGAGGGTTACAATGGCACCCTCAAGCTGAAAATAGCTAAAATACAAGCATCCACAGGTTTAGCCTGGCCAGACGCACTTCCTTTGGCCTTGTTATCAACGAGAGCAACGGTACATTCTAGAATAGGGCTTAGTCCGTATGAAATAGTCTTTGGTCGCCCGGCAAATATCTGGGGTGTACCAAGGCCTAAAGAATTTTGCTCCATAGAATATCCTATGTTGATAGACTACCTTTACGACTTGACTGCTAAATTGAGTCTTATTCATCAACAGGTTTTCGATGCTTTGCCAAAACCTCCGGAGAGTCCAGGGCATCAGCTGAAACCGGGAGACTTCATTGTCATCAAGAACTTCGCGAGGACGAAGAACCTTCAGCCGAGATTTGTGGGGCCTTTCCAAGTCTTATTGGCAACGAGGACAGCAGTTCGTGTAGCTGGTCGCAAGCACTGGGTACACGCATCACATCTTAAGCGTGTCCCTTTGCCGCTCCCTTACGACGACTGGGTGAAGAAGGGAATTGGTGCCTCCGAATCTGAAAGCACACCGAAGTTCATCTCTTTCAGCGATGCCGAATTGATTACTGACACTTCAAAACCTGACTCTCCTCCTGAAAAGACTCCTTTGAACACTGAACATTTGTCTCCAGCATCACAAGAAACTTTGCTATCTGCGAACTTAAACTCTGCAACAGCTGCTAGTGATACACTATTTTCCGATCAGACAGTACCAGCGAAGCGGAGATATAACCTAAGAAGCCGTAAAATGGACAAATAAAGCAGGCAACTGCATATTGTGATTTTGATATATATTGAACTTTTGCCTTTAGCCAGGAAGTTTGCTATTGTTTATTGTTTTGAAAATTGCCTTGCCGTCTGGGTAGCCGTAGGGTCGTGGCTGTGTGCCTAGTTTGAATCTGCAGGGGTCTGACACAAGGTCGATCTTTCTGTTGGTTCTGGGAACTCCCAGGGCTGATAGAGGCATTTTCATCTACGTACACATCATCAGTGGTCGCGAGCGGATTGTAGAAGATGGAGCTTCCTGCGCTGCAACGAGAAAATGTGATTTATGTTCGCAGAAACAGACTTAATAGAATTCTTCATAGCAAATGCTTTTTGATGCAATGTGCCATTACATTCTTGATTATTTTAGCAACATTGGTGGGTGGAATCGTCTTTAGTATAAATTTGATTTTTGTGCCAGTTACTACAGTACCTCCCCTTGATCCTGCCACTTCTACTCTTTCTTCTATACACTCTTTTCACTCGTTTCCGGAACATGAGCAAGCCCGACGCTCAGAATTCACCAACAACACTTTTGTACAGCTCTTGCACCAACACCAACTGGTAGTTAACACTACAAACTGCTGGGTGTGTGGCTTGATACCCCACACTATGGATAAAGGTATTCCCTATCTGGTTTTGCCTTACAGCTACAATGGATCATTTCAGGCCCTCCAAACCATCTTTGCTTATGCCCTTGAAACCTATCCTCCACGTCCACCACGTTCCACTAAATATAACTCTGCCAACAAAGCCTTAGTCCAGGGAATTATTGACATGGTCAAGGACGTCAATAATACTCCATCTTACCCTAGAGACGAATTGCGAGTATATTTAAGTTGGAATACTTCAGAGTATCGCCTTAGTTTAGGAGAAAGCAAGCGTAAAAGCTCAACTCCAATCTGGGTCGTACCTCACCGAGGTCAGGTCTGTTTGCAAGGTAACGGGAGAAATCCGAGAGCTCAGCTAGGGAGGAGTGAGTGCGTAGAGACTTACGTGTTTACGGCTAACTCTTCCCCTGCCTTTCTTACTGCTAGGGGTACCTACTTCATTTGTCGAGACAGAGCTTATACATGGTTGCCTGCCGACTTTTCAGGATCATGTTATATTGCTGGATTGTTGCCTCCGACATACACTGCTTCATCTGATTACCACAGAACCAGAATAGCGAGAGGTGTCTTCAGCAAGGAAGATACCGCTGGTCAGGAAGCTGGAGACTTCTTCAAAGGCTTCCTTCCGTTCTGGGGGCCTATGGCCAATAGTAGAAACATACGTCAGCTAACACGGGTAGTTGAATCTACTATTACCGAAACTGCTGGTGCCCTTAGCAACTTAACAGCTGAGCTTCAGGCGGATAGGCTAATGACGTTGCAGAACCGTATGGTTCTAGACGTTATACTTGCAGATCGAGGTGGGGTATGCAAAATGATCCAATCGAGCTGCTGTGTCTTTATTCCTAATAATGCTCCAACAGTCTATGAGGCGATCTCTAAGCTACACAAGATTTCCGACTCCATACATGTAGACAAGGGAAACTGGTCCTTCATGGAGTGGTTTTGGACTCTGATATCAGCGTGGGGATGGAAGGTTCTGATGGTCATTGGTGTCATCTTAGTATTCCTATTCTCATGTTGTCTGATTATCCAGTGTGGTCCTGCTCTGTGTAGTCTTTGTGCTGCAACTTGTCTCAGAAAACCACCTGCGTTTGGAGAAAAGGCACGAGAAAGGATGATGATACAACAGCATGTCACTGACCTGATGAGCATAGAATTAGATTCTGACATAGACTGAGTAATTGCCTATGTAAGGGCAAAAGGAGGGTCTGAGGTTCCGTGACGATTTGAACCCGTGTTTTCAAATTTGTCGGAAATACATAATATTGGTATCAGCGAACCGCAAATGATCCATTTAGTATATCCTGGTGTTTTCGCTACGCTACGAGCAAGAGCACTCCTTTTATAAACACATTTCTGATCTACCCACGGCATCCATCTTAGATCATGGCCGCCATTTTGTGTTTCTTGCCCTCACATACGCAATAACCTCTGATCACTTCATTTCGATTAAGGACACGTAACCTTAGCCGGAGATTCACCTCTTTCATGACACGTGCACCTTAAACCAGATCACGCTGTAGCTGCATGACTCGACAAAGGCTGCCTCCTCTGCCCGAGGCCAGTCCTGCCAAACTGGTCTTCGTGTCCATTGTCCTGATCATGATTAGGCGGCCGAAGCCGGTAGCCTTGCCCATTTACAACCCACAAACATCCCTTATCCCACTTTTCTATCTTCCACACCTGGCTCTGTTTCTTTCTTTCTGAATCTTTATTAGGGGGAGGTAACGAACTTTACGATGAGGCGGTCCGGGTCCTGAATGCAATATTGACAGGGAATTGTGACAAACTAGTGGGAACCCCTCTCTTCGCAATGTTTGGCCTCAGATATTATCGACGGTTCCTGTGTAACGCCAAATATTTATTGTTTTAGACACAAAGGTTTTGGGAATGTATTACATGTAAAGAATTTGCCCCTAGCTTAAAATTCAGTATATAAGGAGCAACCCTCTTTGTACAAATCGAACAGGCTCCTAGTTACTGCCCGTGTGTAGTATCTGTGACTTCTGTGTCCCTGCAGTAATAAACCTTTGGTCTTTGACGCCACCATCGAGAAGCCCGTGTTTCTGTTCATTTGTGCACCAAGGCAGGTGGAACTCCGGGGTCTTTGGGTGTTGTTCCCTGACACCTCTGGACGGAACCAAAAAGTCCAGAACTCCAACTCCTATTTGGTTGAATGGATATGGGGTGATTGGTGGATTGGCCTGTGAATGTAATGCAAATGGTTCATAAGAGATAAAGTTGTTGTTTGTATGCTGGTTTTCATTGGCTGCTGTTGATTTCAGTAAAAGAAAAAGAAGCATAATACTCAGCTTCATGTCGTTAATAGAAGTGAAAATGTTTGATATGCAAGCTAAGAAAGTTTTTACTTTATACTCTCATGGCTGAGAAAGATAGTGTTAACGTATGGAAAACGTGTTCTCAATTTAGCTTCAGTAGTACGGTCAGCATTTTTCACAAGATAAAATCACAGAGAACTCACCAGAATTAAAAAAAATAATATAACATTATATTTGAACTAAAATCAATTATCACTATTTCAATATGCTCCTTTTATGATCTTAAAACCTGACATTCACAACACTGTATTTCAAAGAGGACCATGTCCCAGAATCCTGTAATGTCTGTCACAACATGTTTCCGAGTTGTGGCCAACCAATCGGGGGCAGGGAGGGACTTCCCCCAGAAGCCCCTGGGGGTCAGGGTGTGATCATATATGTTTATATATATATATGTTTTTTAACTGATTTACAGGGAACATGTCCCGCAATCCTCTAGTGGCTGCCACACCATTTTGATCATGTTGTGGCCAACTAATCAGGACCAGTACACTTAATTTGGCAGTCAGTGCATATCTAGGCACCAACAGTCTACCTGTATATATAAGATTTTAACCAATTAACGCCCAACCTAAGCCCTTCTTTGAATGCTAATTTCTCAAACGGCTGAACGGAATTACATCATGTCACAAGAAGCATTCTTTCAGAGTAAAGTTCTTACATTCTGCCATCTTATATTTATTTCTGTATCAGGGAGCAAAGTTTCATATGGTAAGACCACACTCAGAGGCACCCTCCTTTACAGACCTCCAGGACCCCGCGCTCAATTTAGTGAGGTCATCACGGACTTCATCACTCCACACGCGCTCCCCTCCAAAGATTACATCCTTCTGGGAGACCTCAACTTTCACCTTGAAAAGCACAACGACCGCAACTCCACCACCCTTTTGGACAACCTCGCCAACCTCGGACTTAAACAACTTGTCACTTCCCCCACCCACATCGCAGGTCATACACTCGACCCTATCTTCACCTCCAGCAATCATGTCTCCTTCAGTCACACCACGAATCTCCTTTGGACTGACCACAGCTGCGTTCACTTTACCTACAACAAGCCTAAACCCAACAACCACCCCCAACCAACTCTGCAAAGAAACGGGAACAAAACCACCATCGACCAGATCTCCTCATCGCTTCTTCTTAACCCCCCAGCCCACTCCTCAAATCCCGATCAAGCCGCCTCCAACCTCACCCTATGGTTATCCAACAGCGCCAACATGCTAGCACCACTGAAAAAACGACAAAACAAACTCTGCAGCAAGAAGGCCTCCTGGTTCAACGATGATCTTAAGAAATCCAAGAAACTCTGCCGCTCCCTTGAGAAGGCCTGGAAAAAAGATCCAACCACCAGCACCAAGGAAGCCTTCAAAAACGCCACCCGCTTACACCACCAACTGATCCGAAAAGCCAAGAAAGCCGCTTTCAAGGACCGACTAGATAACAACGCCCACAACAGCAAAGAACTATTCAATATCGTCAAGGAATTTACCAATCCCACGGCCAACTCCAACGACATCACCCCCTCCCAAGCCCTCTGCGACTCCCTAGCCTCATTCTTCCACAACAAAATCGCAGACATCCACAACAGCTTCGACAACCAACCCGAAGACCAACCCACCCAACCCCTTGCAGGACCCCCACCTCCCTTGAACACCCTCAACGACTGGAACCCAATCTCCACTGAGGACACCATCCGCCTGATGAACTCCATCCACTCAGGATCCCCAAGTGACCCATGCCCTCACCACATCTTCAACAAAGCAGACTCCATCATAGCACCACACCTCCGAGATGTCATCAACTGCTCCTTCAACTCCGCCACCTTCCCGGAAAGCTGGAAACATGCCGAACTCAGCGCCCTCCTGAAGAAACCCACAGCTGACCCCACCGAACTCAAAAACTACCGCCCCATCTCGCTCCTTCCATTCCCGGCCAAAGTCATCGAGAAAGCGGTCCACAACCAGCTCGCCGCCTTCCTTGAAACAAACAAATCCCTTGACTCCTCACAATCCGGCTTCCGAGCCAAACACAGCACTGAAACCGCCCTCATCGCAGCAACAGACGACATTCGAACCCTCCTGGACAATGGAGACAGTCGCCCTCATCCTCCTTGACCTCTCCGCAGCCTTCGACACAGTCTGCCATAGCACCCTTCTACAGCGCCTCAAAAACATTGGAATACAAGGAAAAGCATTGGAATGGATCACCTCGTTCCTCACCGGAAGAACCCAGAGAGTCCGCCTCCCTCCATTCATCTCAGAGGCCACTGAAGTCATCTGCGGCGTACCCCAAGGATCCTCACTCAGTCCCACCCTCTTCAACGTATACTTGAGCCCCCTCGCGGCCATCGCACGCCAACACAACCTCAACATCATCTCCTACGCGGATGACACTCAACTGATCCTTTCACTCACCAATGACCCTAGCACCGCCAAAACTAACCTACACGAAGGAATGAAAGAAGTAGCCGAATGGATGAAACACAGCAGTCTGAAACTGAACTCAGATAAAACAGAAGTCCTTATCTTAGGCACCTCCCCCTCTGCCTGGGACGACTCTTGGTGGCCAGAAGCCCTTGGAAAAGCACCCATCCCGACGGACCACGCACGCAACCTGGGCGTCATCCTGGATTCCTCACTTTCAATGAATAGACAAGTCAACGCCGTCTCTTCATCCTGCTTCAACATTCTTCGCATGCTCAAAAAAACATTTCGTTGGATCCCCACCGAAACTAGGAAAACGGTCACCCACGCTCTGGTCACGAGCCGACTGGACTACGGAAACACCCTATACGCCGGTACTACCGCTAAACTCCAGAAAAAACTCCAACGAACCCAGAACGCTTCAGCCAGGCTCATATTAGACATCCCGCGCAAAGAACACATCTCTGGTCACCTGAAAAACCTCCACTGGCTCCCCGTCAATAAGAGGATCACTTTCCGGCTCCTAACCCACGCACACAAAGCACTCTACGAAATCGGACCAGAATGCCTCAACACACGACTGTCCTTCTACACCCCCTCACGCCAGCTACGATCATCCAACCAAGCCCTGGCCACTGTACCTCGCATCAACAAAACCACCATGGGAGGTAGATCCTTTTCCTACCTGGCAGCTAAAACCTGGAACTCACTTCCCACTCACCTTCGCCTTACTCAGAGCCACCTAGCATTCAGAAAGCAACGTAAAACGTGGATATTTGACCAGTAATTAACCACCCCTCTTCAAGCGCCTTGAGACCCTCTGGGTATGTAGCGCGCTATATAAATTTTCTGACTTGACTTGACTTGTCTGGAAGGTTTTGGGGTGATCGGTCAAGCAGGGACCAGGACAAGTTAGGCTCTAAATGTGTTTTCCCCATGCAATTTCCCATAGGGATTTTAAACAGAACTACATCCCTAACTACTGAACAGAATTTCACCAAATTGGTAGAAAGCTAGATCTTGGTCCAGAAATAGTGAGTTTTGCAATTTGATATAAATCTGTTCTGTAGTTTTGGAGTTATTAAAGTAAAAAGATGTATGTATATCTAGAGACACAGATCCGACACACACCAACAGCAATGTTGGGATTGGCTGGACAAAACCACAGAGGAATGTTGTGGCCACCATTTTGTCCATCTGGACTCAGTTCCCAGAGGGGGAAATAAAATTTAAAAGTGATAGAATGGGTTAGGGTAGACGTGCCATGAACACTTGGTACTGATAGAGGGGTCAGTAAGGGACCCCTCATGTGCAAGAAAGTGTCAGTAAATGTTTTCTTAGCGTGCAAGGCTCAGCGGATTCACCCGGAATCGGGTGGATTTGAGGATCCAGACCCCAATTTAAAAAGCATATACAGCCACTCACAGATCCACACACCTACTCACACTCTCACACCACTTAAACATCCACACAACCATAAACACTCACACACCTATTCCACCACTCACCCAGCCACTCACAGACCAACACAACCACCGAGAGACCTAGACAACCCTCACACAAACACTTACACTCACACATGCACTCACTCACCCATATAGCCACTCAAACACCCACTCACAGACCCACAAAACCACTCACACACCAACTCACTGACCCACACACCCACTCACTTACACACTCACTCACACAACAACACAGCCACTCACAAAGCCACTCCCAGACCCACAAAACCACTCACATACCCACGCAGCCCCTCACACACCTACTCACACACCCAAATAGGCACTACCATACCCAGTCCCAGACACACTCACACACCATCACACACCCATATACACAACACCACGTACACACCCAGGTTACAGGGACAACACAAAAATAGCAGTAGAAATTCGCTGAAATAAACAAAGTTTACAGGGACGTTATAGTTAGGAATCAAAATCTAAACAAACAGAAATTCACTTACAAAAACAGAATACAGGTTCAGATTTTACACACACACAAAACCATAGAATTTCAGAAAGTATAGTTATCTCAAGTAACTAAACCTCGTACCCTTTTCATGCACTGCTAATTACCCCACATATTACATCACTCATGACATCTTCTATGACATTATTGGTAATATAACCGCAACATTTGCAGAGAAATTATTGATGAGAAAACTGTGCTAGCAGGGGTGCAAGTTACAGCTACCATAGGTGACAAGTTATAGTTACTTGAGATAATTACAACTATAACTGCTGAAATTCTATGTGTTTGTGTGTGTAAAATCTAAACCTAACTATAACATCCCTGTAACCTGTTTTTTCAGTGTGTGTATATATATATATATATATATATATATATATATATATATATATATATATATATATATATATATATATAACGCTCCAACTCCTCCTCGTATATGAAGAAGACAACAGCACTCGAGGGTTACTTTCTAGCATGCAGGTTTATTTCTCGCAAGCACTCTCCACAAACGCGTTTCGGCGTGCTGTCTTTGTCAGTGTGGTAACAACATTTTGCACTTTTAGGTAGATTATATAAGACATTTTCGCTTTCTTGTCACAGCCATTGAAATAGACAGAGGACAACCCCACTGTGGTCGCTGTGGGCGCCATCTTTGAATGTCAATATGTGCAACCTAAAGATGATTACAGGTTATGCAATAGAGCCCATAGATGGGCAAATCCATACAGGAAGTGGGTATACACAAAAATTATAATGTTTATGACAAACAGAATAAAATAAAGCCGTGGATCGGCTAAGGTCCTCTATCTAATATGTCAGGTAATAGTCCACCTATTTCTGCAGGCACATAGCATCTTATGTTACCGAGTGAATCGCAAAACTGTACAACTCCATAGCTGGATATAGATTCATCCACATTGTTATGTAAATATGATTATAAAAACCTTGGGACACAACATTATTCAAATCCTTTGCATAGGTGAGTTCTAGGCAAAGGAACAAATTCCAGTATACTTGATCAAGGTCCATTCAACATATTAAAGGGCCCTGATCTCATGAGCGTACGGATAGTGCGAAGATGGTGAGACAAATTATATGTTCTTGAAAAACAATTAAGTATTTCATTATAAAACAAACAAACAGGTACTTCAGCATGCGTCACATTCAACATCTCATTACAGCTACATTGAAGACCCTTTATACATTATCTTTTATATATATATATATATATATATATATATATATATATACATATATATATATATATATATATATATATATATATATATATTTTTTTTTTTTTTTAATACGCACAAATTAAATATACCATATTTATGTATATAGGTGTGTGTACATATATATTTAGATAAAAATATATAGAAAGATCTACATGTATCTATAAATGTATATATTGATAATAGATCTGTCAGTAGCCTTTGATACCATTCCGCATATTAGGCTCCTGGACAGGATGCAGGCCCTCGGTATTGGCGGCTCTATTCTACAATGTCTCTATTCCTTTTTGGTAGATAGAGATCAGGACACCTTCCTTTGCTGCCGCAATCCCCAGTCTTAATGTCAGGGTTTTGCAGGCTCCATTTTGAGCCCCACGCTATTTCATTTGTATATGTCCCCTCTTTCATCACTGACTGAAGGGTACGGTGCTACAAATATCTCATCCGCCGACAATACGCAGTTCCTGTTTACCTCAGACGGGGAGAGGACTTTGAGGGTGAGAAGATCAGAATCTGCTTCTCTAATGTGTTTGCGTGGTTAAGGACCAACCAACTGAAATGTTAACCGGAGAAGTCAATAATAATTTTTTGGGGCACTCCTCCGGATAAATGAAGACACTGGTGGCCAGAAGACATGTCACCTCGGCTCTCCGCCCAACAAACGGTAAAAAACCTGAGCTTTATGATAGACAATACTATGAGATCCCAAATCCAATCACTAGTGGGAACCTGCTTTGGCCTCTTGTGGATGCTGAGAAAATTTCTCCCACTCTTGTCCTTGGGCTGTAAGAAGACCGGTGTCCAGGCACTGGTTGCTTCCAGACTAGTCTATGTCCATGTCCTGTATCTTTGTCTTCCTGAATACCTGCTTAGGCACCTGCAGGTGGCCCAAACCCCAGCCGCCAGAGCAGTTCTTATGCTGAAGCCAAAGAACCATATTTCCTCACATTGCAAAGTTCTTCACTGGCTCCCAGTAAAAAAAGAGGATCAGGTTCAAGGCTTTGGTGCTATTCTTCAAGGCCTTTCATGGGAGTGGCGCGGGCTACTTCAGCAGGAGAGTAGCCCAATACGCGCCACCCAGAGTTCCATCTCCCTGAACCTGGCTTCTGTTCCCAGAATATTTGTGCCCGGACGGGCGGCATCTCTTTCAGGTTCTTAGGAGCACAAGCCTGGACTCACTCTCTATGTCATTGAGATCTGTGACAGAGTTAGCCACATTTAGGAAATTGCTTAAAACATGCTTATTCTGTCAATGATCGCCTATTCTTTAGCATCATTTCACAGCATTAGCGACACGGGCTGTCAGGTGGGTTTGGCGGGAAGGCTTGTCTGAGAGCCGAGACACTGTTGTTGAGTAGCTGTGTGCTATATAAATGTCTTCATTCATTCATTCATTTATACTTGTATTGCTATACATAGTGAAATAGAGAGTGTGTAGTTATGTTACACAAGAGTTTCCATTGAAAAAAACGATTTTTGTTTTAATACCTTTGGCATCGTTTAATGAACCTGCATGGAACTTTAATCAAAAAAAGTTCATCCTACTTGGGTTAGTCTTGGCATATTATTGGGATCTGACAAGGGTGGCTGAAAATAAAGAGGGGGTCAAAAAGTGAAATTTCCATTTTAACTCAAGTAGGATTGATGCTGTCCCCTGCAGAGACAACAGTTTAATGAAATTACACAAAACTTGTCATGAAAGTAGAACTTTACTCATGGAAGTGCCTTTGTTTGGTGTAAATGAGATTTGATAATCCTGTGCTAGATTTGTGACAATAAAAACAATCAAAATTGAGACATAGGTAGATTACCAGACGTATACTACCTCTAATCTTCATGCAAATGGGGTGTTACCATGAACTGGTAACAAAAGTCCTCCAGCGGACCTCTCCGACACCAAAATTTACTAACACACCGTTCATTCACCAGGACGTTGCCACCCAGCTGGAGTCAGACTATAACACATCATCGATGATTCAGATTCTGGTCTGCGATGGGAACCCGAGAATCATATGGTAAAGCACCCCACAATAGCAGCACCACTATGAGGCCGTACTAATGGCAGTTTGGGCACACTGCAGATGCCAATAACCTAACATACAATAGATAATGGTTTCAGAAAATCTGCAGAAATAGTAGAATTTCTGGTTGTTTAAATGAGAAATCGGCATACAAAACAGGATTTGTGACACACTGAAAAAATAGGATTGCCGTTTGAGAACACTCAGTAGGAATCTAAAGCACTGTAAAAAAGTGACGAAACACACGGAGAGACCGTTAAAAATGCCTAGTCTACAATATTTCTCCTTTAGTTAGAAACTATTTAAATTACACAATTAACAATGAGTAGTATAGTCCTAATCCATAATTAACAAGAATCAGTCTGCACTAAATTAAGACCGATGTATTAAATTCAGAAATACCATTACATTCATCATTTGACTTGTGGGTATATTTTACCTTAGCTTGTCTTTAGCTTTGCGTTTCTCCTCCATGTATCTGTGAGTTTCTAATCTAGATTCAGGAGTGTAGAGTGAAGTCTCCTGCCAGAACTTTCGGTCTTTAGTTTCATCTGCTTCTTGCTTTAATTCCTCAATGCGTCCTTCTGCATTTATCTGATTATTTTCTTTTCTGTCAGCACAGTGTTCTCTAAAAATAATTTAACATACATAAAAAAACTAAAACACTTTGTCAGAAATTGTGTTTCTGGTTGTCAGAGTATGCACCCTCTGTAAGCAGGAACCACCACTCTACTCGGATAAGTATAGCACATACTAAGAGTTTGCCTGTGCTCACCCTCAGTTAGCTTGTCACAGAGCAGTCAGGCTCAACAATGTGTAAAGTATTTATAAACACACACACGCACAGTTACACAGAGAAAAGAACACAATAGTACTCCACACCAGTTTAGAAATATAGACAATATTTATCTGAACAAAACAAGAACAAAATGACAACAATCTAACATACACAAAGCAAGATATGAATTTCTTAATATATATTTGGTACTTACAACACCATTTTGCACACAATAAAAGAGACTTGATGAGAAATGAAAAAAAGAAGTAATAGACAACACAGAAAAGATAGAAAGAGTAGGAGTTTTGAGTTTTAAGCAAGTTAAGAATAGCAATTTGAGTCTCTGTAGGGCGTGACGCGGAGATAATAGAAACAAGCATTTGCAATGCAATAAGTCTCGCATTTACGAGCGTTTGAGCTATTGGCATTGACGAACGGCCACCATTAAAGTAAAAGTGCGGTATGCGGCGCGTTGTCCAAAAAAAGCATTTGTTTGTCAAATTGTTAAATAGTGGCTGTTGACATTTCTTTAGACGCGGCTCGTCTAAAGAAAGGGGAGAGGCCTCCATTAACATGAAAGCGCAGCATGAGGTGCTTGTAAACAACAAAAAAAGTGAATAAAAGAAAAAAAAATGCAGCCACGTTAGGGGCAGTGAATAAACTAAAGGTGCAGATGCCACTGTGCCATGCTGTGCTTAAAAAAAAATAAAGCGTTAGGAGAGAGCGTGTTTTTTGCCCGCAACAGCAGGCAGGTGAAAAACATTTAACGAAATAGTGCTCAGAGGCTGTAATTAAAGCCTACTGAGTAAGAAAACACGTAAGTGGGCTAGTCTTTATTGGAGGTTACAAGATCAGACAAGGAGGGACTACTAATCCTATTGACCATTAAAACGCCATCGTTTACAAAGGACAATGACACAAGCCAATGAAAAATATGGACAAAGAGTGAGCGTAGCTTTAAGTCCATACCTGAATACAGCGTGCATCGAAGAGCAGCGCATACGCTGCCCAGGTTTGCCCTAAAAAGCGAAACAAAGATATAAGGGAGCAAAGAGAGTCAAGACAAGCAAGAGAGACTGGAGGCTCTAAATACATTATAAAAATAACCGAGAAATTGGAAACCGATGATCCCCTTTGAACATAAAAGAAGCACTGTAAATACAGCAGTACATACAGAGTGTTGTTGATGTCGGTGTACCAGCGCCCATCGAAGCCAGGCCTGCCTGCCTTCTGTCTTGACAAGTCTTTATCCTCCACTTTTGCCTGCGCCTCTTCTTTCTGCTTGGCTCGTTTCAACTGGTAGGCATGCTCTTGCTCTCTGATTTGTTTTTGCACTACTGGGTAATTCTGCACTGCCCGAATCCTTTCAGTGCGTTCGATTTCTTTGCCATCTAACCACTGTGCAAAACACAAAGCAAAAACATTGAAAGATGAAATACCAGCACATACATACTGACTGCCATCAAGCAGAGGTCGGTGCTGCCATATCTGCCCTAGACTCAGTCCTGCAATGATTCACAGCAAGTAAATATAAATGAGACTATTTCTTATAGGTGTTAGACATGGATACTCAATTGCATGCTTATCCAGCTCGCTGCTTCTCACTTGTTTGCCAATAGGAGCATGAGCCTTCTTCCGACTGTCCACTTTGGTGCTTTGTATTTGTTATGATATTCAATTGTGGGCACTCAGAGACAGACTGACGAACAAGTTACATACCTTCGGTAACGCTTTTTCTGGTAGATATAATATCTGCCTGTGGATTCCTCACCTTGTGAATATCCCCCTTGCGTCAGCAACATTTGGAAATTCTTTTCGTAGCCTCGCGTCGACGTGGACTTGGACGTCATAGAGACACGGCCTCGCACGCGACTCCGCTGACGTCACCGACGCCTATAATAGGCCCACGCCGGCGTGATGACATCAGTTCCGCCCCTTTTTTCCGTGCCTTCGAGGCACACGGACGGACCAATGACAGTAGATATATACACAGTATACACAGTACATAAAGTCAAGATAACACACACAGTGTGAAGCAAATGCAGGAAAGCAATTGAAACAACTCCTTGACAAACAAATTCATATACAATACAGTAAACCAGGTATAGAATAGTGGACAACGGGGAGGCGGGTGGGTCAGTGAGGAATCCACAGGCAGATATTGTATCTACCAGAAAAAGCGTTACCGAAGGTAAGTAACTTGTTCTTCTGATAGATACATCTGCTGTGTGGAATCCTCACCTTGTGAATAGAGTCCCACAGCAGTCCCCACTCCCGGAGGAGGGAGTCCACTCTTCTAAACCAGGAAATCCTGGAGGACAGAGCGCGCAAAGTGGCCGTCCCTCCTCACTTCGGAATCCAAACAGTAACGCTTCGCGAAAGTGTGGAGGGAAGACCAAGTTGCCGCCTTACAAATATCTCCACAGGAACACCTCTAGCTAAAGCCGAGTTAGAAGATTTAGCTCTAGTAGAATGAGCCCTTATACCCTCAGGAGGCTCCTTAGCGGCCAAAGAGTAGCAGATCTTAATACAGAGGACGATCCATCTTGACAATGTTCCCTTATGGACCGCTCTTCCTCTCTTGCAGCCAGCAAACCCAAAGAAGAGCTGGTCATCCAAACAACAGTCTTTAGATCTGTCCAGGTAAAAGGACACCGCCCTCTTTGGGTCCAGACGGTGTAATCTCTCCTCCTCCTTGGAAGGGTGAGGGGGAGGATAAAAGGTAGGGAGGGTAATGGATTGACCAAGGTGGAAAGGAGTCACCACCTTAGGGAGAAAAGCAGCCCAACCAAATGATCAGTATGAATGGACAGGAATGGGCTAAGAGCTTGAAGCTCACTTACCCTCCTTGCTGAATTTATTGCAACGAGGAAGACTGTCTTAAGAGTCAAAAGCCTCATAGGACATTTATGAAGAGGCTCAAAGGGAGCACCCATCAAAAAGGTCGACAAGATTTAAGTCCCACTGAGGCACAATGAAAGGAGTAGGAGGGAACTTATTTGTGAGGCCCTACAAAAACCTAAGAACAACAGGAGACTTAAAAAGAGACGGCTGGTCAGGCATGCAGAGAAATGCCGACAGCGCAGAAAGATAGCCCTTAACTGTGGCAACAGCAAGCCCTTTGCCGCGCCAGAGAAAGAGCGAACTGAATAACATCAGACAAATGAGCTCTCAAAGGGTCAATAGATTTCCCCCCACACCAAGAGACAAATTTTGACCATCTGTATGAATAAACGGTCTTAGTGGAGTCACGCCTGGCTGACAAGATGACATCAACCACGTCAGGCGGGATTGAAAAGGAATTCAGGTTGCCCCGTTCAATCTCCAGGCATGAAGGTGTATTGTCCGGAGGTGGGGGTGTAGAACCTGCCCCTCCATCTGAGAGAGGAGGTCTGCCCTGAGAGGGAGACGGAGCAGCGGGTGACAGAAGAGGTGGAGAAGATCTGTGTACCACACCCTTCTTGGCCAATCCGGGGCAATCAATATAACTTGGGCCCGGTCTTGGCGAATCTTCCTCAGTACCCGAGGAATCAAGGGTATGGGAGGAAACGCGTAAAGGAGTTGTCTTCCCCAACTCAACTGAAACGCGTCCCCCATGGCTCCTTGCATCGGATACTGGAGACTGCAGAAAGACCGGCAGTGAGCATTCTCGTGAGTGGCAAACAGGTCCACCCCAGGAGCTCCCCACATCTGAAAGATGTCGTGAACAACCTCCGGATGGAGCCTCCACTAGTGGTCGGCCGAGAACTGCCGACTGAGAGTGTCCGCACGAACGTTCAGAACTCCGGCCAGATGATTTGCCATCAGCTAAATCTGACGGTCCTGAACCCAGGACCAGAGACGCAGAGCCTCTCTGCAGAGACATTGCGACCCCACTCCTCCCTGCTTGTTGATGTACCATATCGCGGTCGTGTTGTCCGTCAGGACCTGGATCGACCGACCGCGAAGGAAAGGGAGGAAGGCCTTGAGCGCCAAACGTATCGCCCGCAATTCTAAAAGGTTGATATGAAGCAACCTTTCCTCTGGAGACCAAAGACCCTTGACCTCCAGATCCCCCAGATGAGCACCCCACCCAAGAGTGGATGCATCCGTTATCACTGTGGCCACCGGAGGAGGCAGATGAAAAGGCTTCCCCTGTGACAGGTTGCCTTCTACACCCCACCAAGACAGATCCGCCGCAGCTTCTCTGGAGATCCTCACTGACTCCCTGAGATCTCCGTTGTGCTGATACCACTGCCTGCGGAGGCACCACTGGAGCGCCCTCATGTGCCAGCGTGCATGGTTGACCAACAGAATGCAGGAAGCCATCAGAC
Source organism: Lissotriton vulgaris (assembly GCF_964263255.1). Classification (NCBI taxonomy): domain Eukaryota; kingdom Metazoa; phylum Chordata; class Amphibia; order Caudata; family Salamandridae; genus Lissotriton; species Lissotriton vulgaris. Next base: position 1,904,723,736 of record NC_141691.1, read on the forward strand.
CGAGCAGGCGAAGGACCTTCAAGACTGGAACGACCGCTCCATTGTAGAATAAAGGAATCATTTCCTGTATGTCGTGAATCCTTTGAGGTGGAGGGAATGCACGACATACAGTTGTGTCCAGTACAGCACCTATGAACAGGTTGCGCTGGGAGGGCACCAGGTGAGACTTGGGTACATTTATTGAAAAACCCAACCGGTACAAAAACTGAGTTGTCTCCTGCAGATGCTGGAGCACTTTCTCTGACGACTCTGCTTTGATCAGCCAGTCGTCCAAATAGGGGAATACTGGAATCCCCGACGTTCTGAGATTTGCTGCCACCACTGCCATCACCTTGGTGAAGACTCGAGGCGCAGTAGTAAGTCCAAAAGGAAGGACCGCAAACTGATAGTGTTGCGATCCCACCGTAAAACGGAGATACTTCCTGTGCGACTTCAGGATTGGGATATGGAAGTACGCATCCTGCAAGTTGAGCGACACCATCCAGTCTTCTTCTAGCAGCGCTTGAAGAACCTGAGCAAGGGTGAGCATCTTGAATTTCTCCTGTTTCAGATAGAGATTCAAAACCCTGAGATCCAGATTCGGACGAAGTCTGCCATCCTTCTTGGGAATCAGGAAATACCGGGAGTAGCATCCCTGACCTCTTTCCTGCTCTGGGACCACCTCTATCGCACCCTTTCTTAACAGAGTCAGCACTTCCTCCTGCAGAAGTAACAGATGTTCCTCCGTGCAATAACCTTGACAAGAAGGGTAATTGGGAGGGAATTCCCGAAAGGGAAGAGCATACCCATTTTCTACAAGATTGAGAACCCAAAGATCTGATGTAACCGATTCCCAATCCTGCAGAAAATGGGTAAGCCGACCGCCCACCGGACCCACATGATCCTGAATGGCAGATCTAGGGCTGCTATTCTGAGGCTGGAGGGTTGGAGGAAGTGGAGGAGGAGGAGACTTGTCATCCACGAGGACGTGCCCTTTGCTTTCCTCTTTACGACCTGTACACGGAATTTTGCTGCTGCTGCTGTTGCTGCTGCTGCTGCTGTTGCTGACCTTGTCGGTAATTCCCAAAGGAGCGACCAAAACCCCTGAATCTCCTTATGGACGAAGAGCCTCTGACCTGGAGACCTAAAGATCTAGCAGTCACCCTACTGTCTTTACATCTCTCCGTGGCCGTATCTGCTTTCTTCCCAAAGAGACCAGATCCATCAAACGGAAGATCCAGCAAAGTCGCCTGAACATCCGCTGAAAAGTCCGAAGATTTCAGCCAAGCCGACCTCCTAGTGGCGACAGCCGTGCCCATGATACGTGCCACCGAGTCCACAGTGTCCAGACCACTCTGTATCACTTGGCGATCCGCCGCCTGTGCATTCGAAATAACCTCCTCAAAATCCTTCCTGCTGGCTTCAGGAACCTTAGGAGCTAGAGTTTGCAAAGAATCCATAAGGGCATGCACATACCTCCCCATCAGACAAGTGGCATTAGTCGACTTCAATGCCATGCTCGCAGAAGAGAAGGTCTTTTTAGCAACCTGATCCTGCTTCTTTGCCTCATTTTCACCGGGCACCTGGGGAAAGGCACTCACATTCTTTTTGGAGCAGGCTGCTTGAATGACTAGACTCTCTGGTGATGGATGAGACGTCAAAAAAGCAGGGTCTTCAGGTGCAACCCTGTACCTTCTAGCCACACTCTTAGACACCGCAGGAGCCGACAGCAGTTTCTTCCACACCTCTAAAATGGGCTCCGTTAAGGCGTCATTAAACGGAAGCAACGGTTTCACCACAGAACTAGGTGAATGCAAAACCTCAGTGAGAAGATTGGACTTAAACTCCACCGTAGGCAAAGTCAATTGCAAAAGTTCCGCAGCCTTCCTCATCACCACATGATAAGGCTGGACATCCTTAGAAGGTGTATCAGAGCCTGAAGGTAACTCCCACTCTGGAGAGAAATCCAGGCTCCCAGCCAGATCCTCAAAACAGTCCTCATCCAATTCACCTTCCTCCAAATCTGGATGTGACTCCATATACATCATTTCTTCATAAAGGCGCTGTGCCTCCCTTCTGGACCTCTCCTTCACACTCCTTGCAGCTGGATCCACCAACGGCTCCGACGGAGTCGGGAACGACGTTGGCAACGAATCCGAAGGCTCAGCGGGATGCTCTCGGAACCGGCGTCGACGACGTCGGCGGAGCTGGAAACTGCCAATGCGGCGTCGGAGCGGCATATAAGGCATAAATGGAGCAGGAGGATAGGACTGAGGGACTCCAAGATTGAAAGCCAGAGGACCCATGGGACCGAAGGTGCACCAGAGGGGTACCATGCCCTTGAAAAGACGCCATACATAGCGTTCAGAAACGCCGATGGGTCCTGGCCTGGGGTTGGAAAGGGTGGCTGTAAACCCCCAGGCTGGTCTTGAGGAGGGATTGGATTCGGCTCTTCGGCAGGCGTAGAACCCACATCCACCTGCACCTCTTCTTCATCTCGGGCCGGGGACGGTGCCGGAGACGGATTCGAAGCCAGAGTCGTGGACTGCACCCGCGACTCCGAAGACGAGGCCTCACCTTCTGGTTCCGAGACTTCCAGCGTAACCACCTTAGAACGCACCTTCTTCGGTGACCTCGAACCCGACTCCTTACTAGAACAACGTCGGGACTCATGCCTCCTCTTTTTAAGTTTCCTTTTCGACTTCGAAGCATGGTCTGTAGCGGACCTCGAAGACGACCCCTCTCGAGATCTGGATCTTGACTTCGATCTCGACCTCGACCGCGCCCTTCGAGAACGAGACCTCGAAGATCTTCCTTTTCCAGCCTTCAGCTTTGCCACCAGGAGCTTGGTCTCTCTTTCCCTCAGGGCCTTAGGGTTCATCTTTCGACATGAGGAACATCCATCCACATAGTGGTCTGAACTTAAACACCAGATGCAGTCATCGTGCGGGTCGGTAATAGACATCATTTTACCGCACTCCCTGCAGGGCTTGAAGCCGGTCTTCTTTGTCGACATCGTCGAAGAGACAGGATACAGAGAAGCAGAAAGTGGTAACAAAAAGGCAACAAAGTACCAGTTGGCTACTGAGATTCCTGATAACCGTTAGCGTCGACGACGTGGAAAAAAGGGAACTGATGCCATCACGCCGGCGTGGGCCTATTATAGGCGTCGGTGACGTCAGCGGAGTTGCGTGCGAGGCTGTGTCTCTATGACGTCCAAGTCCACGTCGGCGCGAGGCTACGAAAAGAATTTCCGAATGTTGCTGACGCAAGGGGGATATTCACAAGGTGAGGAATCCACACGGCAGATGTATCTATCAGAAAATGAATTTCAGATCAGACTACTTTCCACGATGGAAAGAGTTGGCACAAACAGGCATACTAACAACAACCACCTGATGTTTCTGGACAATCTACGACTAAGCATGTTGCTACAGGCTGTGTGTGTACCTGTAAGCATGGGGGCCAGAAGGTGCACAGTTGCGAGGTTGTATAGGCTGCTTTCCAGCTAACCCAAAGTTGTGGACTATTCCACTGGGTAAGATTGGGGTAAATCGCATGATTCCTATAGATTCTTGGCAGACAGGCAGACAGTAACGTTGGGATTAAACCAAACCTTTTCTTTTTGTCATTACAACTTAACACTATAGATGAGTCTTGGCTCCCTTGCTAATTGGCAATTTCGATTCTAGATTATCTGCAACCTTATTAGTATTACAAGTAGTATTAGAACTTCTTGTCCTAGGTAAAGGAACATCAAAACTAGTCCATTATGTTTGACTGTAAAGCTGCTTTCAATCAGACTTTAAACAACTTATGACGACAATTATTCGTTTCTGCCCTGTAATAAGGAGTGCAAAAGGTCAATGTGTCCCAAATCAGTTCCTTTTCCTCGAACGCCAGATTAAATGTCTAGTAGGTATGCCCTATTTCAGGAACTGGCAACAGTCGTGTCTGCAGATTCTCTTGAATCTCTAGAAAAGAGTGATAAACCTAAAGTCTTTCAAAGTTCATCACATGACAAATGGAAAACCATGGAAGGATTTTCAAGAGTCCACGGGGATCCTTACCCAATAAAGGACTACAGTAAGCTAATGGGGATTGTAAAAGGCTGAGGCCGAAGGTGGGAAGTGGGTGGAATTGTCCAGCAAATTTACTTTAAAGGGTTTGCTGGAGTAAGTGAAATATGGTCTGTGTTTTGGATGCGTTAGTGAAACTCACAGAAGGAAACTTGCAGAAGGTTTGAGAGCTTCAACTGGTTGAAAGGTGTTCAAGCAAACTCTTTTGGCGCAGTGGGAATGGGACTATATGCTGCTCCCTGTGCTGTAGTTCCTTCACTTTTCCCACTGGTTATGGCCCAGCAAATTATTGCTGGACATTTAAAGGCCTCGTCCCTCCCTCTTGCCAATTGTCTTTTTGTTGAAAAATCTTTATTAGTCACTAGCAGCCCGTCCCGACGTTGTCCGGGGGCAATACAGCTACCAGGAAGTCCCTTACCAGGCGTCATCCTCGGGGGCCGGCTCAGCCCCACGGCCCCAGTGTCGCCGCCGCTCTCTGAGCATTGCGGAGATTGCACTGAACCGGGTGCCAGTTCCGCGCTCCTCCCCACGCTCTTGGCCGGACGGCAGCTTACAGCTACCAGGAACTCCCTTACCTCACCAGGTGTCGTTTCCTTGCTCCTCCCCGCGCTCTTTGCCGGACGCCAACTTACAGCTGCCAGGAAGTCCCTTAACCTGGTGTTGGTTCCGCGCTCCTGGCCGGACGTCCAAACGCTGCGTTACTTTTCCTACGGCTCCACTTTCGCCGCAGCTCTCGCACATTTTACTGAACCGGGAGTTGGTTCCGCGCTCCTCCCCGCACCACGCCCACACGTCATCGCGTATACGCCGCGTTATGCGCCCATGAGGCCGTACGCCGCGTTCTATCACTGGATGCATACGCCTAAGGACTACTTTTCCCCTAACGTTCTCCCCCCCCCCTTAATGTATATGGTGTGGTGCTATAGCCTATGTCCATCTCGTGGACCTCCCCTTTCCAACGCTGTATAGGGTGTTGTGATTGGTGGTGTAGTTCTGGAGTTTACCCGCCTCAAAGGTTCCCAGTTCTCGCTTTATAATAGTAGTATAGATTCGTTGATAGCGAGCCCAATACTAGGGCCACATCTAATATCAAATTAGGATAATACAGTTGCATCGCAACCAATCAAAAGCATAAATTCCAAATGAGTAGAGGGAAAAGGGATTAGGGAGGGGAGATGATGAAGGATCATTTAGTTTCATCCACTCAATCCCCTCTTAGTCCTATATATGGGGTCTGTGGTGCAGAGGCCTTGAAGAGCGGGACATCCAGAGAACAACCAATAAGCCAAGAAAATTGTTTCTTGTTAAATATCCACACTGCGGAAAGACGAAAGGGAAGACCCAGTGCCTTGAGACCCTTACGGGTGAGTAGCGTGCTTCACAATTCCCTGATGCATTGATTGATTGAAGATAGTGAAGCAGGTGCTACTAAAGTTTCGTATTGGTATAGTGAGTTGAGGGTTGCTTTATAGGTGACACATTGTGACCAGAGTGGCATGATTGGGCTGGTGATGGTCACAATGGTTACATATGTTGTACGAGGTCTTGTTCCTCAGCGTTCAAAATATTTTGTAATAGGTATACCAATGAATGCTATTTAGGGGAATGCTTACAAGAATCCTGAAGCTACCCCATTTGCGTATGTTTCCTGGACCGATAATGGTTCACCATCCCATTGTACAATCGATATATCAGTTTCCACTGCAAGAATGTGTGAGCCTAATGGGGGCCTTCATTGGGGGATATTAACTACAGCAAATATAAATGCACAGTAAACAATCAATTCAAGTGTGGTGAGTATGAGCCAAATTTATTGTGTACGTATGAACAATTTGGTCTAGAATATCAGCAATACCAAGCTTGGGGACTATTTCTGTATTAGCAGTTACATATCATGTCCTAAAATGGAGAACACAGGTAATCAGCATGTTCAGACCTGGATTCAACATGTTTACATAAATGAAAAACTACAGTGCACTTGGAACTTACTCCCCACGCCATTTCAGACTGTGCCGTCTATTTTGAACACCTACTTTTGGGCATTAAGATTAATTAGTCCTTATAAATGCTAGACCGAAGTAGATTTGAAGGATATGTTTGTGCATCAAATGTATGCCTCATACAGCACTGTGAATTATGACGATTTTACAGCTCTGGATTTAGCTCAGTTTTCGTGCAGCTACAAGATTCCATGTTATGTGTTTATGCCTGCCATCTGTACCTTGCTGTGATATGTACTTGGCTCAGTATTCTTCACTGCTCGTTCTTCAAAGTGAAATTAATTAAAGTCCCATCTTTTGATTATATTCACTGTGTAAATCCCGAAGAAAGCGGTCAGAAATAATGTAACAAGCTTAAACTCAACATCAAAGTACAGGCAACAAACTAGAGGATCATGCTCAATGTGCTTTCTTGAATACATTTACTGGTGGATTCATTAACAAAAGATGTTTTCCATATTAGAGATCTTTTCTTAGAACTCTGATATCTGGGTTCATCTGGTGCAGCTCTGAGGGCAATAGGACCATTAACCCAGGTAGGTCTGTGTTGCTACAGATTGTGATGTGAAGAGCAACACAATTTCAGCTGAGGGGAGGAGAGACTAATACGGGAAGGGGGAAAAAAGTATGGCGAATTGGATAATTAATACGCAAATGTTTAAAACATGAAAAATTAAGGAGAATTGAGAAAAAGGAACAGCCAGGACAATAAGAAAATTAAATGTAATACCGGCTGTGAACAGGTATGTATGCACATGAGAAGGAGGCCTTGAGGCCTGTTCACTGTTCACTGTTCACCTACATCAGGTGCCACCTGCAACTACCTACATAACACACCCGACCTTTAGGTATGATATCTATGTTAGGGCAACAGGCACCCCGTGAAAATTGGGGGGCAGGTGGGGAGGACATAGTTACAAAGGTTTGGGAACATTTGAGGCAAATGGTGATTCCTATCGTGCAACAGTAAGATGTATCCGCATGCTTGATGTATCCGTGCCTGTTTTGCATGTAACATGTATCATCATCATATAATCTTGTTTCCTGCAGTTCTACAGATTGCAGTCATAACAGTCATGGTGAATATGTGACAAGATGCACAAGTTACTACTTGTGTAACGATATATCTGTAAGAGACATTAGTTAGTGATATATTGCTTACCTTAGAATATCCCCAGGCGTCAGACTGGATCCGCAAACTCCTGCGCAGCAATACCCCTGCGCGTCGGCAGGCGCCGTCCGCGGCTCCGCGTCCGGCGTCGGCGCCGCCAGCGCCGGAATGACGTCGTTGGAGCACCCAGACGCCGCCCATGCGCGCCGACGTCAGTTCTGATACACAGATTTTCCGCGCCAGATACGCAGAGCCATGATAGAACCAACACTGGTGCCATGAAACTAGGGCCCTGAAAGGGGATGACCTTAACCCTAGATATCGGTTTGCAGAACGGGGAGGATGGGTGGGTCGGTAAAGAATCTATTACTAAATAATGTCTCTTACAGATATATCGTTACACAAGTAGTAACTTGTGCATCTGAAAGAGACACGTTAGTGATAGATTCCTTACCTTAGAATAGATACCCCAGCAATACCAACCCCGGTGGTGGATCTGCAAACCAATAATCACACCAGAAAGTCCTGGAGGACGGAACGGCCAAAGAAGCCATCCCTCCGGACTGGACTGTCCAGGCAGTAGTGTCTTGGGAACGTGTGCAGCGAGGCCCACGTCGCTGCCTGGCAAATGTCCTGTAAGGGGACTCCTCGGCCCAGGGCAGTTGTTGTTGCCGTGGCTCGAGTGGAATGAGCCCGCAATCCAGCAGGGGGCTGCTTTTTGGCCATGGAATAACATGCCTGAATACACAAGATGATCCACCGCGAAATGGTCCTCTTGTGTACCGCCTTTCCCTTCTTCGCGCCCACGTAACCAACTGGCGTGTGCGATCTAGGTAATAAGAGAGCGCACGTTTTGGGTCCAGACGGTGGAGCCTCTCTTCCTCTTTCGAGGGATGCGGAGGCGGAAAGAAGGTGGGCAAGGTAATGGACTGCCCGATGTGGAAGGCCGTGACAACCTTGGGCAGAAAGGAAGGTCTTGTCCGCAACACAACCTTGTCCGGATGAACAGAGAGGAAAGGTGGAGAAGAAGAAAGAGCCTGGAGCTCACTCAATCTCCTGGCAGAGGTGATGGCAACCAGGAAAGCAGTCTTCAGGGTAAGAAGACGGAGAGGACAGTTATGGAGCGGCTCAAAGGGAGCACACATTAGATAAGTGAGTACAAGATTCAAGTCCCACTGGGGCATCACGAAGGGAACAGGAGGGAACATGTGTGTGATGCCCTTCAGAAATCTATTTACAATGGGGGACTTGAATAAGGAAGGCTGATCAGGTAGCCGTAAGAAAGCGGAAAGAGCAGAAAGGTACCCCTTAAGAGTGCCCAAAGCAGAGCCCTGCTGGGCAAGGGAAAGAAAGAAGAGTAGAACTTCAGAAAGGGGTGCAGAGAGAGGGTCCACAGCTTTTGCTGTGCACCATGCCACAAATCTGTTCCACCTGCAGGCATATACCGACTTTGTGGAGGGACGCCTGGCTGCCAGAATGATATCACAGACTTCGGGAGGCAAGTCAAATGGCCTCAACTGCCGCTGCTCAATCTCCAAGCTTGTAGATGGAGACTGGACAGGTTCGGGTGCAGGACCTTCCCCTGCTGCTGCGACAGAAGGTCGTCCCGAAGAGGCAGACGAATCGGGGGATCGACTGACATGCTGAGTAGCTCAGGATACCAGTATCTTTGTGCCCAGTCCGGAGCCACAAGGATAACCTGGGCCCGGTTGCGCCTGATCTTCTTCAGCACTCAGGGCAAAAGTGGTATAGGCGGAAAGGCGTACAATAGACCGCAACTCCACTCGTGACGAAAAGCGTCTCCGAGCGAGTGCCGCCTTAGAAATTCCAACGCGCAGAACTGATGACATTGCGCGTTCTCTTCTGTGGCGAATAGATCCAACCAAGGCTCTCCCCATTGCTGAAAGAGGCCTTGCGCCACGTCCGAGTTCAGACGCCATTCGTGACCCATCATGCACCGACGGCTGAGTTCGTCCGCCCTGACATTCAGAGAGCCTGCCAGGTGTTGAACCACCAGGGTCACGCCCTGATGTTCCAGCCACTGCCAGAGGCGCAGAGCCTCCTGGCATGGGGTCCACGACCCCACCCGCCTTGTTTGTTGCAGTACCACATGGCGGTGGTGTGGTCTGTGAACGCCTACACTACACTCCCCCGGACAGAGGGGAGGAATGCCTTCAGTGCTAGACGAATCGCCTGCAGCTCCAAAGATATGGAGCCGGGACTCCGCCGGAGACCAGAGGCCTCTGATCTCCTCCTCTCCCATGTGGCCTCCCCAACCCTGGAGGGACGTGTCATTCACAACCACGTGCTCCGGGTGGGGTAGGGAGAGGGATCTGCCACTGACCCAATCGCGGTCCGTGAGCCACCACTGCAGTTGTCTCGCAGTCATGATCGGACAGGTTGCCCTGATGCTAGGCCCACTGAAACCTCAGGTCCCACTGCAGAGCCCGCATCCGCCACCGGGCGTGATGCACCAGAAGGATGCAGGAGGCCATCAGCCCCAGAAGCCGCAGCGTCAACCTGACCGAGACTCGGGATAAAGGCTGAAAGATCAAAATTAGAGCCTGTATATCCCGAACCCACTGTTCGGGAGGGTAAACACGAAACTGCGGCGAGTCGAGAACCGCTCCGATGTAGAGGAGCTGCTGAGAGGGGCACAGGTGCGACTTCGGCACATTGATAGAGAACCCCAGCAAATGCAGGAGGTCGGCCGTAGTCTGGAGGTGGCTGACGACTGTCTGAGGCGAGCCCACCTTCAACAACCAGTCATTTAGGTAGGGGAAGACTGACACTCCTAACCTGCGCAGATGAGCTGCGACCACCACCATCACCTTCGTGAACACCCTTGGGGCGCTGGTAAGGCCGATGGGGAGCACGGTAAACTGAATGTGCTCCTGGCCTACCGTGAACCGCAGGTAACGCCGGTGGGCCGGCAGGACGGGGATGTGGAAATAAGCGTCCTGCAAGTCCAACGCTACTAGCCAGTCTTCTGGGTCCAGGGCAGCTAGGACCTGAGCCAAAGTCAGCATCTTGAACTTCTCCTTCCGGAGGAGGCAGTTGACATTCCGCAGGTCCAAGATAGGGCGTAGGCCCCCTTTGCCCTTCTTGGGTACCAGAAAGTAGTGGGAGTAACATCCACACCCTACTTCTGGCCCAGGAACGCGCTCAATGGCCCCCTTGGCCAAGAGGGCCGTGACTTCCTCTTGCAGAAGTTGCAAGTGATCCCCCGAAACGCGGTGGCATTGCGGTGGCGCCTCGAAGGGGAGGGAGTTGTTCCCTTCGGACGATCTGCAGCACCCACCTGTCCGACGTGATAGTGCGCCAGTGGGAGAGGTGATGGCGAACCCTGCCTCCCACAGGCGTCACATGGGCCTGAAAACTCGGACTAGAAAGGTTTTGAGGCGGGTGCTGTGGAAGGAGGTGTGGACCGGCCTCGCCGTTGTCCCCGACTGCCGCCACGGCGGTTTCCACGGCCGCCACCACGCTGTTGAACATTCTGCGGCGCACGGCTGGCAGCACATGTGGGGGCGCCCCTTCCGTGGCCACGAAAGGAGCGAAAGGCACCCGATTGCTGGCGTGGGACCGAGAGGCCCAAGGACTTGGCCATAGCCCTGGAGTCCTTAAAACGTTCCAGCGCATGGTCTGCCTTGTCGCCGAAGAGGCGACGGCCATTGAACGGCATGTCAAGAAGTGTGGCCTGGACATCGGCCAAGAAGTTGGCGGACCTCAACCAGGCGTGGCGTCGAACCGCCACCGTCGTTGCCATTGCCCTGCCCAGTGAGTCCATGGTATCCAACCCACACCGGATGGAATATTGCACTGCATCTCGGCCCTCCGCAAGGGTTTGGGCGAGTTTAGCCCTGATCTCCTCCAGACATTGCGGCAGCACGTCCGTAACTGCGTCCCACAGAGTGTGGGTGTAGCGGCCCATGAGACAGGCGGTATTGACAGACCGCAGCCCTAAGCTTAGGGACGAGAACACCTTCTTCCCGAACTGTTCATATCTCTTGGATTCCCGGTCGGGTGGGGCCGACAGGAACACGGTCTGGGAATTGGAGGCCTGGATGACCAGGCTCTCGGGGGTGGGATGAGTGGACAAAAAGCAAGGGTCGCCCGGGGCCGGGCGGTAGCGTCTGGCCACGTTCCTATCCACAGGCGGACCTGTGGCGGGCTTGGACCAAGTGCCCACAAGAACGTCACACAAGGCCTCATTGAACGGCAGCAGAGGCTCGCTGGAGCTTGACTGCGGTTTGAAGACCTCAGTGAGGAGGTTAGTCCTCAAGGCCACGACGGGGAGCTCAAGGTGTAAGGCCTTGGCCGCCCTCATCAACACTACACTATATGTAGACCCCTCGTCCGAAGCCACGGTCGGAGGAGAGACAAATCAAGTGTCTGGCGAAGTGTCAATACCACTGGCCTCCCCAAGCTCAAATGTCCAGTCCTGGTGAGACTGGCACTCCAGTGCCAGAGGGTCCTCAGACCCCTCCCAATCTTCCTCGTCACCAGTTTCCTGTAAAACAGGATTAGTAGACGGGGCCTCCTCATGGAAATAAAAATCTCCAAAGGCCGTCGGAAGCGGCGCCCAGCAGCGCTGTTCCGGCGCCAGAGTCGGACCATAGGGAACATTGGGGACGGCGTCCACAGTGGGCGCCGGGGGCGACACCCGTGGGGCCGGCGCCGGTGAGGTCGACAGGCGACGACCCGGATGCGGATCTGGTGAGGTCCTGCGGCGCCGGGACCGAAATCGCCGGCGGCGTCGGGCCGAAGCACCCGATGGCGCCGGGGCCGAAGCACCCGACGGCGCCGGGGCCAAAGCACCCGACCCGCTAGGGCCTCCAGTCGGGACCGTTGGGCCCGGAGGCGCCACGGAACCCGACTGAGGAGGGAGGGATCTCATGGCCATGAGGTACCGCTCGATCTCCTCCGGCGTCGTGCCGTGCCCAGGGACCCGAAGTTGTGGGGCAGGCGGCGACGCTTGCGACTCCCGCGGAGCCGCGTGGGCGGTGTCGCCCGAGCCCCTGGCCGTATCGTGCAAGCGTTGGGGTGGGTCGGTGGAACGATGACATCTCTCCGACCTCTCATGCCTCTTACCTGAGGACTTGGAGTCTGACGACCGGTGTCCACTCCCAGAGCTGCGATGACTCCGACCCCGCGACCTGTCCCTCGACCTCCTGTGGCACCGGTACCGGGACCTGGAGTGGCGCGGGGCCAACTGCCGGAGCTCGAGCCGCTTGCGGGACAGCTCCCGCCTAGCCTTCGACGTCAGGGCCCGGCAGTCGGAGCAGGTGCGGTCATCGTGGTCGAGGCCTAAGCACTTCAGGCACCGACATGGGGGTCCGTAACGACATCAGTCGGTCGCACTTCGAGCAGGGTTTGAACCTGAGATCAAAAAGATCAAAAAGTTCAGTCAAAAAATGACTAGGGGCAGAGCTTCTCCGGATCTGCGCTAGCTGGCGCGGAAGAAAGAAGAACTGACGTCGGCGCGCATGGGCGGCGTCTGGGTGCTCCGACGACGTCATTCCGGCGCTGGCGGCACCGACGACGGACGCGGAGCTGCGGACGGCGCCTGCCGACGCGCAGGGGTATTGCTGCGCAGGGGTTTCCGGATCCAGTCCTACGCCTGGGGATATTCTAAGGTAAGGAATCTATCACTAACGTGTCTCTTTCAGATAATAGAATATCAGATAACAAAAACGTTGCACTTGAGGAATCGATGAGATTGTATAGGTAGAAACAGATAACTAATATTCTCTAGCCCCACCTGCTGGATGTGCCACAGACTTGAGAGGGGTGGCAGTCCTTATCGAAAAAGCAAGGCAGTTCCTAAAAGATCAGACATGAGGGGATCCCATGGGATGTTATGCAGCAGTATTAGGGATGAAAAATATTCCCTATTTTCATCTGACAGTTCAGGGAGCTAAATGTCACGAATTAGTGAGCAATAATCTTCCAGAGAGTATTTCCCTTCTGTACTCTATATCATTTAATAATTAGCGCCAAATTGGTTGGCGACGTTCTGTGGGTCCGTGACTGTCCCAACCCCCTCTACATTGAGCTCAGACACAAGACGACTATCCCACTCCTTCTTATCCAACCATGCAATAAGTTTCCCTGCCTTGTCCCGATGCTCATAGATTCTGTTGTGTGTTTCGCTTCCCTGGGCCCGGGCTCTATCTGTCGCTATGGCCTTGAACTCATCTTGTTTTAACTGAAAGAGATGCAACTTCTCGGGAGTTACTGTAATTTCCAACTCGTTCTCCAGTCTCAATACTTCATCCTCTACTTGTGTCAACTCTTTCCGTTTTTCTTTTTTCTTTACTGATATCAAAGAGAGAGCCTGTCCCCGAATCACCGATTTTGTAGGCTTCCCACAGGGTCTGGGCTGACTCCACTGTACCCTCATTATCAAGGAAATAGTGATCGGTTTCTTGGATTATTTTCTTTTGGGTGCTTAGGTCTCGGAGATACCATGGGTTAATGGGAGCGTTTCTACCTGCCTTCCTATGGCCCAGAACAATGTGCGTCCAGATTGGTGAGTGGTCAGAAATACCTCTACCTAGATGGCGTATTTCCTGAATGTCAAGTGTCAGTACGGCTGGCATGAGTATATAGTCAATACGCGAGAGACTGCGATGGGAGCTCGATAAAAAGGTATATATCAAGTCCTACCCGGATGCGTTCTCCACCCATCTACCAATCCCATGGCCTCAAGGAAGTCAGGCAGCCACTGGTGTGCAGGTCTAATGTCTCGCAGAGGGTGGCGATCCAACACGCCAGATACCACTGAATTAAAATCTCCTCCCAACAGGAGGGGGCCTTTTGGGAAGGACAATAAGATTGCACTCAGGTCTTTAAATGTCTCACTTTGGAAGCCAGGGGGAACATACAACGAAACAAACGTGAACACTCTAGCCTCCCACAGACTAAAAATACCTATGTATCTGCCCCTATTATCTACCCATGTGGACTGCAGTGAAAAATGGAAACAAGTTTTTCAGTGCTATGCCCATTCCCCGCGACCCAGTCGTACATCCAGCATGTCCCACTAACTTATATCCTCCCCTGTTACACCTTACAGCCTTATACATGTTACCAACTAAGTGCGTTTCTTGTAGGAGGATGATATCTGGGGCCTACCATGCGAAGTTTGATTTTATCCCCAAGCCCATTGACATTCCAACTAAGGACCTTAATCCACGTATCCCACTATGAACTAATTTGGACTCATGTTGCAACACTGCTCCTGTTCTGCATTACATTTTGATGGTGTCGATAAAACAATTACAATCCACAGCTGAAAATTCTCAAAACTGAACAACCCTTCCCAACCTCCCACCTCCCTGCACCCCTGCCCTCCGGGCTTCAAACTGCCCATGATCAAACTTGCAGAGTGCCTGTCGCTCACACACGTTAACTAAATGAAGAAAGTAGGGTGCGTAGTGTGTCCCCCCTTTACTGAGATTCCCATTATACATGTCCCCAAATGCCGATCAACGAATAACATGAATTATAAAGGACTCCTTCCCTCTATGAACGATTTGTACTGCCGCTATGATGGCCTCTGGCTCCCACCAATGTCCAATAGTCTCAGCAACTAACATCTATGTCCATTTCGTCCGCTGGCCCATGTCGCCCCCCCCCCCAACTCCATACATTAAACCCGGACAGTTGCATTTCTGGCGTCAGCGGGTCTCCAACCACTCTGCTGCTGCTTGATCAAAGAACCAGGCCCTACCATTGGCATCCACAAGGAGCCTGGTCAGGAAAAGCATAGCGTACTTGTACCCTTTGTCGCGCAGCGTCTTCTTTATCCCAAGGAAGGAACTCCTTTGTCTCTGGGCCATCTGGGTAAAATCTGGAAAGAAAGTGATTTCCGCGTTGTCATATCGGAGCGGAGGTCCTGCTCTGGCATGTTGGAGTATGAAATCTCGATCTCTGAAGTTTAGGACCCTGGCGAGGATAGGGCGCGGAGGGGCTCCCAGTTTCGGACAACCCCCAGGGACTCTATGAGCTCTTTCAATGACAAAAATCTTTCTGAGTCCATTTGGTTGCAAATGTTTAAGAATGAGGTGTTCCACATAGAGATCCGTAGCCTGTCCCTCTGACTTTTCCGGAACCCCCAAAATATGCACATGATTACATTGTAGTCGCTTTTCGTAGTCATCCATCTTGGTTACTGCATACTTCCAGAAAGTTTGTAGTTCTTTAATTTCCGTTCGTAGCTGGGAAGTGTCATCCACTAGACTCGCAGTCATGAGTTCCAACTGTTTGACTTTCTTACTATTTTTGTTCTGGTCTGCCTTGAGCAAGTTGGCTTCCACTGTTATGGCGTCCATCTTAGGCTCCAGCGAGGTCTTGATTCCTGCGATCGCCTCGAGCAGGTCTTTGAACATAGGTTCCTGGTCCGATTCAGGTAGTGCTCCACCACCTTTGCCTGTGGGTGAAGGATCAGGCAGTGATTTTTTGGGGAGGGTGTAGCGGTCGAGTCTATCCTGTTGCACTGGTTTGCTGCCTCTTGACAATGCCATTCTGTCACGGGTTTCCACTTTGGTTGTACCAGCGGGGGGAGAGTGATCTTCCGGCCAGCCAGTTGGGGTAGTCCCTGGGTACCAGGGCTGCCGGACATCACAGGCAATACCACTAGGTTGAACCTGCAGGAAGGGCAGGGCAACGACAACAGCTCCAGAAGGGAGGCCTTCGGAGTTGGGTGTGACTCCCCTCCCATCGGCAGAGATAAAAAACCTGGGGGTGTGGCTTGATCCTTCTCTGAGTTTCAACTGTCATACCAAGAAGGTGGCGGCTTCTTGCTATGGCATCATCAGAGGACTTCGACCCATCCTCAAATTCTTTGATGCACCCACAAGACAGCTGGTGGTCCAAGCATCAGTGCTGTCCAGGCTGGACTATGCCAGCTCCCTACTGGCGGGGGTTAACCAGTCAGAATTTCAGCGGCTCCAGCGGGTTCAAAACGCTGCGGCCCGACTGGTGACAGGTCTGCCTAGGCGGTGCTCTGTGTCCAATGCCCTGCGCTCTCTCCACTGGCTCCCTGTGCAGCAGAGGATTAGATTCAAGGTTCTCTGCCTTGCATTTAAAATCCTCAAGGGTACTTCCCCACAAATCTTGGAGAAACTGCTGATCCCCTATGTCACCTCTCGCACTCTTAGATCGCTAGGCCAGAACTTAGCAGTGGTGCCGCGTTTTAAGTTGAGCAGAATTGGTGGCCGCTCCTTTCGAGTCCTGGCAGCGAGCTGGTGGAATTCTCTTCCTCCACAAATCCGGGCCATCGATGAGCTCCTTCAGTTTAGACGGGCTATCAAGACCTTTTTATTTGTTTAGCTCATCTGTTGTGCCTCTTATCCTTTCTGCCCGCTTTTAATGCTGTGTTGTGTTTACCTTCTCAAAGCGCCAGGACGCCCCTTTGCTGGGGCAGCTGTGCGCGGTACAAATAAAAATAACATAACAAATAACATAACATTTGTTACAGTGCATGACTCACTGTAGGTTGCCAATGTTAGCACTCACTTGAATCACAGTCTCATCAGCCATGAAGTATGACGTTTTTCAGAGAGGTCAGTAATGTTGGCCCCCCCTTTAGCGCCCAACGTCCAGACCCCGCGAAGTCAAACAGTGTGGCCGTATTCCGGATTCTTGACTCACACCCTTTTGATGGTTCAGCGTAGTCAAAGGAATACAATGTCGGGGCCTTCCGCCAGCTAGCGTGGCTCCTCGCCAGAACCCAGGTGTACAGGCCCTCCTATTGCGGTCCACTGCAGGCGGGTCTGAGCAATGTTCGAATTGAGTGTGACTCTCCCCACCGTTGGTCTGTGAGTCTGCAGTACCACTGGTTGTCCCCTCGCAGCTGCACGGGGCCCGGCACAGTCTGGCAGCTGTATCCACTCCGGGGGATTGCTTTGCTAGGAGCACTGGCAAAATGCGGGTGCCTCAGCATGACTTCTGTGACCTCTCCGGCTCCTGTCCCTCCCACCTCAGCCAGGCTCAAGTTGCGGCTAGCTGCCACCAGGCCCGAGGCAATCTTCTGCACCCACTTGCCTCTAGGCTATGGGGCCCGCAACAGCGGATTACAATTAGGCCCAACCTTTTTTTTCCAACCAAGGGACCAATTTCTAACATCACCAGGGACCCTAGCTCCACAGACTGATGAACACCGCTGCGGACCTCAGACGCTCCAGTCCCCGGCATGCGACACCCTCACTGCTTCACCAGGTCTCGGTCACGTTTGCAGGCCGCCAAGTAGAGGTGAGACGCCTCCAGCAGATGCCATCCGGGGGCCAGGGGGGAGACCCACTCCGATCTCCGGTCTCCAAATTTGCTGCCAATCCTCAGCAGGCGCCACCAAAATTCGATGTTCTGGGCCCGCTGAACTCCCACACGGCCGCCGCCTTTATGCAAATCCCCAGCGTACCTTCTCTGTGTAGGCCCCACTCCGTTTGTCAACAGTTGCGGCTCAGCAGTGCACCCGCGGATTCCGCTGCAACAGTATCGGGTTCTTGAAGTTTTCCGATCCAAGAAATCCTGTTTAGGCAAACGGATAACTTCAACGGATAGAAGGGGGAGAAGGGGAGTTACAGAGCTCTGCTAAGCAGCGGCCATCGCGCGCCTCGCAGCTCAGCCATGCCTCCTCCTCCTCTCCCACCTTTAATATTTTTTATTTTTCCCATTGAGACATTGTTTTTACTAAGAGAGCGTACATGCATCCTCAGAGAGCTATTCTTGACAGAACGGGCCCAGAGCAAGGCACTATGTGATACCCATTGGTGATGCTGTTATACAAGCCGGGATGAGTCCTTTCTCTCTGTCGGCAAGCTGGGACTGGTGTGCATCAATCACCTGACATGTTTGTAATTTTCTAAAGACAACACTGTGTTTGTATGCCCTTGGGGCCCACTGATTCCCACTGTGACACCATTTGCCATAGGGAATCTCAAATGCGGATCAGTCTCTTTTCACACTTTTAGGGAAAGTTTTCCCATTAAATATTGGGTGTTAGGGTGCCAGAGGGTAGTGTTACTAGTGTTTGGGGCTACTCTGCTCTCTACTGGCTCAAATCTCCATGGCTGAGCAAGAGTTTCCCAACTTCTAAGAGGAGGTATGTGGTCTTTTACCCCACTGAGGGAGATTTCACTGAAGTTATTGACCTATCTGTTAAAAAGGCAGTCTCTGAGGCTCTCCAACCACTGGGAATACATAAGTGGCAATTACCTATCGCCCTCAGGAAAATCACTCCACGGGTTCCTGAGACCTCTGCATCCTAGATGGTGGAGGGAGCCTCAAGTCAGCCGAAAGGTAAGGCGAAGCTTAAGCGGGAGAAAGCCACTCCCTGCTCAGAGTCCTTTGAATGCATGAGGAATGCCTTTCTAAAAAGTGCACCAAATCTGGGTCCTCTTCTTCCTGCAAGGGAGGTTGGCAAGTCTCTTGACCCCTCCTTGGATGGAGATGTAGTGGATAAGGCCACTTCTGGTGCCTCTGACAAATTCAATGCCAAAAAAGGTCCTAGGCCCCCGGAGCGTCCTACAGCAAGCAACAAGAAACCTAGATGACCTTGATCATTTAAAGTTAGACGGAATCCATCAGAACAGGACTTTTATTAACTAGGAGACTGGATGGGCCAGCATAGTACCGATTTTCCAACCATACTGCAGATTTCTCCAGTTCTAGTGTTGAGCCCAGGTTTTCGAGTACAAGATCCCTCCCTTCAGACTCTCTTCAACCCTATGGGGTGTCACCAATGTACTTCGTCCTGTGGTGGAGTTTTTCAGGGTAAGGGCATAAGGCTGATAATTTACCTCAACAATATTCTTCTAACTGACCAATGCAGGATTTCATGAGAACTCGAATAGAGACCAGGGTCAATCTTTTCCAGGGACTACAATTTATGTTTAATATGGAAAATTCAGAACTGATTCCGACCCACTCCATTACCTTTTTGGAGTTTATCATGAATTTCAGGGCACACAATTTTTGCCGCCCTTACTAGAAAACACTCAATATCAGGAGGGAATTGCAGAAGTCCCTGCTGAAGGACAACATCTTTCTGCAGTCCTTGGGCATGATATTAGGGCTCCTTTCCTCTTCTATTGAGCTGATTTTCACAGGACCTCTCTATTATCGGGCTCTGCAGAGGCTGAAAGTGTTATATCTTCATAGCGGACTTATGAACTCAGAAGTGGTTCCCATCTTTGTTCTGCCCTGGATCTGATTACAGAGTCAGATGCTAGCTGATGGGTCTGAGGAATAAGCTGTGTAGAATTATCTACCAGTAAAGAGAGGCCCTCTGAGAAGGTCATGTTACACACTAATAGTCTGGAGCTCTTTTCTGGGTCCTTCACAATGAAATACTTGACCAAGAACGGAGTTAGCTAATATGTCCTGCTGAAGATAGACCACATCTTTACGGCCAGAAACAACAACCAACTGGCACCAGGCCAAAGATAGTGGTGGAACTGGCCAGGAACTTCTCTCCTTTCTGCCTCATCAGGTAGATTTTGTTGAGGGAAGAATATCTTGTAGGAAGCAAGAACATGGTGGTGGACTGGCAACACATGTCAGTGCTTTTTTAGTACCTTTTGAGTTAAAAACGTTTTTTGTTAACATCCTTGAATTATGCAGGAGAAGATGGACTAGGTAGCAAATGTAGTAAATGTATAATTATGTGGGAAATGCAGCACAATCACATAACTCCAGTGGCCTGCATCATAATTGATTGCATGGAGGATTTACCAGGATAGATTGTCAATCTCTGGACTTTCGAGACAAGCTGTTGGTGTTATCAAGAGTGCATGGGTGGACAGTGCAACCAAAATATACAGATCTGTCTGATGAAGCTAGAGCAGTAGGTGTCTCATTTATACACTGCTTTCGCACATAAAGCACCAGAATACTTACTCCCATCTCCAGGATGTTACACTAGTTCCCAACCATTTTTTTTCTTGTCCTCAGAATGATTTACTATCACTGAAGGAATTTTTGGCCAAGCTCACAATGTTGCTATGCCTGGTTTTATGAAAGTCGAATGTCCGTGCATTGGATTTGCAAAAGGAATACCATGGTTGCCATCTAATGCAGAGCCCAACTACTGCAGCATTAACCATGGCAAGTGAAAGGAAATTGGTTTTACTCTCTCTTTGCTTGCCCATATGTCAAAACTATGCCCAAAAGAAATATAAGTATAAATGCATAAATAGATATATATGGAGCTGCCTTGAGAATGTCGAGTAACTAGCCATTTATTCTGGGGTTAGTGTGTACCTTATTTCCAGCATGCTGCAAGGTAATTTACTTGTCATAATTCTATTCACACTTTCCTTATATCTTATTTGATCCATATATAAAATAACTGCTGAGATATATAGGCTCTTATGAGAATTTGGGTGACTGTCATAGTATTTTTTCTATTTTTATTTCTTTCACACAATGCATGTGTTTATAAAAGCTAATACAAGATGGAGTCTAGCATTTTGACAAAGGCTGTTACACAGCCGAACAGCGTAGATTCGAGTTACTGATATTTTGCTTGAATAAATATCCACTTTTTCACAGCAATTGAGTTCCAAACTGTGCTGTTTCAGTAGAGTTTACTGTGGACATATATATACAAATATACATATATATATATATATATATATATACATATATATATATATATATATATATATATATATATATATATATATATATATATATATATATGTACATTTGTATATATATGTCCACAGTAAACTCTACTGAAACAGCACAGTTTGGAACTCAATTGCTGTGAAAAAGTGGATATATATATATATATATATATGTATATATATATATATATATATATATTTATATATATATATATATATATATTTTTTTTTTATTTCCTAGTGTCTAGTAGGCTTCCCTTTTCCCCAGGGCAGATAGAAATTGCTACATGCACACCAGTATATTTTTTTCTAAAAGAAGACATAATGCCTGGGCATGTTCTGGGGTGGGGATAAATAAATATGCCAGACAAACACTGCCCCAATCCTTCTTTTTTTCCCTATTTCCCCTTGTGTTGTACTGGTCTTTCGCAGCCGAGGGCAGACTGCAGGTAAAACCTCATTCCCCCTCCACCCGGGGACAGAAAACCTTTTTTTCTGGCCGCGGCTCTTGCCCTTGACCTGGAGTGGGGGATCCCTAAAACCAAATCCTTGTGGTCTATTGGCCTCCTCCACTCTAGGAGGATAGCTTGGGGTAAATTATCCAAATCTACCTCCAGGGGATGAGCAAAGATTGGTTTTAAATATTTAAGAGGGGTGCATTTACCTGTGGCCATGGAAGTTGCTCCAACCCCCGCAAAAGTCTTCTCTGGTGGTGTGGTGGGTGTGGGCGTGGTCTGTTTAGAGACCAGATCCTAGCCCAATTCCAAGGAAGCTCTTCCTTTGCAGTCAGAAAAATCTCTGTTACTTGAATGCATCAGAAGGGTTTCCTCTGGGAATGCTAATGACATCAAGTTCGCCAGAGGTATATGCAGAGGACTTGAAAATCACATTCTCCACATTATGTGGACTTACCATGCATATTCCTCACCTGAGGCTTGACATAAAATGTACACATTCCTGGCTTCCATAACAGAAGGTTTCAATTCTATTAACACACAGATGTAATGAATATCTCCATCTGGTATCAGATTAACCTTCAGGGTTTTTCACCACCCTTAGAGAACAACACCACATAAGACACACGTGAGAGTGTTCTAACATTTATTCATCGTTTAAAATAGTTATTTACCAATTATATTATACGTTTCAGAATGCATAATGTGTCACTATTTTACTTTAGGATCGCCAATTGATTCTATATGTGGTACACATATGATGGATGTGTATTGTTATGCTTTTCTCACACTGCTGATTGCAGGTTGTGATCAGAAGCAAGAGTGACGTTCTTACTGGAGGTTAAACACACACATTAAAGGCAGAAAAGAGAAAGGCATGTGTTTTAGTTGTAATCGGACATTATGGAGTGTTATATGTGATTGGCTGATTACAAAATGCTATTGGCATAATTTCCTGGTCTTATTGGAAATGTATTTCTTTCTGAGATGTTGAACATATGGTTTTACTGTTATCTCAAGTCTTGGAGTAGAACTAAAGAAAAAAGAAGTGCATAATACTTGCCTACAAGTCCTTAACGGAACTGAAACATACTGTTACAAAAGCAATGACATGTTATATTCTGCATGTGTGCAGTGATAGTTACACTGAGCTATCTGAGCTTTCCCCTTCCAGAGACTCTTTGCATATTTCCCACATTGGCGGCTAGACCAAGATCTCAACCAGTCACAACTGAGACCTGGCATTGGAAGCAGACGGGTATGCAATATCAAGAATAAGTAATGACAATGACTACATTAAAATAAAAAGAGGATAGAAACCCATGAAGAAAGACTTTAAAAGAAATTCACTGCCAGCACTGCAGCAATAGACGCTTGTTCTTATATTAGATTTAAATCTCCGTAGCTAAATGCACGTTAGGCCTATGTATTTCCGATATTCTGAAGAAAAAAAACGAATTTGCTTGATTTTTTTCTTTTTGAAAGACCTTACTAATATATGCCTTGTGGTAAAGTGTCCCAGATCTGCAGAGATGAAACACTATCTTCTTGCGAGGGAAAATATGCGCATTATTTATTGAAGAATGATTTTCACTAAAAGAACATACCTTCAATTGTTTCAGCGTTGCCACTACAAACTCTCTGTAGCCTTCAAACTCGGTGCAGGGGTTTCCTACCAAGAAAAGTTCCTGAAGATGTATGTTGTGTTTAAGGCTTTCGATACTAGATAGATGTCCAACAAAATTCACTGTTAGGTCAAGTTTTTGAAGTGATTCACATCCTGATAAGGAAAAGAAATATGATGAATATACTTTTGTATGGGTGTTCAGAAATGCAGGTGTGGGTGTGCCTGACTTATTCCGTTGTAGGATGTTTTAGACGTGTTCAGTTGTGTGTATCGATTTCAATTCACGTTGCTTGTGCGAGGTACATGTGTGTCTACTACTCCTACGTGTCTTCGTGAAGAGGGATATTTAATAACATATAAATGCAAGTGTATAACAATTTCGACAATAGGAGTCCAAAGCACAACATTTTCATTCAGAAATGTATTCCTATGGAACATACCATGCTGGAGTTAAAAAAATAATGTAGTTTTTGCCATGTTTATTACCATACTAACATGGTTCAAACAAAATTTCTGTATGCAAAGAATAACAAATTAACTCACCCTCCAAATTCTCAACTATTTCAATGTTATTCAAGGCTAAGTTTAAATATTCCAGCTTCTTTAGTCTGCTTACATTTTCTGGAGAAAAAAAGAACAATATTGCTTGGTAGACAAAAACAAAAGACAGACAGTGAAGACAAGCAATATAAACAAAATCATCCATTCTGAGGCTATTTAGCAACAGGAATGACGGTTTTTCATGACACTGATTTTATTTAACCTTCTGTCTTTTAAAAATACAATCTAACTGATTTGTATCAAGTCCTAAGGTAAAAAGAAAACTATAAAGAAAAAATGTGTTAAATCAAAATTAAACTTTTCTTCTAATATAAAATTAGACGTGTTCAGTGGAAAGACTTTTTAATTGGCATGTAATAGGCATACAGCAGCAAAAAAGTTAAAAGCAAATATCTAGATTTCCATAGAATTCCACAGATTTCCATCTACTAATTATGTGTGTCTAAGAGATTCACCATAATCTCCTGCATCAATCCTGAACCATGACCAAGTTGTATTTCTGCATGCATACTTCACTTCACAGCAATGCTTGTGTTGATTGTTTACATTAGGGACAATACCCAGGAGAACAAGTGATGGAAAAGTACATTAGTGCTTTTTTAGAATAACTTTTTATGCCGCACACAAAATATTTTTCCAGGTAGCAGAAATACCTCATCCTCTTGTGGATATTTAGTTTTCATTACATTTTCAGGGCGCAAATTACTCAATGTTCATTATTACCCACAAGCTTATGATTTGTACGAAGCATTTTGGAATAACATCCTCCACTCCTAAAAGCTTGATAGCCATCCCTAACAGCAGCACTGTGGATAAACTAGCATTATGAGGGGCTGTTAACTGGGTCCCAAAACTACGCCTGCCGTGGTGTGGTACTCAACAGCTCGTCTTTCCTACAAGTCCAAAACCAGATTTCTCCTCAAAAGAACGATGCTGGCCACTCACTCTCCCTCAGTCAGACAGTCTTCCCTCCATATGCGCTATATATGTGCTGCGCACAAAAATGAAAGATCCCTGCTAGGGCTTTCTTAAAACTGTGCTGGCGGGAGTATAATTCTGTATGCCATACCAGTATCATGTGTGAATCACAGATTCAACCTACTGCATCTGTTTCCTTTCTCTCAACTTTTGATTTATCGAAGCACACACTAACTGATACATTACTCATACACCAGCTCCTGAGGTGTTGCTTTTTCATTAATAAATATGATTCATTATAGTTTAGGTGTCTTTTAGTTACTTTCCCAATTTCAGGAGACAGGATCTCAATGTAAATGTGCCTGTTCCAAATCATCAACGTGTTAATTAAAATAAGAGAACGAGAAGGCAGCACATTATTGATTCTGAAAGTGAACCAGCGACAGTTCATGACCACCAGTGCTCCAAGCTCAACACTTTTAACAGCAGACACCTTTGTGAGTTCAGATGTATTTGCAATATTCTAAACTGAGGCTAGCAGTCATCGATGTCATATGGTGTGCTGCTATATGGGAGAGAAAAACTACAGTCCACAATAGGAGATCACACCTAGTGCAGTACCACAGTCTAAGCAAAAGAGGAGCTAACACCTGCCCTTACCATCAACTCCAGGCACTGTCTTGTGTGGACGGCAACGGAACTTTTAGTATAAGGAAAATATTTAATTTAAGATTATCTGCATCTGGGAATTAATTTCGGCTAAACTTGACCTGCACTTGCCCTCTAGCAGAAAATGTTTTGTGAAGGGCACTGTCCTTTGTGTACTTTAGGCATACGTGGTAAGTAGAAGTGTGTCTGACCCAATTTAATCACAAAATATTATGTGGCATGCCTGTACACCATTTTTAAAATAGTATTTGTCGTCTTTATTAAGAGGCATGTGTTATTTTCTTTCCAAATTTCTGGTCAGTGATGTCCTGGTGAGCCACCTGATCAAAAACAGTTCAATTTACACACTAGAAACCGACAAACGTAGCTATGCTAGGCCAAAGCAGAGGGAGAGAAAAAAATATCCAAATGGAGAATGCATTAGGATTCAACTTCACCAACAAATAGAACACAGCTACATTTAGCAATCAGTGCACAATTCGAAATTTGATAAGAATTAAATATTTTGTTTAAAGACTTAAAACATATGCTTTAAACTTAACAACATATGGAAGTTAAGAAAAAATTACTTCTGAAACTAAGAATAGGTAATGCTCATCATTCGAATGAAAAGTAATTGAAAATGTCAATGCTATCATTATGCGATAAAATCATAGTACTTATACATTCATTGCGTTCAGCTTACCTATTTTTGGAATTAGGTTATTTTGTAGATAGAGAATTTTTAAATCTCTACACCATTTGTCAATATATTCTATCCTTTCTATTTCTTGTTGGTGAAGAGAGATTTCTTCCAGTGAAAAAATTTCACAGTTGTTATGTTCAGCGCGGCGCCTTAGAAGATCTTCTGTGACTGAAAGAAACAGATTTAAATTCTATCAGTAAACCATTTAAACTGCTTCATTTCTTCCTTTCAGCTATCATATATGCCCTATTGCAGTATCTTTTTTTTAACAATTTTCAGGGCTTAAGCCCTACTCAAATGCAAACTAATAAGGCAGCTGTTACTGTAAATTACATATCCTGACAGTTTTTCTAATCACAAATGCCAACTGAGATGGAAAGGTGCAACTATGGGTTGAAGGGGGAATGGAATGTGGTACTGTCAGTAGTGAACATCCAAATGTCATACCTTTGCAAGCAGTCAAATATTTTCACTGCCTTTCCCCACAATCACTGCACTTCTTTACTAACGCCTACTACAAGAGTCTTGGAGAGACACAGCAGCACCCCTATTTTTTCTGACGTTGTAGAAAAAGGGATTTTTCCATACTGAATCTATTTAAAGAAACAAAGAGGGAAAACTGGGAACTGTACGTTAACTCCAATGTTGTGCCAACGGATCTTATGACGTGTGGACATTCCTGTTTTAGGAACAGAGCAGACTGGCATACCCCACGGTCCTTACTTCTGTGAATCAACAAAATTAGTAAAACTACACAAAATGTTTACACACTGACAGACTTACTCATTGTTTTGTGACTAAGAGATTGGTCATAAAAGGAGTGCAACATTTTTAATTCTTTGAATCAATATTAAGCAAACATCTTATAACCTATCAAATAAAATGGTTCAGGAGAGTTTCAAAACATCCAACAGATTCCCCATATGAAATGCAATCAAAGAAAAGGTAATCAATGACAGATGAGTTATTCCATTAGTGTTGCATAATTTAGTGCTTCATGCACTTATAGCTCATATTTACTGATTATAAGATAACCATATTAATCTGTGTGCACCCTATTAATATATACTGTCAGTAGGTGTCTGCATTTACTTGTAGTGAGAGCCACATAGGTAATCATAGTTTAATCAATGTATTTACTCATGTTAACTGTACCAGTTTGGTCACCATATTTTCCCCCATAATATTGAACAGACTTGTACTTATGCCTCAGCCACTCAAATTGTTTATTTAGTGAATGCATTGCAAGTTTCAAGTTCTTCTCTCCTCTGCAGGTGTAGTATCAAGAAGTGCTCATCAGTTAAAATAGGGCTTTGTTTATTGTTGGAAACTGTTTGATTGAAATTTGGCCCTGGACATGAAGTGTGTGGAGATGGGAGAGTGCTTCCTGTACCAGGCAGACCGAACTTTTGCTAATTTCAAGTCTGTGCACTGTGCAGTTGTGTACCTCTTTGTCTGACCATGGGAACCTGAGGACTCTACCTGCTCCCAGAGAACATCATCTCCTGATTGGACCGTCCAGAGGGAGTTGGTGAGAAGAAGCTCCCAGAATCTTCAATTGTGTATTAATTGTGTGTTCTTTAGAATAGTTTAGCAGATCCCATTCTGACTTCGCTGGTAGAAGACCTTTCTCAGACTCTGCGGATTCCCCTGCCCAGGGAATCAAGCTTTATGCTTGAGTACCCCTGCCTTCCTCTCGAACCTTAATTTGGTTGCTCTGAATTTCCGTCACTTTCGATGTTTTGTTTAGAGTAGGAAAATTCATTCATGGAACCAATTAACATTATATTTTGAGTACTCTAAATTGTTATAATTTGCATCTTTTGCTTTATAATATACAAATTCAGACTGCAAAACTATATTGATATTCATAGTTTTTGGATAAATTGACTTACCAAATGACTGATTGGTAAGGTTTACAAATTTTGCTAATAAAACCTTCATGGTTTGCACATCCTTGTTTCTGTTGTTTTTGTGGAGTCAAATCGTTTCCACTGTCATTGAAATGTGTTGCTGATGCTAGCTCCTTTCATACGCTTTCAGTTGACAACCAAAAGTCCATACGACCAGTGCAGACTCCTGTATAATGACTATAGTAGCACGTTCAGATATAAGGAGATCTGCTGCATCAGCATCCATCGCCCACAACTTTCCAATTAGCTAATAATAATCACATAAACTTAGCTCATCCCTCACACTCCAGTTATGCCTTATCTTAACTCTAAGTAAACAGAAGCATGATGATTTGAAAAAGATCCAAGTTAGGCCCCACAGTGCTCTCAAACCCATAGCCCAATCCATTTTCGAAGAATTTTTTTTTAGATTCCCTCACAGACCATAATGGCAGAGAAAGCTAATAAGAGTTGGGCACACTAATCTGCCTTTCTGCCATGAGCACCTTTTCATTCAGGTGTGTGCTACCATGATTCGAAATTAAATTAAACATCAGCATCTGCATCTCTTGTAGCTCTTGTTAGATCGGTAATACTCAGGCTGGTCTTTTCCAAACTTTTTGCCTCTCATTTTTGCTGATTATCTTTGTTGGCCTTATGACTCAGAGCACTTTACCACTGCTAACCAGTGCTAAAGTGCATGTGCTTCTCTCCTAAACATGACAACACTGGTGTAAATCTGATTGGCATATTGTTTGTACTGGCAAGTTCCTTGT
Organism: Lissotriton vulgaris; assembly: GCF_964263255.1. Lineage (NCBI taxonomy): Eukaryota > Metazoa > Chordata > Amphibia > Caudata > Salamandridae > Lissotriton > Lissotriton vulgaris. The sequence goes on from NC_141691.1 coordinate 1,904,752,122, forward strand.
AAAGTGGTATACCATATACCCAGGGTCTGTATTTCAAATACTACTAGTAGGCCTGCAGCACTATCTGTCACCCTTGGTCTCTTACACAATTTGCATTCTTTAAGTTCTTTAGAGACAGTCAATCGTGGTGAGCGGGGCGGGGCCATCTAGCTGTTCTAGGACAATTCATGCCGGTTGCAGCGGGGGGTGGGAACTAGAGGTAACGCTGCCGCTTTGAGCATTGTTCATTTAAATATTGTCTGTGTTTTAAACTTGCTTTCAACTGTTTTAGTAATTGCACAACAGTGTATTGAGTTTGATTTGCTCACGCTTTTAATACTCGCATAGCCGCATTTCTATCTGTCTCCCTCGGCCCCTAACGCCAGTCGCATTCTATAAGCTCTTTAGGGGCAGCCAATCACGGTGGGCGGGCCATCTAGCTGTTCCCGGACATTTAATGCTGATTGCTGTGCGGGAGTGTAGTGGACAAGCACAGCGGGTATGCCAACAGCACACCTAATAAAAGCCAAAGGCAAGCCGGTGTGAGCCCGTCCACGCCGGTCTGTGGCGAGGGACAAGCCACCATGCCCAATTTTTAATTTACTCTGGTTCTCAACAATACTCTAAAGACTACTTACTTAACCCTGAGACTCAAGCTAGACTCACTGACATGGGGATCATGAACCCCAGGAATAATCGGCCGGAACTTAACTTACCTCTTCTTATGGGTAACCCCACACGGAAGACGTACACTCATGAACATAGTGCCCATGAAGCTAACTTTGATTTATCTGAACACTCAGTGCATTATGAAACATCAATTGGAAATATTTCATCTTTTAGACTCCATCAAACCAGATATATTCCTGCTTATGGAAACGTGGCTCAACCAGGAGTCCATCTCAGACATTCTTGCTGCTCTTCCCAGCCACTATTACATTATTCAGGCCAATCGGCCTCTAGGGAAAAATAGGGTGGGGGTGGGGGGGGAGGGAGAGGGGGGGGGAATAGCGGCCATAATTTGGCATTAGTTAAAGTTAACTACCCTAACAGCAATAGACATCGCTTTTGTGGACTGTTTAGTCCTCAAACTTTAATCCCTTTCCACATCCTTGATTTGTGTATTGCTGTACAGACCCCCTCACAACATGTCTCTCTTTTCCCAATCATTGGCGGAACAAATGCCTCATGACAAAATATTGTTAATTGGGGGCTTTAACTATTGGGCCAATAAAGAATTGGGTGGCCCACACTCAACAGAAAGGACCAACCTCCTCAATGGGCTAAATTTCACACATGTGACTATGTCCCCTCATATAAAAGGTCATATTCTTGACCAAATTCGGACCACCAATCTTATTGTGTCCAATCTGGTGGGTATCCCCCTGCACTTGACCTGAACCTTTTTTTCTTGAACTTCTCCCTCAACAATTTGCTCAGAGCTAAAACCTCTGTCAAAACGAGTCTGATGACACGGTCTTGGAACCATATTAATATCAGTACCTTCTGTAAATCGTTATAATCCGCCTTACGTATACATCAGACCTCTATTAATCTAAGTGAAGAAAACATTAGATCCTGGATGACAGATGCCAGTAACACCTTTGCCCCCCTGAGGAAAGTTAATATGGTTAGGAGTCATGATGCACAGAGGTGTTTCTCTGATGACTTGAAAACTCACAAATTGACTTTACGCCAGGTTGAACGCACTTGGAGACTGAAAAACAGTCCTGATAAAAAAGATATTTTTCAAACTCAACTTAAGCATTATAGAAAATCTATTCTTCGAACTAAAGCAGCTTACTTCTCGAACAAGATTCTGAAATCTACAAATAAATCTAAAGATATATTTGCGATTGTGAATGAGCTGTCCAACCCTGAAAGAATCACTTCTAAGATAGCACCTACCCAGGCACTGTGTGATTCATTGACTATCTGTTTAATCAATAAAATCAGTTCCATCAAAGATAATACTTTTGATAACCCACCCTCTGATAAACAGGATGTGACGCCCAGGAAACATTACTCGTTACACCAGTTTCCTGCTATTAGCAAACAATCCCTCCCGGACCGGTTAGCCAAAGTGAAATCAGGCTCTCTGGCTGACAGTTGCCCCCACATATTTTAAGAGAAATATTGCTAGCATGCCCTGAGCCAGCCATATAAAAAGAAGTTTTAAAAAAGATATTCATATTTCTACTTTTATTAACCGGATTTTTGTCATTGTGTTCTAATTTTGCTCAGATAAATATTCTCTATTTTTAAACTTGTGTGGAGTCTTGCGTGGTGTATTCATTGTGTTACTGTGTGAGTGTGTTGCACAAATACTTTACACATTGCCTTTGTAGTTAAGCTTGACTGATCTGTGTGAAGCTGCCCAAGGGTGAGCACAGGTTATCTTATTGTGTATCTAGCTTACCCTGACTAGAATGGTGGTTCCTGCCTGGGCTGTATGTAAACATCAGACAACTAGGAATCCCATTTCTAACAGCTTTAACTAGGATTGGAACTAGGAGGAATTGAGTGAAACATAAGTGTTTTAAGTGTTGGCTAATTTGGAGCATATCACCCTTACACAGAGCCACATTAGATGTATTCTCCAAGACGTGTTAGTCCTTTGTCAGGACTGAGAAGTGTTGCAGCCCTACGAAGCGCAGAGCTTTCTGTTTGTTTATCGAGCTCAGCCATCCATTCCTCAGGTATTCAGTGTATCACACTTTGTGGCAGACTGAGCTATTGCTTCTGCTATATAGATTTTGTAAATAGGAGCATAAAACGTTGCATGTGTGCTTCTGGGCCTTAATAAAACCATTGTCAACAGTTTCACGATGAACAGTCTATAGTTGTTTCCTCAGTCACATGGCTAATATGTTATGAGCCTTATTTCCTTTGTCATAGAAGGATTTTTGAGGCATACGTGACACTAATTAGGCTCTGTGAGAAAAGTGGTTAACTGCTCCTTCCCAAATTCAATAGGTCTACGGCTTGCCTGAAAAGGTTCCTGTTGGTTGACCCTCTCAACTACCAGCAATTCCAATATGAGATAGCACTAGCTGCTATTGCTCGCTCTCTCATAGTGGCCTCAAATGCTTCCCAAGTTATTGCAGAGATGTGTATGAGGCTTTATTTTTATCAAAGAATTCCATAACTTCACGTATCCGTTCCGCACTGTAGTCTAGAACCCCAAACAGGTAATATTAAAAGTGACACACCTTTTAGTCTTTGTGCCCCAACATCTCCATTGTGAGGTGAGCATGATTAGAACTGAAATGTCACAAATTCTAGCATCCTGCAGCTTCACTGCTAGAGGCTTAGATGCAAAAAGGTAATTGATACACAAATAGGAATTGAATACAATGTATATTCGGATAGAATCTCCATGTGAACACAAGTCGTTGATACTCAATTATTGCCCTAAATTCCCGAGATATTGTCTTACTAGTGTGGTTTGCCTGCCTTGCATGAACTAGGAAGGGCTACTACACTAAGTGAGCAGTCACTCCCCACTACTAGCTCCCATCCTTTCCTGTACAAGGTCCCTCAACATGGATTTCAGGACACCCTCTGGTTCTGCGGTGCATATTGTCAAGGGTGTAGCAAGTCCCTTAATGTATAGTTGCAATAGGATGGATTGCACGCTCTGGACTCCTACTCTGTGCAGGGGCCTCTGAGGTTTTTTATTATAAGATAGCAACACTTGCAGTCTTGAAACTGGCAGAAGCTTAATTTTCTGTGGTGATATAGTGTTGGATGACTTAAATATGAAATGTTTATTTTTAGAGTAAGATATGCGGCACGAGAACTGGCAGAAGCTTAATTTTCTGTGGTGAAAACCTATGCTTCATTATGAACAGATCATAGCTCAAGAGGGGCATCTCCTAGAGGAAGATTTAGGGGACAATGTTTTGGCAAGGCCCGGAGGCCAATATTATGTAGTAATCCGTTATAACTCCTCACACAGCAGCAACAAGAAATAGCAAGAATTCGAATTAGAACATCTTCCAAAAATCTAGAACGTCGAAAATGCATAAGAACACAACACCAGCAGCCATCTGTCGTACATGTTGTAATTGTTGTTGATGCAGTGAGCTATGTTTCGTAGTATGTTTTCCTTTTCCATGATCTGACATCACCCAGTGTCACCATGGAATGTTCAATACATATTTACATGACGTCACTGTAACTGTTTGACAGATGACAGCAGACTCCCGTGGTGACTGTTGTTCCTATTCCCGCTCCCTGCGGGCCTTTTGTAGTATTATAAATAAAGTAACTAGTAACAACAGTTCTTGGTTTGTCGTGCTGTTACGCTACAATTGGCGACGAGGACTGGTGACATAAGGGCCTGCGGATACTATCGGAAGATCTACGAGTTTGATTGATGAAGCTTGTGATCCAGTTAAGGAGCGTGTAGAGGAAAAAGGACTGATGAAAATAAAAGTCACACGGAGTAAGTACACCGTGATGTATGGCAAGCGCTGACCGAAAGGAGAGCTCTTCTGAATGAAAGTAATTGATAAAGGAGTCGGAAGCGCGTAAACTACTGCATTGGAATCCAAATAAATGTGAAAACGAATCTACGTGTGCGCATAGAGCAAGCTTGGCTGAGTGAAATGAGTAAAGGCTGAAGCACTTCGGGAGAAGTAGATGTAGCTGTGAAACCGGCTTTGTTTCCACCTCAAAATTTGGCGCGCTTCCCTGTCAGAGCTACAGCTGAAGGCGCAGTCAGTCACCTCAGCTGTGTCGCGTGAAGCATGCCGGGAGTGTAAGCTTATTGGACCGTGGCAACACACGTCATCGTACGTGTGCTGCGTGCGGCCATTTTTGAAATTGATTTGTGCCTCAATGTAAACAAATACGAGGCGGTCAGCACTCGTTAAGGAAACATCGCGCTGGAATAAGATACATTTCGGAAGATAAAAATAAAAGACTCAAGTAAGCCAACTAATTAAAAAACGGATAAAGAACATAGAAAATAAGAAAGTATAGAAGCAAAAGAAAAAGCAGAAAGACTGATCTAAGGGAAATAATATAGAAATCTGTGCAAAACATGGCAGAATGCAATAACATATGTGCACCTCCTCGATTCCTAGATGAGCCTGGAAAACCCACAATGAAGTGGAAGAAGTGGATAAGGGCATTTGAAAATTACATTGTATCAATTGATGGAAAAGCATTTGATGCTGAAAGGAAATGTTCACTGTTGTTTGGGCTATTAGGTAAAGCAGGTCAGGATATTTTTGACAGCATGCCCGAATATGAGAGTCCACCAGGAACATTTGTACCTCTGAATGAATATCAAGAAGCATTGAAAAGATTAGAAAAACAATTCGATGAGGAAAATAATATTATGGTTGCAAGACATGAGTTTGCTCTAAGAAAACAACAAGAAGGGGAAACGGTCGATGAATACATTGCATGTTTGAGAATTCTAGCCGTAGAATGTGAATATGAAGAGATGACAGATGTGTACATAAGAGATCAGATCGTTTTCTATTGCTATTCGAAAAAGGTGCAAGAAAGATTGTTGGCGTGAAAAAGGCCAACCTTACAAGAAGTCATAGATATTGCTAGGGGGATCGAGAGATCACTAGTATCTACCAAAGCATTATCAATAGCAGGAAATAACACTAATGTATTTTATTTGCAGGAAAAGAGGAAGGGTGATGGTAAGACATACGAGAAAAATGTGGGTGAAAGAAAGGTAGGAGGTAAGCAATTAAGCTGTTTCAGATGTGGATCTAATGAGCATTTAGCTGATTACAAGAATTGTCCTGCAGTTGGTAAAAAGTGCATCAAATGTAAAAAGTATGGTCATTATTCTACCTTATGTAAAACTAAAAGGATGAGTAATAGCATGAACATAAACACTGTAGGGGATATTGACGAAGAAATGTGTTCAAACATTGTTCTATATGTTGAGATGGAGGAGGGTAGAATAAAGGGTCCTGTCGGTGATGTGAAAATAGGCGAAGTTGAGCTAAAATTCACTGCAGATTCAGGAGCACCCATAATAACCATCTCAGATGTCCTTTTCGAGGAAAAATGGCAGAATGTTAAGCTAGAGGAATCCGATGTTAACCCCAAAGCCTTTGGGGAGAAAGAAATAAATATGTTAGGATATTTCAATGACACTGTGAGTTTCAGGGTAAGAGTAATCGAGACAAAAATTTATGTAGCTGAAAAAAGGAGGATATTAGTGGGGTGGAGAGATCTAGCCCAGCTAGGCGTCATATTGGTGCCTGGAGCCAAAGACCCGATTATCTTGAGAGAGGAATGGGTGAATAGTATAAGCATAGAGGTGGATAAAGTAGACTTGACAGCCACACTTGAAAAACATAAAGAGGTGTTTAAAAATGAAATAGGTTGCGTAAAAGGTTTTAGCCATGACATTAAGTTGAAAGAAGGTGCAATACCATGTAAGCATAAAGTAAGAACCATACCATTGTCTATAAGGAAAGAATTGAAGGAAGTACTTGAGAAATTGATGAAAGAATGAGTAATTGAGGAAGCAGAAGAGTCTGAGTGGGTTTCTGCTATTGTTGTGTCAAAGAAAAAAAAACAGGGGACATCAGGTTGTGTGTGGACCTGAGGTTGTTAAATAAAAACATAATTGTAAACTGTCATCCACTACCAAAAATTCAAGACATACCTCAGTCAATATCAGGTTCTAAATTCTTCTCACTGATTGACTTAAGAGCTGCATATCATCAGGTCTGTTTGTCTGAAAGGTCTAAAAAACTAACCACTTTCATCACGCCATTCGGAGCATTTAGATATGTGCGGCTACCATTCGGATTGGCGTCCTCTTCAGGTGTCTTTCAAAAACTCATGGACGTCCTGTTTGGGGAAATGAAAGGGGTAGAAGCCTTTAAGGACGACATCCTTTTGCATTCAGAGACAGAACAAGATCACATAAAGTTGATTGGAAAAGTGTTGGATGTACTAAAAATGAAAGGTATGACTGTCTCAAAGGACAAGTGCAGGTTTATGACAAAAGAGATTGAGTACCTGGGGCATGTCTTGACAGCAGAAGGCATCTTGCCAAAAGATGATTTGGTACATGCAATAAGGGAGGCCCCGGAACCCAAAAACAAGGAGACCCTCAAATCACTCCTTGGCCTCAGTGAATATTATGCTAAGTTCATACAGAAGTATGCGGAAAAAGTGGAACCTCTCAGAAGACTATTAAAAAAGAATGTAGTGTTTAAGTGGACTAATGAGCAGGAACAAGCCTTCAAAACGGTCAAAGAAGAAATAGCAAGTGCACCCGCATTAAAACCCTATGACCCGTTATTGGAAAACATTGTAACTGTGGATGCAAGTAGTGATGGAATTGGTGCTGTGTTCTGTCAGAAGAAAGGAAATGAAGAGAACACAATTGCTTTCATTTCTAGGAAGCTAAATGAGACAGAGGTCAATTACAGCGCGATTGAACGTGAAACTTTGGCATGTGTATGGGCGGTGCACAAACTAAAGGACTATCTATGGGGAAAAAGCTTCACCCTAGTAACCGACCACAAGCCATTGATATACATGATGGACAGCAAAGGTCGAGGTAACGGAAATGCAAGCTCTAGACTGATAAGGTTGATGTCAAAACTTCAAGAATTCAATTTCAAAATTGAGCATATAAAAGGGGGCAAAAACAGTAGAGCGGATTGCTTGTCACGTTTGCCTGTACGGAATCAAAAAGAAGAAGAGCAGGATGACACAGAATGCGTGGTGGCTCTAATTGATGCTACAATAATATGTGAAGGGTCGATCACAGACAAAGAATGGCAGGAGAGTATGGCTAAAGACACTACTCTAGCAAAAGTAACCACAAATGTGCAAACAAAATGGCCGCATGTAAGGAATCTCCAAAAGGAACTTAGAAACTACCAGAAGGTGAGCGATGAACTAACTTTGGAAAATGGTTTCTTAAAAAGAGGTGAAGTTTTCGTGCCGCCATATGATCTCAGACAAAAAAATATAAAGCTGGCCCACAGAGGACATCCAGGTACCACTGCCACAAAGAATATTCTAAGGATGCATTATTGGTGGCCAGGGGTAGATAGCGAGATAAGAAGCTATGTAGATAAATGCAAGCAATGCTTAAGGTCGGATAAACATTGGAGGGTTGAGAAGAATGAATTGCAAATGGTGGAAATCCCAGAAGGACCTTGGGCCAAAATAGCGATAGACTTTGCAGGACCATTCAACATATTGACAAATGAATGCAAGTACTTAATAGTCTTGACAGATTACTATTCAAAATGGGTGTGCTACAAATTTGTGAGCGTGGTTACCACAGAAGTGGTCATAAAGTTTTTGAAAAAAATATTTGACAGTGAGGGTCAACCAAAGGTCCTAGTGTCAGACAATGGATCGCAATTAGTGTCACGAGTGATGATTGAGTTCTTAGAAAGATCTGGAATTGCACAGGAAAAAACACCACTGTACAGCCCAAAGAGCAACGGCCAAGTAGAAAGAATGAACAGGTTCTTTAAAGAAGGGATTCAAATGGCCATTGCAAATGACATGGATGTAAAAGAATTCATTAGAGTGAAAATTAATGCATACAACAATACGCCAAAAGAAGCAACTGGATATACCCCATTTTACTTGATGAGAGGAAGAGCATGTAACAACATCATAACACCAAAAATAGGTGGATGGAAAGGAACGGAAATTGAGGCGAGAGAAATATGTGAGAATGAGCTCAAAGTGAAAGAGAACATTGAAAAGAAACAGATGAAAAACAAAGAATACTCTGATAGGGTAAACAGGGTAAAAGACAAACGTGTAACACCTGGAGATTGGGTGTTGGTAAAGAAGCCAGGTTTGGTGAGTAAGGGAGAAACAAGGTTCAGTAAACCCATGAAGATCAGTAAAGCATCAAGTAGTGCGGTGTACATAAAAGGCGAAGGATGGCGCAGTAAAGACGATGTGGTAAAGCTCAAACAAGGGCAAGAAAAGATAATAATGAGAAATGTAGAAAGTGGAGAAGCGAGCCTTGATGATAGCGTGCTCGAATGGGAAGACATATCTGGTAGTCTAAAGCAGTCGCATTCTGACGCCAGCCCAAGATATTCTTTGACACTAGGAGGAAGTTCAAGGAGTTCCACTGCTGAAAGTGGGGACACGGTTCTGGACCAGGAAGGCTCTATGGAAGACCCCTGTATAAAGGGAACTAGTTCGCTTGCAACACGCACGAGAGACACTGAAATTGAGCATACAGGGGGTTTGTCTTCCAGAGGGGGTAGAGTTATCAACTTGCCCGAAAGGTTTAAAGACTACGTTATGGAGTAGAATTTCAAAATGTGTTTTCTGATGGGGAAAGGGAGATGTTGTACATGTTGTAATTGTTGTTGATGCAGTGAGCTATGTTTCGTAGTATGTTTTCCTTTTCCATGATCTGACATCACCCAGTGTCACCTTGGAATGTTCAATACATATTTATAAGACGTCACTGTAACTGTTTGACAGATGACAGCCGACTCCCGTGGTGACTGTTGTTCCTATTCCCGCTCCCTGCGGGCCCTTTGTAGTATTATAAATAAAGTAACTAGTGACAACACTTCTTGGTTTGTCGTGCTGTTACGCTACACCATCTTCCTTCTTTTGTTGCAGCTCACGGAGAGATAAGAACATTCATGCTAATGTCCTTTATAATTTAACTGGGGCTCTAATTTAATTCATTTTAATAGGGTTATATAGTGCTGGATGACTTAAATATGAAATGTTTATTTTTAGAATAAGATATGCCGCACAAGAAATAGTATATTTATCAGAAGTTTGTATAAAAGTAATTACAGTTGGTTATGATTATTTTTTAGCGAGTAGATGGCTTTGTACGCGAAGGATGATTAACTTGGTTTGAGGTTTATTACGGAATACATAATACATAAGGAATTTATGAAATAAGTTTCCTACTGTTTTTCGGTTGAATTGCACGAGCTGAGTATTCAGGCCTTGAGGAGATCGCGAGGCAGAGCGCAGAGATTATGACGTGTAAGAGCGCGCTTGGGAAGCGTGAGCATGTATTTGAGTTTACACGGCACGTGATGTGGGATTTTACTTCAGCGTGAATACTTCACTGCTGGGGTATTTGTTAGGTAAGATCGGGCCGCCGTATGCCTGACTAACGTATGGCTGCAATTTTGTTGAATTTGTATATGAACAAGTTTTAAAAAGGGACTCCATATTTTGGGAAACATGAATAAAACGGATTAGGAGTTCGTTGAGGGGCCACTGCGGTTTTTTGACAGGAGCGTTGGAGAGTAGTTGACTTTTACGAGTCATAGCGAAGTTAAGAGATACTTGGAAGAAAAGTATTTATACATTGAGAGAATAGTTTTATTTCATTGAGTAGCTGAAGTTGTACTGTTTTAGGAGTTATTTGGGAATTAAAAGGATGGAGCAAAATGAGGGATCTGTTTTTGAGGATAGGTTTAAAGTTTACATGGATAGGATGTTTGGGAAGTTGTCTGTTAATTTAGAGAGGAAAATAGAGAGCAATGTGGAGAAGAATTTGAATGAGCAGAGTAGCAGAGTAGCCTGTTGAAGAGGAGGTATTTTGGTCTACCGAGGAGGTAGAATTTGTTGCGGGTAGCTAAAATCAGGCTAATTTCAAGAGGAAGGAAAAGAATAATAATAAGGAAAAGATTATGGAAAAGGAAGGTAAGGAACGTAAGGTTCTTGGTGATGAGAAGGCTATTAAGGCCAAAGAAGTCGCTATAAAGGCGAGGAAAAGAAGCCACAGTGTGGTGGCGTGTGACTCCTCCTCAACAAGTGGGGATGTGAAACTGACATGTTCTACAACTTTTGAGGATAGTGATAATGAGGAGTTGTGAGGAAAAGGAGGAAAAGGGATGTAGAACAGATTAAAGTGGAATTAGAGGATTTTGTGGATCCCATGGGTGAAGAGGTGTTCGACCCTTTGTTGATACAACATCCCTTATCGCCACAATGGATGCCAGCTGTACACGTGGCAAAATATATTTCCTATTGGATTAGTAGGGAAATTTCCAAGGAAGTGAAAACCAGGTTATGGTCAGAATGTCCAAGGCCTAGTTTAGAAACTTTGGTGGCTTATACACCTGAACTGGATACCAAGATGATGTGTTTCTTGAACAAAATCAGGAAGAGACCCAAGAAGAGGTTTAGACAAAGATTTAAAAGGGAGTCAAGATAGATTACTTGATATACTTGGGCCTTTGGAGAAGGTTTTTGATTTGTGCGAAGACGCACACACTGGAAATAGAGGTGTTGATGTGGATGAAATGCGCCAATAGGTGCATCAGGCGATCTGCCTTATCGGGCAATGCAAATGCTGTGCTGTGCATTGAGAGAAGGAAAAGTATTCTAATGAAGATTGATCCGAAGTTAGCGGAGCAGGCAAGTAAAGAGGTTGGTGAAAGAAGTAGAGTAGAGTAGAGTAGAGTTTGTTAAAGATTTCTCAAAGTACGTGGGTACTTTCAACTCATTACAAAAGGCCCAAAGAGATATTAAAAAGGTTTTTGGAACAGCCGGGAGGATGCGGGGTCGATTACATGGCCACGGGTAAGGAATCACTCGAGGTTAGTTTTCGAGGTATTCAGACCCTACAATTATGGTCATGGATATGGAAATGGTTCAAGGTTTGAGCATGGCGGATTCTATCCGCAGAGACAAAGATCGAAAGGCAGTACCTCACGATCAGAAAGGAGAGGCATAGCTTCCTCAGGTAAGGCAATGCAGAGTCCCTAGCATCACAGGAAGTAAGAGCATTGGAAGAGAAAGGTGCAATAGAACCTGCAAAATATGTTCCAGGGTGTTTTGTAAGCAGCATTTTTCTGGTGGAGAAATAAGACAAACGTATGAGGCAGGTTATAAATTTGGGAGAGCTGAACGACTGGGTGTTTTACAATGACTTCAAAATGGAGGGCATACACATGTTAAGAGATTTGTTAAGAGCGGGAGCTTGGATGACAAGGTTGGATCTGAAGGATGCTTATCTGACAGTTCCAATGTGTGTCGAGCAGAGGGATTATCTCCAGTTCTGGTAGAACGGAAAGAGATGAAGGTTCAAGAGTCTTCCATTCAGTCTGACGTCGACTCGGTGGTGTTTTAGGAAGGGGATGAAACCTATTGTGGGTTGGTAGAGGTCAAGTGGTATTCGGATGATTGCATACCTGGGCGATATATTGATAATGGCAGAGGAAAAGTGTTGGCTTTGGAGCAGACAAAGTTTGCGATATAAGTTTTGGAGGACTTGGGGTTTGTGGTAAACAGGGAGAAATCATGTGTGTTTCCAGCACAGGAAATACAATTTTTAGGTTTCCAGATACAGACCTTGGAGTGTTTATTGAACTTACCGATGGACAAGGTGAAGAAGATTCAAAAAGAGGTGAAGAGAGTAAAGGAGGCGGAATGTATAACTTTGCATCAGTTGGCGAGGTTGCTGAGTTTGCGGTCAGCGTCGATTCAGGTAATTTTTCCTGCGCCTCTCCATTACAGAGCGTTACAGAGGTTAAAGGCGTATCATTTGTGGCAGGGAGTGAAGTGTTCTCAGAAATTGAGAATGAATCAGGAGACACAGGAGGAGTTAGAATGCTGGTTGATGAGTTTGGAGACTTGGTATGGGTGAGCAATTTTTTGGGGAAAACCACAGATGGTGATAGAATCGGATGCAAGTTTGAATGGATGGGGTGCGGCTTGTGGATAAGTAACGACAGGAGGTCTTTGGTCCCTGGAGGAAAAGAAATTACAGATAAATTGTTTGGAACTTCTAGCCGGATTCTTTGCAATAAGGAGTTTTCTGAAGGGGAAAGTGAAATGTTGCGTACTTTTGAAGATGGACAGCATTTCGGCGAATCGGTATGTGAACAAGTTAGGTGGAGCACGTCCGCGAGGTTTAGCAGAGTTAGTGAAGGAGTTTTGGAGGTTCTGCATGGACAGAGAAATTATGGTCCAGGCACAGTACATTCCAGGGAAGAGCAATGTGGAAGCAGATTGGAGTTCGAGATATTTGAGGGATGTAAGCAATTGGAGACTTAACAGGGAAGTGTTTCTGAGACTTTGGGAGAGGTGGGGTCCATTGGAGATGGACATGTTTGCGGACAGGTTGAATACGCGATTGAGAGAATTTTACAGTTGGAGACCGGATCCGGAGGCAAAAGGGATAGATGCTTTCTTGCAAGAGTGGGGACGGGAAGGATGTATGCTTTTCCTCCATTCTCGATGATACAGAGGGTGTTACTCAAGGTGAGGAGAAAAAAGGTGAATATGGTGTTGATTTTTCCTGTTTGGCAGGCTCAGGTTTGGTGTTGCTGCAGAGTTTCCCTGAAATATTGGTGGATGCACAGGAGAATGTTCACAATCTAGTGATTTCAGGACAGTTGAGACTTCTTAGGTATCTGATTTTAATAGAGTATGGCAGGTGTCAGGGTTATCGATGGAAGCTTCAGAACTCATATGTGGATTGTGGGCTCCAGGAACAACAAAGGCATTTAGGTCAGCATGGCGAAAGTGGTGTGATTGGTGTTCTGAGAGGAATTTGGATCCTGTTTCGGCATATGTAGTTGAGATTGTGAACTATTTGTCTAGTTTGTTTCGAAGTGGTTTTGCGTACAGTTCAGTTAATTTGAGAAGGTCGGCAATTTCAGCTGGTCATTTGCTGATTGGAAGGTTGCCAGTGGGTCAACATGCTTTGGAAAGAGAGTTGTTAAGAGTGTTCGTTTGGAGTTGCCTCCTCGAGCTAAGTACACTTTTCTTTGGGATGTGTCAGTCAGTTAGGAGGAAGTGGAAAGTTGGGGGCCCAATTCTGGTTTGAGTTTAAGAATGTTATCTAGGAAATTGGCTATGCTTTTGTGTTTGGTTTCTTTTAGAAGAGTGTCAGACATTAGAGCATTAGAGGTTACATCACAGAGTTACCAGCCGGAAGGTGTGTGTTTTCGAGATTAGGAGAACAAAGACTATGTCAAGGACTATATTTTATCCGAGTTTAGAGGAGCATAGTAGTTTGTGTGTGGTTGGTTGTTTAAGGGAATATGAGAAAAGAACGGAGGGTTTGAGAGAGTGTGGAAGTTCACAACTTCTGATTTCTTTTAAGAATCAGTTTAAAGCGGTTTCAGCTCCTACTTTAGCTAGATGGGTCAAGGAGGTGATGAAGAAGTCAGGGGTTGATTTGAGTGTATTCAGAGCGCATTCAGTTAGGGGAGCGATGGCAACTAAAGCTTTTATGAGGGGATCAAGTTTAAGTGGTATATTGAAAGCGGCAGATTGGTCTAGTGACTCTCCGTTTAAGAGATTTTACTTTAAACCTGTGGACAATGTTTTGCAGAGAGTTTGAATGAACTTTGAACATGCATAATATTGGCCTCCGGGCCTTGCCATAAAATGCATATTTTCCACAGTTTTAATGGGTATAAAATCATGATTTTATTAATGGCACGGAGGCTAATATTATCCCTCCATAATTTTACCCTACCCTATTGATGTATTGTTATTTTTTCTTATGTAGGACAGAACTAAGAAAGGGAGGAAGACATGGACTTCAGGAACAATGAAGTTTTGAATTTTGTTTGGAGACTGGATTTTATTTATTGGGACCCTTTTTTGTTCATAGCGGATAAAGAAGGAAGATGGCTGCTGGTGTTGGGTTCTTATGCATGTTCGATGTTCTAGATTTTGGAAGATGTTCTAATTCTAATTCTTGCTATTTCTTGTTACTGCTGTGTGAGGAGCAATGAAGGATTACTGCATATTAGCCTCTGTGCCTTTAATAAAATCAAGATTTTCTACCCATTAAAACTGTGGAAAATCTGCATTACGATGCGGTCAGAAATGGCTCCGACCATCGGTCGGAGCCGTTCTGATCGCATCCTAATTAGCCAGTCGGATACCTTTCTGACAGACCCTTTATGAAGGAGTCGGTCGGAAAGAAATGGGACAGGTCATTTCAACTGACTTCCGACAGGCTCGGAGAGCCAGTCTCACAGTTGCAATGTATTCTGTAATCCCACGGGCGGCTCTTTCTGCACGAGGGATTATGATGTTGGGTGGAGACAGCCTTCCTGTGCCGGCCTATCCGACACAGAAAGGCTGTTGGAACTCGACTTTGGGAGACCCCAGCAGAGCCCCCTTTTGTGCATGGCATCCGGTTGGAGGCTGACGTAGCACCTGTGGTGCGCCCATGTTGATCCCTGCACCTTGTGACAGACGCCATTAGGTGCCTGCCACGAGGTGCAGGGATGAACTGCACCTTGCATTTTTTGAATGGGAGCATGCATTCTGGTCGGAATGCATGCCCCCATTGTAAAGTATAGGAGTGCGACCGAACAGTGTTTAGTCGTATCCTAATAAGTCGGTCGGGTCCGCCGACCGGGTGTTGGTCAGTCCCTTGACCTAAGACGATGTCTGGCGGAGGAAACTCAACCCGACATCGTAATAGGGCTCTAAGTTGGAATCTTGTGCCTCAAAAATCTATGCCTATTAGGAAACTCCAAACTTTATGTTAAGAGTGGATAATATAAATTCCAGGACCTATAGCCATCACTGTGCCACCTGCATGCTGTCTGCCCCAAGGAACTGTAACACCCTAACCTTGAAAGCACATTAACAAAGGGACCAATTCCAAAATGGCCGCATAGAAGCCCGGCTCCGCCGCTCGCCCTTACCTCCCGCACTATCCTGGCATAACTCCTGCGTCCTGATTGCGGCCCCGTACAGATGACTGCGTACGGAGCCCGGCAGTGTTACTCCGGCCCGAAATTGGTCTCCCACGGCCGAGATCCATCGTCGCAAACTTCCCGGCCCTTGCACTGCGTGAGCCGGGACCTCGAGTGGCGCAGATGCCGGCGAGCGACTGACCAACATCGGCTCCGACCGGCCATCTTCGCCCGGTGATCCATACCGGGATCGTGATTGGACGTGGCCGAATACTGCCGATTGAAGATTAGCGCTGGCGCCCCCCGAGCAGCCCGACAAAGGTTTTCGCCGGAGCCTGGTTTTGATTGTTTGCTCGGCGATACTTTTTGCCGAACGTTCCAGCCCCGACCTACCCCGGATATTGCCGGTGGCCGACGGATCTCCTCGCAATGCTGCTTTAAGGGGGCTCTCGGGCACGCCTGGTAAGCGCCTTATAGCACGGTGGGTGATCTCGTCTGTGAGTGTGCCTGACAAGACCCATTGCTGTGCTGTTGGCGGCCATTGACTTTCCAATTCTCGGAGGGGTTTGTTTCCTCGCCTGCCTTGGGGTTCCTTGGGAGAGAGGTGCGCCACATAGATTGGTGGACTAGCGATGGAACCCACAACGCGAGACGTCCTACTGGCCCTTAAAGACCTGCACTCCACCCTGAGCAGTCGCTGGATGATTGTTGCTTCCTCGCAGGCTACGGCGAGTTGTACAATGGCGGATGGCCAAGATGTCGAGCCAGAGCCCGTCCTTTCCCGGTTCGTCAACAATGGGGACTCTCTAAAGTGTGTGCAACTGGACAACGGACTTGGTGAGACGTGTGGCCGATCTACTATGTTTGCTGACTTCTACACCTTCCGGCTGGCTAGTATCGCTCTCGATTTGCATTACCCGCCTTCCTCGATGGCTAGGGTGCTATGGAGTTGCACTGCTGCGTGGACTTTTTTGCTCTGTCTTGCTGCTGCATTGGCTTCAAAAGGGACTGTGGACTCATTGACCCTGCTTTCTCCCGATGTGCGACGCATTGCTGCCTTAGTTCGCACCGGCCAAGGCTGAATTCAGACTTACGTGCTCAATGGATGTTTTTGGTGCCGGATGATGACAATGCTTATGATGGTGACTAGGGGTGATTGGGATGATTGTGCAATGCTGCTTGCCCTCCATTATGGTGGGCTCACTTGGTTTTTATCAGGGTGGGTGGGGGGGCGTGTCAGGGGCCGGAGCTTGGGCCCTCCTCCTATTTTCCCTTCTTTGGGGTTTCCTGGGGCTACAGGCATGCCTATGGAGGGGGTGGGGGGGGCCGTGGCCTTCCGCTGCATGCAGGGTGGGGGGTGGGGGTGGGACGTGCTTTTTGTTTCTTCTTTGTCTCTATGGCCCGCTTTTTCTTTCTTCCTTCCTGTTTCTTTATGATATAATCTTCCTTTTTCTATCTTCTTATAGTTGAAGTCCGGGGTTTGGGTTCCGTGGGAGGATCATTGTTTGTGTCCCTTTATGCTACGAGATCCTGTTGACATTGCTGGCTTCATGAGTGGGTCACTGTGGTTTGGCGGGTTTGTCCTTGGATTTATACTTTCCTATTGTTCTCCCACTGGTACGTTCAATTGAGGGCTAATATCCTAGTACGTAAATAGCTTTGTAACTGGTATCGTAATATTGCCTTTCGTTTGATCCTTCAACTTTATTATAAATTGGAATCCTCACACATCCTGTAACACTGTGGGTAATTTTGGTTGCCAATCCTGATTTACTACTGCCAGCCGGGCTTGAGAACGCAGTGCGGTTATCCTTTGTTGCAAGATATATTGACATCTGATGATAATGTATGTGGCCTTTTGGCCCTTCCTTGCTTTGCACATGATGTAATCCTGAGGCTTCCTAATAAAAAAAAATTTTAAAAAAAGAACAAAGGGACCAATTGGGCACATCCTTCACCTAAGATAAATATCTACGCAAATCCCTACTTTCCTTGTTAACAAGCAATACCCCTATTATCCTGAAGAGCATTATCAAAAACTTGAGAAAGAGTAGCAGTGTGTATGTACCTTCACTGCCCAACATTGTAGAGCTGGTCTGCTCCCTAATATTCTAACCAACGTCAGTTCTCCTTTGGATATATAATAAATCAGGTTCATCTCCCCAAGAACGTAGTTACCCAATGCCCCATTCTCCAGGTCTCTGCTCGGTCTGCACCCCTTACGACAGTCAAGCAGGGCACTATACAAGGAGTCGGAGATGTAGCCGGTGCATCAGGTCCATCAAATGATATCAACAACCGACATTTTGACAACTTGCAATCTAAGACTTTACTTCGGTCTGTTCTCAATTTTTACATGTTTCCAGCTGAAGGAAAATGACCCTTTTTGCAACCCCTTTTTTTGGACTGAGCCTGCTTGCATTTTGACTCTGTCCATGGATACTCGGCTAACCAGGTGCCAGGGCATGTGCTCTGAACCCTAAAACAAGTGAGGGTACGGACAGTCGCCTCTAGGAGTCAAAGGTCTGTGTGGGACTTTTGCTTCACTATTGTTGAATCCGTCATCACCCTCCCCCTCAGCATCACCTTGCTAGCTGTTGGGAGAACTTTTGGGGAGTTTAGCGATCATTTAAAGGGATATGCCCGGATGTGGTTAGGGAGCTGTTCTTGCACTCAGATAACTTTAGGCAAACGCTTTTATCGCCACCTCATTGGAGTCAGTGATGAGAATCCTCGGTCAAGGCCCAAGAAGACTGGCCTTTGGTAAGGTTTCGTCCCAATCTGTCTGGTGTAACAGATGGCAACTGTCTATCAAGGTGTGATGACCTGAGGTCCCTGAGTAGGGTGCTGTGGTTACGGTTATAAGTATCTATACATCCAGTCCTGCTTAGTGTTGGGTCAGGAGAAAAGGATCCTATCCCCACCTAACAAGAAGGGTGCATCGGCAAAATAAGATATTAGTCAGGAAAGTTGTGTGAGGAAGTGGATTTTTTCAGCGGTGGGTGCATATGTAGGTCCTACGATGATAGTCCAATCAAGATCCCATAATTTAGCAAAAACCCTTCCCCCCCTTTTTACCCACCCATGTACTGAGGTTCTTACTTAGGAGTCTCTTCCCAATGAGTAAGCATCTGTATCATCTTTGGATGCTGCTCCAATGTTTGAGCACTTTGATGATTCTTTTGATATTGTTAAAATTAGCCCTAATGAGGCGACGTTTTCGTGAAACGCGTGTTAGCCTGTGTTGCTTTTTTTCATGCAAATTTTTTAATAAGAAAGAGTAATAAACGTCTTGAGAAGTCCACTGACACAGTCTTAAGTTTTGATTATTTTCCTGACAAGACCTCAAAACCCAGTCTTTCCAGCAGTTCAGCAGTGACCCCTCCTGCACACCCCACAAGCTGTAGTGACCAAGAAAGCATTTCATCTGCTTCACAAGCTTGTGCTTTGTGTAATCACTTCACTGCAGGGTTGCACATATTGCTCAAGGCATTCAAAAGAGGATCACTTGGAGGTCTCAAAAACTCAAGTCATACAGTCCTAAAGATAATCACAACATCTCACCCACTCTGAATCCGTTACTCAGGTGTTTGCTAAAATAGAGATCAGACAGGTTAGTACCTACATCAGAAGGCTCTCCAAGCCTACACACCTGGATACCTTTCCAAAGTTTTATGGCATCCAGAGCAATACTTTAAAAAACATATTTGTAAAATCAGGGGGGCGTGGCCAAGAGGTCTGACATGGCGGACAATTCTTAGACGAGATCCGTGGGCTTGTTCACTCTGTCCTTCCTTAAATCCTGGTCATTAGCATTTCTTTCAGCCTTCTCCAACCCTCCCACCACACACCGGACGAGCCGTGGCACAGTGGAAGGTCCGCACTGCGATGATTGCAGCCGGAGACCCAAGGCTTAGTTTCATACCATCGCCTGCTGCTGTGCTGCTACTGCTCCAGGGCTTGATCCCGCTGGGGTTCGGCCGCTGCATCTGGAGATTGGGATGAGAGGCGAGGTGCACCCTGACGCCCCAGACGCCCCATGTGAGCCTCTCTGCTATTGTTGCCCGCTGATATGGCATCTGCGATGCCCCACGACCGGGGGATTCCACGGGACCTGGCCCAAGCCCTCTTTGATTCTCTGGACCGGCAGCCATTTTGAAGGGAGCTTTGAACACGCTAGAGCCCACGACCCGTGATGGTGAAGTGGTGCTATGGAGGCCTAGCTGGGGCCAGTGCTGGGTCCCCCTGAAGGAACTTGCTGTTGCGCCTGAGGGATGACTCGCAGGGCACTAGTTGTCACCTGGATCCCCTGCAGCGCGTTGGATTCCTATAGCAGCAGGCTGTTGGCGGTGGCTGCTGGTGGGGTTCCAGATGGCAAGGTGGTGAGTGCACTTGGCTACCTGAGGCAATCGGGTGCAAGTGGGGTGCTGTTGGGGCCCGCATGAAACAGTGACAGTGTGATGGAAGCTCTTCCCCCCTTCAGAAAATTACCCCTGGGCCCGCTACTGTCCCGTGCATTTCCCTCCCATCATACCACTGGCCGGACATTGATATATGTATGCAGCGAGGGGCTACAGTGACATAGCTGCCTGTGATTATGGTGAGGCTCCCTGTATGGGGCCCTCCTACTTCAGGAGAACCAGGATTGTGCCGAGGAGGGTGCTCATCTGCCTGGCTGAGGATCCTCGCTGGTGCTGACAAGTGACTCCTTTACGAGGGGCCAGTGGGGCTTTCCCTGGGTCCCAGCGTGGGTAATTTCATGAGGGGCTTTGAGGCGACTGGGCGGATGGGTGACACCCACTAGGGGGGCGCGGAGGCACCTGTGCGTGGAAGCGGCCGGGCTAGGTCTGGGGCGGCCAGTGTGCCGATTGCTCTCGGCCTGTCTTCCCGCCAAACAGATACGGGACAAAGGATTGGACGCCCTGTTGTGTGTCTGCCGGGTCCACGTGTCTGTGGCCGAATATACCCAGTAGCGCAATACTCCTTATCGCTGGGTCATGATCAAATTGCCAGCACTAAAATGACCAGAAAGAAAGTATCAAAGCAGAGCACCCTGAATCGATATGCAAGACCTGGGGCACACTCACCAGAGACGTCGAGCCAGACTGCTGGGGCTGGACAATGCGGCCTTGATGGTGGAGATAACCCAGTCCAGCGTGGCACTTGATGCAGTATAGAAGAAAAGCTAGGACACAATAAATTACCCTGTCTTCTGATTTTTCTTATATCTACCTTTACACATTTCAATAAAGTATATATGTCAAAACAGATTGGACTGGATACATACAAAAACAATCAATACATATAAATCAACAATAATATATACAACACATATGACACGACATCAATCACATACTTTTTGGGATTACAAAGACAAGGGAAGTTATACACAACAGAATTGCAGAAAATTACAAAAGAACTTATTACAAACACCATAAAATATTATATATACACACATGTACACTCCTCAGCGCCTGAGGTATCACAACCTCCTACCCTGTTTTTCAGGCACCCTGACCAAAACAAACCCAATTATTAACTTGAAATAGGACTCCTCCTAATTCCGTCGACGCAGTCACGGTCGCGTTTCAGCCGTATATTTCTTATGGCTTCGTCAGGACAAGGGTATATCTGATACCGATGCTACGATGGTCACAAAACTCTATATAAAGTCCAGTCGCCTCTGCGAAAGGAGAGCGCCTCCTGGGTGTCGTAGACGGAGTCCTGTCCACGACTACACCCGGCGTCTCCACAGGGATGTACAACTCCTCCACCTCGCTCCCTGAAAGCAAAAATCCTCTCAGGTAGTGAAAAAAACGATACCACTCCAACGGTTCTATAGTCTCAATTCCTTTCCCTTCTTACTAGGCGAATCCAACAGGCATTCGTGCTCACTCTCCGCGCTAAACAAGCCCACTTGAGGCCAAGATCGGAGAGGTGAGATCTGATTTTGCCCTTATCTATTAGGACTTGCGTAAAGCGGTGGATAGGATTACAAAGGCCGAAACACGCATCTCCACGTGAAGGACACAACTGCGTCCCTCCAGGCGCGGGTGATCTCGCTGGAATCCATCATGAAGGAGATGGCGATCAG
The DNA here is from genome assembly GCF_964263255.1 of Lissotriton vulgaris. Taxonomy (NCBI): domain Eukaryota; kingdom Metazoa; phylum Chordata; class Amphibia; order Caudata; family Salamandridae; genus Lissotriton; species Lissotriton vulgaris. The sequence goes on from NC_141691.1 coordinate 1,904,773,830, forward strand.
GGCGGAAGATGCAGAGGGCAGGGCATGGAGAAACAGTCTTCGATTGGTAGGTTTTCTGGAGGGGTTTGAAAGCAACAATGTGAAACAGTTCCTCGTGAAGTGGATCGCGAGCTGGATCCCTCAGATGTCATTGTCGCAGTGCTTCATTATTGAGCGTGTGCACCATGCCCTAATGCAAAAACCTCCAACTGGGGCCCGACTGCGCAAGAGTTTTGAACTTTCATGATCAGGATGCCGTCCTTGCACAGGCCAGGTTGGCCGGCAAACTCCACTTTGATTCTCACCATATCTTAATTTTTCCAGACTATACGCACCTGGTGCAACAACAACACCAGTCCATTACTGCTGTTAAAGCCCAGTTGCAGGACCTTAAAATCCAATATGCTCTGCTTTTCCCGGCAAGGCTGAGTTTCATTTACAAGTCATGTACTAATTTTTTGGACACCCCGGAGGAGGTCTTCGCCTGGACGGATGAGAAACAAAGCCAAAAGCTGCATACTACACCACAATTTGATTCTGAGTCATCGTTCGGAGAGACTGCACGACAGGCGGCGGGGCCTAAGGTAAAACCCACTCGCAGATCACGCTTGAGAAGCCGCTCCAAATCGCAGACTGCTTCTACGTCACGAATAGCGGAGACTCAGCGAACCCCATCACCAACATGATTTGAGGTTGAAGAACTTTCAATATAATGGTTGCAGTGCTGATGACAATTACCGTGTCACAGGTCAACGTGAGGCCTACTCCCCATAACTCTTTTCTCAGTATCTGAGAACTATATCTATGTTTGGGGACAGTTTTTGGGGGAATTCTTGGTATGGTGTTTGGCTCTGTTCCCATTGGGCAGAAACGCTACACTTACCGCGACAGATGCTTCGACTATTTTGAGGCATTGGGTGGGGGAGGGGTTGGGTTTGTTAAATGTTGTTGATCACACTGTGTCCTATTCGCTTCTTTCTGTGGTCTATATGCCCAACGACAGCCCGAAATTGAACTCTTCTATTAGATGCCCTGCCCTGTAATGGACCCTGCTGGAAGCCTCCAGGTGGATAGCTGGAATATATGGGGGGCAATAAATAAGATCAAACGTGGTGCGGTCATTCGACCGGCCAAGCATGCCTTGGCTCATATTCTCCTACTACAAGAGACCCATCTTATGGGTACTAAAGTGTTGTGCCTTGCTCGCTTTGGCTATATACAAGTCTTTCACACAAGGTTCACCAGGGGCTCCTGGGGGGTGGCAATTCTTATTCACAGCTGATTCCCTTATATACCTTCTAAAACGTGGGTTGACCCCCTGGGTAGGTACATTATTGTGTCGGGGACATTACACAGGGATACCATTATCCTGGGCAGCATATATGCACCACCCGCTCTCTGACTCATTTGTAGTGCGCCTGACGACAATGCTGCTAGAAATGCCTATGGGCCTCTCTATTAAAGGTGGGGACTGGAACGATGTGGCAAATGTGGCACAGGACAGATGGCGGTCGCACAATGCACCCGAGACATCGAGGAATACACGTCTGCACACACTGATGGGACATATGGGGTGGTTGGACACATGACGGCACCTACATCGAGGTACATATGGCTCCACGTATTATTTGGCAGTCCATCACTCTTTCTCCAGGCTAGATTATATATTCATACCAAGCTCCTATTATTCTCGAATCGCAGCGACTGATATCCTACCTAGAGGTTTATCTGATCACTCTCCAGTGGCCCTAAACTGCGTCCCCCCTTTCGATGACGCTTGTCACCGTGGTATCTCCAAGACCCGCAATACACGTCACACCTACATCAGGCTCTCACAACATATATTGTCAAGAACTTGGGCACTGTGGACTCTCTTGCTTTGCTCTGGGAGTCTATGAAGCCCACCATCAGGGGGTAGATATTGCATACTGTCCCGCTTACCGGAAGAAGCACTGGGAGGCATTGATTCAGACCGAGGCCCAGATATTGGAAATAGAACAGAAATGTAGAGGTGAGCACGGCAGGGCAAACCACTGCCAGCTTCTCCTTCATCAACAAACCTATGCTGATACGCTCCGCGACGAGGCCAGACAGGCTTGGCTGGCATCCTGTAGTAGAATTTATCAATGGGGTGACAAATCAAGCTCTCTTCTGCATCGCTGGTGTCAGCGAGCTCTCCGCCTAGTGAGCATACCGGGAATTCTTGATGGCGATGGCCAGACACTCACGGACCTATTCAAATTGCTGCATGTTTTGCTGCATACTATACGGAGCTCTATGCCCCCAGGGACGCCCTCCTGGAATCCCATATCCATCAATACCTCGGTGATTTGCCTCCCAAGGCCATTTTGGGCACTGCAAGGGGGATCTTGATGCCCCGCTGACAATTGATGAGATGAGTACTGCTCTAGTCGACTTACGATCCGGGAAAGCACTGGGTCCAAACGGCTTCCTCTGCACATTTTCTTAATTGTTCCAGGCTCAATTCCTCCCCCACTAACTGGGAGCGATGCATGCAGCCTTTGAAGACGGGAAGCTTCCTCCAGTCTGGCGGCATGCTGAAATCGTGGTCTTCCCCAAGCCGGGCCGCCTCCGGATCAATACTCCTCGTATCGCCCTATTTCATTGTTAAATATTTAGGCAAAGCTATTGGCCAAACCCTTGGCCAGTCGTATTCTCCCCTATATGCCTGTTTCTCCCAGATCAGGCCTGCTTTACGCCCCATCCGGCTACCCGCCAAAATATCTGACAGGAGCACAATGTGGTTGTGGCCATTGATCGCCTTGGGAGCCCGGTGGCCCTGTTCTTAGCAGATATTGACAGAGCATTCAACTCGCTGGGATGGACTTATCTGTTTACTCTTCTGCAACGCTTAAACTTTGGCCAACGCCTTAAGTCCTATATTAAACTCTTATATACGGACCTTTCGGCCTCGGTTGGAGTAGCTGGTGTAGTATCGGATCCCTTCCCTATGGGACGTGGTACCCGTCAAGGTTGCCTCCTCTCCCTATTTATTTGCCTTAGCTATGGAACCACTAGCCGTATGGGTTCGTATCGAGGTATGGTAACGGAATTTGGATGGGTGAGGGTTTTTTTGGATCGAATCGCTCTTTATGCAGATGATGTCCTATTTTTTCTTATGGATCCACATCAGACGGGCCAATAAACAGCAGAGGGTCCCTGAAATCTCAATGAGGAGGAAGAGAGCAGGGGAAAAGCACGAGCTAAATTACCAAATCTTCCTCCTATAACTATAATCTTATGGGAGATTCTTCCACAAGATATTTATAGTTGTCCTGCAGATTTTAGACCATTACGACATTTATTTATTCATATTTTATTAGTATCAAAACAACATACAAATCACAAATATATACATTTAAAAATTATTCCATGTCTCGGATCAATACTGTTAATACATAGGCAGAGGCCCGTTTCGGAGCACAAGAACACATGACACGTTCCTTCCTCAGGGCGAAAACATATTTGCAGATGTATGGGGGGCCAACTGGATGTAGTGGAGCAACCACCTGATATGCAGTATAACAGCTCACCAATAGTCAATTCGGTGAGCACAAAGACAAGTCTTCCGTCCTAAAATGAGGCTAAAAGATACTGCAGTAATCCAAATATGCAGCGGTCCTATGATTAATCAAAGGATCCAGATAGTTCATGTCGGGCCATACATGGTAAAATACCTGTCCCGGGCCACATAGAGAGGGGTTAAGAACGTTATTAAATAGGGGCAATCCTGTTTGGGTGATACAGCATGAGGCTCTCGCCTACAGAGTAGAGCAGGTCCACAGGATGAGAAAGGGGCTGACTTTTCACGTCGAAATTGGAAATTATTGAAGACTCCCTCTCCCGGCCAAACAATCCAGCGTAAAATGGCCAGCAGGCGAGATAACCCGGCTCGCAATACCGGGTTGGTGGAGCGTTCCTAGTAGCAAGGTTCTATCTATGATGCGGGAAACACTCTACGGTGTCCTCTGGTAGCGCGGCTCCCTCGCCGCTACACATCAGACGGGACCGCGTATTGTCCGTATCATGCACATTTTCAGCCAGCATACTGGCTTGTATATGAATGCTACGAAGTCTGAACTCTGGCCTGTACGTGGAGGTTCGGATATGGGCACCTGGACAGCGGAGGTGAGGTTGGCCACAACCGGACTGAAATATCTTTGAGTGTACATCTCGGACACTCAATCGGTATCATGGGAAAAGAATATTTCTCCCATCTGGACGCGCATTCAGGCAGTGATGGACTTGTGGTCGCGTATGCCCCCCTATACTGGGCAGATCTGCAATATTTAAAATGGTGTCCCGCCCTCGTCTCCTATACCAACTACAGAACCACCCCTTTCAGATAGCACTCTCCTGGATTCGACAGCTAAACTCCAGGTTGAGCCGCTTTTTGTGGCATGATCAGGCCGCTAGGGTGTCACTCAAGACAAGCTTTCAATCAACCTATTGTGGGGGTATAGCAACCCCCAATTGCATCATGCAGCCTCCCACCTTTTGGTTTTAAGCGACTGGTGGTATGGTATTAGCAATTATCCAGCATAACGGGTACAGAAATGGCTGATGGGTGAAATGTTGCAACACAGACTGCTATATACTCCGAGAGAGCAGAGCAAGTTGACGCCAGCTACTCAGGTTATCTTCGGTGTGTGGATAGACGCACTGAGTCGGGAGGGGTGATTGCAGTGGTTGACGGAGGAGACCCCAGTCTGGCAGAGCGGCCTTATGCCACAAATGACCGCGTTAGTAGGATATAAACAATGGGACACTATAGGTATCTCCACTTTGGGCAACGTTATAAATGGCACGACGATGAAATCTTTTCAGGCCCTAAGGCATGAATATGACAAGCCACATGCACAATTCTACAAATACCTACAACTGAGAAATGTATTACCCCCATATATTACACACCTAGACTCCTTTCCCGAATTCAACCATATTGAAGCCAAAGTTTTGGGTGATCATAAAACCGCAAAGATCTATCAAACTTTAGTGACAAATCGCTCCACGACTTTAGATCCCCTCCGGGATAAATGGCACACAGCCTTGGGCATCCTGGAAAGTGACGACTGTAGAGAAGCCCTGGAATCCCCGAGATATACTGTAATTGCATCCCATGTGAGGCTTATTCAATTCAAGTATTTGCACTGCTCTTATTTCACTAGATTTCGACTCTGGAGGGCGGGCTAGTAGGCTCCCCTATGTGCCTAAGATGCGTACAACTGCATACAACTTGGAGCTGTGATGCACTGGACCAGTTTTGGAGGGGGGTTATTCGCTGTTTATCTGAACTGTTAGGTTGGGTTATACTTCTGTCTCCTAGGCTCATTCTTCTGCATATCACAGATGAAATTGGAGGGCAACATCTATAAAAGACATCTACTGTGCTTGGGTCTTGCCCTAGCTAAGAGGGATATTGCAAGGGAATGGAAGGATCCGGCTCTACCCAAATTGAGTGCTTGGAGGGCGGGTCTCGACTGGTGCATGGGTCAGGAAGAACCCATTTTAAAGGGCGAGGGTGCCCTCAGAAACACTTTAAAATATGGAAACATAGGCAGATTTTAGGGGTCTTTTATTGGAACCACCTCTCCCACACCTTGCGGAAGTCAAAACCGTATAGAGATGCAGCACAGGGCAGTAAGGCTGTTCAGTTAGATATGATGTATATAGGTGGATTTAAAGGGCATGACCGGGGGTTTTGTTTTCAGTATATGACACAGAGTTTCAAAATGTTTGGGGCTGCCGTTTGCGGCCCCAAATGGTTTACTTTCTTGTTTTACAACTGCTATATAATAATCCCCTGCTCATCATTCAACATATGGACGATTGTATGTTTTCACTATTTTGTAATGCCTGCAATTACTATATTTATTTATTTATTTATTTATTTTATGCAATTTATCGAGCGAACGTTTCCCAAGGGTGTCTTGGCGCTTATCTACTGACTCCATAAAAAGTTCCAGAAATCTAAGAATTTTCTATTCATACCACAACTCAGAATCAGACTCTTGGGGCTACATTTCAAGGAATGCTCGAATACCGCTGTCAGACCTGTCATCCTTAGGGAGGTGTTCCCCCAAACATTTTGCCTGCTCGCCTCCTCTTTTTATTCTGACAAATTTTATTAATTTTTAAAAGGTACAAAATGGACAGTGCCCGACAAATACATTACAAATAATAAACGATATAGAGTGTACCATGTTTTTGAATTCCATAACAATTTGGCCTATAAAACATCAGGCCTATCAACTGACAGTTCGCACCGAATTCCACTGATTGCCGTAAACGCTTAGATTTAAGTGTATGTCATCCTCTTTTTGATGTATCTTTTAGGTGACCTTAGGACTCTGAGTACTTTCCCACTGCTAACCAGTACTAAAGTGCATGGGGTTCTCCCCTAAACATGATGACATTGGTGTATACATGATTGGCATATTTAGTTTACTTATAAGCAGGGCAACTGGAATTATGTCGCCAGAGTTGAGTAAATTATGCAGCAGGAAAAGGCAAATTATGTGGCATAATGTGGCACATTTGGTAAATGTATTACTTCATTATTTCGTCATTTTTAAACCTGGTAACACTGGGCATTGGTTGCACCTCAACAGTACCAGTTTAACACCAAAATATAGCAATAAGCAACAGATAGGTGACCAGTCCAGCTTTGCAAAGGGTCTTTCCCTGTGCAGCAACATCTGTTGCTGCACTTTTTGTAACTTTTGAACCGTTCGCGGGAGAAACAAAAATGTTTTTTGGTAAAATCTTCAGATCATGCAGCAGATGATATATTATGTGGCAACTATGGCAAATCCATAATTAGGCAAACATTGACACAGCTGCACGATCGCTCATTCCAGTGGCCCTGCTTATAAGTCCCCTATAAATCGGTATACCATATACCCAGGGCCAGTAATCTAAATGCTACTTGTGGCCCTGCAGCACTCACTGGTTGTGCCACCCACACAAGCAACCTTTTAAACCTGTCTCAGACCTGCCATTACAAAAACTGTGTGTGCAGTTTACTTAAACTCCCCTTTTACTACACATAAGTCACTCCTAAAGTAGGCCATAGGTAGCCCTAAGGGTAGGGTACTGTGTAACTAAAAGGTAGGACATGTACTTTTACGTTTTACATGTCCTGGTAGCGACAAACATCTGAATTTGTTTTTTTCTACTGTGAAGCCTATTGTTCACATAGGCTAGAATTGGGAATTCCTTATTACACAATAAAGCTGTAATCCTGATTAGACGGAAGTGCCTGCATCATTTTTCATATATTTGGACTGGTAATGATCAATCCTCTATTCTGGTAAAGCTGGATTTAACATTACTGTTTTAGAAATGCCAATTTTAGAAAGTGGACATTTCTCTGCTGGTACGGCTCTGTGTGCTTTGCAGCCTCTCTCCAATACATGTGCATTCCCTGTAGACAGCCACAATCGCAGGAAGGGTGGATGTGACAGAGAACTCATCTTCATTCATCTGCCTTCTGATAGCTCTACATGGGCAGGAAGAGAGAGGGAGGAGCTTGCACACCTGTCTGGGCAGTGTCCTGCTTCTGACACAATGGGCTGAATACCCCCTACTGATAGTCTGGAGTCAGGGCTGGGATGAAAGGGGGACCAGTGCACTTCAAGATCTTGCTTTGAAGTCCTGCCCCCACTTCAAAGGCACACTTGGGTATTATAAGTAGTAGGGCACTGACAGTACCAAGACAGTACAGTACTGGACATGTAAAGAACTCTGCCAGGAGTAAAGACTGCTGTGCCACAAAGTCTGCCACTATACTGGACTGCTGCTCTGCTGAGCTGCCCTGCTGATCTCTGCCCTGCTGAGGACAATGACTGGATCCATCTCACTTGAAACCAGAGTGACTTCAAGGGCTTGCTAGCTTGACCCTTATTCTGAAGTCTCAGGGCCATCAAAGTCTTCTTGCAACTCTGTAACAGCACCTGGACTGTGTAATATGAGAGTCCTGCCAAATGGTGCCAATCCAGTCCTGAGCCCTTGAAAGGTGATTTCTGCAGTCCAGAATAATCAAATTAGACGTTGATCAGAATGGACGCATCGCCCTTAGATGGTGACGCAGGAGTCTGACCAAGTACATTGCCTTGACAGACTGTGTGGTTCAAGGACGACAGACAGCATGGCTCGATGATGATGTAAAGTCTGCATAATAAAGGGGTTAGTCACCAAAGCCTTCATTGACTGTGCAGATAGACGCATCGCCTCGATCTATGGGTTCAACACGGCGCCTCCTCACACCGAGTCTTTAAGGTTGAAGCTTTGCTCCATCCAAGTACTTTCTCAGCTGGTCTGCCCTCCATCATGGTCGGCCTAAACTTTGGATTTGCCACGGTCCAGAGCGACCTCAAGTTAACCTTTAGGGGTATTGACTCCTAAATTACTTTTTGATTTATTCTTTCAAAACTCATAACTTATTGGATTTTTATTATTTTGGTCTTCATTTATTCATAAAATTAATCACTATTGTTCTAACCCTGTGTGTAGTATTTTTGTGATATTTTCATTCTGTTACTGTGTGTATGTGTGTGTGTGTGTTGCACAAAGACTTTACACATTGCCTCCTTAGATAAGCTTGTCTGCTCTGTGTCAAGCTACCAGAGGGTGAGCAGAGATTATCTTTTAGTGTGTATCTAGCTTATTCTGACTAGGTTTAAGGCCCGTACATGGACAGGGTGCATACCTCTGCCAACTAAAGATCCCAGTTTCTAACAACTGCACACTTATTCCTGCACTCAGAAATGCCAATATTGTGTGTATCAGTACTTCTGTGTGTGGAATTAGGATCCCCTTTCCATATTTTTTAAGAATAACCTGCAAGTACTGGCATTTCTGCTTTGATTCTCACATTTTAATCTCTATTTATGAGCTATTTTTGCCTGGACTTTTCTGCTACTCTGAGCAGACGAAAAGCCTTCATGAAAAACTTGCAAGCCATTTCTATAGCACTTGGAGTTCCCAGTTTGACTAGAATCTCCTCTTCATTGGCTGCATTCCTAATGCAGCCGTTAACTCCTGTTACCCATTTCATTGAGGCACTTGTAATGATGGCCTAAGTATGGCGGAGATCAGTATTGTTGGGGGATTTTGCATATTAGTCACTTCTGGGAGAAGAGCATTATGGGGAGGTCTTACTGAGCGAATGGCAATGCAAATGTTTAGACACCCCATAAATGTGTCCATTTATAGCAATACACTGGGTTTTGACAACCTGGTAATTCACATAAAGTACCCCAGAAAAAGGAAGAAATTAGGCCATATGGGCGGTTTGAGAAAATTGTTTCCCTGCATGGAAATCCCCAGAACATGTCTGCCACATGCAGTTGTGTGTATTGTATGCCATGAAGGATGACCATCTGATGAACTTGGCGTGACGTTAATTGGTGTAATTGAAGTGCGCATTGAAAACTACAGCTCTTGTAAATTTCCATGTATGTATGAAGGTTTTTTGTGGCTCTACAAAGAGTACAAAATATACTCAAAACAAAGGCTGAAATCGACAGGGCATACGTTATAACTTTTTCGTGAATTAGGCACAAGAGAATAATTCTTTAAAACATGCTTTAAAAAGGCGAAGACACCACGATTGCTATATAATTTACTACTAATATGAGGTTTGTCTTAAAGTACAATGTCATCTATTTCTTCTCCTGATAGAATTTCAACCCTAAGAAAAGAGTTAAGTGTTTTCATTTGCTATGTCTGCATAGTAACACATCATCTTGAAATGATTTGAAAATGGTTTGCATATGTTTGGGAAGCCTACACTTCATAGTTTATCTGTGTACATTAAAATTAAAGTTTCAAAGAGGTGTTCATTTCTACTGCCATGGAAGACCTTGCTGATTGTGCCCAATGCCATAGCGGGATATTACCGCAATAGAACGCTGGCCACGTGAAGGTGTACTTATTGGTGCCTGGTCTAGCCAGGATTCTTTCTGTACAAAGATGGATACCTCCCCTGGATAGGCAGTATCTGGCAGGCCACTTCCAGCTTTTTCAGAAGAATGCCTTTTTTACCATCAAGTAAACAACTTAAAACGTGATGTTGGAAAACAAAAAGACCAACTCACACACATTTTTCAACAAATATAGTTCAGGTACATAACACCTTATAGAATAAAACCTCATGAACTAACTCTGGACTATATTGTCCAAATATCCTGTTTTCTGTACTCTTCCTTAGATACTATCAGTATGCATTTTGTATTTTTCTATATACACCACATGCACCTCATGTAAATAACATTGTGCTAACTTTGTAAAGTGCTTGAATACAAAAATAACTTAAACTACTTCTTTCCTACAAATACCTGGACCCTATCTACCTTGCCTGCCTCTCCTTCCTATAATCCTTCATGGAGCCTGAGCACCACTTTCTCAAAGGGAAAACTGAAACTCCACTCCCCCTGCTGCTAAAGCACTCAACTTGATCTACCTCTGAAATATTTCATACACATATCCTACTGTTTATTGTCATTCATTTTTATATACGTTACCATGTATTTTGTATCCTGTTATTTTATTTACCCTTTATGCACCTCATATAACTGCTGCTGTGCTACCTTAACAACCTCTCCACTATTCTGGTCCATTTATCCTACTGTCTTCTGTTTTATACTGTCACTACGCATTATTCTATGCACGCCACATGCACCTCATGTAACCACCATTGAGCTAACAATGTAAAGAGCTCCGATACCTCCGGGTCATGTTTGCACTATACAAAGCTCGATAAATAAAAAAAATAAAAAATTAAATCTCAACTGTCCTATCACTACTGACTGTGCCCACATTAGGAAATTGGATTTTTTACACATAGAACAGCTCTCTTTTCTCCACATATACTTGCACACTTCTACCATACAGACTGTTTGGTCTCTACAAGGTGAATAAGTCCGTATAGAGAATTAACTGGTCATGTTGTTTCACCAGAGACCTGAACATGGTCTTATATGAAAAAAGTCACAATTATTAAGCAATTTTTCTTATGGTATACACATTCATGAATTAAAATCAAGTTATTGTACCTCAAATATACTAGTTTGATCAAAAATCCAACTCAATTCCTTTGATAGTCGGACGTTGAGGCACGATGGCGGACACGGCTGTGTCCGAGTGAGGCAGGCAATGTGTGCCCGGAGCCGCTAAATCACTCCTGTCCCCAATAACTGTGCCACGTTCACACCTTGCTTCTGAAAATCCTTCTCAACCCCTGGAGTCAGAGGATTGCAACACCTGGGGTTCCTGGCTATGCTCTTGGTTTGGGTCCGCTTTCATCGCTGTGGTCGGAGCTCCTCTTTCCACATCTGGTCTCTCGCGGTGTGCGGCAGATGGCGGAGGCTTGTTGCTGGCTCTCGCGTGGTGGGAGCAGCGACTCTGAACCAGCCGGCGGGTTGTCCCAAAGACACGGTCTGGGTGAGAGTTGCTTCGATGGCGCCCAAGAACGCTAGCAGTGTAGTGAAGGGGCCGCCGCCTCGGGAGGAGCTTCTGCAGGCTCGCCGATGCCTGACACGGGAATTGGGGACACCGGTGGTGGTGCTCGGGGTGCCTCAAACTTTGTGGAAGGAATTACATCTATCTCGTCGGCCCCCACCGGAATGGAGGAGGAGGCTGGGGGCGCTGTTAAGCTGTAAAAATCCCTGGGATATTTAAAAAAAGAACCAAGCCTAAAGGTAAGACTTATGCTTTGGTCGAAGAGAATACCCCACAGAGTGAGAACCCCAGAGCTAGTTCTGAGCCAGTAACGTCTATGGATAAAAATGAACCTTCTTTGATGGCTAACTCTTCTGACTCCTCTCTTTCTGTGAAAGAACTGGTGGCTCTAGAGGCTCTGGTAGCATGTGGGGAAGATACTGCCACTGTCACTGCTGACGTCATGGCTAATGGTCTTGCTCCGGATGTCACTGCAGGACTGCACTGGCAAAAACGGTATCCCATCTCCCAAACATAGGAAAAGCAGGCCTTACTCTTAGCACCCCGAGGACCTCAGCAACCACTGGGACTCGTGCTAAACTAGATAAACCCTCTCAAGGTGCTGGGATTATGACTGAAACCGCTACCGAAGCAACTTCTGAAGCAACTATTGACGTGGATTCTGTTGACTCTGCCAGTAAGTTTTACTCCATGTCAGATCTCTCTAATGCTTCTGATTTAGAGAGTGTGGAGGGGGACTAGCCAGATGATAGAAGTCTGACAAGCCTGACAAGCTCAGTGCCTCCGGAGGAAGACGAAAACAGTCTATTAACAGGGGAGGAAAGGAGCACTGTGCACAAATTTAGTAAGTAAGTAATTAAGTAAGAGATCTGCTTAAGCCCCTTCCCAGAGAAGGCTTTGAGAACGATGGGTCCCCTACATTGGGGCACACCTCTGCGGAATTAGGAGATGGAGATACAACCAAGGTCAGTAGTGGCCATCCAGTCATTTGCCTGGAAGGACATATGGAGAGTGAAATTTCTTTAGCCACAATTTACCAAGCCATTATGTCACACCGTGAGAAGACAAAGGCGGAGAGCTTGCGGACGCAATGAGCAGTCCGCAAGCTCCAAAATGCGGTGCTTCGAGTCATTAAGACTTGTAATGAAATGACAGCTACGTTCGGAGAGGCAGAAGATAGAATCTCCTCAATTGAAGACGAAATGGTGCAGCATAAAACGGATGTCTCCTCTCTGAAAACTCTCTGAGAAGACATTAATTGGAAGTTAATAGACCTTGAAAATCGATCCAGGAGAAACAACCTCCGAATCCTGGGTATAACAGAAGGGATTGAAGGAAGTGATATTCGGCAATTTGTCATCGGACTGTTTTCAGAAGCCTTCCCTGAACTGACTCAATGGAAATGGGAAGTGGAATTACAGAGGGTGCACCGATTTCCTTCCCATAAGTGTAATGGCATCAGGGCGTCAAATGGGAAACCTAAAGTGATATTATTTTGTTAAAACAAATTTCTGTCACAGGAAGCTTTGTATGACTTAGCAAGACCTGACCGTAAGAAAAAGGGGAAGGGAGTCAAACTTTGTGTACGCCCAGATTATTGTCAGGTGACGGTACAGCAGCAGCACCTGCGTCAACTTATACCATTGTTTCAAGCCAAAGGGGAGCAGGCATACCTACTTAACCCCTCCAAGCTTAAAATTATTTATAAGGAGAAAACGCAATTTTTCATGTCTGAAATTTCTGCTAAAGACGTTTTAGGTACCATCTAGGGTGGTGATATGAGATTAGAGCATTATATAGAGCATTATATAGATTGAATCTTTTTTTTTTTTGCGTTTTCTCTTTTCTTTAATGCCAGGAGGATAGGGGTGAGCGGCAAAGTGCATACAGCCTTTCTCCTCATCACAAAGGGGACTATTCAGTCCCTCTGCCTCATTTGGGTGGGTGTATGGGAGGGTGGGGGTGGTCTTTGGGGTAGGTTGGTCGGGTGGGGGGTAGTGGGGCAAGGAATAGCAGAGTTGTGTTTTTGAGTGCAAACAGCAGCCAACATTTGTTAAATAAAAGCTTTATAAGTGGATATTCTGTTTTTTCTGTGTTAACTGTTGTAGTTGGGTTTTATGTATTAGCCTTTGTTAAACACTTGCTTTTTGATCATGGGTAAATTCAAGATTTGCTCTTGGAACATTTGCGGGCTGAATGACAAAGAAAAGAGGGATACCGGCCCAAATTCTTAATTTTATGAGGGTGGACTTATTGTGCTTACAAGAGACCCATATTGCATGGAACAACAGGCGATGGTTTAAAGACCTGGGCATGGAATTAGTGGGATGTACACGGCAAGGCACAACCACAAGAGGTGTGGCTATATTAAAAAAGTATGGCTGGGGACTTGCAAACAGGTAAAAGAAGATTCTTTAGGCCGGTGGGTGATCTGTGAGCTCTCTTTGGAAGGTCTTTCTTTGACCATTTGTGCAATTTACGGTCCTAACCTAGATGACCCAGACAGGCTGAATCAGCTTAGCATGGAGCTGGCTGTCTGGCCCTCTCCTTTAATCTTAAGTGGAGATTTTAACCTCCATTTGGATGGGCATGTAGATATAACTACTGACTTTAACTATCAAGGAAAGAAAAATAAAATTTTCAATGCCACCAGAGGGATAATTAAAGCGTTTGGGTTAGCTGATGTAGGGCATGTGAAAGTATGGGGAACTTCCGGAAGCACTTTTTATTCCGCTTCCCACCAAAAACACGTACGATTAGATAATTAAATTTTTTTGCCACTGCTGGATATGTTAAGAACGCTAGGTTTGATATTCTCCCTAAAATAATTTCCGACCACAATCCTATTACTAATTAGAAATTAGTTTTAGTACTCCCGTTAGGGCCTGGACCTTTGAACGTAAATTATTAGCTGATCTTCTCTATGTCGAACAAATAGGGAAATGGATTGTAGAATTCTTTAGTATCAATCGTGGGTCCGCCTCTGCTCATGTGGTCTGGGATGCCTTTAAGTCCGGGGTACGGGGAGAAACTTTAAGCTATTCAGTTAATAACCAACGGAAAATACGAGAAGCACTAGCGGATGATATGAAGAAACTTCAAGAGTTAGAATCTAAACATATGGTGGCCGTTAGTTCTGGTCAGGACACGGATCAAGTTCTGACTGACTTAGCGGTTCAAAAATCGAGGCTGTATGAGCACTATGCTACAAAGCTAGCTGCACAATTTGCAGTATATAGATCAGAGATGTATGAGGTGGGAGAAAATTTGGGTCGTATATTGGCCGAAAGGATACTCCAGAAGGAGGTTCTTAAAAGGATAGAAAGTATTTAGGATGAGTCAGGACAGATTTACGATAAACCGGAAGAAGTTCTAGAAGTTTTTTGTAAATTTTACAGTAAATTATATAAGGAGGAAATAACATGCGGTGCTGCAGAAACTCCATCGGACTTTAGTGCCGATATTGAAACTTCAACACTAACACCTGATCAGTCTGAAGAACTAGATAGAGATATCACATGGGAAGAAGTAGAGGAAGCCATACTATCACTGGTGGTTGGCAAGGCGGTAGGTCCTGATGGCATCCCCCTCGAGTTTTTTAGGATTTTCCTGCACCTCCTGAAGGAAGACTTGCTGCTAGTTTTTCTCGAAGATCAGAAGGGAAATGTACCCCTCTCATGGCGGAAATCTACAATTACAGTCTTTTTAAAAAAAGACAAACCATCTTTGCTGCCCTCTTCATACCGGCCCATCGCACTCATTAATGTCGACAGAAAAATCTATTTGAAGATTTTAGCATTAAGGCTATCTGGCATAATTTCATCTCTTATCTCGAAATTTCAGCATGGATTTATTCCTGAACGCGATACAACGGATCAAGTTTGGCGCTTGACTGCGCTTGTGGATTGGGCACAGGCAACTAAGTCTGCAATGGGGGTAACCCTGTTGGATGCCGAAAAGGCATTGAACAGGGTCGCCTGCCCATATTTGTGGGATTTGTTAAGAGTGAAGGGCTTTGGCCCTAAAATGCTGCTGGCATTGAAGGTTCTCTACTTTTCCCCAACTGCCTCAATCCGCCTAGCTGGCCAGGAGCCTGTTTCTTTTTCAATTTTTCGTGGGACACGGCAAGGGTGTCTGTGTTCCCCGCTTTTATTTGCCTTATATATAGGCCTTTTTTTAAATAAGTTGAATCAAGCTGAGAACATTAAACTCAGTCATGTTTGTCACACAGATTACAGAGCTCTCACATACGCGGATGATAACATAGTCGTTACTACGGACATCCGCAGTGCGGTGCCGGCTATTGATGAATTAGAAGCTCAGTTTGGCTCCTTCTCGGGCTATAAGTTAAACATCTCTAAGACCCAGATACTGTTTATTGGTGAGAATCCTCCTGCAAATATTTCTACTGTCTCAGAGGTCACCTATTTAGGAATTAAAATCTCACTCCCAGTCTCCAATATTCCAGAGTTAAACATCAATCCTGTCTTGGTTAAAGTAAATTCAATGCTGGAGAGGCTAGATCACCTGCATCTATCTCTGTACGGGAGATCAAACGTTTTAAAAATGATGGTACTACCTAAGCTTTTATATTTGTTTAGAACGATCCCTCTTGAATTCCCTGCTAGTTGCTTTAAGAAATTAGATATGCTCTCCTCTAGGTTCCTGTGGGGATACAAGCGGCAAAGAAGGGCATACAAAAAGATGATCCTGACAAAAGACCATTTGGCTGGGGTGTACCTTATTTTATGTTTTATTATCTGGCGGCTGTACTACAATTTATTAGCCCGTTGGTAGTGGGGGATAGGGCCGGAATTTTGCCTTGCCATGCTCCTTCCATTTATGAATTTGGGCTGGGGAAGGCGATTAAAGGCTGTTTGCTTAAAAATGTAGAACCCAGCTATTTAAAAAAAAAAAAAAATTAACATTTTCAAAGCAGCCCATGTAGCATGGAGACTTGTCAAGCGTCAACTGGGGGTCCCAAAGATTAATGCTTACACTCCGTTTCTAGTACCAGATTTATTACCTTTTATCTTTCGTGATCAAATTGCAAATAGGTGGTGCTCTAAAGGAATTCAGTGTTTAGGCGACCTTCTGCAAGACGGACATCTAGCATTGTTTACTGAGCTGCAAAGTAGGTTTGGGTCGCCTAAACACTACTTTTTTAAGTTTCTACAAATCCGCAGTTATCTTAACACGTTAGGCCCTCAGATGGAACATCAATTGAGGAAGCATCCCCTTATAGAGAGCATGGTGAGGAAAACATTGATAGAGCAATTTTACTCTTATCTTATCTCAGCACTCCCAGATGATCTTGACAATTGCCAAAATAGGTGGGCAACTAAGCAAAGCATAGAGAGAGTTAACATTATGGAAACTGTCATGGTTCAACCGAGAGCGCAACATGCACCATTCTCGGTTGCCTCTGAAAAGGAAAAGAGCTTGTGCTGAGTCCTAGCCTACAACTCCCAGAAACCCTAGCGCCTTGCTCTGCTGATTTGGACCGCCCATATAATCACATGAGCAACCAGGAAGAACGTCGGATAGTCTTCCTGCCAATTCCTGTGTTCTTGAAGCAACTTTGTGTTACCTCGGCTGAGGTAATATAGTATTGTAGATCCTTGATCGTGTCCCGCGAGGAAGATTTGCAGCATTATTTGTGCAGCGGTTTTGGAATTCTCAAGCATTGTTGAGTGTCCTCCGTTGGATGAGCTGCAAGTCCTGCGCTCGTGCGGAGGACGTTTTTTGAGTCAGTTGTTGCTGGCTAGTTTCTTTAATTGTGCCCCCTGTATAGGTGTCCTCAGTTGGATGAGCTGCAAGTCCTGCGCTCATTTGGAGGACGTTTACTATATTGCGAAGGCCAGCCTCTCCGCCATTGAGTGTTTACAGTGGACGGAAATACTGTGTCCTCCGTTGGAAGAGCTGCTTTGATCGCGCTCATGCGGAGGACATAACTAGATCATTGGGCGGCATTGTCGGCCGTAACTTAGCACTGGGTCCTCTGTTGGGGAACTCTGGGACCAGAGCTCATGCAGAGGACGGTTCAGAGTTTACCGCTGTGCTGGAGACATCGTTCCTGAGCAGACTCCTCAGGTATCATTAGACTACTGCTGAACGCAGAACAGTTATACAGGTACTCTCTTTATTCGAACCTACATATTGTTTCTTGTGAGTATTTCCGGACAAAATCAATCTACTGTGGTGATTGTGATTTCCATCCGTTGGATGCAATACACCTTGGTTTCATTATTGCAACATTGGGAACGACAAAAGGTATATGGTGTGTTGGCCTGACGTTATTCACATTCAGAACCCCAACATTACATTGTTGGTTATTTCTCCCTCTGCAGTTCCCGTCTTTGTTCAACGCATCCATAGGGTACAATAACTCCACATCCAGAGTAGATTATAGGGTCTATGTTCTTTTGTTTTACAGGTAGGGCAAAGGAGCACGATAAAAAGTTATGGAAGTGAGATCCAGGGAGTGTGTTAAATGTATTGATCTTTGTGCTTTGTCGTTACATATCTCCCTCCTTGCTGTTCCCTACCTTTCCCTCCCTAGCTTGATCCTCCTAGTGACCTGTGCCTTTACGGTATATCAGGCTGTGGTAGATAAAGAGGTGGAACCCTTTGTGCATCAACTGATCCCGAGGACTTGCAAAGTAACAGAAACACTTACTTTAGCGAATCGCGTCTTGATGACAGGGAGGATGCGTACGCAGCACTATATGGCCTCATATGATTTGTATTATACTCCTAGAAAAATATCTAAATGGGGTACTACTGCCGGGACCAATAGTAACAGATGCGGTCAGTTTGCTGCTGACGCTGTACACAATTTTTTTTCCTGTCCCAAATTAGCTGAATTATTTTTCTTTGTGGAACAATTTGGGGGTACCAATAACTATAACTGGGGAATTGGTACTGATAGGTGTCACCTTAGACACATCTGTTTATGTAAGGTCTAAGACTAGGAAATATTTTGTATTTATCTGTATGGCCGTAATACGTGCATGTATCACGAACGACTGGATCAGTCCTGAGCCTCTCTCTTTTTTTTGTTGGCGTGCGCGGCTATCAGCAATGTGCAATTTGGAATTAGCTATATACAAGACTAAAGGAAGAAAAAGGAGCGTCATTGGAGCTAAGACCTTGGCTCCTGTAACTGAATGGATTTAAAGATACTCGTTTCCATTAGAAATTCTGTTTTGTGTTTTCTTTTTCTCCCTCTTTTCTGCTTTCTTCTTAGCTGCTTGTAAGCTACAGGATTTCTGATCGTGGTCTGCTGCATTATTATGTATTCACATAATGTTTTCTTTTTGTTGCTTTATTCTTTGTGTTTTATCGACTTTAAATGCTGGATTCATCTGATATGTATGTTTGATCTCTGCTATCCTTGCATAAAATGGGGGTAAAAACCAATAAAAAATTAAATTAAAAAAAACATTTCCCTTGATAGTCTTACATAACAATGTTCTCTATTCAAGGTGAATTCAAAAACAACATTAAAAATCCAAACAATAATATAATATTAAATCACATCCAATTAAAAACACTTAAAATAGTTGTCGATGTGACGTTTCGGTGATTGTTTAGTTTTTCTCCACCTTCTTCAGGACATACAATTTATGTTAAAAGTATTGAGTTATTTTGTGACCCAGTCCCTTTTCAATAAGCAGGGTATCTCTCCCAATTTTGTGGAAATTGGGTTTTTCACAGAGGAGGTTGTTAACCCTTCTCAAACGACGACCACAATCCCTGTCAGGGTGAACCACAAAAAGTCACTAAACTAAACTGTGCTTAACTCTGGTACCTTGGCACAAAATCAGTCATGCTTAACTTAGAGGCAATATGTAAGGTATTTATGCAGCATTTAGTAATAAAGTGAAAGCACAACACAAGAAAAATCTCACAGCAATTTAGAATAGCAGAGAAAAGTGTAAGAAATAATTTGACACAAAAACAAATAACATCCAATCCGTAGAACAAGAGTTATGAATTTTGAAAGTTTTCAGTGAAACACATTTCAACCACGGGCACGTTGTCACGCAAGACCGTGGCAAAGTCAAAAGTTATGGCTGAACACGTGATGGGGCACGGTTTGGATAGACGAAGTGGAGTGGGCCCGGTCAAGGCTTACCTTAACACTTAAAAGAATTTTTGAAGCAAAATGTCTAAAAAGGTTAAGTTCAGCAGGGCAAGGCAACTGGCAGTGTCCGAGGTGGAGGAGGCGCCGTCGTTGGGGATCCGCTAGATGAAGTTGTGGTGAAGATTTCTACATTCTGACTTGGTCACTTTTTAGGAAGTTGGAAAGCTTGAGCGGACGGTAGCTGCAGGCTGTTCTTCTATGCCCATCAGGTACACCAGATACTGAAATGTTGTCCTTTCTTGCTCTGTCTTCCATGTCTGTATCCTCACAATAGAAGAATTTGACATTTCGCCCCTAGACCGGGACAAGATCATACTGGGATTCTACTGCATCCAGTCTTTGATCTACCTTATCCAGTTGTGCATGGATAAAACACATCTCCTGCATTATTATTATTTATTTATTTGAAGCGCTTTTAGAGTGCGCAGCTACCCAAAGAGTCTCCCGGCGCTGATCGAGAACAGTAGCATGACGGCAGGATCTAAGGAGGCAGGATTTAATCAGGGTTGCTAATAAGTACAGTTTGTAGCGTTTTACGGAATTGAAGCAGTGAGTTACAGGATCTAAGAGAGAGCGGCAGAGCGTTCCAGAGTTTCGGGCCCAATACGGAAAAGTAGCGACCCTTAAGATGAGCTCTGAGGAACCTAGGCAACGAAAACAGAGCAAGGTTGGCTGATCGTAGCTCATGGTTGGGGACATATGGAGACACCAGAGCTTGGATGTAGGAAGGAGCGACACCGTGTCTAGTGCAAAACATATAGCACAGGGCCATGAACTTGGTCCGTTTGTCAACTCTAAGCCAGTGCAGTCTCCGCTGCAGGGGAGAGATGGACGAAAATCTCTGCAGCTGAAAGAGAAGGCGGCCAGCCGCATAATCTGCAGGCGATGAATCATGGCTTTGTCAGCACCCAGATAGAGGTCATAATCATAATCCAATCTGGATGTGACCCAAGCTTGCAGCACAGTTCTCTGAGCACTTGGGGAGAGGAGGGGGGGGGGGGAGGGAGCAGGGACAGAATATCGAGTTGTAAATGTCAAGTTACACAAATATCAAGTTGGAAATATCGTGACACAGAAATATCGACAGCAAGAATATTCTGGTCAAAAATATCGACTTTAAGGTCAAAAATATCATTTTTAAAAATATCGAAATCATTAATATCGTTTGCAAAAGTATAGTTTTTAAATATCGATTTTTTTAAGTGCTTTCTGCACTTTGGGACTCTGTTGCTCGCCCTGTGAGGACCTGTGTTTCCCCGCATTTTCTGCCACCGTTCGCGACACCCGCTCCGCGGGTGCCGCTCACTGCTGCCTGTCCCGTCCTCCCTGGTGTGAGCGGCTCCACAGTCGGTGGTGTACTAACGCGCTCCCAGGTAGAGGTTAACGCCTGTGATAGCGTTTGGAGCCTACCGGGGGACTGCGAGGTCCAGCAGCCTCAGCTGTACACAGCTGCTGCCTCTTCCCCCGGCAGCCACGCCCCCAGCCTCCGTGAATAACTTTCCCTGGATCTGGCTGAGTGGGCGCTTTCTGCACTTTGGGACTCTGTTGCTCGCCCTGTGAGGACCTGTGTTTCCCCGCATTTTCTGCCACCGTTCGCGACACCCGCTCCGCGGGTGCCGCTCACTGCTGCCTGTCCCGTCCTCCCTGGTGTGAGCGGCTCCACAGTCGGTGGTGTACCAACGCGCTCCCAGGTAGAGGTTAACGCCTGTGATAGCGTTTGGAGCCTACCGGGGGACTGCGAGGTCCAGCAGCCTCAGCTGTACACAGCTGCTGCCTCTTCCCCCGGCGGCCACGCCCCCAGCCTCCGTGAATAACTTTCCCTGGATCTGGCTGAGTGGGCGCTTTCTGCACTTTGGGACTCTGTTGCTCGCCCTGTGAGGACCTGTGTTTCCCCGCATTTTCTGCCACCGTTCGCGACACCCGCTCCGCGGGTGCCGCTCACTGCTGCCTGTCCCGTCCTCCCTGGTGTGAGCGGCTCCACAGTCGGTGGTGTACCAACGCGCTCCCAGGTAGAGGTTAACGCCTGTGATAGCGTTTGGAGCCTACCGGGGGACTGCGAGGTCCAGCAGCCTCAGCTGTACACAGCTGCTGCCTCTTCCCCCGGCGGCCACGCCCCCAGCCTCCGTGAATAACTTTCCCTGGATCTGGCTGAGTGGGCGCTTTCTGCACTTTGGGACTCTGTTGCTCGCCCTGTGAGGACCTGTGTTTCCCCGCATTTTCTGCCACCGTTCGCGACACCCGCTCCGCGGGTGCCGCTCACTGCTGCCTGTCCCGTCCTCCCTGGTGTGAGCGGCTCCACAGTCGGTGGTGTACCAACGCGCTCCCAGGTAGAGGTTAACGCCTGTGATAGCGTTTGGAGCCTACCGGGGGACTGCGAGGTCCAGCAGCCTCAGCTGTACACAGCTGCTGCCTCTTCCCCCGGCGGCCACGCCCCCAGCCTCCGTGAATAACTTTCCCTGGATCTGGCTGAGTGGGCGCTTTCTGCACTTTGGGACTCTGTTGCTCGCCCTGTGAGGACCTGTGTTTCCCCGCATTTTCTGCCACCGTTCGCGACACCCGCTCCGCGGGTGCCGCTCACTGCTGCCTGTCCCGTCCTCCCTGGTGTGAGCGGCTCCACAGTCGGTGGTGTACCAACGCGCTCCCAGGTAGAGGTTAACGCCTGTGATAGCGTTTGGAGCCTACCGGGGGACTGCGAGGTCCAGCAGCCTCAGCTGTACACAGCTGCTGCCTCTTCCCCCGGCGGCCACGCCCCCAACCTCCTCCTTCTTTACTGGATCCAGGTCACACCGCGACGCGGGACGCGCGCGGGGCGACTACCGGGGCGAAGACCGGGCAAAGAGCGGGCCGTTTGAGGCCGTTCGAGTACGAGAGAGTCCGGTCCGGCCCACCCCCCTAACTGCTCCATCACGGCGATCTTCATACAGGCACCTAGTACGCTCTGATCCTCTGAAATCCACCCATTGGAAAATGAACACGCGATCTAACAAACAGAAAAAAGCAAAAAAAAATGGGATAGGAGATAAATTGCTTGGTCCAATGGACGACTTTCTCGCCAAAGCAAATACATTTATCGATCAAAGCATAAGCTTAATAGAGGGAAGAGTTTCAACTGAACTCGCCATTGCTCGCCGATCCTCAATGGGACTACTAGCCACTGCAAGAACCCCAGATCCACAGGCAACGCCAACTCCAACGATTGTGTCTGTGAACAGACTCAGTCTGCCAAACAACGTAGATCTTTCTGCCACCCAACTCTCAGTAGCTTTCTTGGATAGTGACCTCGAAAAAACCCCAGACATCTTCCCCGACCCAACCCCTGAAGAAGTAAGGCAAACAAGAGGGAGGAGGGAGGGAGCTATCAAAAAAGAAATGCTAGCAAAAAACCAGACCACACCGAAAACATTGAAACGGCTGACCTAATAGTCTTGGTAGGCGACACAAACCCTGCAGTATTTCCCCTTCACTCTGTTCCCCCGCCCAGTAATATAGCAATGATACATCAACTACCACACGATCTTCAAGATTTCCCAATCCCGGAACCAAAAAGCCCACGACTACTAGGAAAAGAAAGAGAATCAGCCAGATTAATTAAGGAGATAGCTTCCCTGCTGAATTCTTATATTCGCCCTTTAGAAGCTAGACTTAGCAACATCGAGAGTCTAATTTCAAAAATCTCCAGTCCTCCCAAAATCATACCCTCACACGTCCCTCAAAAGCCTCCTTCAGATTCCTCGATCATAATTCACCCAAACAAGAAATCGGTATTGTTGCCTCCTCCACAGAGCAAAAAACAACTTACAGTAAAAGTTTCAACAGTACCAAACCCTCCCACTGTCCAAAAAATCACTCCCAAGTCCTCGACCATCCCTCCACCACCTACCCCACTTCCGACACCAATAGTAAATACTCCAAGCATAAATACCCCTTCCTCTAAAACCCCCGTGACGACAAACCCCCCTGCCTCCATAACTCCTGCCATAACAAATACAAAACAAACAAAAACAAAAGGTACCCCGAGAGACACTACTGACCAAAGACCCTCTGTAAACCTGCCCCCCGCGGCATGTCCATACGTTGTGGTCATGACAGGGGTCCCTGAACTTACTGGGGAGGGGGCTGAACCCAACTGGTCACTGAAGAATAAAGTACAGTATTGGCTGAACACTAATCGCCCTGTTCCCCAACACTGGAAAAGCACAATAGCCTCAGTCTCCCGGACCTCGTGGGTGGGTCACAGAAAAAAAACTATCCGGGGTGACTGTATAGTAATCACGTTCGAGGATCCAACCATAGCAGAATACATCTGCTCCCGGGAGTTTAATACCTCTGGGGGAATTGCCACAAGACCCTTGTCATATTTCTACCCAAAACGATATCACAACAATAATTATTCCCGTGATATCGATAGCATTTGGAGGAAACCAATACTGCAGCCATGGGAGATAGACATCGCGGGCCCAAAACTAATACCGCGATATAATGAGCCCGACCATCCTTGGTGGCCATCAAACCAAATCCACCCGCAAAGAGAAGCACCATGGCAGATCATGGGCCCACATAACAGATCTAGAAATTGGGAGCAGTGGGAGAGACCACTGCAGAATCCATACGGCACCAGCTACAGAGAGCCCACTAATGGGCAAAACTGGCAAGGGATACCGTTAATGAATCGTTTCAGCGGCCTGGAAATGGTCGATTGACAAAGAAGCAATCCCACGGAGTCAGCATTTACAACTAAGGACCCGATTAATCCTCCAATAGAATTTCCCCAAGTGGAAAAACTACCTTCAGACTATGCACCGTTATCCATTATCTTCTGGAATGTGGCAGGCCTCCGAAACAAAATAGAGGACGGCTCGGCCGCTGGTTTCCTGAAGGACTCACAAATCATTTGTCTACAAGAGACTTGGACAATGACACCTTCACATCTTGCAGGCTACAGGACATTTTTTTCACCCGCCCTTCCCAGCAGCGCAGGTAGACCGAAAGGGGGTCTGGTAACATACCTGGCTAACACAATCTCTGAACTGAAGATTACTAAGGTAGACCTAACTCCACACTTCCAGATTCTCACACTTACAACTGGGAAAAAGCTTTGCTTCACAATAATAAACCTCTACAACAACTTAGAGGATGACCTCTTTCTGAATGTCCTTTCACTAATCCAATCAAAAATAACCGATCACTGGCATGCCAAACAGAAAAAGGAAACACCGCAGATAATCTGGGGAGGAGACTTTAACATACACCCTTGCCCCCTGATTGACACATGTGGGATAAAGGACGAAAATGACAACCCACTGGTACACTTTTCCCACTCAGGAGTGGGGACTGTCATGAACAGAACACTAGCCGATCTGGACCTACAAATTCTGAACCCTATACAACAGCATCATAGTAAACTAGAACCAACCTATAGAGGAAGGGGCCATGCGACCACTGTAGACTTTGTACTTGTGACAGAAGGCTTAAAAGATCATACCAAAAATTTCAAAATTCTGGAAAATAATCTTAGTGATCATTCTGCCTTAAACCTGAGCTTCTATGTCCATCAACCAAGACCACTGATGGCATCGATAGCAAACACGCTGGCGCAGAACAGACTGGAGCTGGGGAAGAATAATGGTTACACCATAAAATGGGAAAAGGTGGACCCAAATACGCTAACAAAACGGCTAGTAGAATCCTCCTACAACAGCTTCATGATCTGCCTTGACCCTTATGCAGAGCCAAAACAAATTTTGGAAAACTTCACCATAATAATAGAGCAAGTCAAAAAACAGCTGACTAAAACAACCAGACAAACTAAAATAAATTCCACAGGTTGGTTTAACCGAGACTGTAGAAAAGCACAAACTAAATTAAGGAAAGCTCTCGGAAAACCAAATAGAGATGCAACAGAGATCCAAGCTCTCCGACGAGTGTACATCTCCTCCAGAAAAGAGAGGAAAAAAAGAACTGAAACAATCCCTCTGGAACGCCCTACATAAGAGCGCACTCCTGAAAGACAGTAAAACCTTCTGGAAGATTGTTAAATCACCCGCGCTAGCTGACCCCGCCGGTCCAAAAATAGATGTGGCCATCGACGAGGATGCGTGGGTGAATCATTTTTCAGAAATCTTCAAACTGACATCAACCAGCGAAGAAAATCACTCCGATATTCCTCCAGTCGCCTATCCAATAACCATGGACCTTGACATGCAGGACCTAGCACTGGCACTGTCTTCAAGTAAAAGCGGGAAAGCTCCTGGCCCTGACGGGGTTCCGGTTGACTTGTTCAAATACCTGCCGGACTTATGGGTTCCAATATTGACAAGAGTATGTCTAGCCACAATGGAACTCGGCCTGTTAGAGTCATGGTCCTCCTCAATAATGGTCCCAATCTTCAAGAAGGGGGACCGTCAGGACACAAAGTGCTATCGGCCGATATCACTCCTAGATTCTCTGGGAAAAGTAGTTGGAAGAGTCCTCCTTGAAAAATTACAGCTATGGGTAGAAGATAAAACTATCCTCTCGGACTTACAGTTCGGGTTTAGGGAGGGCTTTGGGACAGTTGAACAGGCCCTAAACCTAAGTCTGTTAACATCAAAGTATACCCATGCTAAACCTGGCTCCATCTACATGGTCTATGTGGACTTGTCCTCCGCATTCGACTGCGTTTCGCATGCGAAGCTTTGGTCACTGCTGAACGTAATGGGGGTCGATCCTCCCCTTCTGAACTTTCTGAGGGAATTGTACAGTGAAGCCACGGCGAGAGTAAGATACGGAACAAATGGAGAACTGACAGCACCATTCAGGGTAGAGCGGGGAGTAAGGCAAGGGTGTGTCCTTGCTCCCTTTCTCTTTTCATTGTATACAAACGGCCTAGAAGAGTCCATGCTGCGAGGGGCGAGGGATCTCCCCAGTGTAAAAGGTCGCTTGATCCCCGCGCTCCTATATGCGGACGACGCAGTCATCCTGGCTCGCACCCCTAACGAACTGCAAAAATCTCTAACCAAATATGCAGACTTCATGGGGGCCTTGGATCTGCGTATCAACATAAAAAAAACGTTCGTTATGGTAGCTGGTGGATCAAGAAAAGCAACCAAGTCGATCTTTCTGAATGGTGAAAAAATTGAAAAGACCCCACAATACCCGTACCTAGGCATCATGATTGACGATGCCTTAAACTGGAAAGCGGCTGTTGAGTCCAGGAGGCTTCTCTTCAAAAGAGCAATCATGGCGCTGATAAAATTCTCTAACAAACTGGGAAAAAGAGCACCAGTAGAACTGCTCCAGATCTACGCTGCAAAATGCCAATCTATTGCATTATATGGAGCAGGGACTTGGGGCCACGTTTCCTCCAGTTCAATACAAAAAGAAGAGAACATCTTCATCAGTTTCCTTCTCTCAATTCCTAGAGGTACCTCCACCTACGCCTCACACTTGGAGTTGGGAATCCCTCATATTGAAGATTTAATAAAAATCCAACCTCTCCTGCTCTGGAGGCGAGCCTGGCTCTCGGTAAAAAACACTCTGACTAAAAGTATCCTACAGGACGTTATGGATCTGGACCATGCTCACAAAATACCATGGCTCTCGTACGTTAGACACTTTTTTACGGATCTGGGCCTACAAAAGTACTTTTACACCCCAGAAACCCTGAGAGAAACCTCCAAAAAAGAACTGAAACGACTTGCGTTGTGCCATTTGGAGTCACTGAGACTGACTACGCAGACCACAAAAAAATCTGTCACCCACGCAATTATGATCCAGCAGTCCTTGAGAATTCAGTTATATCTGACCATGGAGCTAACTGCCTACGAGAAAATGCTCTTAACAAGATTTAGAATGAACCTTTTTTTCAGGTTAGTGACTTTCCCTGATAAAAACAACTGGAATGTACAGATAGACCCATGTCCATGCGACGACCTTTCTCAACAGTCCACCATACACACGGTACTGTTCTGTAAGTTTTATCATCCCCATCGGAAGATATGGTTAATTCCTCTACTTAAAAAATGGGGCCATAGACAATGTCGCCCGGCCATGCTGGCACTCCAAACCTTGGACTCTGAGTGTACTGTCTACCATGTTTTAAACTTCTTAAAGTGTATCATGAGGCATCGCAACAACTTGTAAAACAGTGGATTAATTTTGTATCAATATTGGAAAACGTAACTTTTTTAAATGTCTATTTTAAATTGTACCTTTTAAATGACTCCAATTATTAATTCTGTACTTTGTGATATCTTTTATGGTTTTGCAAATGCTAAAAAACCGAATAAAGATTATTATTATTATTATAATTAGTGTTATGTATTTTAGTTTGCATTTTAAATATATGTAATCTATATTTTTGTATAAATATTGCTTTTGTTTTTTAATATATGTGTTACATTTTTAGTAGGTATTAATTTTATTTAATTACATTTTGTGTTTTTTTGTTCTGTAGTGGGTTATGGGTTTATAGGGGAATAGGGTGGGAAGTAATTTAATTATAATAAATTAACTATTATTTTTTCTTTATTAGTATTTAATTTAGAATGTTATTAATTATGTATTAATTGGTTGTTAATTAAATAATTGGTAATTATGTTAATTGTGTAAATTTTTAGGAGCTGGTTGTGGGTTCATAGGGGACTAGGGTGGGAAATAATTTGATTATAATATATTTATAACTGTTTTATTAATATTTATTTAATTTAGATGTTATAGTGTTAATTTTTGGAATTATTTTATTTTTAATTAATTGGTTGGTAATTATTATTATTTGGTCATTTTTTTAGGAGCGGGTGGTGGGCTTTATTGGGGTAAAGCGTGGGAAGTCATTTATTTTTAATTAATAACTATTTGTTAAGTAATGCTAATTAATTAATTACATTTAAAATATGGCAACTGTGCAATTAATTTTAGATGTGAGTTGTGGGGTTTATAGTGGTAAAGGGTGGGAAGTAATTTCTTTTAAATTAATTATTAGTTGTTGTTCTTGAAATATAGATAAAATGGTCTATCGGGAATAACGTTAAAATTAAGGAAACTTCAGTGTATGATGAAATAGGAAATTGTCTAACGGGCTGTGTTTAACATTGCTGACTCGAAAATGAATGCTAATGGCGTAGGACTTAAAGAAATTCTTCTAATTTCTTAATGGACTAGTCCACCTCAGCTTAAATGTGTTTTGCTGATAAAAGGTGTTTCTTCTTTTGTGCGAGGAATGAGGGTAACGGGTCACACTGGACAGTCAGATTATATCTAATTTAAGTATACTGTGGCGTAACATATATGTAATATATTTTAACAAAGAGGAGCTTTTAAGTGACAGTAGGCAAAGAGAATGTGCCCTTCACTCAATACCATCAACAAACAAAGCCCTTTTTGCGCATTAAACATGAATATCACAAATTTCTGGGATGCCCCACGTTTTTTCTTTCAGCAGGACTGGGTTTGGTGTCTATTTATAGGCCCCCCCATGTGTATCTTTTTGGAAAGACAAAAATAGTTCCAACCTCCCAAAGTGGTGCTGCCAAGTGTTCAGACAAATATTGTGATATGTTTAGGAAATGCCTCACGTAAGCAACAACCTGGGAGCAGTTGGCAGGTAATCACCAATTTGCTCACTGTTTCATCATCCGCACTTTCCCAAATGGAAACAGAAACCAACTCCCAAAATATAACTGAGAAAAAAGCTGTGTATGTACTAAAGAAGTTTTTGTGCACATCTCAATAGGATGTTCCCTATAGGACCCCGTTAAAGATGGATGCCTTCTCTTGTACTCTCTGTGCTAAAATTGAGTTACGGGAAAACATAAACCATATATCTTTAATTTGCTGTGCCCGTTGCAATGCAATAGGTCTGTCATTTGCGAGAGCTTATGCTATTGGCATTGTAAATGACAATGCCTTTTATTTATCTGTTATGCTAATCAACTCATTTACCATGCCAATAGCTCAAACTTGTAAATGCAAGACCTATTCAGAAGCGGTAGCCATTGTCCTGGGCTGCTCAGAAAGTGAAAGCATGCATGGCATGCTGAATGTTGCAGGAAAGCATGTTGTGCCTGCAGTGGGAGAAACTCATTTAAAAAGAAAATAGTGCCTACAAACTAAAAAAGACGTACTGTGTAACAAACGAAGTAAAAGGGCCAGCCCTCATGTGAGATTACAAATGAATACAAAACGGTACTTAGGAGGGACTAGCAAGCCAATTAACATATCAGAAGCCAACATGTATGAAGGACAGCTTTAACTTGTTTTAAAGGTGCACATAGGGGGGGGGGATCTATGAATAGAAATCAAACACTGTCCCACTGAAAGAAAAAACGTGGGTAATCCCAGAAATGTATAATATTCAAGTGGAATGTTCAACTAGGGCTTTGTTTGTTGATAGTAACATATATGCAACCCTGATAAACAAAAGGATCTCCACGGGTGATTTCGAGTTTTTACACCAATCAAAAGGTGCAACGTTCTGGGGGGGGAGTGCTCAAAGAGCAATTTTCCCTTTTTAACAACAAGATGCAAGTTCGAGGGGTATCCTCTTTAGAATGCACTGACCCTCACCCACCAAGGCAGCATGCTCCGTCGGTAAGGTGTGCAATACCCAATGGGCTTCATGGGGATCAATTTTTGAAGATCTTTTTTGAATTCTAAAAATCAGAGGACCATCAGTTTAAGGCATCCTTAGATCTTTTTTATGTTTAAAGATCAGATGAGAGGGACTTTAAGAATATCAGGCGTTGAACGTATTTGTAATTTATTGTTTAACAGTTAGCACTATTCACAGTACCGATTAAATAATACAGACTTTCAGGAAACAATCATTTTATAAGTCGATATTTATATAGTGTTGGCCAACATGTTTCTGCCTCGCTGTGGGTTTATGACAGTTTTCAGGACCTATGCATCTGCTTATTGTACCATAATCTATATACTCAGCTCTCTAGTCTAATTAGATAAAGTATAAATTGCTTGGCCCACAAACATACATGTGCATTCAACACATCTGCGAAAAAGGTCAGAATGAACCTTGCGTTTGTGATTTCCATGGATCCCTACCTAAATATGTCAGGGGCCTATGGGGTACAAGGTGATATCCTCTTAGTCAAATTTGCATCTTGAGTGTACACCCCCACACTCCTATAAGTGCACTTGTCCCAGACTGTAATGATTTTTAGTTGTTGCCCGATAAAACCTAATGCTTTACTATTTGTGGTGTCTTGGGCCACTAAGCCCGCATGCTGCAGACATGACCACACTGACACGCTGTAGTCGGGTACTGGAACTGGCCCAGGGCGTGTGCGCCCAGCCCGTTTTATTAGCAAGGTCACCTGACCGGTGACGCCTGTGATGGGTGGGTGTACAGTGTGGGTAAAAACCAGGCGGAACACTAGAAAGTGTCCAGCAGGACACTACATCCCTCCCAAATTGTAATGGAAAAATAACAAACAAAAGTCCAACCTATTGGAAAACAACATAACGAAACATAGCACCAATGAGTCTCTTCAGGCTGTCTGCCGGGCGGTGCTGGAGCGCTGGACGGCACGGTCAGGAGGCTTTAGTCCACATCAGCGATGTAGTTTAGACCGGCCTGGTCTCGCGGTGTTGGAGTCTATTCACATAGCTCCCACAGCGGTGCATCTGAAAGTGAGGTAGAGTCCACTTTGGAGACCTTCTTGCAGGCGCTCAGGTTCCGGTGGACGGCAAACCTGCAAATACAGAGGATACCTTGGTGGATGAGGGCCTTCCTTGGAGGGAGTGATGCTTCCCAGTTCCCGTTGGTAGAGCAGCATCAGACTGTCCTCTGCTGCGTAGACTCCCCTCTCACAGGAGCCTCCTGGAGGGCCTTCCTGCTGGGCTGCAATGGGACCGTGTGGACTGTGTGGGCCTCTTGTAGGCAGCGCGAATGTGTAGCTGAGTAACTGCCAACAAGACCACAGCCAAATTGCTCATGCAGCTGCAAAGGGTAGAGTCTCAGAGTCTGAGAGCTCCGGTTCACATGCCGCCATCAGATGGTCTTTAGGTTACCAGCCTTCAACTGCGACCTCCATGCTTCCCAGTGCATGTCGTGGAGCTGCTGCAGACTCATCTCTCCAGTTCAAATTCTCCTCTCACAGAAACCCCAGTTGAGGCCCTTGCCCCTGGATTGCCATGTGACCGCATGGGCTGTTCGGGCCTTTCGTAGGCCACGCTGAGCGGTTGCTGAAGAACTCCCAACGGGGCCATGGCCAAGCCTCGTGTAACCCTAAGGGTGGATAGTCCAATGGTCGGGTATGCTCTTCTTCTGCAGGCTTCAGGTTTATAGGGGCATAAAGAAGGTTCCTGGGTGGCTAGCTTCCCACGGCGCCAGGAGTGCCTTATTGATCTCTGGATGTCTTGAATGTTTGGATCCACTCTGGTGGTGCAATGCTCCTTAGATGTTCTTGGTGATGATGCACCTGGATGATAAACACAATAATTTTTGTTTATTTTACACTTGGGCAACAGGCGACAATCTCTTCCTGTAGCTGACTTTGTGGAGTGAGGAGGACTGGATTGTCTTTATGGCCACTTATGGTTATCTTCTGGTAGGTGCACTTGCTAGGTGTGATGCCATTGATACCAAGCAGCCGGTGACAGGTGAGTGGACGATCGCACTGTGAAGCGTGGGGCCTGTACACAGATCGCGCTTGCTAGCGGCTTACGGATGGTCCTCCCGCAAAGCTGTCTTCAGTGACATCTCCACACCCCGGTGGCTGGCTTGTGCTGATGAACACCTTCTCCAGTGCTGGCACGTATCCTCTCTCCTGTCGCTCACCTCCTTTTCCCTCTTGCGCACCTGTGGTGGTTACCGCCCTGTGGCATTGTGCCATACTCTTCTCCTCCTTCGCGAAGTGGTGTCCTGCCACACTGTTCTCCCACTTCGCGATGTGGTACCCTGCCACGCTCTTCATTGCTTCCGACCAGGTTCTTCACTTGGATGTGGCGTCAAGCCACATGTCTCATGTTTGCACCAAATAGACATCTCACTGGTTGTGTCTGATTCTTAGGACTGTGCCATTTCTTTATCGCTAGGACATGCTTTTTCTCCTTGTGGGCCTTTCGCTGGCCCCATCCCCTCCTCATGGATTTTCTCAGTGCTCCTCTGCCAGGATGGCAGTTTACCTCTTCGCTCGAGAGTGGCATACTTATGCCTCAAGCCTGCTCCATCGTGACACTTAATCCTGCCTCCGTTCAGGCATACGTGGCATGGTTGGTCACTTCATGTGACGTACTTCTTCCTTTTCAGGAACAACTTCTCCTCGCCGTGGACCTCTTCTCTCTAGCCCGTGTGTCCTCAGCCTTATCAGATCACCCAGGACAAGGACAGTACGTGCAAGCTGATGAGCAGGGCCTTGCGGGGGGCAACACCAACTTCTCCTGTTCTGCTTTCTTTCTTCTTCCTGGGTGCTGCCATTGATTTACAGAATCCATCCAGGGGGCACAGGGTGCAGTCCCTTCCTGTTTTGGGGGTGTTTCACAGCTTCAGTCTCCCTCTAGCAAAGGAAGTGTAGAGCTGTAGATGGCCTGGTTTGTTGCTGGCAAGTTTATGTGGGGTAGTGCATTACCAGAGGCATGGTCGTGAGGCACTGCTGGCCTTCGTGACTTTGCGCTTGTACATTGCTCAAGTACTAGTGCTCTGGCAGCTGTCCTCTGGGCTGAATGTGGTGTGGCCAATTGGCCACCCAGGTGGCGCCTTAACACTTCACAAGGTCACAACAGCTTTTCATGGTGATGTGGGCCTCACTATTTAGGCTCCTCTTTTCCCCTTAGGTGCGAGTGCTGGTACGAAGTTGCGGAGACTCAGGGTTATTTACTTCTGTTACTGCAGGCAGTACAGACTGGCAGCAGGGCACCTCTCCTCCTTGCTCGTTTTGGTACCTCTAGGTGGCAGTGCAGCCACCATTTGCAGCATCTCTTCGGAGGCTGCCGGCCTTGCAGCTTATGAGGGCACCGAGCAGGAATGTACTGAGGCTGAAGATGCAGGACGATCTGGGCAGGTGCTGCCTCGCGGGGACTCCGTCCATCTTTGCAGATAAGTCTAGGCGGCCTTCTTTGTGCCACGTGCTTCATGGGCACCAGGGCAGGGGAATGGTCACTAGGTGGCTCTGCAGTAATTTTTTCCCCACTGCGGCAGTCTGTGCACTGGGGGCCGCGTGAAAGCTTGAGATGCCAACGGGGCTGGCCATTCATTTCAGGCATGGCTTCTCTTCTCCCAACATTAGCTCTGGCCAAGGCTGCCGCACCCAGGTCATTCAGTGCTCATACCTCAAACGGTGATCCACAGCAGCACCAGAGGTGCTGCAATCCAATTTCCTTGGGGGCTCTGCATGGACAGGGGGGGCTGCATGGGGTGATGCTCCCCATGGATGCAGCCACAGGCCAATCCACGCTCTTCTCCTCTGCAGGTGGGATCTCAGCAGGCTCGCAGGGCACCAGCAGCACCTTGCGGAGGCTTCCTACCACAAACGTGCACCTCCCAGGTGAAACTGCTCTTACTTAGGCCTGGCTGGGGGGGTCTCCATTCATATCCTGAGGAGGGCACCGCTCCCTCTTATCCACTCTGGGGCAAATAGTGGCAGACAATGCAGCCGAAGGGCACTTCAGCAGGTAGGGCATACCTCTTGTGCCATTTCCGGCTGGTTCTGCTTTCTCTTTCTTTCACAAGGTTCTCTCACCACACAGTCAGTCAGGAAGGCGGCAGCAGTAGGTGCCGGAGGGGTTGGCTTCCATGTGCCGACTGCGGCTTCATGTGCACGCCACAGCACCCTTTCAAGTACCGTGAGTCATACACTTGTGCAACACTCCTCCTCCATGTAAGGCTCTGAGTAGCAGTGGCACTGGTGACAGGTGTAGGGGTACCTGAGACGTGAGTCTACAGTCCCCTTAGGCGATGAGCAAAAGCGGGGTTGGACCCGCACTTATCGCCATTGTGGTGTCTTGGGCCACGAGGCCCTCATGCTGCAGAAATGACCATACAGACATGCTGTAGTCGAGTACTGTATGATTCCAATTTTGTAAAGAAATAATTTATATAGTATGTAGAAACGTTTGAATTTTGAGAATATGATAACGTTTTAGATTTATCTAGTAAATATTTTTAATAGTATCGTTTTTAGGTCGAGGACTCTGTCGCACTGCGTAAGCAGTAGGCGGAGCTCCGAAGATTTAATGTTTCTTAGAGGGGGCTTGGAACCCACCCCTCTTCTCCATTGGCTGGCTTCCTAAACGGAGGCCAGCCATTGGAGGAGAGGGGCGTCACTCGGTTCAAGCCCCGTCTTTTTTGGATTCGGGGGCGTTTTTTTAAGCTTCTGTTTACGTTCTCTCCTCTTCCCATTGGCTGGAATTTTACCTTCCAGCCAATGGGAAGAGGAGAGAACGAAAACCACGCCATGAATCCCAACGCCCCGAATCCCAAAATGACGATGCTTTCTCCGAGGCATTTCTGCCTCGTCTCGGAGAAAGATGGTGGTGTGCATGGCGTCCCCGAGTCGGTAAGTTTTCTTCCCTAGCTGCGCTCGTCTTTTTTTCTTGCCTTTTTCCCTATTTTATCACCCTGGACACTCCTTTTCTGCCTACTCCTTCCCTTTTCCTCTGATTCTCTTTCCTGTCGTTCGCTCTTTTCCTCTTCTTGTTCTTTTCTTCCCCTCGTCTCCTTCGCCCAGCATGTCTCTTCTCTTGCCCCTGCACCTCCCATTATCCCCGCTCCCCCCTTCCCTCGTGAGAATTTTTTTTTTCACAATTCTGAACTTCGGAAGCCGTTGGCATCCCGTGAGCATTATCACACACCCTCGAAATAACCCAGAAAGCTGGCAGCTCCATATTAGGGAAAGAATCGCTATCACAGAGCTAGTGAACACAAAATTTATTGACAAGGCAGTGTGACTGGAGGCTGCCTGTACACACTCTCCGAGCGTGCATCCCACCCCGCACGTTTATAAATTTAGCCTGTTTGAGCCGGGTGCACTTGTCTCTGTCCGGCCGCGTCCAGGGCAGCGGCTTCGCCTCCTGCTTCTCGCCGCGCTGCTGACGGCTCTCATATTCGCTATCCTAACGTCCCAGCAGTAACGCGCTTTTTAGCTTCAGTGTGAGCTCAAACTACCATGAACCAGGAGTTGAAGGAATAACCCTGTGCACAAGAGCACAGGTGAGTCTGCACGTGGAAAGGGGTGAGTGAGAACATGCGATATAACCCGCTCCGCCGCAGCGCCAGCCTTGTGCATGGCCCCTTCGGGACTGCACAGGTGCGAGGAGGGTACTGGAGGACACATGGTATATACCCCCTCCGAAGTCTGCATGTGGGGTAGGAGCGCGCGGCGGCCCGCGAGGGGAATCAGGCTCTCTTAAAATATTATGATATATCGGCAGAGGGTGAGGAGCATCAGCCTGGGCAGTTATATCATAATATTTTAAGAGAGCCCCCCCCTGCCATTAAAGCCAGCAAACCAAGGACCCCAGCAGCTCCCCCATCCTCCGACGCCCCCCTGCAACGTCACTGGTCGGCTGATATTCCGGGCAGTTACCAACAACTTTCCTTTCCAGTTCCGCCCTATCCTTTAGCTATCCCACCAACTCAACCTTTACTCGCATTGCCCCTCTATGCGCGTCCCTTTCCTCTCCTTGTTCCTCTGACCCATTGCCGAGCAGGACCCAAGCTGATCTCCAGATGGCGAGCCCCCCTCCCCTTGCGCCTCACTCTCCGCACTACCAGCCCCTACCGCCCCGTGCCCTTCACCCGCCCATTGCACCCTCGGCGTTAAAGGACTGTAACTCGCCCCACCTCTGGACTAGCATACAGCTATTGAGATAACCCTTTCAGGGATTCTCGGATATCCTTGCCTGTCCAACGGATTTTCACAACAGTTAGTACGATGCCAACAAGAACACCTCTGCCCACTGTGAACGAGCGGGACACGGAAAATGTAAGTATTCTGTGGAGAACTTGTTATTAGTGAGCCATCCGTCTTAAAATAGCTTGGGTGACTTTGGATATGGTATATTGAGATTAGTAGCGCTCTAACGAGGCTGTGCTGGAAATTCTGGCATAGTTTGAGCTTCATTTAAACAGCGCTGGACGTGAAGAGAGTTTTGTAGATTCCTGCTTGAATTGGTTATGTTATTTATTGATTGCACATGAGTATCTGTCAATTGAAATGATAATTTGATAGCAGTCCTCCTGAGTGCCTTAAATGACCTGAGCCAGTGCACTTCCATCTTTTGTAACATGAGCATGCCACTGTCTTGTGTATACACCCTCCAGTGTAACCTGAGCGAGCCATGACACAGTGTATGTCTAACCTATACTTCCTGGGTCTGAGTTTGATTATTTCTTTTTAAGCTAAGTTGTCCTGATCTTGCATGCGTGCAGTGTGCAATCTATTCTCCTGCGTATTGTGATCAAGTTTGTCTTGTGCATGCATCTTCTTGTTGTGTATAAGTTGCATGGAAAAGTAAGTCTGTGCTATCGTTCTAGCATGCTCAGCAGTATGCCTCAATATCTGGGAGGCTGTCCCCCTGGCTGTGCTTGCTCTCCTGCCCCCTGGCTGTGCTTGCTCTCCTGCCCCCTGGCTGTGCTTGCTTCCGTGCCCCCTGGCTGTGCTTGCTTCCCTGCCCCCTTGCTGGGCTTGCTTCCCTTCCCCCTCGCTGTGCTTGCTCCCCTGCCCCCTGGCTGTGCTTGCTCCCCTGCCCCCTGGCTGTGCTTGCTCCCCTGCCCCCTAGTTCCCCTGCCTCCTCGCTGTGCTTGCTGCCCTGCACCCTCGTTGTGCTTGCTCCCCTGCCCTCTGGCTGTGCTTGCTCCCCTGCCCCCTGGCTGTGCTTGCTCCCCTGCCCCCTGGCTGTGCTTGCTCCCCTGCCCCCTTGTTGTGCTTGCTTCCCTGGCTCTGTGTGTGTGTGGGGCTGTGTATGTGGGGGGGCTCTGTGTGTGTGGGGGGGCTGTGTGTGTGGGGGGCTATGTGTGTGGGGGGCTATGTGTGTGGGGGCTGTGTGTGTGGGGGGGGGGCTCTGTGTGTGTGGGGGGGGGCTCTGTGTGTGGGGGGGCTCTGTGTGTGTGGGGCTCTGAGTGTGTGTGGGGGGCTCTGTGTGTGGGGGGGCTCTGTGTGTGGGGGGGCTCTGTGTGTGGGGGGCTCTGTATGTGTGTGTGTGGGGCTGTGTGTGGCTCTGTGTGTGTGTGGGGGGGGCTCTGTGTGTGTGGGGGGGGGGCTCTGTGTGTGTGTGGCTCTGTGTGTGTGTGTGTGTCTCTGGCTCTGTGTGGGTGGCTCTGTATGTGTGGGTGGGTGGCTTTGTGTGTGTGGCTCTGTGTTGGTGTAAATGCAATAGGTCATGCATTTGCGAGCAATTAAGCTATTGGCATTGTAAATGACATTGGCAATAGATTAATCGTTAAATAAATGGCAATGTAAATGACAATGCCATTTATTTATGACTAGCAGCCCGTCCCGACCTTGTCCGGGTAGGCTTTGCTAGTGTATTCACCCGCATCTGCCGATCCTCCCCCACCTGCTTTGCCGCTTTGCCCTCAACTTGCAGAACCCCCTTCCACCGGGACTTCCTCTGCTTGCTGCCAATTACTCTTGAGTTTGCAATATAGAGTCCCTCCCACTGGTGCCTGAACTCTGCCACCAGTATTATAGCAAAAACCAGCTTTGTTTACGGAGTACGTTCGGGGCCCCTTCCCACTCTCACCGTGTCCGGGTATTTCTGCCAATAAGTCAAATTACCTCCCCGCATGTCAGGTGTAGCATCGCCGCTCCTTCCCCACCTGCTTTGACGCTTCTCCCCGCGCTGGTCACTCCAATGTTGGGTCTCGGTCCCGCGCTGCCGCTCCTACCCGCATGTCGGGTGTGGGTCCCTTGCTCCTTCCAGCGCTCCCACCAGCATCGCCGCTCCTCCCCGCGCAGGGCATTCCAATGTTGTGTGTCGGTCCCGTGCCGCCGCTCCTCCCCGCATGTCGGGTGTGGTTCCCTTGCTCCTTCCTTTGCTCTGGTCCGGACAGCGAACGTCGCGTTGACGTGACGTCACACCCACACCCCATTGCGCCTCTCTCAAGCGTTGTGACGACGCCGTACGCCGCGTGCAATCACTGTTTGCATACGCCCATACGGACTACTTTTCCCCTAACGTCCCCCCCATGTATATGGTGTGGTGCTCTATAGCCTATGTCCATCTCCTTGACCTCCCCTTTCCAACGCTGTATTGGGTGTTGTGATTGGTGGTGTACTTTTCGAGTTTACCTGGCTCAAAGGACACAGTTCTCTCTTTATAATAGTAGTATAGATTTAAAAAAAAATGTCATGAGCAATGCCAATAGCTCTACCTTTAATAATGCCGAGACCATTGCATTGTAAATGCTTGTTTAGTTTGGGAACAAGATGTTTTAACATATGAGTCACATTCGTAAATGCTTTGGCTTTAACGGTATGTTTATTTAATAATTGGTAATCGGGCCATGAGATTTGGTTGAGACAAGAGCCTGAGGTTTAGGTTTGTTTAGAAAAGTATTTTGAGTAAATAGAACTTTGGTGGTCGTTTAAATGTTACGAAGGGAAGTCATGTTACCATGTAGGTGACGGTTGGGCAGTTGGTCTTGAGCGCAAGGAAGCCGTCGGGAGACGCAAGGCATTCTTTCACAGCGCGAGATAAGATGCATATGACGCTGTGTTTTCTCGTGCGCATGGTGAACGCTAATTAAGTTGAAGAGCATTCTTTTGTTATACCCAGGCCGCCGTACTCACGTAAAGTACGGCGGCCAACTTAAAGGATTGGGAAGAGTTCCTTTGCGCAGCATTTATATGACAGGGGGCCATATTTTGGGCAGGAATACGAAGTCTGTCAGAACGAGTGTCAGATTCTGACAGACTTCAGTCTGGACTTCAGGAGGAGACTTGGTTTGTGAGGAGAGTTATTGGTTTTAATAGGTTTGAAAAGGTATTTGTTGTTGGAGGTGTATAGAAGGATAAATTTGAAGTAAAAAGGAATATTTGTTTTGGATTACAGTATAAGACTGGTGGAAATTGTATACATTATGGAAGGTGCTAAAGGAAATTTTGAAGAAAGGATGAAATCATACATGGATAAAATGTTTGGGGAGATGAATGCATCTATAGCTTAGAAAATACTTTAGAGAAAAGTATTAAAAAAAGACAAAGAGCTGGTGAGGGAGAGAATTTCTGGACCACAGAGGAGATTGATGTGGTTGCTGGGGGTTCTAGCAATGGAAGTAGGAAGGGTCAAAAAAGGAAAATAATGGATGTAAACAAAAAGGGTAAAGAACGTAAGGTTTTTAAAGGAATCGCTATACAGGAGAAAGGGTGCGCAAAAAAGGTGCGCAAAAAAGGCATAGAAAACAAAACATACAACTGTGGCTTGTGACTCGAGTTCAACAACTGGAGATGTGGAACTTACTTGTAGTTCAAGCCTTGATGATTCTGATGTGGATGAGGTTCCACTTAAAATAAGTAAGGTTAAAGAAAGAGAAATTAAATTGGAAGAGAATGATATTATTGATCCTCAAGGTGAGGAAATGTTTGATCCTCTTTTAATTCAGCATCCTCTGTCACCGCAATGGGCTCCGGTAGAGCATGTTGCAAAATATTAGCATTTTTGGATAAGGAGGGAAATACCTAAAGAGGTCATTACAAGGATGAGGAGCGAATGTCCAAGGCCTAGTCTGGACAGCAAGGTTGCTTACACACCAGAACTTGACCAGAAAATTATGACGTTCATCAATAAGTTAAGGAAAGATCCTAGGAGGGGTCTTGAAAAAGGCTTAAAAGGATGTCAAGATAGACTCCTAGATGTTTTGGGTCCTTTAACCAAAATGTTTTATATGTGCGAGGAGGCACATTAAAAAAACACTGGAATTGATGTGGCTGAGATGTGCCAATGGGTCCAAAGGGCCATATGTCTTTTGGGAAATTCAAATACAGCACTGTGCATAGAGAGGAGAAAATCTATTCTATTTAAAATTGATCCAAAGTTAGCTGATTTAACAAATAAAGAGCCAGGGGAGCGAAGTGATGGATTATTGTTTGGAGACGATTTTGTAAAAGATATGTCTCGGTATATTAGCACTTTTAGTTCCCTTGAAAAAGCGCAAAAAGACATAAGGAGAGTTTTTGGAGTGGCCGGGCGAATGCAGGGTCGGTTCCCCGGCCGGGTTCAAGGAATTTCAAGAGGAAATTTTGGAAGAGGTAGACCCTATGGTACAGGCTATGGATATAATTATTACGGATCAAGAGGCGGACAGGGAAATTTTTTACTGCAAAGACAGAGGAGCAGAGGCAGAGGAATGTGTTCTGAGAGGAGAACAAGAGGTGCCTCAGGTAAGCAGTTTACAAGACCCTATTTCTATTCAAATATAATTGAGCGGCAGACTAGCACTATTTATTTCGAGATGGAAAGAAATTACACAGGATCCATCGGTTTTGCAAACAGTTTCAGGTTACAAAAAAGATTTTTTGCAGATACCAATTCTGGAGAAGGCTCCAAATATGTTGAGGTTCTCAGCGGAGATGGAAGATATGGTGACAAAAGAAATAGAAGCTCTAGAGAAAAAAGTGGCAAAGTTTGTAAATGGAAGATTCATAAGCAATAATTTCTAGTGGAGAAGAAGGAGAAGAAAATGCGTCCTGTAATAAATCTAAAAGAATTGAATGATTGGGTTATGTACAACTATTTTAAGATGGAGGGCATTCATATGTTGTTAGATCTGTTAAAGAAAGGAGATAGGTTGACAAGGTTAAATTTGAAGGATGCCTATTTAACAATTCCGATGTGCAAAGATCAGAGAGATTTTCTTCAATTCAGGTGGAAAGGAAGGGTATGGAGATTCAAGAGTCTCCCAATTGGGTTGACTTCGGCCCCTTGGTGCTTCAAGAAGGTGATGCGACCAGTGGCAGCTTAGTTGAGATCAAGGGAAATACATTTAATTGTGTATCGGGACGATTTTTTGATCATGGCGGAGGAGAAGAAGTTAGCAAGGGAACAGACGGAGTTTTTGATCAAGGTGATAGAGGATTTGGGTTTTGTAGTGAACAAAGAGAAATCTTGTGTGGTTCCTCAGCAGGAGGTCCAATTTTTAGGTTTTCAGATAGACATTGGATTGTGTATAGAAGTTGCCGATGTTGAAAGTGAAAAAGATCAGAAAAGAAGTGAAGAGGGCTATGGATTGGAAATGGATTACATTGAGACCGTTAGCTTGGTTGTTGGGTCTGTTATTAGCATCGATTCAAGTGATTTTTCCGGCTCCTCTTCATTACAGGGCATTATAGAGGTTGAAAGGTTATCATTTGATAAGGGGGGGGCAAAATATTCCCAGACGATATGGTTGAATCAAGATTCAAAGGAAGAATTGAGATGGTGGATGATGAATCTGGAAGCGTAGAGTGGCAGGGCGATATTTGGAGGTTCCAGAGATAGAGATAGAGTCAGATGCAAGTCTTCATGGCTGAGCAACAAGGTGAGGTGTGGTGTCAACAGGGGGAACTGGTCAAAAGAGGAGAAACAGATGCATATACATTTTCTGGAACGTCTAGCGGGATCCTTTGCTGTGAAGAGTTTCATGAGGGATCAGGTAAAATGTTGTGTGCTCTTGAAAATGGACAATCTGTCGGCAGTGAGACATGTGAAATGAAATGAAATAAAAATGTGTTTTATAAAGCGCAGAATAGCTGCCCGGAGGCGTCCCAGTGCTGAAAACTAACAGGTGTTGCCCATGGGGCTGAGTACAGGGGGAGCAACTTATTTGTTGAACAGGAAAGTTTTTAAATTTTTCCTAAAAGAGGTGAGGTCCGAGTTGGACCTGAGGTGAAAAGGTAGACTGTTCCACAACTTGGCCGCGTTCAAGGAGAAGGAGCGACCTCCTGATCTAGATCTTTTGACCTTTGGCACAGCAGCCAGTAAGGCATTGGTGGATCGAAGTTGTCTACTGGGAAGATAGGGGGTGATTAAAGGGCGACTAATTAGTGGCCCAGTTTCCCAAAAAGATTGATGGGCAACACAAAGGGATTTGAAGCTAATCCTGTCTTTCACCGGGAGCCAATGTAATTTTTTCAGTCCGGCCTTCACAGAGGTCCTGCGGGGAAGCTGGAGCAGGGTCCGGGCCGCACAGTTCTGAATTACCTGCAACTTTTTTAGTGTGGAGTCAGGGGTCCCAAGGTAGAGCGCATTTCCAAAGTCCAGCCTGGCAAGTATCAGTCCCTGGACCACGATTTGTCTGGCCTCAAACGGTAGTAATGGGAGAATCTTCTTCAATACTCTGATGAGGCCAAAACAGGTGGCAGATAATAGAACGGCCTGATGGTAAAACGTCAGGGACTTGTCCAACCAGACTCCCAGGCTCTTGATGGCATCCCTGGAGACTGGGGGGGTACCCAAGCATGCTGGCCAGATCTGATTGATCGTGGATGGTGCTAGATGTCCCAGCATCATGACCTCTGTCTTGTCTCCATTAAGTTTGAGACAAGACATGGTCATCCATCGACTAATCTCGCTCAGACATCCGGCCAGGTCCACTGTACCTACAGGGTCTCCAGCCCGGGTGAGGGAGACTACCAGCTGGGTATCGTCCGCGTAGGTAACGATCTTAATACCATACGGGCGGACGGCCCCAGCCAGCGGTCTCATATAGACGTTAAACAACGTAGGGCTTAATGAGGAGCCCTGCGGAACTCCACAGTCCAAGGGCTTGCTTGTAGAGATGGTCGCTCCCTCAAAGACCTGGAATTGCCTGCTGGATAGGAATGAGCGGATCCACTCCAACGCTCCTCTCTGAATCCCAATTTCCCCGAGGCGCTGCAACAAGATGGTGTGATTTACAGTGTCAAAAGCGGCACTGAGATCGAGGAGGACGACTGCCACCGATCCTCCCCGATCCAAGATGCCCCTAGTTTCCTCCAGGACCGCCAAAAGAGCCGACTCCGTCCCATGCTTGGGGCGGAAGCCGTTCTGCGAGGGATCAAGGAGATTATTTTCCTCTAAGAATTTGGTCAGAAGGCCATTGATGTATTTTTCCAGTAGCTTGCTGGCCCAGGGGAGCAAGGAGATTGGGCGATAATTGCTAAGATTGGTGACACTCATATTCGGTTTCTTAGCAAGTGCTTTGATCCTGGCTTCTTTCCACTTAGGGGGAACTATATTGGTGGAGATAGAGGCATTGAGTACCCTTAGCATGACCGGTAAAATGGTCCGACTAACGGTCCTTAAAACAAGTGAACAAGTTAGGAGGAAGCTAGCGA
This sequence comes from Lissotriton vulgaris, assembly GCF_964263255.1. Taxonomy (NCBI): domain Eukaryota; kingdom Metazoa; phylum Chordata; class Amphibia; order Caudata; family Salamandridae; genus Lissotriton; species Lissotriton vulgaris. The sequence continues at coordinate 1,904,817,672 of NC_141691.1, forward strand.
ATTCAGCGAAGGAGTTTGGGAATTTTTGCTTAGAGAAGGAGATTGTGGTTCAAGCTCAGTATATTCCGGGACTGAGCAACGTAGAAGCAGACTGGATTTCAAGACATCTCAAAGATGTGAGCAATTGGAAATTGAACAGGGAGGTCTTCTTAAGATTGGAGAGGAGATGGGGTCCTTTTCAAGTGGATTTGTTTGCGAACAGACTGTCAGGTGAAGGAATTTTACAGTAGGAGACCAGATCCAGAAGCAAAGGGAATAGATGCTTTTCTTCAAGATTGGAGTGTAGGAAGGAATTATGCTTTTCCCCAATTCTCATTGATTCAGAGAGCATTGATGAAGATCAGGAGAGAGAAGGCGGAGATGGTGATGACAACGCCATTTTGGAAATCTCAAGTGTGGTTTCCGGATAAAATGGATTTGTTGATGGAGGATCGGGTATTGTTACCGAATTTAAGGGAAATTATTCTAGATCCACAGGGGAATGTTCACGATTTAGTAGAGTCAGGTCAGTTAAGACTGATGGCATGGCTGATTTCAGGAGAATTTGGCAGGTGCATGGATTATCGAAGGAGGCTGAGAATCTTATCTCAGGTTCATGGTCAAAGGGAACGACAAAGATTTGTAAATCGGCATGGAGAAGAGGGTCTGGTTGGTTTGTTGAGAGGAATTTGGATCCCTTATCAGCTCCTGTGATAGAAATGGTTAATTATTTGTCTGAATTACATGGAAATGGTTTAGCTTATAATACAGTGAATATTAGCAGGTCAGCTATTTCTGCAGGGTATATTTTGGTGGATGGCCTTCCAGTAGGACAACATGTGTTGGTTAAGTGTGTAAGGATGGTTCTACCTCCCAAGGCGAAGTATGGTGTTCTTTGGGAGGTTTCCTTGGTTTTGAAGGAAATGGATAGTTGGGGTGAAAATATATCTTTGGATATTAAATTCTTATCATGGCAGTTGGCTATGCTTCTATGTTTGGTTTCTTGTAGAAGGGTATCTGATATTAGGGCTTTAGAAATGGACTCACGGGGACCCATTAGGATTGGGGGGGCGGGCTTTGCCCGCCCCCATCCCATCGTGGAAAGGGACCGCCTGCCATAAGGGCGGGGGTCCCATGGGGGAAATTAGGATGCGCCCGCCACAGTGGCGGGCGTATCCTGTATTTTTAACATTGTGGCGGTAAAAATGCATGTTGTGCATTTCAAAGCATGTGACAGGCACCGCGCGGTGCTTGCCACGTTGTTCTTTGACATGCTGGGGGTACCATAAGTACCCCCAATGTGCACCCCCGACACCCCCCGGAGTCCCTGGGGGCCCGCAACGGGCCCCCAGAGCATACTCCACATGTCAGCCATTGGAAAATGCCCATTCTAATATGGCTAGTGGTGTCTGATAGACACCGCCACCATTTAGAACCCTTTTCCGCGCGGTCGCAAGGCAAACGGGGCAGAAAAGCAGCGGACGGTCTTTCTGTCCGCCGCAGACCCCCCAGCCACGATAATATGCAGGGGGTCATTCCGGCATGGATGGCGGGCGGATAGCCCCCGCCAGGCCGACGGTGACTACCGCTAGCCTGGCTGGGGTGATCCACCCGCCATCCTAATGGGGCCCTAGGTATTTTCAACCAGAGGATGTGTGTTTTGAGTTAAGGAAAAGAACAAAGACCATGTCTAGGACAATTTTGTATCCTCAATTTGATGGAAATGAAAATTTGTGAGTTGTGCGTTGTTTAAAGGAATATGAAAAAAGGACTTTAGGTATGAGACAAAGTGGTTGTTCACAGTTATTAGTTTCCTTAAAAAAAATATTTAAGGCGGTTTCTTCTGCTACTTTGGCAAGATGGGTGAGAGAGGTGATGTTGAGGGCAGGAGTAGATACTAGTGTTTTTGGGGTTCATTCTGTAAGGGGGGCTATGGCAAGCAGGCTTGTATGAGAGGTTTTAGTTTAAGTGGAATTATGAAGGCTGCAGATTGGAGTAACGAGTCAACTTTTAAAAGGTTTTATTTTAAACCTGTGGAAAATGTGTTGAATAGTTTTGGATGAACTTTGAACATGCATAATATTGGCCTCTGGGCCTTGATGTAAAATGCAGATTTTCAACATTTAGAAATGAGTAGAAAATCATGATTTTAATAAAGGCACGCAGGCTAATATTATCCCTCAGCGATTCCCAACCAGATTATTAATAGTTTGTTTTTATTATTCAGGATAAAGAAGAATTCATAGAAGCTGAAATTTGGAAGATGTGGGTCATGGGAAACTTGAAGAATGGGACTTTGTTTTAATAGAGACTTTGGTTTTCTAATTATATTCGCAGCACCTAAAGAGGAAGATGGCTGCCAGTTCCAAGTGGTTATGCATGTTCAGAGTTCTAGAAGATTGTTGCGTTCTAATTCTATTTATTGTTTATTGTTGCTGTCTGAGTAGTTATAAAAGGTAATGCATAATATTAGCCTCTGTGCCTTAATTAAAATCATGATTTTCTACTCATTTCTAAATGTTGAAAATTTGCATTATGAGGTTTCCCTGATTCCAGACCCAAACCCATGACAGCGGGTACCTGTTATGTAGATAAAATTAGGCAACTACATCAACCATAAATGGTGAAAGTCAAAGCGGATCCATTGAGGAGTCAAACCTGGAACTAACAACACAGTTCAACACAGACCCTAAAGTGCATGCGGCTGGGTCCTTCAAAATCCCGAAAGTACAACGCCACTATAAACCTGGCTCTTGGCCGGGTTTATCCCGGCATGACCGGTACTTTAGGTTCCCTACCGCATACGTGTCAACATTTTCCACCAGCTAAGACGGAGATTTTGAAGAAGAAAATTCAGGAATGTATTTACCCCGTTGACTTACTTGGATACAGAGGCAATTTTATGCAGAAGGAAAAAAGCAGTTTTGTACTTAAAAACTGCTCTCGCCAGAATCGAGTCTGTTGGCAGTGTATGCTGTCGGTACAAAAAAATAATAGGAAACCAGCGATGTTCCCCCTTAATAGCAGATACTTTAGAGTAAATGTAACAAGAGAACACCTTAAAATTTGTCCTACTACAGCTGTCTTAATAAGTCGACTTGTATGCTGTCGGTACAAAAAAATAATAGGAAACCAGCCAAACGGGCGATGTTCCCCCTTAATAGCAGATACTTTAGAGTAAATGTAACAAGAGAACACTTTAAAATGTGTCCTACTACAGCTGTCTTCATAAGTCGACTGATAAAGTAAAAGTAAAACAAACTAAAGAAAGACCGTGTTAAGTGCGCATACAGACGATTAAGTTATACTTAAAAATCATGTCCGAAATTTGCAGAATGTTACAACGTGCACAGGTGGCCAGCATTTTTCTCTCGGAAAGGCGGCAACAATAGTTGAAGACCACGACCTCACTCACCACACACCTCAGAAAAAAACATTAAACTCCATGTAAACAACAAAAGTAATAAATATCCAAGAACAATTACAAATCAAGATGCAAAGATAGATACGATGACTTTATCAGACTCTGTACTTATGGACTTGTAAATGAAAAATGCAAACGTAAGCGAACACGCATAAACCACAACCAAGATGGAAATACAAAAGATCCAGGGTGCGCGCACGCAAGACTACGCATGCGTAGTGATCTCAACCTATCAGCGCACGCAACTAGACAATCCTGTGTATTGGAACACGAAAGATGGCCAGAAAGTTGTTAAAACGGCTGATGAAGCGTGCGCTAGAATTTTAGGAATACCACCCCGGCCACTAACAGCACAAATTGTTCCGTCCGAGTTCCTTACTTTTGCCCATTACCGTGCCTCTCCTCTTCCTGTTTGTCCAAACCCCAGCCACGCTCAGCTGTACGGGAATGACGGCGTGTGCCGTTACCATGGAAATGACAACAGTACGGTGGCCGAGTTGAACCATTTCGGGCATGCGCGGCATTTGTATGTTTTTGTAGGCGCTTAATTGTTATGCGTGGTTAGCCTAAAGGTATTTGTTGAAGCAAGGGTTACAGTGTAAAGTGAAAAGCAATTAAAAATGCTTTAAACGTCAGATAACACACGATAAATCCCAAGCCTGAATCTGTGCACTGAAAAATTACGCAATACTTTTTGTAGCCTGCCTGTCTAGATCTTAATGGGGTATCGACAGTGGATGGTTCAACGCCAGAGCTGCCAAAGTTTTAGATTGCTTTTTTTTGCATTTGTAAATGCAGAGTTTGCATTTACCAAGCGCAATCCTTATTTTATCTATTTATATATGTAGAGAAAGCAACAAGGTATTTCTACCGTAAATAAGTCTAAGACAAATGTTTACCAGTAATAATGAGGATGCATTAAAAATCGCGAATAAGTGTGCAGGGCAGTCTGCACGGTACCTGCCTGAGAATTCAGAAACACATAAATGAACATCATGACGGAAAGGGAGATGAGCAGGGCTCAAGTCGGGGTACCATGCGGGTGGACGGCGTCTCCCCACTTATTTTACTGGGTGGATGCCGTCCGCCCTGCCCAAAAGCTGGACTTCAATCTTTTGCCTCTCTGGATCGAGATCGGAGCTCATTCAGAACGTCTGTCTACCTGTATTCACAGCGGGGGGATTAAAAGCAGGCACCGGCAGCCCCCGCGAGGCAGGTGCAGACCACCTTTCATCTAAAGGCATATGAATACCCATGAGATTCCTGTCGTGACGTCACTTCGGGTGACAGCGTCCCCGGCCCCCACTTTTTTTTCTAGGACTTGTGCCCTCTTTTCTATAAAACGCAGTACTTTAAATTGAAACAGAAGAACTGGTAATATTCAGAGTCCCTATTTGCTACTGAAAAGTGCCTATACTTTTCCATTACATGTATTGCAGCAGAGCTGAAAGAACATGAATTCTCCTTTTCAAATTAAAGGAGTGCTGGCTATTTAAAGCGTAAGAAAATGGTAATAGAAGCCCAGGAAACCATTGGACCCCATAAAGAATGTAAGGTTTTCGAACAAGAATGAAATTCTGACTGCACTATGCTGTATGTGAGTTGCGCCATCAGTATTTTAAATTTACTGAAGTTCAACGAGTAGGTGAAGACTGCTTCATTTCACAACAGGAGCTCTTCTGACATTGAATTCTATGTCAGGACCGGAGGCTCTAATTATGCTTATTATTTCCTTTACTGAAAATTCTCAGAAGCCATTCAAATGAAATTAAAAACAAATAACACTACAATACCCATGAACACTCACTGAGTATCACATGACAACCATAGAGTAACCCCTACATAAGGAGCACAAGAGAATACCACATCCTCTTTCTTTGCTGCTCCGCAGCCAATTAAGTGCTTTTGCCTTATATGTATTTCTCTGTTGCTTGATTGTGGTTAATGGCGCGTTTATAGTTTAATCTGCTGGTGTGCTTTCTTGCAATTACCGATTTAGTATTGTTTGCCATGAGCGCGTGTTGCGCTGCTGTTGCTTTCAGTGTGTGCCTCTGTTAAGGTTTTTGTTGTATTCGTGCCGTATGTTCTGACGCCTCTCTTGCTTGTTTGCAGTACATGCGTGTCGTGCTGTTGTTACCTTCCTGTGTGCGTCTTCGTGGTTTTTCTTACACACGCAGAGGCTTGTGAGCGCTGCCAGCCTTTTGTTTGCAGTGCGCGTGTAACACGCTACTGCTACCTTCCGTGTGTGCATTTTTCTTAGCTTTCTTGCACACGCGGAGGCTTGGGAGCGCTGCCAGGCTCCCCGGACCGGGCGTGCGGTGCCCGTGACCCCATTATTTGAGTGGGAGACGCGGGGTGAGGATGCGCGTCGATTTAAACTGGCATTCCTCTTTCTGGCTCCACGGGCGGCCCGTTCCGCGCATGCCCGGCGGCCATTTTACCCTTATTTTGTGTTTACATCGGGTTTGAGAGAGCGCGGGAGCAGTTCTGAACCTGCTCGTTGCCCACAAGCCTGTGCCAGTCCCCTGCGACGCCCAATTATTACATTTACTGAGTGTGGGCTGGATAATAATCGCGAAGGCATTGCCTAGAGTGTTTTTTTCTAGGCAATCCCTCCCTCCACGTTGTATTACTATTGCACACACTGTGTATCCACTATTTGTTGTACATTGGCTTGTCTGGGGTTCACCACTCTCCCCTATTGACTCACTGTTATTTCATCACGTATTTTTCCTGTGGTGTATTTTTCCACACAGACAGTGCATATTAGCTCCACTTTCTCCACCGGTGGGTATTACTCTCACTTTCCAGTGACACTATGTCTGATTATAATTATGAGGAGGAGTATTTTGATGAGGGCCCCTCTGGGTCATTGGAGCATGAGGTTGTCGAAGCTCTAGATGTGGGGGTTCAACACTCCATTAATAAAGACATGGTCAGGGCTATTGAACCTTTGAAATGCCATTTATGCAAGTACGCCCTACAGCAAGGATGGCTTTCGGACTCTGCTACCCATTCTGCCTCTGGCAGAAAGGCTTCCAAAAATCTTCACTCTCTGACTTTACTAAGTTAGGGAAAGCTTTGTCTTCTGACCCTACATATGGTTCTTCCTCCAAGGAAATGCTTTCTGGTTCTCCTCAAGGGGATGATGGTGATACCTCTTCTGATACTGCTTCGGAACCTGAGGTGTCTCCTCCACCCGCTAAAAAAACAGCGTAAGGAGCGTTATGTAGATGCACCTTCCCATCCTAACTTGCTCAACTTTGATCCCACAGAGATTGTCCACCCTAACTCCTCATCATAGCTTCCCTCTCCTGAGATTGCTGACTATGTGTAGTCCCATATTCGCCAGGCATTTGACAAAGATGTGAGGGCGCGTTTGCGCTCGGAATGTCCTAGACCAGACTTGGCTGACAAGGTGGCTGACACACCGGAGGTGGATCCCTCCATGCTCACTTACCTCAAGAAATACTCTAAGGATCCTAAGAAAAGAATCAATAAAGAATGGAGGTCTTGTCAAGATGAGTTACTTGATTTGACAGGTTCTCTTACAAAAATATTGGACCTCGGCTTTAAATCGAAAGCCTCAGGGTGCGTAGTAGATCCTGATGATCTGATCGGATGGGCTCAGCGTGCCATTTATCAATTAGGCAACGCAAAATGTCTTGTGAATGCCGACGCTCTATTCTTTTGAAACTCGACCCAAAATTAGCAGAGCTCTCTACCTCTGAATCTGATCCTTTAGCTCAAGGTCTACTTTTCGGTCAGCCTTTTCTAAAGGAACTGGCAAAGTTTGTTGCAACCTCCAGTGGTCTCGACAAGGCGCAGGGCTCCCTCAAGCGGGCTTTCCATCTGGTTTTTGACCGGGCCGGACGATATAGTGGGTGGTCATTCGGCCGTGTGTTTCAGGAAGGCGCCCAGCGAGGTTATAACTCTCAACATGGTAGATATCAGGATTCCAACTCCAACTCCTCCGCTTCCTTCTATCCAACACGTGGAGTTAGAAACAAGTTCAAGAAAGGCCATTATGGAGGTAGGTCTGGTGGCAGAGCCAGCACTAGACGTGGAGACTTTTCCTCGTGCGGCTCAGGACCAGAGAGTCCTTACGCCCACTGTTGACATACAGAGATTCATTTACTAAGAAATCTTGAAGCAAGTTAAAAACAGTGTGTTAATACTAACACCATTGGATACTTCACAAGTTGTGTAAGTAATCGATTTGTTGTTTGTTGTGTTTGTCCTGACGAATGCTCCGTAGACCCGGCTGGGCGGAATGGAGCAGAAACATGTCGACCTTGTCAACTTAGTGTTATAAAGAGATCCAGTCACACAATCTCACGTTATATCCAACCTTTTTAACAACAAAACCTCACCATCTTCACATTAAAGCTCTTTTTCGGTGGAGTTTTTGTTTTTTAGAGATAACTTTTCATTTTCTCTCCCTTTGGGGGTGCCCTCATTTCTCTGGACACTACTACAAATACCAGAGGTTGCCTCAGGTTAAGGCTGGCATATAGCACATAATTGGACACCTAATGATGATGCAGTAACGCTTATGTCGGGCGGAAAAACGATGTACACTGCACAAAATACATAGCGTTTATGAGGGTGATTCAACTGAACCTACGGTCACGTAGTTACAAGTGTCCATTCTCTTTTTGATTATCTGACGTTATGGAGGTAACCAGGGAGGACAACAGGATGCTTCAGCTTCAGGTGAGCTTGATTTCCTTTTTGGGCGTGTAATTGGGGGGGCAGGATAAAATATTTTCTCCACAATTGGCAACAAATCTCTCAGGATGCATGGATCCTGGACACTGTGCAGGGTTACAAAATAGAGTTTTTCCATTTTCCCTCTCAAACTCTCCCTCCGCGACCAATGCTTTTTTCCCTACAAGATCAGACCTTCATTTCCAGCGAGATCGAATCTCTACTTCAAAAAGGGGCCATAGTGCAGACGTCTCATCACCCCCAGGGTTTCATCAGCAACATCTTCCTAGTACAGACGAAGGGGGGTGGGTTCAGGCTAGTTTTAAATCTCAAGGAGTTCAATGGATGGGTTGTATATTGCCACTTCAAGATGGAGGGGATACATCTTCTTCACGATCTTCTTCAGGAAGGGGACTGGATGGTCCGCCTAGATCTGAAAGATGCGTAACTATCTGTGCCCATTTACAAACCTCATTGTCATTTTCTTCAGTTCCAATGGCAGGGAATCTTGTATGAGTACATCTCATTATTTACTTGGACAACATTCTAATCATGGGTCGTTGTCCTCGCCTGGTAATGCAACATCTAGATTGGACCATTGTTCTTTTGCAGACTATGGGTTTTCTGGTCAATCCACAGAAGTCTGTATTGATTCCGTCTCAATCGGTCGAGTTCCTGGGGTTTCTGATCAACTCCGTCACTTGTCAATTCCTCTTACCCAATCAGAAAATCAGATCTATCAAGAGAGAGTTGAGGTTAATTTTGCACTAGCAGATTAGGTCCTTGAGATCTGTAGCCCGGATCGTCAGCTTGTTAGCTTCCTCCATCCAAGCGATTTTCCTGGGTCCTGTTCATTACCGAGCGCTTCAACAACTCAAGATCCGTAATTTCCAGAAAGGCCTCAAGTACTCAGATCAGATTCCTCTCACAGAAGAGGCGAGGTGGGAGATGTTGTGGTGGCTGGTGCACATGGAGTCGTGGAACAGTCGAGCCCTCTTCGGGTCCACCCCAGAAGTGATGATTGAATCCGATGCTAGTTGGTGGGGTTGGGGAGCCCTTTGCGGTCACGTGTCTATGGGTGGTTGCTGGTTTGAGGAAGAATTGAATCTCTACATCAATTGCCTGGAACTTCTAGCATTCTCCTTTGCGATTCGCTGCCTCTCACCCGCCAGACAAATTGTTGCATTCTTCTCCGCATGGACAACGTTTCAGTGGTGCGTTATGTGAACAAATTGGGCAGGACAAGGTCCCGGAATCTAGCGGAAATTGCCAAGGATTTCTGGCACTTCTGCCTTCAAAACAATCTGTTTGTGGAGGCGCAATATCTTCCGGGGTGCAACAATCAGATCGCCGATTGGCATTCCCGGCATCTCTGTGATTTCAGCGATTGGAGACTCCACCCTCGGGTGTTCAGGTCACTGAACCAGATATGGGGTCCTTGTCAGATCAATCTGTTTGCCTCTCAACTCAACAAACAGATTCCAGTGTTTTTCAGCTGCGTCCGGATCTGGAGACTGTGGACACGGATTCCGTTCTTCAAGTGTGGCCACCAACACTGTGTTATGCTTTTCTTCCGTTTGTAATGATTCCCAGGGTCCTGGCCCGGACCAAGAGTTATCAGTCAGAATTGATATCACTCCTCTTTGGAGTGCTCAGTCATGGTCCCCAGTAATTCTGGAAATGCTGTGTGCAGTACCGATCCGTCTACCCCAGCGGTGGAATCTGCTGCTGGATCCTCTCAAATCACTGCATCCTCTGATAGTCTCAGGCCAACTCATGATGGTCGCTTGGCGAATTTCGGGGATCAATGGAAAATCCCAGGCCTTTCGCGAGAAGCTACCGGATTTATGAGTGAGGCTTGGTCTCCCAGCACACACAAGCGTTATTCTGCAGCCTGGAAACAATGGTGTGATTGGTGCTCTCAACGGGAGGTGGATCCCACTACAGCGGATGTCTCTTTGATGATGAATTTTCTTACGTCCATCGCGTCTTCAGGTCTTGCCTATCGCACTGTCAATAATTTTCGGTCGGCCATCTCGGCGGGTCACGTGCCGATTGATGGCAAACTGGCTGGTGAACATCCTTTAATATGCAAATTGCTCAGAGGTATCCGGTTGGTAAAACCTCCTTGTTCTAAATATTCTGAGCTATGGGATGTTTCTACTGTCTTACGATTTTTGAATGCATGGCCTTCCAAAAAGTTTCTGTCCCGAGATGAGTGGGAATGCGTGCAGAGGAAGACCAAGGGGTACCAGTATAAAAGGAGGAAGAAACTCAAACAGAGGAGGAGGAACAACAGAGGAAGAGCAAAAGAGCTAGTGGGATACAAAAAAGCTCTGAGCAAGAAGAACTAATCATGGATGAAGATCAGGTAAACAAAACTATTGTTAATCTTACTTCTAAAGTGCTAAGCAATAAGGATAAAAGAACTCTTAGTTTAGGGCTGTCTTTTTGCCCTAGCACTCCTATGAACTATACAGATAGCAGAATCGATATTTTTACATTCTGCAGTAAACTTAAATAAAAAAATGGCATAAACTCAAACCAACTAAGAGTAAAATACCCACGTCCAACACGAGGAATGATGCCAGAGATGAATTAATTATTGGTGACATTGACACTATGATGGCACTTAATGCACTGGAGAATGACAATGATGAATCTGTTTGTGAATCCGATACTAGAAGGATCTTAGATATGATGGAAATCAGACAAGATCTAACAGGGCACCGAATTTCGCAATAAATCCACTTTTGTCCCTAAATTAAATCACGATAACATCGATACTTTTCAAGATGTGGTGGGAAATGAATTATTATAATTTAAAAGTAAGAACTGGCCTGGGAAGATGAGAAAATTTAAACATAATCTCACGTTAGCCCAGAAGAAATCTATGTTGGATTTAGCTTCTGATGAGAGCATTCTTGTTAGACCAGCTGACAAGGGCGGAAACATTGTCATTCTTACCAGAGAGCAATATGTTAATGAAGATAAAAGACAACTTAGCTGTGTAAAAACATACAAAATGTCCTCCCGTGTGGAATACAACCAGAGCATTGTTGGAATTTGGGAGAAACTAAGTGAAGGGAAGGTCAGGGGGCTTCTGGAATGGGAGGAGTACTGTTTTTTGAAAAAAGATAACCCAATTTTACCCATCCTTTACCTCCTGCCTAAAATTCACAAATGCCAAAAAAATCCCCCCGGTAGACCAATAATTTCATCGAGGGGAAGCGTACTAGAGAATGTCTCACGGTACGTTGATCACTTTCTTAGAGACTTTGTGTTGGAGTTGCCCTCATATGTAAGGGACACCAAGGATTTTCTTGATAAACTGAAGAATGTTAAATGGGACAAGAACTATCTGCTAATTACGATGGATGTTAACTCCCTTTATACCTCGATTGAACATCAACAAGGGATAGAAGCATGTGCGAGGTTCTTGAAAAAGAGGAACATTGGCTATCTATTACATACTACTATGATTCTTGACATGATGCTGTATAGTCTAACTAACAATTTCTTTCTATTCAATGATGAAATATTTATTCAATTGCATGGAACTGCGATGGGTACATGTTTTGCCCCAAGTTTTGCTAATCTGTTCAAGGGGGCCTGGGAGAGTGATCTAGGCAGTGACAGCAGTATGACGGAAGAACTTAGTAAAACAGTAGTTTGGCTACGGTACATAGACAACATTTTTGTCGTCTGGAACGGTACCAAAGAAGAAGCTTTAACCTTTGTCAACAAACTCAATAATAACACCAGCAACATCTCCCTCACATGTAACATCAGTAATGATGAAGTCGATTATCTAGACATCAAAGTACAGATCAGGGACAACTGCATACAAACATACCTTTACACAGGCTGAGCAGCCACCCTGACAATCTTAAATGGAACATCCCATATGGCGAGCTCTTGAGAGCCAAAAGAAATTGTAGTTTAGAATCTGACTACTTAAAAGAGGAACAAATTATGTTATGTTCAAACGCTTTAAAGCAAGGGGATACCCCAATTGGGTTATCCAAAGAGCAATTGACAAGGTTAAGCTTATCAAGCGAGAGACCCTACTCACTAGTACTGTTCCCCCAATGACAATGAAGAGAAAGTAATTGAGACCCGTTTCATTATGAATTATAATGGTAATGCGGAAAGTATCCACAAGATCATTGTAAAAAATTGGAACATTTTGAAAAATTATCCCGTTATAGGAGCGAGTCTACCAGATAGACCAAGTATCATTTATAGACGAGGCCAGACCCTCAGAGACCTTCTAGTGCACAATGAGATAAGTAATGTGAAAGCCAAGAGGGGAGTAGACCTTTGTGGGTTTTATCCTTGCGGCCACTGCAAGGCCTGCAACAACAGTCAGATGAGAAAAGAATATTGGTGTCCCAGCTCTTGTAAGATGATGCAGATTAACCAATTTCTGACATGCACGACAACTTATGTGGTCTATGTTCTCGTCTGCCCATGCAATCTCCTTTACGTGGGCAGTACGAAACACATGGCCAAAAAAAGAATATTGGAACATCTGCGGGCCATCACTAAAAATGATAAACAATACCCGTTGGCCCAGCACTTCGAAGCGTGCCATTTCTCTGATGCCACTAAATTGTCCTACTTCATTGTAGAGCAGGTAACTGTGGGACCTAGAGGTGGTAACAGATTGTTGAGATTAAGGCAAAGGGAGTCTAAATATATCATCAATCTCTGTACCAGATCTCCTAAAGGCCATAATATGGACAAAGAGATGGTTAGACATCTGTATGAATGATGATTATTGTCAGTTTCTTGTTTGACCCAGCACACTCGATGGTATATGACAACCTGTCTCCTCTCTTATTTACACAGGATGAGGGTGAGGGCCCCTGCCGCAGGCTTGTGACCAGAGGTGCTCTTTCCTTTCTCCGTGAATCTTCTTCCTGTTCATTCATGTATGTAATTTAAATTTTATATATTTGCAAGATCTTCTATGACACTTGTGGTGGAAACTAAGACTATGATGTAACAAGTTTATATCTATTCACTTGAATCACGGAAGGGTGAATGTGACGTGCTTTCATCTTTATGGACCTCGGACTTGTCTATATGGACTTTTTCCGCCTTTGAATGAGCTGGTTACCTCCATACACTTGGTCACTAGTTTCTTCATGTGTGCAATATTTAAGGAATGGTAGCGCACGTCACTGTGAATGAGCACACTATGAAATGGAGTCTATAGTGACACATTCCCTTAGCGCACTAGCCAGCGCATCACTGATACCATCTACAAGGTATCTCCTTGTATATGCATTTATGCATAAACCACCAGGTACCACCATACACTTAACCATTTATGTCTTGGTGTGTGTGAACCCTGGGTAATGGTAACACGCGACACATCGCATGATTTGTAATACCATATACTATATTTCACAGTGACACATTGACTACAGCGCACTAACCAGCGCACCACTGATACCACGTCTTTGTATGCCATTGTACAGACTTTTTGCATAATTCACAAGTGACACAATGAAAATGTTTGAACTAACTATGACCTCAGGTACCAGCATGCATCTCTTTGAGGACGTAAACCATTGGAATGATATTTTCGTTTAAATTTCAATGGAGTTTATTACAAACGTACTCTTATTGGTTTACCTCACAGATATTTGTTGAGTGAAATATCAAGTAATACGAGCTACTACAACCTGTATGTAAATAATGTTCGTAATTTACCATTACAAGATGGCGGACACTGTTAGTCTCATTTCGATGTCCTCCTACACGGAAGTGTTTGTGTCCATAAAGCATTATTGAATTGTTACAGACTTTGTGTGAACAAGCGCTTTTCAAGCTCGAAACGCGTCGCAAGGTTTATGATGAAACAAACCCTTTTGCTCTGGTGCACTATACCTGACTCCTGTGGTTGTTTACCGAGTGCTCGTCGGAACGCTGTTCTTGCTGTGATATATATTCCGGCTGCTCCGCCGGATACGAGCCACCTCTTCAAGCGTCTGGATTGCCAGTAGGAGCGCCTTTGACAGTAATATATATATATATATATATATATATATAGATATATATATATATATATATATATATATATATATCGCCACTTGTGCCCCGCCGCTGCGCCAGCTATAATGATCAGCTAACTCCAACAAGGACACGGAAGACCCAGAGTGCAGGTGAGTTTTTTATTTTTTCGCACACCACGCCAGGATAACGTTTCGCCCTACACAGAGGGCTTGGTCACATATATATATATTCACAGAAAAAAACATAGGTTTTAGGCCATATATAGTTAGGGATTTGCATTTACAAAACCTTATTTTACTCGCATAAAACCATTGAAATTCGCATATATAGTTAGATGCGCTAACTATATATCGCGCACCCGCAATCCACTGCTGATGATGTCACATATTACATCATTCATGACATGGTCAGTGACATCACTGATGACATCATCCAGTGACTGTATGTTTCAGTAAAGTTAAAATATGTCTTACATATTGAAGAACGGTGGATGTATAAGTGTCTGGATGAAGGATTTAGTAGGTGCATTACTGACTGTATGAGAGAGTGCTTAAATGTGTCTCACTGAGTGCATGGGTTAGTGACTAAACTATCTTAATTTGTGCATCATTATATCTGTTGTTCTGCTGCATGTGTTGATCAGTAGCTATATGAGTAACTGTATGGGTTATTGATTGGTTGCCCAAGTATTTGTATGGAAGAGTGAGTGTGTGTGTGGGGGTGGCTGGGAGGTGTGTGACTGTGCATACATGTGTGAACAGTTTATTTACTAGATCTATGGGTTCAAAACTGCATGTGGAAACAGCTGTATGGGTGGTTGACTGTGTACAAGTGTATTGGTGAGTGAATAGATATCTCAGTGCTACATGTCAAAGTAAGTACATATGTAAAACACAGTACATGTGAAAGTTCACATATATAAATTACTGTGTATAAGAGCCAGTGAATGTGTGAGTGGCTGTATGGATCATTGTGAACTTGTATCAGGGATTGTATAAAAGAGTAAATATGTGTTAGTATATGTTTGAATAAGTAAGGTGTGTATAACTGTATAGTTGAGGATATGGAGGTGTGATTGATTCAGTGCATGACTGACTAGGTGTGTGAGTAACTCCATGGATGAGTGACAGTCTGTGAGTGTCTGTTTACTCTGAGTGTATCTAAGGTTATATTAGAGTCTGAAGAGGTTGATCGTATTATCACATGATTGATGTCATCAATGATGTTGTCAGTGATGTCATTTGAGTTGTCATCAGTGATGTCATTTGAGTTGTCATCAGTGATGTCATCAGTGATGTCACTGACCATGTCATGAATGATGTAATATGTGACATCATCAGCAGTGGATTGCGGGTGCGCGATATATAGTTAGCGCATCTAACTATATATGCGAATTTCAATGGTTTTATGCAAGTAAAATAAGGTTTTGTAAATGCAAATCCCTAACTATATATGGCCTAAAACCTATGGTTTTTTCTGTGAATTTCAATGGTTTTTTAATACCAAATATCAAATGCTGTCAAATGTCAAGTACATGATAGGTAAAAACATTTTCGTGTTTATGCACCCAGATGTGCTTTGAACGCTGCCCCCCCCTCTTTTCTCTTACCAGTACTCTCTCTTTGCAGATAGTGAAGGGTAGTTAACGCAGGCCTTTGCCCCCGTTGTAATCCGTCATGCCTGCTTCTCTCTCTATTTGATTGATTGCTATCCAAGCATTTACTGTTTTAGAATTGGTTCTCTTTGGTTCATTCTGTATTTACAAACAAGCACAGTCGCAATACTCTGTTTAGTCTTTGCAGATAGTGAAAAATAGTTTAAAAAAACAAAAGGAATCGAGCAAAATCAGTAGGCCACTAATGGGATCTGTTTTTGACCTCGCTAAAATAGAAACATTAAGAACAACCCCTCATGAGAAATACGAAACTAGTAAGATGAACTTAGCTCCACACCATGATGGCTGCAAGACAGCTCGACTCCGCCGCCCACCCCCCCCCACCCAAAATAACGACAAACCCTATGCAAATATTATAAATATATACAACACACCAGCAAAGTAACAGGGTAAAACGTTTTATTAAATGACTATATACATGACAGCCTGCTGCAACATCGATCCAAATGCCTTTTGGTGACTCTTCCATTGTGAACATTGTCCCACAATCCGTTTGACCTGAAACGGTTACACAAATAAAACATTTGTGAGTTTTAAATTTCCGGAGAAGTATAATTCACCAATAGTTTTCTCTGTAGATCTTTTTCCATTAGCAATCCCAGTTCCATCACCCGCCCAGGATATCACTACTGTTAGTTGTCATTGTTGCTTCTGTTTTAATAAAAAATGTTTTATGGTGTTTACTGTTTTTGTTGCGATGTATATATTTATAAGTTATTAAAGTGTTATAATCCTACTATTTTTTTTATCGATTATTGCTGTTTGAGATATTCCCTATCTACAAACAGAGAAGAATAGAAATATTCTGTCTCCCTTTGCAGATAGTGAAGGATAGGTAATGCGGACTTTTGTCCCCCGTTGTAATCCGTCATGCCTGATTGAATGATTGGCTGGAAATTTATTGTTCAAGGAATAGTTCTTTCGAGGTACTCTCTGTTTGCAAATAACGTGGAATAGAAATATTCTGTCTAGTCTTTGCAAGTAGTGAAAGGTGGGTAATGCAGACCTTTGTCCCCCGTTGTAATCTGTCACTCCCCACTGAATGAGAAACTACTTCCACCCCAACCAATTATTAGAGGTACATCATCTGACTCAACCGGAGAGAACCCCTAATAAAGAAGACATATGTAAAATACGAAGTAATCCCTGTATCCTGTTAAACAGAAACTTTAGCATGAAACACACTTGAAAAGGAAAGGAAAGAAATCGAACAAAATCAGTAGGCCTCTGATGAGTTTTTGACTTCGCTAGAAATAAGAAACATGAAAATGGTGAAAGAAGCCAAGCTTGACGTTACGGCAGCCACAAGGTAGCTAGGCTCCGCCACCCCCCCACTGCTCCAAGCATGTCTGTCCCACCGCCCGCCACGCCCAATAACGGTAACATGAAATAAATACAAATCAGCAGATACCTACCCCCATTCCGGAAACTCCCGAAGTGCAACAGGTCCACGGTTACGCCCATCCGGAAGATGAGGCCTCGACACGTGCAGGGCGGGGCCCGACTAGCCGCCATCAGCCGGAGAAGTCGTGGGATGGTCGGCCCGGAATGTACTGGTCTTCCCATTCTCTTTTGGCGCCCTGCAGGCCACGGGGGGGGATGTCTTGCCTCTGCCTCCGACCCCCCCCTCGTATCTCCTGGTCTGGCCTCGGCTTGATATGAACTCCCCGTTCGGGCCTGAAGCGGCGCCCTGCAGGCCACGGGGGGGGGGGGGATGTCTTGCCTCTGCCTCCGACCCCCCCCCCTCTTATCGCCTGGTCCGGACATCACGGATATCAACGCCAGGTGTCGGCGTGGGGTGCGCTGGGAGGGAGAGGCGGCGCGAACGAGCCTCTCCCACCCCCCCCAGGTGGGGGCCCCTCAGCTGCACCCCCAACGCTCCACTCACCCAACAAAAGGGTTCGTCCACTCTTGCGATACAGCGACGCTCCACTCGCCCAACAAAAGGGTTCGTCCACTCTTGCGATACAGCGACGCTCCACTCGCCCAACAAAAGGGTTCGTCCACTCTTGCGATGCAGCACTCACCCAACAAAAGGGTTCCTCCACTCTTGCGATGCAGCGACGCTGCACTCACCCGACAAAAGGTCTCGTCCACTATTGCGAGGCAATGATGCTCCGCTCACCCAGCGGGGGTCTCGTCCACTGTTGCGGTGCAACGGCGTTTCTGAGTTCAACTAGAAAATGAGTCCTACATCCAGAAACGTTCTCCTCAACTTTGAAGATTCTATAAGAGCCACGGGGGCCCCCGACCCCCGATGGGGAATGACTGCCATGATCACCCACGGAACGACCACGACGTAGCCGCGGGACGTCGGCGCGCTCATGCCGGCGCCGGCCTCAGTCTTGAAATCACCAAAATCCTGCAAGGCTACCAACTTGATCAGTTCCGGTGGGACACCAGTATGACCCGGTAGGAGAGATTTTTGCCTCCCACCCCTCTTTGACTGATGGTTCATGTCGCCAGTCCCCTCTACTACCCTTCAACGAAAACTTTTGGACTGCCGAAAGAGGTCCCGGTCCAACCACGAGTTGGTGGAGACATTTTGAATATACTTGGACCTGCCTGACCTCACCCAAAATGGCGCCGGTACAAATGAAACTCTCAACTCCTTGTTGTGCCCCGATTGCTCAGCCTTGATATCATGAGATATGTATGCAGTTTTTAGCACATGAATTGATATGGGATAAGACTGATTATATGTTCGGACAATGAATTGATCTGGGATGGGCATTGATTATACTTTCGAACAATGAATTGACATGGGACTTGTACTGATTACACATTCGGACAATGAATTGATATTAAGTTCTAATGCATCATTGATTACTATATTTATTGAAGGTTAGAATTGTCGACACTTTTGGTACTTGCTCACAATGAATTATCGATATGATTTTGTCGCACTTGTCGCACTTTTTACTGATTATATGTTCGGACAATTAATTGATCCGGGATGGGTATTGATTATACGTTCGAACAATGAATTGACATGGGACAGGTACTGATTACACGTTCGGAAAATGAATTGATATTAAGTTCTAATGCATCATTGATTACTGTATTTATTGAAGTAATACTGATCTCTCCGCATGAAATTAATTTTCCACATGCTACACAAGTCAATCTCATCTGCCCAAAGTTCTTTTCCAGATTTGGGACCGTTTCCCTTGCCTCTGACTCACTTATTGCTAAGTCATTGGTGGATGTTTTTGCCGGTCGGGGGTTATCCCCCAAATCTCGAAGTTGTGCTTTAGAATAATTAAGAGGCTGCCACCTCTCCATGTGCCGATGCATGGTATGATTACCATAGCGCTATTTTTTTTCGGTCCCTCTCGACAGTTTTTTTTTTGCAGATGACGCAGGTAACGAACCTGGCTTTAACTTTCTTTTCATGAGAAGGAAAAGAAAAAAATTGCCAAATAAAATTCACTTTCACATGGGACGTTCTTGGCATTTCTTTTAGTTTTTTAATGTACATGTTCATAAAACGATTATACAAATGAAACATTTGTGAGTTTAAAATTTCCGGAGAAGTATAATTTACCAATAGTTTTCTCTGTAGATGTTTTTCCATTAAAAAACCCAGTTCCATCACCCGCCCAGGATATCACTACTGTTCCCCATGTCATAAACCATTGTTGCTTCTGTTTTAATAAAAAATGTTTTAAGATGTTTACTGTTTTTGTTGCGATGTATTTATTTATAAGTTATTAAAGTGTTATTTTCCTTCTACTTTTTTTTTAATTTTAATGGCGAATTCCCGTTTCGCTACCAGTTTGCGGCCCGGTTCGCGATCCGGGAAGCGCTTCTACCGTGAAAAATCAATTTTTTTTTATTTTCCCCACAGGACCCTTTAATAACCCCAACATCATTTCCTAGGGGGTCAATTGGGGTCTACCTTGCCCCCTTTCATTAAATTCCCCCTTCGTTTTTCACCTCTTCTTGTCTCTCGATCCTACCGAGAGACAAGATGGCGGCCGCACCGGACTGTTTAGAATGTTGACAGACGCCGGAGAGCCAATCAGCTTCGCTACGCAAAGCTCCGTGACGCGAAAAGTACGCGATCTGGAGCGCTATCTGGGACGCTGTCACAGATATATACATTTTTTAAAACGTTAATTTCTCAAAATCCACTGGAGAACATATATTGAGACCCAGCAAAGGCACATCGGGCTAACAGTCCCTACAATTTTGCCAAGTTTCGTGCAAATCCATTCAGCCGTTTGAGCTAAAAGTGAGGCCAAACGCCCTATGGAAATTAACATGGGAAAAACGCGTTTTGGGACCCCCCTTTTTTCTCGGCCCCCCCTTAACGAAACCCCCCCAAATTTTCAGGGGCTGCTCAGAAACAAAATGTGCCATTTTCCTGAAAATTTCAGCCGATTCCGTCCACAAACGCCAAAGTTATTTATTTTTTTTTTAAATTTTTTAAAACCTTTATTGTAGGAAAGCACACAGCTATTCAGCCTAACATCCCGGAGGCAAGGCAGCAAAGTATCAGTACGGTCATAGTGCCACGCGATTCATGTCAGAACAATGCAGGTTGTTTTTTATTTTACACACAGAAACATAAACAAAGCGCCCGAGGGCGCGGAAAAGGCAATGGAAGAAAAAGAGACCATGAGTCGGTAGGAGGCGGCAGAGGCTAGAGAAGTTGTAGAAAGAACTGAGGCAGAATGTAGCAAAAAGCGGGGGGGGGGAAGGAAGAACAGGAGAATCAGAACAAGAGTAACATAGCTGATGTCAACGTCTATGGCGACAAGCGTTCATCCCGTGGTAGCGGTGCAGGTGGTAGGCACAAATCCCCTCTGTAGGCGTTCCAGGCTCCCCATACCTTGTTCCATGTCTGAGGCCGCCCCCTGGCAGTATACACAGTCTTTTCACGCAACATACACCAGTCCATGTTGGCCTTCCATTGTACCACCAGGGGGGCCACGTTAGAACCCCATCTTTGTGCTATGTCCCGTTTAGCGACCATATTGCCCAGTGTAGCCCATCGGGTCTGCGCCGTATCATAGTCATTAGGCTCCCAAACATTGAGGAGGCACCTACGCGCCTCCGCAGCCAACTCCACTCCAGTCACCTCCCGCATCACTCTATGGACCCTCTCCCAGTAAGGGGCAATAACGGGACACTCCCACAATATATGCAGAAAGGTGGCAAGGGCTCCGCAGCCATGACGACAAAGGCCATCCGGCGAGAAGCCCATATGCACAAGCCTGGGGCCGGTGACATACACTCGGTGAAGAATTTTAAACTGGACCAGCCTCAGACGTGAGGAAATGGCGACCTCCTTAGGGGAGGACACAGCACTCTGCCAGTCCTCATCGTCCAGTTCCAACCCATCGGCCACCCACTGCTCCCGCAAGCGCTGGAGGAGGTCAACCTGAACGTTTATCAGCTTCTTGTAGGACAGGGAGATGGCGCTATCCGGCATATATCCGTCCAGCACCCTGTCCTCCAAAGGCGAGCTCTCGGGGATGTCACCCTCCTCCGGTCTGGCGGCGGTTATTGCGTGTTGCAGCTGGGCGTAGCGGAAGAACTCCGTTCCACTCAATTTATACTCCGCCTGCAGCTGTGGGAAAGTCTTTACCACCCCCCTGGAAAGCATGTCCTCAACCCTCGAGATGCCTATGAGGTCCCACTTCTCAAAGCCCTTGGTGTGCCAAAGCTTGCCCAAAATGTCGGAATCAAAGAGAGGGGTAAATCTCGTCAGTCTGCCCTGCCAGCCCTGTATCTTAGTGACCATTCGCCACGCATGGACCGCCGCCTTGGTCGGGCCCGTGAGGTTCCGATCGAAGGACCTAGAATATAGGGCGCGATAGTAATTGCCTCCATGTAAAAGCCAGCGGTCCATGGCATAGCCAGGGCTGTTCACGGGACCGTAAAAACCATGATTGATAGCGGTAAGTTGAGAGGCCCAGTAGTATCTCCGCACGTCTGGCAACGCAATGCCCCCGTCATACCATGGCATGGTAAGCTTCCGGACATGGACACGAGGTCGTCCATCCCAAAGAAGGGCACGCTGCAGGCTCTCAACCTCCCTGAAGTAGCGGGCCGGGACAAGGTCCTGAGTGTTCTGCAAGGCATACAGGAACCTGGGCAGGGACATCATTTTAAATAACGCCGCCCGGCCCAGCAACGAGAGAGGGAGCTTACGCCAACTCTCCACATCCCGCCTCAGTCGGTGGAGCGGGGGGAGCAAGTTGTGGTCGTACCTTGCCTTAGGGTTGTGTGAAATGTAAATCCCCAAGTACTTAAAGCCCTGTCCCGCCAGTTGTATGTTGCAACCTCTAGGGAGGCGCGGCGTGTCACCCTTGAGGATGTAAAGGGAGGATTTGGCCCAGTTGATAATTAGGCCGGAGTAGCGCCCAAACAGCCTGAGCACATCACACGCCACAATAAGCGACTTGCAAGGGGAGGTGAGGTAGAGCAGGATGTCGTCTGCGTACAGGGAGACCCTGTCCTCAAAACCCGGGGACCAGGAGATCCCATGCAAGTCAGGGTGCGAGCGCAGCATCGCCGCGAGGGGCTCTAGAGCCAGCGCAAACAGGAGCGGAGACAAGGGACAGCCCTGTCTGGTGCCGCGTTGAAGCGCGAAGGGAGCAGACATGCGACCGTTAACCGTAACAGCAGCCAGGGGGCTGGCATAAAGGAGTTGCACCCAGCCCAGGAAACCCGGTCCAAATCCAAGTTTCGTCAACACTGCCCACAAATAATTCCATTCCAAGGAATCAAAGGCCATTGTGGCATCAAGAGAGGCCAGCACCGCCGGTTCCGTAATGGCGTGAACTCTGGCCATAACCCAGTGCAAGCGTCGCAGGTTAAGGGCAGTGTTGCGGCGGGGTATAAAACCGGACTGGTCCGGGTGCACCAGGTCACTAATAACCCCGATCAATCGATTAGCCAACAGCTTGGCCAGGATCTTGGGTTCAGCATTGAGTAAAGAAATGGGGCGGTAGGACCTACAAACATCCCGCGGCTTGCCATCCTTGTGAATAACCACTATAGTGGCCAGTCGCTGGTCCAGGGGGAAGACACCATCCTCACGGGCACGGAGGAACATATCCTTCAGGTGAGGGGAGAGCACGTCCGGCCGGATCTTGTATAGTTCAACCGGTATGCCATTGGGTCCGGTTGCTTTGCCCGCACGCAGTGCGCGGATCGCCAGGGCGATCTCGTCCGCAGTGATGTCCCGGTCAATGTCTACCCTGTCCTCCTCAGAGAGGCAAGGAAGGTCTATCGCCGAGAGGAATTCAGCTGAGTCAGCCTCGGAGCGATCCGAACCGGAGGTATAGACCCCCCGAAAATAGTCAGCAAAAGACTCGGCGATGGCACTCGGATCAGTAACCACCACTCCGTCCTCGCACAGGATCTCCGGGACCACCCGGCTTGCCATTTCCCGCCTGTCCAGCCAGGCCAGCAATTTGCCAGCCTTGTCACCGACATCATAGATGCGGCCTTGTTGCTCCTTCGCTAGGATCAGGGCTGCGTTCGTGGCGAGATCGTGGTACTCCGATTGTTTCAGAGAGAGTTCATGCAGGAGAGAGGGTTCGGGCTCGGGCCCCAGACGGAACTCGAGATCCAAGACCTCCTCCTCAACTTGCATGAAATCCGCATCACGAGTTCGTTTAGCCACCGCGATGAGAGACAGGGCTTCACCCCGCAACACCGTTTTGAAGGCCTCCCAAAGAGTGACCGCAGAGCTCACTGAGCCAGTATTTTCCGTAAAATATAGGTCGATGGCCTTGGCCAAAAGCGCTCGTGTGTTATGGTTGCGGAAGTACCAGGGATTTATCGCTGCCGGGCGGCTGGACAAAAGGACACCGAAGTCAAATGAGATCCACAGCGGCGAGTGATCGGAAACGCCCCTCGCCAAAAAACGCGCCTCAGAGACGGCAGGCGATTGCGCCGCCAGGGTGAGGACATAATCCAGGCGGGACAGACTTCCATGGGCACCGGAGAGGAATGAAAACTGACGAAGCGCCGGATGCAATAGCCGCCAACAATCCACCAGACCCATAGAGTCAAGGAAGGTCGGCAGCCACGTTTGGGAACCCGGGAGGTCTCTCGGTGGCTGACGGTCTAGAGCGCCAGAGCAGACTGAGTTGAAATCACCCCCTAGGATCAACAGGCCCGAAGGCAGGGACAAAATGGCGCCACCAAGGTCCCGAAAGGTGCTAGATTGGAGGCCAGGGGGAACATAAACCGATAGCAGGGCCAGGGAACGTCCCTCCCACCTTCCCGCCACAGCTGCGTAGCGTCCCCTATCATCTAGCAGGGTGACGTCTATCTCAAGAGGAAGGGACGCACGTACAAGAATGCCCGCCCCCCGGGAGCCCGAGGAGAACCCAGAGTGGGCGACCATTTTGTAACCCTTGCGATTCAGGGCCCTACAAGAGTTACCCACTAAGTGCGTTTCCTGCAGTAACACAATATCAGGCATGTTCCTTTTTATCAACTGGAGCACCACCCCTCTCTTAACCCGATCACCTAGTCCATTGACATTCCAGCTAAGCACTTTTAATTTCCTACCCCCCATCCCCGAACAACCCGCCCCACCCGACTCCATCCAACCCAAACGTCCATTGTACAGTAAAACACACAGTCCATTGCCTCAAGGAAGAAAAAGAGATAGAACAAACAATCAACAAAACTCGCAAAGTTGCACCCCCCACCCTGCACCCCTGCATGTGACTAAAAAGCCCCCCCAACCAGCAGTGTGCCTGTCGCCCCATAACTACTCTACAAAAAGACACCCAGAGGAGTAAGGAATCTCCGCGAACACCTCCCGCCACCCTCCATGTGCTAACAGGAAAGATAGTACGGTATCTAAAAGCAACATTAGATAGCCACCGAGGCAAGCAAGAGAATCAAGTAGTCACCCATTACAGAACCAAGTCTCATAGGTCCGAGCCGCCAGCAGCGCCACCCTCATGGTCCTCCTGTGCTTCTCGGCGCGGTGGTAGAGTGTCCAGCCAGTCACTGACGTTCTCAGCGAAGTCAAAGAACATGGCACGGCCCTCGTATTCGATCCGGAGCTTAGCAGGGAACATCATAGAGTACTTGAGGCCTAGGTCCCGCAGTCGTCGCTTCACCCCAGAATAGCTTTGGCGCTGTCGCTGAACCATCCTGGTGAAATCTGGGTAGAAATGGACATCAGCGTTTTGAAATTTAAGTGGCCCATGTCGCCTGGAAGCCTGCAGGACAGCATCCCTGTCGCGGAAGTTAAGCAGCCGGGCCACGATGGGTCTAGGTGCCGCGCCAGTTTTCGGCGGGCCACCCGGTACCCGGTGGGCTCGCTCCACCGAGAAAAAGTTGCTGAGGCCAGGCGGGGCCAGATGAGTCTTGATCAGTTCTTCAACGAGGAGGTCCGTTGCCGCCTCCTCCGAACCCTCCGGTACGCCGACAATGCGGACGTTCTGCCGCCTGGCCCGGCTTTCGAAATCATCCAGCCGCCTCGCGAAGTGCTCCGCTGTCCTCTGCAGGTTCCGGACCTCCGTTTGCAAGTCTGAAACGTCTTCCGTAAGACTGGCCGTCTTGATGTCCAGATTTTTAACCCTGTCATTGGTTTTGCCCAAGTCGGCTCTGATGAGGGACAGATCAACGGTCATGCCATCCACCTTGTGCGTGAGGACTTCATGTTGTTGCTGCATGTCCGCCCGGAAACTTGTAATGGCTCCCAAAATGTCGGTCAAAGTGGGCTCAGAGCCGTCCGGCGAGCCCGAATGTGGGATGCTCTTGGCAGAGGGACCAGTAACAGGCGGTGTTTTCGGCTGAGTGTAGCGCTCAATCCGATTCTGCTGCTGTTGTTGCGATTTACTGCGCACTCCTCTGTTAGATGGCTTGTCGAGGTCCCCCTTGCCCGCCATGTTAGGTCCCAGAGAACAAAGGGCTATGCCAGGCAAGTCCAAGCCCAGAGACCCAAAGTTATCTCCGGGACGTCAATGGGAGACCGTTCCAGGCGTGCCCCGTCGACCAAATAGCACCGCTGTCCAGTACACTTCTCCGTTGACGAAAGCAGGCTGGCACTCCGCAGATCAGCAAGGTGTAGCAGCGGAGTCCGCAGAGACAATGGCATCGAGCTGGCACGGAGTCCCACTCGACGTAGCTCCGCGTAGGAGACACCAATTTGAATTCTGAAAACGGTGCTCGCCTCAGGGGGCCCTCAGCAACGAGTATCCACCCTCGTGGATCAGGATTACGGGCAGGATAGTTGCGGAGGATCGGAAGGTCCGCGGAGCTCCGAGCTTACGCGGCCATCTTGGTTGCCCGCGAAGCTCCTCCCCTCAACGCCAAAGTTATTAGACATAGAATTTTCAAAAGTCCCATAGAGAAAAAAATCCTAACTATATATACCTACTGGCGATAGCCAGTAGGTAATATATATATATATATATATATATATATATATATATATATATATATATATATATATATATATATATATATAATATATATATATTATATATATTACCTACTGGCGGTCGCCAGTAGGTATATATAGTTAGGATTTTTTCTCTATGGGATTTCTGAAAATTCTATGTCTAATAACTTTGGCGTTTGTGGACGGAATCGGCTGAAATTTTCAGGAAAATGGCACATTTTGTTTCTGAGCAGCTCCTAGAAATTTGGGGGGTTTCGTCAAGGGGGGGCTGAGAAAAAAGGGGGGGTCCCAAAACGCGTTTTTCCCATGTTAATTTCCATAGGGCGGTTGGCCTCACTTTTAGCTCGAACGGCTGAATGGATTTGCACAAAACTTGGCAAAATTGTAGGGACTGTTAGCCCGATGTGCCTTTGCTAGGTCTCAATATATGTGCTTCAGTGGATTTTGAGAAATTAACGTTTAAATCAAGATATATATCTATAACAGCGCTCCGGGCAGCGATCCGGTTCGCGTACTTTTCGCTTATCGGAACTTTGCGATGCGAAGCTGATTGGCTCTCCGGTGTCTGTCAACATTCTAAACAGTCCGGTGCGGCCGCCATCTTGTCTCTCGGTAGGATCGAGAGACAAGAGGAGGCCAAAACAAAGGGGGAAATGAAGGAAAGGGGGCAAGGTAGACCCCTTCTGACCCCCTAGGATTGATGAGGGGATATTATAGAGCCACGCTGGGCCCAAAAAAAAAAAAAAAAAAAATTCCGTTTTTTTCGCCGTAGAGACGCGTCTTGGTACGCGAACAGGGCAGCTAACCGGGAAGCTAACCGGCAGTGTAACGGGAGTCTGACGAGTAGCTGATTGGCTGTCAACATTGTAAACAGTTCGGAGCGGCCGCCATCTTGTCTCTCGGTAGGATCGAGAGACAAGAGGAGGCCAAAACAAAGGGGGAAATGAAGGAAAGGGGCAAGGTAGACCCCTTCTGACCCCCTAGGATTGATGAGGGGATATTATAGAGCCACGCTGGGCCCAAAAAAAAAAAATCCGATTTTTTCACCGTAGAGACGCGTCTTGGTACGCGAACCGGGCAGCTAACCGGCAGTGTAACGGGAGTCTGAGGAGAAGCTGATTGGCTGTTATCATTGTAAACAGTCTGGAGCGGCCGCCATCTTGTCTCTCTGTGGGATCGAGAGACAAGAGGTGGAAAAAAGGTGTAAATGAATGAAAGGGGTAAGGCAGACCCCTCCTGAACCCCTAGGATTGATGAGGGGGCTATTAAAGTTCCCTGGGGGGTGAAAAAAAAAATGTGATTTTTCGCGGTAAAGGTGCTTCCTGGTACGTTAACCGGGCAGCTAACCGGCAGCGTAACGGGAGTCCGACATATTGTGTTTTTTGAACGTTTGTGATATGTGCACGTGTGGATTTTGTCTAATTAAGGTTAAAAAAATATATATATATCTTTAAGCGTGTTCTGGCGCGCTTACGTTTTGGGTTTGGTTTGCGCTGCAGAGACGATACGTCACGGTTATGCGATGCATCATGAGGCGTCTCACGGGCTACGTGATACGTCACTTAATAAATAATATATTTTACAGCTATAGATATTAGCTTTTAAAAAACCAATGAAATTCACAGAAAAAACCATAGGTTATAGACCATATATAGTTAGGAATTTGCATTTACAAAACCTTGAAAATTCACTGAAAAAACCATAGGTTATAGACCATATATAGTTAGGGATTAGCATTTAAAAAACCTTATTTTATTTGCACAAAACCATTGAAATTCCATATATAGTTAGTTGCACTAACTATATATCGCGGACCCGCAATCCACTGCTAATGATGTCACATATTACATTATTCATGACATGGTCAGTGACATCACTGATGACATCTCAAATGACATCACTGATGACATCACTGATGACATCTCAAATGACATCACTGATGACATCACTGACATCTCATTTGACATTACTGATTACATCACTGATGATATCATTTATGTGATAATACATCTTCAGACTCTAATATAACCTTAGATACACTCAGTGTAAACAGGCACTCACAGACTGTCACACATCCATGGAGTTACTCACACACCTAGTCAGTCATGCAAAGAATCAATCACACCTCCATTTCCTCAACTATACAGTTATACACACCTTACTTATTCAAACATATACTAACACATATTTACTCTCTTATACAATCCTTGATACAAGTTCACAATGATTCATACAGCCACTCTCACATTCACTGGGTCTTATGTTCAGTTATTTATATATGTCAACTCTCACATGGAGTGTGTTTTACATATGTACTTACTTTGACATGTAGAACTGAGATATCCATTCACTAACCAATATACTCATGCACACAGTCAACTGTCCATACAGCTGTTTCTACATGCACTTTTGAAGCCATACACCTAGGGAATCAACTGCTCACACATCTATGCACAGAGTTATACACCTCCCAGCCACCCACACACATACTCAGTCTCCCATACAAATACTTGGGCAACCATTCAATAACCCATATAGTTACTGATATAGCTACTGATTTAAACATGCAGCAGTTTACAGAAGAACATAAATAATGATTGCCAAATTAAGACACTTTAATCACTAACCCATGCACTCAGTGAGACACATTTAATCATTCTCTCATACAGTCAGTCATGCACCTACTAAATCCTTCATCCAGACACTTATACATCCACTCATTCTTCAATATGTAAGACATATTTTAACTTTACAGAAACATACAGTCACTGGGTGTTGTCATCAGTGATGTCATCAGTGATGTCATTTGAGATGTCATCAGTGATGTCATCAGTGATGTCACTGACCATGTCATGAATGATGTAATATGTGACATCATTAGCAGTGGATTGCGGGTCCGCGATATATAGTTAGTGCAACTAACTATATATGGAATTTCAATGGTTTTGTGCAAATAAAATAAGGTTTTTTAAATGCTAATCCCTAACTATATATGGTCTATAACCTATGGTTTTTTCAGTGAATATATTATATATATATATTATATATATATATATATAAAATATATATATAAAAAATATATATATATTTTTTTTGTTTTTTTTGTTTGTTACCAGGCATGTTAGCATTTATGCAGATGTGAAGCAGAATGCGAGCAAATTAAGACCATTGTTGAAGCCCTGCCAAGTACCATGCATCAGGCGTTAAGACTAACGCATTTCCAGTGTGGTGATCCTCATCACTGCACTGAAATTGCCTCCTGGGCTGTGAACAAACCGGAGTCCCGGAGTCCCGTGTCCATTGGCTCCTATCTTTATTTGTACTTCCATAACTTAGCCCGAATCCATCTGCAGCAAGCTTAAGATAATCAGAATCATTTAATAATTTTATCACCAACACAGAGCACATCACGTATTCATTTTTTATATATAGTTCATTTTATTTATTTATTTTATTTATTTGGCGATTTTTAGAGCGCGCAAATACCCTAGGGTGTCTCGGCGCTGTAGTTGCAGAACTCTCAGGAGGAAGGGAGGATTAGGCAGGGAACAACCATGTCTTTAGTTTTTTTCTAAAGTTGAGAAGGGTCGGAGCACACTTGATGTATAGAGGAAGTGTGTTCCATAGTATGGCTGTAGCCACGGAGAAGCGTTTGTCACCCCAGTTGGCCCTTCTTGTACGGGGGACCATGAGTAAGTGCGCTGAGGATGAGCGTAAGGCTCTTGTGTGTTCAAGCGGTCGGAAGGCTCTTCTTAGGAATAGAGGTCCGTAATCGTGAATAGCCTTATATGCTATGCATAAAGCTTTGAATTTGATACGGCTCCTCACCGGTAGCCAATGTAGCTGTCGGATGTAGGGGGAGACAGATGCAAATTTAGGGATGGATAGCAGTGTCCTGGCTGCTGC
This sequence comes from Lissotriton vulgaris, assembly GCF_964263255.1. Lineage (NCBI taxonomy): Eukaryota > Metazoa > Chordata > Amphibia > Caudata > Salamandridae > Lissotriton > Lissotriton vulgaris. The sequence continues at coordinate 1,904,847,783 of NC_141691.1, forward strand.
ATTCTGCACTGTTTGCAGTTTATTGAGGACCTTTTGTTATGCATTGAGTAGCAATGCATTGCAGTAGTCAGTTTTGGAGAATACTAATGTACTGACCAGGGTTTTGCCTGCATGTGGAGGAAGGTATGGAATTAATTTTTTTATCCTTTTTAGTATGTGGAAGGAAGAGGAAACCACTGCATTGGCATGTTGCTGGAATGACAGCTTGTTATCGAAGATAACACCCAGGTTGCGTACCTTCGTCACAGGTTCTGGGGGTTGTCCCATCTGGTGGGGCCACCATTGTGGGGACCAGGTGGGTTGTAGCCTCCCGAATGTCATCACTTCTGTCTTATCAGAATTGAGTTTAAGACAGTTGGATGACATTCAGGAGCTTATTCCCTTCATTCCCGTTTGGAAATTGGCTGCCACCGAGATTCCATCGTTGTATATCGACAGCACCAGTTGGGTGTCGTCGGCGTAGGTAGTGAGGGAGATTCCGCCGGATTTTATGACCCTCGCCAGGTCCGACACATAGATGTTGAATAGTGTCGGACTTAGCGAGGATCCCTGCGGTACTCCACATGGCAAGGAGAAGGTCTGGGATGTGAAATTGCCTAGTTTCACAGTTTGCGGACGGTTTGACAGAAATGAGGCCAGGAGGTTTTTTGCTTTGTCTGTAATTCCTATGGCCTCGACACGGTCGATCAAGGTGGCATGGTCGACCGTGTCGAAGGCCGCAGATAGGTCCAGGAGTATCAGGACTGCGGCTCCTCCGTTATCCATCGTGGACCTAATCTCATCTGCTGCTTTTAGCAGTGCCGTCTCTGTTCCGTGGCCCTGTCGAAACCCAAATTGGGTGTCATCCAGTAGATTGTTGTGGTGAATGTAGTTTGACAGCTGGGTATTCATGATCTTTTCAAAGATCTTTGCGGGGAATGGGAGGCAGGCGATGGGCCTGTAGCTAGCAGGAAGGAGAGGGTCTAGGCTGGGTTTTTTGAGTAGTGGTTTAATTATTGCTTTTTTCCATACCGGGGGGTAGACACCAGATGCAAACATTGCATTGCAGATGGTGGTTAGAGGTGGAGCAATAACTTCCGGGATGAGGTTGAGGATGCTTGGGGGGCAAGGATCTAGAGGTGAACCAGATTTGGTTCGAGCGATCAGGGGTTGGATGAATTCACAGGTGGTAGGTTCGAAAGCTGCGAATATGGGGCCAGTATGAACAATAGAGTGAGAGGGAATGGGCGCAACGTCGGGTGTGAACGTGTTGAAAATGGCTCTGACCTTGTCCTCGAAGAAATTGGCTAATGCATCAGAGAGGGCTTGAGATCCTTCTGACTGGGGAGCAGGTGGGTTAGACAGGTATGTTACTACTTGGAATAATTTCCCTGAGGAGTTTTTAGCCTGATTAATTTGGTTTGTGTAGAACGTGGATTTCTCTGTTTTTATGAGTTTTTTATAGTTAGAGAGGGCGCTTTTGTAAATAATCTTGTCAGGCGTATTAAAGTTACGGCGCCACTGCCGTTCAAGGTTTCTGCAGTGCTGGCGCTGAAGTCTAAGCGACTCAGAGAACCAAGGGGCTGAAGGGAGTTTTCTACTCCGATGGGAAGTTTTGGACGGTGCTAATTTGTTGCAGGCTTCGATCAGATTCTCCATGTAAGTATCTGAGGCTGCTATGGGATCATGCTTGTTAGGTAATGGGCTGTCCTGTATCATCTGAGTGAGATGTTCGAGATTTAAGTTTTTCCAGTCTCTGAATTTGGTGGGAGGGGGAAGAGACAAGCGAGGGGAAGTGGGTTTGGTGGGAATAGAGAAGCATATTGCAGAATGATCTGTCCAGCTTAAAGGAATGATCTCGGTGATGGAGATTTCAGGGTTGTTGGTGAATAATCCATCCAACGTATGTCCTGCTTTGTGCGTGGGTTTTTTAACAATTTGTGTAAGACCGGCTGTCTCTAAATCTCCAAGTAGCGTTATGGTGTCTGGGTCTTCTAAAACTTCGAGGTGAAAATTGAAATCACCTAAGATGGTGAACTGTGGTGATCCAATTGATGTCTCGATTATGTGATCCAAGCGTGCTAGGAATTTGGCTCTGGATCCTGGGGGGCGGTAGATCAACATACCTTTGAATGTTGCTTTACTGGATAGGCCTATCGAGAAGAGGAGGGCCTCGCATTCAGGGTAGGTTGTGTCTGCTGTGGTTATTTTGAGGTGGTTTTTGTAAATAATCGCGACTCCTCCACCCTTCCTTATCGGTCTGTCTAACTTACACACACAATAATTGTTAGGTGTGGCGTCTCTGAAGTCCGGGCCAGAGGCCTCGTCTCCCCATGTTTCGGTGATGAATAAAATATCTATCTGTTGCGAGTCTATGAAATCAGCGATTTCAAATTTGTGTTTCGGCAGGGATCTTACATTTATAAGTGTTGCTGTCACTAATGGGGGAGTTGTAGGGAGAGGAGTAAATGGAGTATCGGTACAAGTGGGACACTTGAGTGGTCCGATCCTAGGATTGTTATAGTTGAAGTTAGGTAAGGAGTGAGGGAACCTTATTGTTTGGTTGATGCTGAGGAGTTGGTCCGAGGTATAAGTTATTGGTACGGAGCTGGTGGCGGGATGGGGGAGTGGTGGATCAGGGGGGGTGGCCCTTTGCCCGGTCTCGGCACGGACGAGCGCAGACGAGCTTGCCTTATGCGCCCCTTCGGCGCGCATTCGTCGCGCCCCTTCGGCGCGCATTCGGCGCGCCCGCTGCGCTTCCGGATCCGGTGCATTGTACATAGGGGAGATTTGGGGCGTGGCCAGCGCAAGTGGGCGTGGCTGTTGTCCAAGAGCGGCGTTGCTATGGCAACCCTGGTCCGCGTCAGCTATCAGTCAGCTGGGCGGTAGAGTGCACGTAGCGGCAGGTAGTACAAGTTTTTAAAAACACAAGTATCACAGTGAATAACAAATTTAAATGAGCGTAAAATCTCCCGGCTTCCGCCTCAGGAGAGAGTTTGTGCAACACGCGATTGTATTCAGCGCGCGCTTTTAAGCTGAGTGGCTAGGGGCGTGGCCAGCGCAAGTGGGCGTGGCTGTTGTCCAAGAGCGGCGTTGCTATGGCAACCCTGGTCCGCGTCAGCTATCAGTCAGCTGGGCGGTAGAGTGCACGTAGCGGCAGGTAGTACAAGTTTTTAAAAACACAAGTATCACAGTGAATAACAAATTTAAATGAGCGTAAAATCTCCCGGCTTCCACCTCAGGAGAGAGTTTGTGCAACACGCGATTGTATTCAGCGCGCGCTTTTAAGCTGAGTGGCTAGGGGCGTGGCCAGCGCAAGTGGGCGTGGCTGTTGTCCAAGAGCGGCGTTGCTATGGCAACCCTGGTCCGCGTCAGCTATCAGTCAGCTGGGCGGTAGAGTGCACGTAGCGGCAGGTAGTACAAGTTTTTAAAAACACAAGTATCACAGTGAATAACAAATTTAAATGAGCGTAAAAGCTCCCGGCTTCCGCCTCATGAGAGAGTTTGTGCAACACGCGATTGTATTCAGCGCGCGCTTTTAAGCTGAGTGGCTAGGGGCGTGGCCAGCGCAAGTGGGCGTGGCTGTTGTCCAAGAGCGGCGTTGCTATGGCAACCCTGGCCCGCGTCAGCTATCAGTCAGCTGGGCGGTAGAGTGCACGTAGCGGCAGGTAGTACAAGTTTTTAAAAACACAAGTATCACAGTGAATAACAAATTTAAATGAGCGTAAAATCTCCCGGCTTCCGCCTCAGGAGAGAGTTTGTGCAACACGCGATTGTATTCAGCGCGCGCTTTTAAGCTGAGTGGCTAGGGGCGTGGCCAGCGCAAGTGGGCGTGGTTGTTGTCCAAGAGCGGCGTTGCTATGGCAACCCTGGTCCGCGTCAGCTATCAGTCAGCTGGGCGGTAGAGTGCACGTAGCGGCAGGTAGTACAAGTTTTTAAAAACACAAGTATCACAGTGAATAACAAATTTAAATGAGCGTAAAATCTCCCGGCTTCCGCCTCAGGAGAGAGTTTGTGCAACACGCAATTGTATTCAGCGCGTGCTTTTAAGCTGAGTGGCTAGGGGCGTGGCCAGCACAAGTGGGCGTGGCTGTTGTCCAAGAGCGGCGTTGCTATGGCAACCCTGGTCCGCGTCAGCTATCAGGCAGCTGGGCGGTAGAGTGCACGTAGCGGCAGGTAGTACAAGTTTTTAAAAACACAAGTATCACAGTGAATAACAAATTTAAATGAGCGTAAAATCTCCCGGCTTCCGCCTCAGGAGAGAGTTTGTGCAACACGCGATTGTATTCAGCGCGCGCTTTTAAGCTAAGTGGCACTTATGAGCACCACGTTAAGAGAATTTTTTAACACACAGGAGACGCCATACAGAGGGACAGATCATTTTTTTCTATTGGATTCATCCATATATTGATGTGTAGCGTTTGAAACAGTAATAGCATCCCTCTATGCCACACAGAGCATAGCCAGTTTTGCATAAAGGTTTCTCCCTTTGGACTAGGACAGATATTACATCTATTAGATTTTCTACATTCATATGTGCCATCTAGGAAATATAGAAGTAATGAGAGAGCAATTCGCATATATAGGAATTACAATTTGTGCATGCAATAATTTGAATATGCATCATGACTCAGATATGAATAGTGGATAACAGATTTTAATGAACTAATATCTTGAAATCTATAGCTCTCATGACATAGTGGTAAAGTTTTAGTATTTGTATAGGTAAAACATAAAATTATTTATATAAGCATCATGCACTTTAATTTTAGCATATTTTATAAATATATGTTATACTACTTGATGAACCAACTAGCAACCTAACGGTCGAACATGCATTACTCTACACAATTTACCATATGATAACAAACTTGCAATTGCACTTTAATTGTTGACAACTTAGATAATGGACATTTTGCCTCCATAATATCTACTCTGATCCGACAAAACTAACGAATATATAGCCCGCTGCTCTTTAATTCCCTAGTCAAAAGGCCAAATCATATTGTCCTGATTATGTTTATTTATGATTAACTATGTCGATAATAGCAAGAGATCATGTAAACTACACGTTACAAAATGGCGCTCATGTTTTACTGCAACATTGGGGCCATGCACCTGCATAGTCCTTTACCTCTGTTTACCAATGATTGTTAATTGGCGCGTAAAATGTGTGTTTGTTGTATATAACACAGTGGTAGCCCTTCCGCTTGTTATCAGTGAGCAAGGACACAGTGTCAGAAACGCGTCTGAAGGCTTGCACCACTTTACCATCATGGAGAAATACAGCATTTAAACAAGAAGTCTGACTTCGGCAATATTTTTGAAGTCTGCGTACCTGTCTGTGCTGCGAAGCACTTTTGGGACAAGTTGGAGTTTTATATATATATATATGATTTTTTATTTTATCTCCATTACCAGGTTCAACATGTTGGCACTTATGTAGTAATTATTCCTCTGTGTGCTCCAATAATTATTCTGGACTGACATCAAGAGTTTTAAAATCATTTTACACTGATTTCTTCATGTTTGCTGTTTTAGGTTTAGGCTTCGCAAGGAAACATACCAGAATTCACAGTGTTTCCTAATGTTGTGATCAGCATGGACCTAGAAAGACAGTCCAGGTGAGTAACCAGCCATCTGGGTGACAATCATAGCCAAAAGTGACTTTGTTTTAACCTGCTGTTTTAAACTGTCCACACTACAATGTAAGTAAATGGGGAAATTAATCCCCCCTTACTTTGTTTCCACATCTCCCTCTTAAATGTTTGCAAATGTAATGTAGATTTTCCTAGTACTTATGACAGAAAGTGTTAATTTTATTAAAGACACAGAGGCGAGTATTATGCCTTCTATTCTTGCTTTATTCCAAATAGCAGCAAGATAAGTAAAAAACAACAATACCCAGCAGTCACAGCAGAAGAACTACTGGCCAATGGGATTGAACAGAACAAACAATGAACGAATCACAGTAAGCCTAGTATATATGAACATATCTGACCACGAGTAGCCCTCTTTTCTTGTGCGAGAAAGTCAGTGAGAATGTATAAACAAAGGAACAATTGCAAACAAAATGCAAAAAGTCATAATCCAAGCAAATAAATCCTGAAGGAAACCCAGAACTGCAGGATAATGATGGAAGAAAGTCCAGAGGAAGGGAGACGATGATCCAGCTGAAGAAAGACAGTCCACAGCCGCAGACGCAGTCTTAGAAGGAGGCTGGTGGTAAAGCCGGAGTCCCTAAGGGTGGGAAAAAACAGAGATAGTTAATAATGTAGAAGTGGGATAATACTCGCCTCCGTGTCTTTAATAAAATTAAGACTTTCCGTCATAAGTACTAGGAAAATCTACATGTTATGGCAAGAACAGAGGCTCCTATTATGCTTGTTCAAAGCATATCAACAACCACAGAAGAAGCAGTAACAACAGGTTTGCAATAAAATGTTTTGAAAACAGAATCGTTGGACCAATCTGCTGATTTCAGGATATCCTCCAAACGAGAGCCTGCCCAAAAGGCTTGAGAGGCCATAGCACCCCTGGCGGAGTGAGCACCAAAGGCGGAAATGTCAATGCCCGCGAGGGACATGATCCAACGCACTCAACGGGCGAGCATGGCAGCAGAAACAGGATGATGGGGCTTGCGAAAAGAAATGAGCAATTGCGAATGAAAGGAGTTCCTGAGATCAGCAGTTTTTTGTTCATAACTTTTCAGGCATTGACCAACGCAGAGCTGAAGTTGGGAAGGGAAATAGGGATAAAACACAGTTTGCAAATTGGTTTTAGTGCGCCTGTGAACCTGAAACAAAACACCAGAAGGTGAAAATTGTCTGGAAGCCAAATCCAAAGCCCTGACATCAGAAACACGTTTGATTCATATTAAACACAATAACATGGTAAGTTTGGCTGAAAGCATTTTCAGAGAGAGAGCATCATTAGCAGGCCATGAAATAAACAATTTAAACACCAAATTAGCATCCCATAAAACAGAATACTTAGCCAACGGAGGTTTCGAGAATCGGACTTCCCGGAGGAGACGACACACCAAAAGATGAGTACCTACCGGCTTGTTGTCAATGGGACAGTGGTTCAGAGAATTAGCAGATCTGTAAAGATTGACAGTGTGGTAAGATTTACCCGCGCTAGCTTCAGAAGCGAGAAAGTTAACCACAAAAATTAGAGGGGCTGAAAAGGGATCGACAGACCGTTCCAGACACCAGCTTGACCATAAAGTCCAAGCTGACTTGTAGGCTCTGGAAGTGCCGGGGGCCCAAGCTTGACTGATAAAGAGTGAGGCTTCTTGTGAAACGATGATGTCAGAAGAGGAAGACCGGAAATATTCCATGCTGAGAGAACCAGGGATTGGTCCAGGATCATGGCGTGGGGAAGGCCCTGAGGGTCTAGTAAGAGATCTTCGCTAAAAGGAAGAAGAATCGGAAAATCCACTGCCATTTCCAGGAGGGAAGGAAAACAGATTTGAGCTTGCCAGAAAGGAGCCAACAGAACAAAAGAGGTCGACTGACGTCGGACTTGAGCCAGCACCCTGTTGATCATCAGGAAAGGAGGGAAAGCATAATTGAGGTGAAGGGACCAGTCCTGGAGAAAGGCATCCGTCGTCAGAGCGAGAGGATCCGGTCGCCAACTGAAGAAAGCGGAAGTTGGGAATTGAGACGGGAAGCAAAAAGGTCGATAGAGAAAGGGCCCCATTTTCGGGAAAGAGAAAGAAAGACGGAGGGAAGAAGCCTCCAGTCGCTTGAATCTCGAAGATAACGAGAGTGCCAATCTGCAATGGCGTTGAGAGTGCCTGGCAGGTACTCCGGCCGCAGGGACAATTTGTGTTCGAGGCAGAATTCCCAAAGACTCTTTGCAAGTTCTGCGAGAGGTTTGGATTTTGTGCCACCGAGATGGTTTATGTAGCGGACCACAGAAACATTGTCCATCCCAAGAAGAATGGAACAACTTGCTTTGTTTTTGGCCAGACTGCGAATTGCAAAGGAGCCTTCCAGCATCTCTAAACAGTTGATGTGCAATGACGACTCCTCTGGAGACCATGTACCTCCAGTCGAGATTGAACCACATCGGGCGCCCCAACCCGACAGACTGGCATCTGATTCTAAGACAAGATCTGGGGCTGTCATGAAGATCGTTCTGCCGTTATCTAAATGGTCGATCCACCATTGAAGTCCGGGGCGTGACTCTAGGTCTAGCTGAATGAGATCGGAATATGTGAGTCCTTTGCGGAGATGTCTGATCTTCAATCGTTAAAGGGCACGATAATGAAGGAGACCCGGAAAGATGGCTTGGATAGACGCTGAAAGAAGTCCCACTATTCTTGCAAGAGAACGAAGGGACACTTCGGAGGGTTGAAGAACTTGACGAATCTCGGAGCGAATGGCTGAAACCTTGGATTGAGGAAGGTAAAGAGAGGCGGTGGAAGAATCCACTCGAAAACCCAGAAACTCTATACTTTGAGAGGGAACCAACATGGATTTTTCTGAGTTGATCAGAAAGCCAAGGTTGAGTAGAAGAGACTGAGTAACGCTGAGGTTTGCAAGAAGAGACTGTTTGTCGGTATGCATGAGTAAGATATCATCTAGATAAATGATTAGACGAATGCCTAGAGACCTTAGATAGGACACAACAGGTTTCATCACCTTGGTGAAACACCAAGGAGCGGAAGAAAGGCCGAAAGGGAGTGAGCAAAAACGGTAGGTGACACCTAGCCACTGAAATTGAAGGTATTTTGTGTGAGATTCGTGAATGGGAATCGAGAGATACGCATCTTGTAAATCCAGTCTGACCATCCAATCGGATGGACGCAGTGTGTCCCTGAGATGGATGATGGTCTCCATCTTGAAGTGGCGATAAACCACAAATTGGTTGAACCACTGGAGATTGATGACAAGACGAACCTTTTTGTTCATTTTCCGAACCAAAAAGAGAGAGCTTAAGAAACCGGAGGGATCGAAGGGAGCTATAAGGATAGCTTGTCTGAGAAGAAGATTTTGAACCTCCTGTGAGACGAGCAGAGCTACGTCTGTGGAAAAAAACAGAGGCGGAGGAAAAGTAGCCTGGAAAGGAGGAGCGTAGAATTCTATGAGATAACCTTGGACAGAATGGAGGACCCAAGGGTCCGCTGTGAGAGTGCGCCACTTGTGAAGAAAAAGAGACAGACGTCCTCCGACTGGAGGAGAGGGGCTTACCCTGGGTATTGGCGTGGCTGTTGTTGTTGCGGAAGCCTTTTTGTCCACGGCCACGGAATCCACAACCTCGTTGGGGGTAGAATTGTGGCTTGTATTGCTTATAGCTGGAATTGGATGCACCTCTGGAACCTTGGTTTTGGTAACCACGGCCTGAAGAGCGGTTCCTGCCTCTGCCGGCCCTGCCAAAAACCCGAGGGGCGAAAACCTTCTTAATGGAAAATTGGGCTTTGTCCAAAGAAGCAAAGGTAGAAACAAAGCGGCTGAGGTCTTTGACAAGGGAATCACCAAAAAGTAAACCATCCGCCTTGACACCAGCATCCTGGGAGGCCAGGTTCGCCAACTTCGGATCTAGTTTGATTAACAGGCCCATGCGACATTCGTGTATAATTGCAGCGTTGGCATCCCAAAAGACAGAAAGATCCTTGAATCCAAAGCGAAATATCTTCAGGGTTGAGGTCAGACCCTTCAAGGCGGGCAGTCTCCGCCATGTCCAGCACCCGGGCCAAAGGACCAACAACATCCAATAATTTGTCCTGGCAAGTGGACCAGGCTCTGTCCACGCCCTTGCGAGGATCCTTGCCAAATTTCGAAAAGAAAGTAAAGAGAGGTTGGTCAATGGAAGGAGTGACAGTTATATGAGAAGGTAAGGAAGGTTTGGGACATTCAGACTTAAGTTTAGCTCTAACAGACTTGTCCAGTGGAAGACGCAACTTGGAGGAGATATATTCACCCACATGTGGGATGGGAAACCATTCTGTAGAATTGGGGTGTCGTATAGTAGTGGGGTCAAACATAGGATTGCCCTCGGAGTCAAGCACAGGTTGAGACGCAAACGCATCAAGTCTAGCCTTCTTGGGAGAAGGAGGATCATTAATCTGAAACAGGTCTGCCAGATCATCAGTGTCACCCATATCATCATCATCATCCGTGTCAGGAATAGAGTCAATGACCAGCTTCTTAGGAACCTCCACATTCTTATTCTTGGATTTACTTTTGCCCACAGACTTAAACCCCTCCGTGGTTGGAGGTCTGGGAGGGACCGAGCCCTCAGTCGAATGCAAGGACAACTCGCGACTCAGCAGTGACACATTTTTTGTAATAGTAGTGGAAGGAACCAGTTTACGTTTCCTGCTTTCCCCCCGCAGAATGGGCCAAAGCTTTGGTCATAAGGCTCATGAGAGAGTTTTCCATGTGTTTGGAAACACGATTCATAGAAGCTTCCACAGCTGTCTCCACAGAGGAATTAATAAACTGACTAAAGTCATGTTTAAAAGTTTCACTTTCCTCATTATCTAGCTCAGGGGAGCTGGGAACCTCCATAATAGGGCTAATAGGCAGTGAGGCGAGGGTTAAAACTGAAAGGCTGGCAAAAAGGGGTGTGAGCATGTGGAAACAACACTCCCTTGGGGGCGGGGACCGTGAGGAGGAAGAAACGAGAGGTCTGAAGGACAGGAGCCTCGCAGAAGAGCTCCGGCAGAAACACGGTAAGGCTTCACTGCAAACTGAAGTGCGCAGCGGTAGAAACTAACCGCCAAAGCGCGCGAGGGGGGGGAGACAAGTCCGAAAACGGGACCAGCAATTACGGGAGAAACGAGCGCGAGCAGCGCTCAAAGGCAGAGAACATAAACGAGCGCAAGCGGCGCTCAAAGCACAACAACAAATAGCCAATAAATGAACAATAATATCATAAATACATGAAAACGAGTGAGAAATAAGAAATATATGACTTATCTGGCTGCGTAGCAGCAAGAAAAGAGGGCTACTCGTGGTCAGATATGTTCATATATACTAGACTTACTGTGATTGGTTCATTGTTTGTTCTGTTAAATCCCATTGGCCAGTAGTTCTTCTGCTGTACCTGCTGGGTATTGTTGTTTTTTACTTATCTTGCTGCTATTTGGAATAAAGCAAGAAAAGAAGGCATAATAGGAGCCTCCGTTCTTGCCATTAAATTGTGTATGAACTTGTCTTCTATGAGCCACCTATCTTTGTTAGATGGAAACAGTTTAATGTGAGATCCCATTAGTCAGGTGCAGCAGCAATGAGGCAGAGTAATGAGGGAGTCTTCATGGTGAAGACAGGCAAGGAGCCCTAATTTGAGCTTAAGTATTACTTTGTTTTACAAACTCTGGTCACATACCGATTGTATTCAATAGCTGTAGGTATGAAGCAGTGCTTCATGTGGGCTGAGAAAGCCAATGTCTCCAAAGGGGCTGTGGCTTGAGAATAGTACCAAAGAACCATTTATTAGAGATGTGACCTCTGTATATAGATGCCAAGGCTTACGGAAGGAGGGGAGTTATGTTAGACATTCAGAATACAGTTTACACCATAATACCACGTAATACAATAAATGTCCAGTCAGTGCTTTTCTTTATAAAGGTAAAGTACTTTAATGCACACAAGAAAAATATACTACAAATAAAACTAAAATACACAGTGAAAACTAGGAGTCTCTATGGGGGCGTGGCTAAGATGGCTATTGAGTAGGATGTGCCTGCTTGTCGCTCCGTCTCCCAGCCCGGGCCTCCAGCTTAAGCGCTGAGTAGCTGAACCGCACTAATCAGTCAGCTGCGCTGGGGCTACAGCGGAAGGGGAGAGGAGCTGCCCAGAGGCCTCACAACAAAAAATTGGTGACCCCACCTCCGATCTATGGGGCCAAGGAGAGCCGCCCGAGCTGGGCCTGGAATCGGGCCGAGAGTTGGGATGGAGACGCCGCTCTGCTTCTTTGCGTGCCAAAGAGGGACGTGAGCCGCCCTGAAAGGAGAGACTAAGGGGCTACAGCGGAAGCTGAGAGGAGCTGCCAGGTGGACTCACAACAGGAATTGGTGACTCCACTGCCGATCTATGGGGCCAAGGAGAGCCCCCAGAACTGGGCCTGGAATCGGGCTGAGAGGTGGGGTAGAGACTCAGCTCCGCTGCTTTACGTGCTGGAGAAGGACGTGAGCCGCCCTGAAATGAGAGACTAAGGGGGTTAGAGGAACTGAGAGCACTCGCGGTGTGCCCCTCTCAGTGTGGAAGCAGCGTGTGAGGCCTAGAGACGGCAGCAGAGGAAATCGGTAAGAGCTGAAGTGTGCATGTTTGATGAAGGGCCGCGCCAGCGGAGGGGCGGCCTGGCTGGGCCCGATAGAGAGGAAGCAGCTGTGACTCACCCAGAGATCTGGGAAGTCTGAGGGCCATTAAGATCAGAGCAGGAAGTTCACGACCAGGTTGGTCTCGGTGTGGGGAGCGCCCCCCTTCCCCAGCTGCGAGGGCCAGAAAGCCCCAGGGCTAATCTACAATGACACGTTCGCCCCCAAAAATCAGGCAGGCGGCAGTCCCTCCGGAACAATGGGGCACCATTGTCAGAGGAGGCTGAATTCCATGAGCTGGGCATTTTTAGGGCCCTCAAGAGAAGCACTTGGGGTGAAGGACTGGGTCGAGTCTTGCATTGATGGAGCCTCCCCCAATTGCAAGGCCCGGAGAGCTCCTGGTCTTTCCCGTAATGGACATGTTCGACCTGTAGGAGACGAACGAGCGGCAGGTCCAGACGCTGGCACAGGGCATTGGCGTAGGAGGAGGCTGGGTCGGGACCTGGCCCTGAGGCCCGCCACTTCAGCCCAGGCAAGGAGATGCCGGGAAGGGGATATGGACCCTACATCACTCCAGTGAAGGAGACACCAACCAGATCCAGGTGAGTCAGAACGCTACAGTTAGCTACAAACCCGCCATCACCAGAACACTTGGTAGGCGGGGGTCCGGTTGAGGGCTCTAGGGGCCTACCTACCAGACTTTGCACTATGATCCAATAAGAGGACATAAGGTTACAGGAGGGTGTGGGAGAGGCCCAAGTCACAAGAACAGTCTCCGGCACACGTCCCCCCCAACCTCCCTGGGAGGTGTGTAGTGTGCACTGTGGTCATCCCCCAATGTTATAGAACCACGCCCTACAAGCAAAGTAGAGTCTGTAACAGATTACAGGCCCCGGCAGAGCTTGTGGAGATTCACAATTTAAAGACAATCACTAAGAGGCATACCAACGCCTGGAGTCTGGCTAATGACCCTACTCAAGTGGATCCGTAAGTCCCTAAGAAAGCTTTGAATACCCTGTTAACTCAGATAACGAACACTCACCCCTAAGTCATTGATCTCAAGGCACAGTGTAAACCCTGCTGCTGCCGGAGTACTAGCCCCCGAGTGCGGCAACGGAGGGGTTTGTCTGTTGGATAACCGTAGGAGTTGGGGGATACTGAACCCTCCTGGTCCCAGACCATGGCTGCTACTAAGGGGAAAAAGGACAGATCAGTTAAAGACATGCTACTTAAAACAACCGGCTCAAACAACGCAGTAACGTCAGAATCGACAGAACCTGGGGATACCGAGGCTCCACTCATCTGCACATTCATTGAGACTCTGTTTGCATCTCTAAGAGAAGATTTAGAGCAAATGAGGACCGAAATATCGCAGGAGATTTGGGAGATGAGGAAAGATGTGGATTCCTTGGGGGACAGCGTGGGTACGCTGGAGTCCGGGGGCTCGAGTAGGGATGAAGAGATTGACTGTCTTCAGCAGGAGGTAATACGCCTGAAGTACCAGCATCTAGACCTCCAAGCACATGCGGAGGACCTAGAGAACCGCTCAAGACGCAACAATATTAGTATCCGTAACATAAAGGTCAGAACATTGCAGAGTTTGTGGAGGGTCTCTTCCAATCCATCCTTGATGCCCCGTAGGAAATGGAGAACAAATTGGACCGCACGCATCGGGTAGGCTAAGGAGGTCCTATCCGGCTCCACCTCCAGATATCCTACCCTCTGTGCATGATTTTCAATTAAAAGAGCGCATCCTTCAAAAGGCCAGAGACAGTAACTCACTACAGTTCCAGGGGCATCAGTCTCTCCTGTTTCAAGACTCGGCAGCATCAATGCTACAGAAGAGGAGAGCTTTCCTGCCCATCACGACGTACCTCTGAGACAGTAAAATCCCATACTCTTGGGGACATCCGTTCCACCTCATCTTCCACCTCAACAGTAAAATTCAACAAGTTCACTCAGCTAAGGAGGCTAATCAACTACTGAACACCCTGGAAGACAATCAACTCTGGATCATCAAGACTGAGCCCTGCCAGAGACCATAGCGAAAGAGAGGCAAGCTGTTCGGGTGTTCCTGGGAGAGGACTCCACTGGCCTGGCATGTGCCTTCCCTCAACTGCGCCTGAGTTTATGATTGCCCCAGTACAAGATGTCAGGACGGTACATTCATGTCTCTACACCCATACCGTGGCCTGGGGAGGAGCAGGGCGGTCCGAAGATCCAAAACTCTGCCACCCCCTTTCCGTGGGAATACACTCCCAGGACATTTACAATATATTTTGTGTTATGTGGTTAGTTTGTTGTGTTATGTTGGGGTTATTATTTAGTTAGGGTCCCTCCCTCCGACACGCCCATTTTACCCACCAACTCCCTATGTTACCCAGTTAAGGGCTAAGCCAGACCAACATAGAGATACCGACAAACAGCCGCCACCCCAGTGGTGCAAAGCACGACTCACTGGCCTACTCTCAGGACAATCATAATGACCCAGACCTTTAAGATCCTGACCCTGAACGTTGAGGGATTGAATTGCCCCATCAAACACCGCTCCATTCTGTCGTATTTAGTGTACTCTGGAGCCCATATATGCCTGCTCCAGGAGACCCATCTTTTGCCCAGGAACACACACAGACTTTGATCTCGGGCATTTCCACAACAGCTCTTTTTCTCTCTTTCTACAAAGAAAACGGGGTGGCTATCCTCCTATCAACACTTTCCCCAGTAAGATAGGGCCCAAAATAGTGGAACTAAAGGGAAGGTTGCTGGCCCATTCATTTTCTGTCGGCTCATAAACACTCATCATAGGGTCAGTTTACTCTCCAAACGAAGGTCAAGAGGAATATCTATCAAAGGTAGTGCACGAAATTAGAGCTTCCCAAGACAGGACAATCTTACTGGATGGAGACCCAAATATAGTCTTTGATTACGCCCTAGATAGATCAGCCCAAAGACAAGGACAGACTGGTGCTCTCTCAGAGGAGAGGAACAGATGCTCAATGATGCAGGTCTAATCGATATAATGAGAGACAAATGCCCCATATCTATAGAGAAAGCACCTTTTATTCGCACTCCCACAAAACCTATGTGAGGATTGACTATTTTTTAGGCACGAAGAGTTTAAAATCATTATATCAAACAAATAGATATAATTGACTGTCAGACCATTCAGTGGTCACCCTGGCCCTTTCACTGCCATGGGTCGAGACCTCCTCCTGGACCTGGCACCTCCGTGATACATTGCTGCATCACCCAGAGGTAGTTTAACAGATGCGCTAAAAGCAGTGGTGAGTGGAATATTAATAGCAATCGCAATAAAGGCGACGTTGCAGCACTTTAGGCTCCCTGAGAGATTCATAGCTTGGGTTTCAGCAGATTTCCAGCTGCCACTGTCCGGGTAAATGGTCATACCTCCTCCCTGTTACAGAGAGGCACATGCCAGGGCTGCTCCTTCTCCCTCCTGCTCTTTGCCTTATACATGGAGCCATTGGCTCAGCGAATCCGTGATAACCTGCTCATCTCAGGTATACACTTTGCGGGGGGATACACATACCCATCGTCTCTACGCAGATGAAGTATTTGTGACTTTAGAAACCCTCAGGCCTCCCTCCCGGCTGTTATGTCTGAGCTGGAGCAATTCTCCCAAGCAGCAGGTTTCAAAATTATTGTTCATAAGTCACAAGCGCTCAACCTCACCCTGAAACTCTCCACACTTAACGCCTTGAGAAATGCACATCCCATTCAATGGGTCCCAGTTGCGGTCCCCTACTTAGGGCTACAACTTTCTCTGTCACTACACAATAACATTACGTTAAATTATTCCACTTTACTTTGCCATGTCAGGGAGGACTTGCACCGATGGAGACCACACCCTCTGTCTTGGCTCGGCCGGATAGAGTCTATTAAAATGTCCATATTGCCAAAGATACTATTCCTCTTTCAGACCCTTCCCTGGACACCATGCATACGCTTAAGCAGTAATTGGAATTCTTTATTTGGGTGGGCAAAAGACCCAGAATGCAGGGCGATCTAAGCTACAGGCCCCCGGCGAAGTGGTTCTTGGGATCCCAAATCTCCAGGCTTATTATTGGGCAGCCCAGATCATTTGTCGAATGGTCATGCCCAGAGTCTGAAAAGCACTGGCCTTTCATAGACAGGGAGCTGGCAGGGTGGTCGCTATGGCATATCCCTTTCCTGTCAAACCCGGCTAGGCCAAAGAACCTTTATCTCTGGCTTTTAACGTGAGACCCCTAAAGGCATGGAATAGAATAGCGGAGAAAATAAATCTCATCACCTTCCCGTCCCCATTGACCCCTATTGTGGAAAACACTTCTTTTTCCCCTGGGATCGAGGTAAAGGCTTTTACATAGTGAAGGACTGGGTTTTCTTAAGACCCAGTGGTGCCAGGGATAACACCTGAAACCTTCGTGGGTTACCTGTTCCGGCGTACAAATGACGGAGACACGGGACACCTCCTTCGGCGTCAAAGATTTGAGGTTTATTTACTGCAGGGAACACAGAAGTCACGAGAAGTACATAGCATGTATGTTCACGGAGACTGCTTCGAATTGTATCTGTGGATCGCTCCTTTTATACAGTTTTTCGTCATAAGATAACATGGCAAACAAAAGGTTACAACCAGGTTCCCACAGTAAATTTCATAGGGGGTCGCTTTCATGTATTCAGGGCTCCGAACATAATTACAGTAGCATTTGCCGGTTCCCAACCGTAAAAGTACATCTTCCCACCATTAGTGCATTCCGTTCAGCTGTAAACGAATCAAGGAAGAGTCTGAAACAGGTGCAGAGGAAGACGAGGATAGCGAACAGATCAAAAAGAGTGTAAAAGGGGTGGTATCAGGAAACACGATTGCAGGGATCAAAGGAGACATGCCTAATGAATGCACAACTGAGACAATAGACCGGCACGGCAAGATGAGCCTCAAGCGGGGCCATCTGCCTTACAGTATCATCCCCCTTGTCATAAAGACACCCTCAAAGGAACACGTGTCTTCCGCAAGAGTTTGGGAATCCCAGGGTCGCGAAGCGGACAGTGTCCGTTCGCTGGCTACTTGAGGGCAAGAAACAAAATGGATGCCGTATCTAAAATGGAACCCGTGGGTTCAGATGGAGAAACCCACGAAACAGACAAACGGTTTAGGTTAGCACAGCGAAAACGCGTACCCCCACTAAACTCGTCATTTGCGGTTCATAGATACCAAACTCGACCATATTCGGGCGAGTCGAAAACACCACTTAGAATTGTCACGGAACCTCAGACGCTCCTTTTGCCCTCATGTAGGCAAGCACTAATCAGAATCGATCTCGATATTCATCAGACCATCCAGGGGTTGCTGCAACATTATCCTATCCATCAATGCTTCCTTGGTAACAGGTGTCCGTCTTATACACGTCGTAGCACAGAGGCCACATAAGGCAGGACCACACTGCACACAAAGACAGCACGTGAACAGAAATGCTACAACAACCCCAATGATCATCAGAATCTTCCAACCCCACGTCGACATCAGGCCGCAAAACCATCCTAGTAGCGTCCAATCCCCTACGTCCACGTGTATGGACTCGAAGATCTTATGCAACTTCGAGATGGCTTGATAGACAGTTGGAGCGTTATCAGGAATGAAAATGCAGCAACTCGAATGGATCACCTTACATACTCCACCTCTATCTGCAAGGACAATGTCTAAAACCATACGATTTTGTAACGTCATAAGCCTGTCAGCCTGAAGCTCTGCTGTAATATTGCCAAGGGCGCTCGCAGTGATATTCGCGGTCGATTCCACCACTCGAGTCAACTGTCTCAGGTTCCTACTATTGATCATAGGTCCCCAAAACGGCAAGAAACCCTTAAAGAAGTCTCCTGCTTCTTGACCGGCAGTGTCCTCCTCGCTAATCACGCCTCTCACAACTTTGGCCTTGTGATAATCCGACCCAACAGTAAAGGTCGGCGGCAGCAAATTCGCAATATAACATGTGCCTGAGAAGTCACGAGGCAACCATGTATATGCGCGGTCATAACAAACAAAGTAAGTACCCTTGGCAGTCAAAAGAACAGGGGAAGAGGCCGTCGGCAAAACATACGTTTCGGTACAGGCACTCCTCCCGAGCTGAGCTCGCGGGCTTCGGCCAAGCGCTTTCAGACAGAAGTTACCGAGATGGGGTACGATCCAGATCAGAGACGAGCTTTTAAGCTGCCGATCCTCCACTGACATGCTATACTCAGCCTCACTCAGATCTCTGTATGCTCGCACCTCTTCCTCTGTGATAAGCGATGCGTCAAAGATATCCCTATCTAAATCGGCAATCGCTCTTGCCAAAGGCTTGTGGTACGGACCAGGACCATGATCTGCAGTGCGTGGCTCTCGATGGGGGTAGGAATCTAGTGCGCTACAAAACATTGTTTGAAATGCTCGAGCTGAACCCTGGGAACTGTAAGGAAGGACCAAGTACGGAATTCCCCTATCGGTGGTGTGTGGCATTAACCCACACACCCAACAATTGGTAGTGTTCATCACCAACTGATGCTGGTGAAGGAGCTGAACGAAGGAATTGTTCATGAATTCCGCACGTCTAACCTGCTCGTGTTGGGGTAAGATGTGAAAAGAATGAGGAGAAACAGTGGAAGTAGGTTTTGGTTCAGAGGAAGGGGTAGGTGAAGCAGAAGGCATCAGTGATTGTACCGCATAATATACTCCACCCACCAATAATGAGGAAACAGTTAGGAACAGTAGAAACACGTGAAACATAAAGCATTTGGTACGTGCAATCCTATGCAATTCGGACCTTTGCGCTTGAGTCTTCTCCACTTCCAACAACTTTGAGAATGCCATCCTCTAAAACCGTCCGCAACGTTCTTGACGCACTTCGTTCTGTGTAGCAATAGTCAATCCCCAGGAGTTCCCACGAATCGACGGCCTCCAACCTAGTGTCAGGACCTACTAAACAGAAGGAAGTACCCGCACGGCCCTATGGTCCACCCGGATGTGAGGTTCTTTTAATTAAACAATATATACAAAATCTCCTAGCTGTGGAAACAAACACACATATGTGGAAAAGACCTCAAAATTCGAACAGAAACCACAGTTGTTCAAAAAAATGTTCAGAGTGATAATGGGGTAACGTGGATTTCAAAAAGAAAAAGCAAAAAAAAGATTTTATTAGTCTCTAGTATTGGAACGAAGAAAATATCTGCTTCTTCCAGGACGGGTCTGCTCTTCAAACAATTGGTCGGATGATGAAACAGAGTCCTGTCGGTCAGATGATAATTCAGATCTTGAATTTTCCAATGACAAAGATTCAACAGTGTTGTCTGGCTGCACTGAGGTATCTCCCACAGGTTGAGCGTCACTGAACGGCACAAAGTTCGGCAAAGCTTCAGTTTCAGATGAGGCGATGCCTGTCCTCACCCACGAGTCCGCTGGTAAAGGTATCGGTACCTTTTTGGTGTGGGTGGCGTGCCCCCAATGCTTGCGGCCCTCCAAACGAACAGTAGTTCTCGTGGCGAGGAGCACTTGGAAGGGTCCAATGAACCTCGGCTCAAGGTTTCGCTTTCGGCCAAAATTCCTAGTAACCACCCAGTCTCCGGGTTGGAGCTGGTGGCCTGGACCCTCCGTCTGCGCCGGCAGTGCTTCAAAAACCTGTTGATGAATTAACCTCAGTTTAGCAGTCAGATCATGAAGGTAATCAATCAGCATTGGATACTCAAGATTCGTGAATGCATTGGGTCTAGGAACCCCCCAAATATTTGCAGGACGGCCGAACACAATCTCATATGGGCTGAGCCCTACTCGAGAGTGTACAGTTGCCCCAGTTGACAGAAGAGCCAGGGGCAAAGCGTCAGGCCACGAGAGACCAGTCGTAGCCTGAATCTTTGCGAGTTTTAGTTTTAGAGTACCATTGTACCCCTCAACCAAACCTGCTGACTGAGGATGATTGGCGCTGTGGAATTTTTGTGTAATTCCAAGGCCCTTACACACACTCTTCATCACACTCCCCACAAACTCACTTCCGTTATCGGACCATACAATCCGTGGCATTCCATAACGAGGAAAGTATTCCTTCAGTAGGACTTTCGTTGTGGACAGGGCAGTATTGTCTTTGCGAGGGTAAGCTTCAATCCATCGGGAGAATGCGCAAACCACAACTAAAACATATTTTAGGTTATTGCATCGCTCCATATGGATGAAGTCCAACTGAATTACTTCAAAGGGACATGTAGGAGGAGCAAAGTGGCCAGGGGGTGTAGGAGTGCCCTTACCAGGATTGTACATCATACATATCATACAATTCTTGACCAATCTCTCAGCACACTTAGCGATACCATCATTCTTCCATACGGGGGACAACAACTTGCAAATACCTTTCGCACTAATATGTGATAAACCGTGTGCCATGGTCACAACAGCTAACACATATGCATCCGGCAACATCCATCTTTGATTCTCCGATAAATCAATCCAACTGCCATTCGCATCCAACTTTCCTGTACTCTCCTTCCACTTAGTCTTTTCAGTCTCGGTGGCCTCATTCTGAATCGTTTTCACACTTTCAATAGTGTCCTCACACATACCAGTTTCTGCAGGCCACCTTACCGAGCTCGTCACATACATTCTAGTTGTAAGATTTTTCGCAGTTTCCTTAGCAATCTCATCAGCAAACGCATTGCCACGACCAACATCACCTTACGGTGTGCACTACATTTAATAATCGCCACCTGCTTGGGCAATGTGAGAGCATCTAAAAGGTCATTCACAAGCTGTCCGTGCTGGATCTTCGTACCATGCGATGTCATAAAACCTCTCTCTCGCCACAATCGTCCAAAACTATGGGCAATACCAAAGGCATACTGGCTGTCAGTAAACACATTCACCCGCTTTCCTTTCGACAAAACACACGCTCTTGTTAAGGTGATTAGTTTTGCCGCCTGTGCAGAATTCTGATTCAGTCTCGCAGTTTCCACAACCGTACACAACGTTACCACAGCATACGCAGTCGTCACATCACCATTCGGCAACTTAAAACACAAACCATCCACATACAAAGTACCATCGGGTTCTTCCAATGGAGTGTTTTTTAGGTCAACACGACCCTTCGTTTCTTCCTCAGTTCGCAAATAACAATCGTGTGGTGGTACCTCGTCTGATTCCATATTGGTTGGCAACAAAGTCGCCGGGTTTAGGACATTGCAGCGCTTTATTTGAATGTGACTTGCCAACAGCGTCAACTCATAACCAGACAACCTTGCACTCGTCAAGTGTTGGGTTTTCGTACGATTCAAGAGAGTGTCAACTGCATGCGGAACCATCACCGTAAGCATATTATCCATGACCAATCCTGCAGATTGTCGGATGGACACCGCAGCTGCCGCTGTCGCTCTTAAACAACTCGGCAATGCTCTAGCTACCGGGTCCAAGGTCGAGGAAAAATATGCACATGGAAGTTGCTTACCGCCAAATTGTTGCGTCAAAACACTCAACGCACAACCTTCCCTCTCGTGAACGTATAGTGTAAACGGCTTACTGTAGTCAGGAGTACCTAACACAGGGGCCGAACACAACGCATCACGTAATTCAGAAAAACTTTTCTGACACTCTTCCATCCATGGCAAAGGAGTTGGAACATCCTTGCACGTGAGAGCTCCCAATGGTTTCGCTAGCAATGAAAAATTTGGAATCCATTGCCTGCAGTATGACGTGATACCTAGAAAGGCACGCACATCTCTCTGAGTTGTTGGCACAGTCATTCGAGCGATCGCTGCAATTCTCTCTGGGGTCAACCTTCTTCCCTCCTTTGACAATAAGTGACCTAGATAGGTTACTTCTTGGCAACAATATTGCAGTTTAGAAGGTGACACCTTGTGATGTAAGTCACAAAGATGTCGCAACAAAGACACCGTAGCAGTTTTGCAAATCTCTCGTGTGTCCGCAGCCACTAATAAATCATCGACATATTGGATCAAGGCCGCACCAGCCGGTAACACAAACGCATCAAGTTGACTCTTCAGGGCTTGGCTGTATATCGATGGACTCTCACAATAGCCCTGAGGAGCGCGTTTAAACCTAAAGCTGCGGCCACCTAAAGAGAAACCGAACAAGTCCCTGCTCTCCTCAGCAATCGGAATGCTAAAGAAAGCATTCTTCAGATCGATCACTGAGAACCAGGACGCAGATGCTGGAATCAGAGTCAGTAAAGCCGTAATGTCAGGCACCACAGGGAACTGAGGAACCACAATTTTGTTCACCTCCCGTAAATCAATGACAAAACGATAGACAGGAGGCTTAGATGGATCAGTGCGTTTCAGAATGGGTAGCACAGGACTATTACACACGTTTCCCCGGGTCTCCTCGATAACATCTTTCTCGATCAAGTCATAGATGATCGCTAACATCGCCTGCTCACCATCAAGAGAGATACGATACTGGGGAATACGTGGTAATCGCACATTCGATTTCAATTGGACCACATAAGGGGAGATGTCAAGCAGGCCCACGTCATTGGGACCTGTTGCCCACCAAGATGCAGGAAGAGAACTCAATTCCAGTGGGAGCTTATCAATGGACAAGTACATAGGAGAGATTACTCTCTCACCCAATGTAAGCTTCACTCCCGCAGGAGAACAATACAAAGTCGCATACAAACGTTTCAGCAAATCCAGGCCCAAAAGATTTTCACCACAACCAGTAGTCAAAATCAAAGGAGCTTGCAGCTCACGAGGCCCAATTGTGAGGGGCAAAGGGCGAGAAACCGGATTGCTAACAGGGGCGCCGGAGAATCCAACGGAAACATTTGTTAAGCCAGACAAAGGTGCGCCAGGGAGTTTCAAATGCATAATGGAACTTTTCGCTGCACCAGTGTCCAACAGAAAAGGCTCAACTACGCCCGAGGTGGCAACTGCGACGTAAGGCCCTCTCTGATCAACCGGAACTGATACTACTCCCTCTCCTTGTCTATGGCTGTCCTAGTAATTACCATCGTCAGTACCCTGATCGGCGTAATAATCGTCCACATTGTACTGTGCAGATCTACCCGATGATGAACCACGCTGATCAAAACAATTATTGGAATCAGAGGACTTATTAGAATGTTCATTTTGATTCTGAGTAACACCACGACCTCTACCTCGTAAAGCCTGTTGAGGACCACTACGGCCTCCTCTAGATTTATCTAGGTTTATTGCAACAACTTCTTCATTTCGATCTAATCTTAACTTTTCTGGTCAAAAAGGTTCCTTTTTTCGCTCTGTGTCCTAACTATTCTTTCAAGGGTACCTTAGACAGGGCACCCAAGTTTTATTTGAGTCTGCAACAAAACCCTATTCTATCTAATTGCAGTTTTTCTTTTTCGAGTCGATTGTCAAAGAGTTCAGGTGGAAGAAGGGTGTGTGTGAGTAGTCCTTATGGTAGGTCGGAGGAAGAGGGGATGGAGCGGGGCCAGATCGGGAACAGACCAGGGGGACGAAAAATTTCAGGTAAGTGGGCCCATGATCGGGCTCAGAGGGCGGGGACTTTCGGCATTTGTTGATTATCGAACAGGGGCATCAGGTCAGCCCTTTCCTTTCATTTGGTCGGAAACAATGCCTCGTCCTGCGACTCCTTACTGTTGCGGTCCCGCCTTGGTCAAAGTCGCAGATGTTCCACGATCAGCAGTCAGGCCGCATGCTCCCACATCCGGTCTCTCTCTCCTCCGACGGTGGTACCCTTAAATGAGTTTGAAAAGACAGTCTTTAGAGAATTGGCAGTAGAAGGTAATCACATAAGTCTATTTCTCTCCCAACTCCAAGCAACTGGGGAAACATCCGTTACACTGGGGTTTACAACCAACGTGTAAATAATTGTCGATAGGTTTGCTGGATTCCCTACAACTTTTCTTTGTGACTATTTCTTTGGCGTTTGTTGGTATTACATTCATTGTCGTGGTACGAGGTCTGATACCTGTTCATTGCATTTGTTTATTACAGTCACATCAGTTCTTCTGGCAGACACCCACTTTTCTAATACGGTTTTTACAAAGCTATACCGTTCTTCAGGGCTTTGTATTTTACGAAAAAGTGCAACGTGCTACCACCATGGTCTGATAGGTATCTTTCTGAGGAATGAACATAGGCTAAACAATTTTCCATTATATCAATGCATCCTATCTTTCAGCTAAACATTTAACTTTCAACAGGGTTTATTGCAACAACTTCTTCATTTCGATCTAATCTTAACTTCGCAAACATCATTCTAATTTCTACATAGTCTCTTACAGCCTGGCTACTTCATTAAAAACGGGGGGCTTGCGATAACTATTCAACTCATCCTTGGGGCGACCGGGGTCTTTATGGAAAACAACTAGGATCATAGCAGACTGGGGTGAGGGACTATCGTCTTGCTTTGTGTCATGAGGGCGTTATCTAGCAGAAGGCCACAGTTCAGTTGGTAAGCGTTCAGGGATATTTCTCGAATTCTGAACCTTGGAGCTCGTTCATCAACAAACCATTTCTAGGAAGAACGGCTGGCCTGTGTCAGTTGTAAATCAACCGATCTCTTACAACCAGGGGTGAGCCACATTTTTCAAACTCTCGTCCGGGGCAGTTGATACAAAACTGGGGGCGTTCTGGGAAGACGGGGATGTTTCGATCACTTTTTACTGTTTGGGCATCGAGTCAATTCGGGACGGGGCAGGTCGCGTTACCTGAGGCATTTTTATCATAGAAGCCACTGACATGTAGTTCCCTTATTACGGGTCAGATTAGGGAACCTCAGTCATCTTACCTGTCCTTTCCTTTTTGGCCAATCTAGATCACATCAATATTTAGCAGAAAGGAGAGGTAGTAACATGGTATCAATGTAATTTTAGTTAAGACAAATTTGTGCAAATACTTGCGGTATTTGGAGCCAATTGGGTGGTGCACCAGGGATGGTGGTTCGCCAATTTAGGTGCCAGTCATTAGGAAGAGTGAGAGTGTGGAGGAGAGAGGGAGAGAGAGAGAGAGAGAGAGAGAGAGAGAGAGGGAGAGAGAGAGATGTGCAACAATAGGCTAAACAGTACACGTGCGACATGGAGAGTGGCCGTGTACTAAGATAGGCTATTCAGCGCATTACACAACATGAGACATTACGGGTCTGGGTTAGAATTTAGAAAGCATGCAGTTTGACAAAGGGACATGCATTGAGTAAAAGGGCACCATTGTGTCGCACTCCTCGCACTCTCAGTCCTTTGCCTAGTTAAGTCAATGCTTCAGTCGCATAGAAAACATTCTCTCAGTTTCAGACATACGTGGTCTGTGCTCATTCACGCAACACGGGTTAGGGGTGATCGCGTCTCATCATATCATACAACTATTGGCTCTTTTGTTACAAGAGCAGTGTGTGGGTGTCTTTAGGTGCCACCTTGCTGCGTTAGTCCGCTTCATGTATCAGACATGGCGTGGCTTCAGATCTTCACTATACCCCAGTTGTGATTCCAAACAAAACGACTTATTAAAAGAATACAATAAAGTTCAGAAGAATAGAACACGCGATTCTGGCACTCAAACCTCCGAGACTCAAATACAACAAATACAAAATCCGGATAACTCAAATGACTCAGTTGTATATTCCCTAAAAAATCTCTTCAAAGAAAAACATCATCAAAAAATTACGCATTATCCAATATTTTCAAAAAGAAGTGTAACAAACTCTCCTGTTAAAGATACTATACTCGAAACTCAGGAAATTCACATTCCCAATATAATAAATCAAGAAGAAGGAGAAAGGATAACCAAAACGAAACAGGAAAATAACTCAGAAGGAAGGGAAAGAAGGAGGAAAAAACCATTAAGAAGGATTCAGAAAAAGAAATCTTATAAACTAAAATTTCAAAAACCAGTTATAACACAAAATTTAGAAGAGGATCAAGTCGATAATATAACAGCATCCGTAAACACGGAAAAGTTAGTCTCTAGCAAAAACTTTGCAGAAAAAACACCACAACTGGATCCAAGAGCTAAAGAATATGCCCCCATCAAACACCCAGAGGAATTAGATCAAACCAATAACAAAAAAAGTAGGGAAGCTGCAAATAGGTATAATCAAAGATATAAAGAACCTTCCTCCAAAATCCTACAATTTGAGGAACTCTTTCCAAGCGATCCAGCTCCGCTTAATAGAGGAAGGTTAATACATTTATTACGACACATCGAGCCATTACACTCATTGAACAGTAAAGAACTAGATCTAGTCTCCTTTCCCTGCAAAGACAATGTTAAACTAACAAGGGTAATTTTCTGGTCGTCTGTTCTACCAGAGATCATACTTAAGGAAAAGGAGACACTACACAAACACGGCTATGATGTGGTGGAAAAAAAGGAACAAATGGTCTGTAAAGATATAACTGGGTACAATGCTAAAATTTATGCACTCTCCAATTCACAAGGGAAGCAATTCCAAAGAAATTTTGAGGCGACAGCAGATCAAGTAACGACACATCCCGATCTACTTTCTACAGGGCAAGAAAAACTAAAAATTCTGGTGAATAAAGGACAACGAGCAGTATGGTACCAAGCTCCTAAAAAATCCGACAATGACAATAATATTAAATCCTGGGCTTGGGTGTCAGAAACCCTGAACAGTAACAAAACCAAAATCACTCATCAACATTCTGTTTAGCACTGGCACAAAAATTACCTCCTGGAATATCGCAGGTGGCATAAAGAACAAACTGTCCACAGCCATGGGTAGTCTTCCGGATATCCTGTTCTTACAAGAAACGTGGGCAGTCGAATCTATCACTTGCAAAAATTACTTTGTTTACGAAATCCCGGCAACAAATTCTTATAGAGGTCATGCTAAAGGTGGTTTGGCCATTCTACTGAGTGAAGAATTTCTCTGGGCACAGGAATTAGTTGAAACTAACCTAGAAAATCTACAGTGCATTAAGATCTCCACTATGAAACACAGTACGGCCCACCCCAATACAATTCTACTCTTCAACGTTTACGCTCCCCCGGGTAAAAAGCATGACATAATATTCCTAAACATCATGGAAAAAATTGAATCTATAACCGAAAATCATCCTCACTCATCCTTTTTAATTGTCGGTGACTTCAACAGTAAAATCTCGAACTCAGCAATAAATAACTGGGTAAAACAACAGTTAGAAGAAGGCAAGGAAATCACAACCCCGCAATTCCCGGAGGGTATACTTAGCGATAAAAGAGGGAATCTATTATTGACAACATTGACAAAACTTAATGGAGTAATAGTGAATGGCAATATGGAAGGGGATACTCCAGCAAACTACACCAGGCGGGGCAATGGGACTCCATCTATTATTGACTACATAATCAGCAGTGCGGATCTGCTAGACTCTGTCACACACTTGCTTAGCCAGTTTTGCCAAGAAAGCGACCACGCTCTAATGCATTTGACAACAGATTGGCTTCCTAAATCCTCTGCAGCCTGTCACATTATTTACCACAAAAGCAATATAGTGATAAACAGAGATAAAAGACGTATTTTCTGGAATTCCTCGACCATCGACAAAATCACATCACAGATTGATCATTCCCAAATTTTGATGAAATCATTTTCTGAAAATCCTGTAGAAAACTTTGAATACATCATAAAAGACTTTAGAACTCTTATTCTAAATATGACAACAAAGGACGTAGCGGGCACCAGTAAGAAGAAGGATGATAACAATAGGCGCACCTCCAAGAACACTGAAGTTAAGAAAAAATTAAATAGATATATACGCGCCCAATATATGAGTCCCACACCATACTTAAAAAAGGAAATAAATAAACTAAAAAATCAACTGAGACGCGAGAATCAAAGAAATAAAAAAACTCTACAGGATCGCAATTGGGTCGACATTCAGATCGCAGCGAAAAATAACAACCAACGCAAATATTGGTATCTAATAGGAAAACTCACTGGATCAAAAAAGAACTTACAACCTATCCCGGTCCCTCCAAACGACTGGGAAGTTTTCCTGTCAGATCTTTATAAGTCAAATCCTACTGCCCTATCTGAAAGTAGCGAGGATAATAACAAAGGAAAAGACAAAAGTCCAATATATAAAACAACAGCATTATCGGTTGAACTACACATACGCAAAGCAAGAACCACGGGTGCTTCTGGCCCTGACCAGATTCCAATCAAAGCACTGCAAGTTGCCCCGAAGGAATGGAGTCAATTGCTATATCCCCTCTTTAATTATATTTTAGATACTGGCCAGGTTCCAAAATCATGGCAGGGAAGTATCATCATCCCCATCCACAAAAAGGGAAGTAAAACCCACGCATGTAATTACCGCCAAATAGCACTCATAGATGCCGTGGGCAAGGTATTCGCTGCAGAAATTTTACACCGTTTGAAAGAATGGGCTTTTTCATCAGGCCTGATCCCGATGTTTCAAGCAGGATTTAGACCCAATCATTCGGTAACAGATAACATCGCAGTTATCCAGGTCATTCTTGACAAATATGTAACCCAAAAAAGCCAGGTTGTTTACGCTGCCTTCATTGATTACTCTACAGCGTTTGACCGAGTAGATCGACCAACGTTGTGGAGGAAACTGAAGAAGCTTGGAATACAGGAACAGCTGCTTCAATCTATTGTAAGCCTACACACCAACACTTGGTGCCAAGTCCAAATGGGAGGAGAAAAAGGTTATACAGAAAAAATTAAAACCGAAAATGGACTAAAGCAAGGGTGCCTTCTAGCCCCAATCCTATTCTCCCTCTATTTAAGTGACTTGTGTCATTACCTGCAATCGGGTTCCAACCTACCTCCGAAAATAGCAAATCATAAAATAAATGCACTGCTATACGCGGACGACATCGTGCTGCTGGACCTTACCCCCTTTGGCCTACAAATATCTCTGGATCTGCTGCACAATTACTCCAAAGAGAACTATTTAGTTCCAAACATCAAAAAAACAAAAGTGCTAACTTTCTCTGGGAGGAAACAAAGCGCAAGATACTTCTGGAACTTAGGAGGAGAAAAAATAGAAGAGGTGTTGGATTATCCCTACCTCGGCAGGACCCTCTCTAAAAATCTTTCTAATGTAAAGCAGATAAATAACCTACAAAGGAAAACAGATATACACACTGCGGCCCTTCAGAAACTCTATAGCGCAACAGGAAACAGACACTTCTCCTCTCTAATAAATATCTACAGAACAAAGATACCACCTGTACTATCCTACGCGACTGAGTATATACCCATCAAACAATGGGCTTTCATGGACCGCAAAGAGGGAAAGGTATTGAGGAAAATTTTGAAACTGTCAGACGCAGTACCAGTCCAAGCACTAAGATTGGAATTATCTGTCACAAGCTCATATGCTGTAGCAATTGCAAATATCATTAGGTGGGCCTACTATCTATTGCATGCAAAAGAGAATACTTTAAGGTCGCTGCTGAAAAAAGAAACCTTTGGGTCTGATACTAAAAAGCAAGTTTTCCAAGAGAATATGACCGAAGCATTTCGTATTGCAAACATTGGTACTGAAGTGTTGCTTACTTGGTCACCAGCACAATTAAAACTGTTTTCAAAATGCTTCACCCCAAAATTAAGCTACGAGATGGACTCTAGGCATTGCAATAAACTACCCACCTATAAACCCTTTGTTGACCTATTAGAATATAAACAAAGTCGGTCTTACATCGGTTTAACCCTGACTCATGGCGCAAGGAGAACAATTGCTATGCTTCGACTGGGCATCCTTCCCGTACTTTCATATACCTCAAGATGGCTTCCGGGAGGATCTCCTTTATGTACTTTGTGTGAAGGCGGCGTTCAGTCTCTGGAGCATGTTCTATCTGTATGCCCGAATCAGAATGTAATTTTAGCCCGTAAAAGATTTCTAGAGCCCATATATCGTTCCAGCAGAATCTCGACGGTGAGAGACCTTATAAGTCTGTGTAAACAACCCCCGAATGAATTTGTCTGCTATAATTTGTATAAATTCTTGAAATCATTTTTATCTTTGTATTGAGAAACTGAATATTTTTAAATATGTAACATGTGGATAAATATTTGTGGTCCTCAGTTGAGTACCAGTACAAAATAAACTTTTTGACTTTGACTTTGACTTTGATTCCAATGTAACCTGTAGTGGGAGGAAAAGAGGGGAAGGGAGGGGGGACAACATTCGAGCATATCAAATGTACGGGCACGAAAATCCTTTACTTACCAAATACTCGTCTTATCTCCCCGGGATATAATCCCTAGGGTCTTGGTTTCTGAAGCCAGGGGGCGGGCAGTGTGGTAAGGATGGTGAGCGATAGGTTGTTCATGAGGGAGACGGTCCGAGTGTGGCATTATAGGTCGTGTGTAGGGAGACGTTAAAAATTAGAGGCGCTTAGTGCGAGGTATCTAGTTATCGGGGATCCTTAAATCATTCCCAATGCTGTGATGTCCTAAGGCATACTCGCTCTTCGGCCTACCCTATTCCCTAGTACCTTTGAGTACCATACCTTTATAATATTTAATCATTCACACCGCTTCACTTTACCCATTCTCAGAAGTCGAGGTCCTTCTTCATGCGTTTGTTCCTGAGCTAGTCGCACATTTGGGGGCAGCGTATCGTGCCTTAGATTCGATCATCAATCCGAGGCTGAGCGACCATTTTCTAATAACCTTAAAAAGAGAACAAAACAGGTCGTACAGAAAAACCCTCCCGCTGATCCCACATTTACAAAAGTATGCGATACCTGTTCGTAGTTTGAAAAACCTTTATTTGCATAATCGTTCAGCATGTAAATATGAGAGTGCAATCGTATTTTGGCCGGACACGGCGTTGGCTGAAGTGCGTACAGTAGGGGGGCTATTCTGCAGCATTAAAAACATTTTAAAAGAGTTCATTTGGTTATTTGCAGGAAACTTAAAAACGTCTATCAATAGTTGAGGGATCAGGGGACGTTCATTTCATAATTGGAAGCATAGTCAGATTAGTTGCAATCAAATTTCCTAGAAGCATACCATGGGCGTGTGTCATAAGCGTCGTTATGTATCAGTTACAATAATATCATAATAAATCATACATTGAAACCAACATTTTAACGGGATCTTTTTACATGTTCGCCAAGTGAACCCTCCCCTTTTTCGTTAAGTGTACAAAGGATCATATACGTATCTTAGAACATCAAGTCTTATTAGCTAAAAAACACCACGACGTGTTCGTGAGTTCCTATTGACACCGGCGCCATTTTGGGCGAGGCCGGGTTAGTCCGGAGGTAGCGTCAGGGACAAAATGTTTCTAACAACCGGCGGTTGGACCAGAGTTCCCTTCGGCAGTTCAAAAAGTCTTGTGCTAACAGAAGGGGCAGGTAATATGGACTGTCAATCAAAAGGGGAGGGAGGCAAAATCTCCCCTACCGGGTCACTTTGAGGTTCAGCCGGAACTTGCTCGAATTTGTTAGCTCACAATGTTTCTGGATTGTTCAGACTGAAGCTGGCGCTGACACGAGAGCACCACCATCTTGTGGCTGCGTCGTGGTTGGCGCTCAAGGCAGTCGTTCCCTACCGGAAGCCTGCAGGGGCCGAGGGCTCCCGGGACTTTAGTAGAATCTTCAAGGTCGAGGGGATGCTGTCGGAGGTGGGGACTCGTGCCCAGGTGGGCAAGCGTCCGGGTTACATTTACTGGTCAAAGTTACTCCAGCGGCCTAGACCCGACTTCCAGGGGGCCCAGACGCCATTTTGAGACTCCGCAGCAGCCGTCCTTCGTTGTATCTGCAAGAGTGGATGAGACTTCTTGGGGCGAAAAATGGAACACCATGCCGTAGGAGCAGGACATTCGGCTCGGGGCGCTAGGGTGCAGCTGTGGTGCCTCCACCTGGGGAGGCGAGGGAGGCTCGTTCGCGCCGCCTCCCTCTCCCAGTGCACCCCGCGCCGTCCCTTTGCGCGGGCATACATGATGGCCACCCCACATCCCGTGCTCCACAAGTACACCTGAAGGCCGTCATATGTCTCGTGCTGCGCAAGTATGGTTGCCGGCCATTGTATGTCCTGTGCTGCGCAAGTATGTCCGTCGCCCGGCTGGAGGATTTTGGCGCCGGGCCGGGGCTGGGAAACCTCCTACCTGTGGAGGTGGGAGAGGCTCGTTCGCGCCGCCTCTCCCTCCCAGCCCACCCTGCACCAATTTTTCAGCGGAGGTATTTGTGATGGCCGGACCAGGAGATTCGAGGGAGGGGGTCATCTGCATTCGCCCCCTCCCTACTCGTGGCCCGGGGGACGCCGCCCCAGGAAGAAGAGGATGGGAGGACCTTTTCATGCCAAGCCCGTGGTGCCTCCTGGACTTTCCACCGGCGACCTCTTCGATCGACGGTTGTCAGCAGGACCCCGCCCCACACGTGCCGTGTGTTTCACCTTCCGGATGGGCGTGACTGGTGACCTGCTGCATTTCGGGAACTTCCGGAGTGGGGGTAGGTATTTTTGTTTGTGTCTATTGGGTGTGGTAGGAGGCGGGACAGGCATGCCTGGGCAATGGGGGGTTGTCTATGCAGGCCTGTAATCACTTTTGTCCACAGAGTGGGGGGGGGGCAACAGAGAGTAATCAGTCCTATTGCACTCGAAGTCTGAGTCCATTAATGGAATGTATACTAATCTGTCCGAAACTACTCTGTGTGTTGTTTCTGTATGTTATCCGAAAGGGTGATTTTTTTTTTTTTTTTGCGTTCGGGAACAGTAGCGGTAGTACGGGGTTCATCACCGGGTAGCCTAGAGCTTGTCTGGGTTTCCCGTCTTAGCGTTGTTCGACCTATGAGAACTCAAACATGTCGCTGAAATCTGTCTGGCGGAATCTGTGCCATCGGGCGTAATCAAACGTGGTGGTTCTATCCGGCCTGTCCGTGTCAGTCTGATTCATCTTTGTCTCACGCCTTTTCCCTTTCTGCCGGCCTGTTACTTCTGTCGGCCCTCTGCTCTTACCCGTGTTCAGCAGAGTCGGGCATTGGGCTTTCCAGTGTCCGGAATATTTACAAAAAGCACATTGATTTTGCCCTAAGTCTGTTCGTCCTGCGCGTAGTGTCGGGGGATTACGTTCGGGTCGTTGTGTCTTGGGGTTGTCCTGTCGGTATATCCCTTTACACCGTTCCCTTCCTGGGTTTACTCCTTGGAACCGTGTCGCCGCTATCCCTTCCTTTGGCCTACCAGATGCTTGGAAGGTTGTCTGTCGCGTTTCTTTACCTACTCTGACTTCGTCTCTTTTCTTTCGTTGCATTGCTTCTTTGCGCCACATACCGAGACTGTCGAGCATAATAGGCGTTGTCTTACTACTACAAAGGGCTATTTCTAACGTTTCTATTTTATCAAGGTCGAAGGATCCTATCAGTGGCCACTGTTTCTCTTGATTTTCTTTGGTATACTTGTGCCACAGCTTACTATAGGCTATGGTAACTAATCCATACTTTGTGAACATGTCTTTATTAGGGGTGCCTTCCAGCGGAGCTAGATGGTCCATCTCTAATAAACGGTCCGGGTTGAACCAGCTACCAATCAGTGAAGAGAAGATAGGCATGACGGATCACAATGGGGACAAAAGTTAGCACTACCTATCTTATCACTGCGTGCAAAGACTAGACAGAATATTTCTATTCTACGTTGTTTGCACGCGGTGAATACCTCAAGAACCAATATCAAACAGTCAATGTTCAGTCAATCAAAACAATCAGTGGGGAGAATAAATAGGTACGCAAAAGGTCTGCATTCCCTACCCTTTCACTATCTGCAGAGAGGAAACCTGTTCTTTCCTGTTTGCAGACAGAGAATCTCCAGAAAACAATCCGCGAACAGTAGTTCGGGTTCAATCAATTAATCAGTGGGGGAGAAACAATCTCCAAAAAACAATCCCACGAACAGTAGTTCGGGTTCAAACAATCAATCAGTGGGGGAGAAAGATAGGCACGACGGCTGCGCTACCTATCCTTCACTGCTTGCAAAGAGAGAGCCGGTTGTTTCTCCGTTTGCAGACAGCGAATCTCCAAACAAATCAACAAAGAGTAATACTAGTATTTTCCAAACAATCAAACAATCATTTCGCAATTCGTTGTGTTTACACGACCTTACCCGGACCGCATGGACAGTTTCTTGTCTTCCGAATCCAGCGCCCGATCGTCCTCTTTTCCTTGAATTCCTCGCGGCACTCCTGATGGTTCCCAGTCAGGACCGTAGATCACTCGAGAGAGGTCTGTTCGGAACCAGTGAAGTTCGGATGATCGGCTGTCAGACGAGGGTCTATCAGACAGGTGCACTCCCGATCGTTGCAGTCGTTCACTCTGTCGTCAGGACCTCTCCCACTGGATCCACGAGTCACTGATGGGCCCCACGTTTGGGACACCAATTGTTAAAAGGTCGAAAGCAACCAAAATAAACAAAGATCCTTAAGTATTGCCCGGCGGTGTCGCCTCTTTAACCCACAAAATATTAATCAATGAAGAGGCAGGCGCTGGAGACTGGAAGGCAGGAAACAAGGGGTTATTCTCTCCGGAGGAGAAACACATCAGTTCGGACAGCAAGTATCGTCACAAGGTGCTCTAACCGCATCTCTGAGGCCTGGCCTCTTATACACAGGTTTACAAACTTTATTGCATGTAACACATTCTTGCAATGCTTTGAAGTATGAAAGGACATCCTCAGAATCTCCCCTTCAGGCCCGTTCCCACACACATTTACAGTTGAAGTCCCCACCCCGGTCACAACAGGTGAAGATTATCGCGCAGCTGGACATCCTGCCGATTCACGGAATGTGTGGGGTTGATCGGATCTCATAGGGTGGGGGCTTTGATCAATTCGAGGGTCCTTTAATGGGGGAAGCTTCCTACTGTACGGGGGGGGGGGGCAATAAACAGTATCCGCAGGGCCAGGTGGCGGTCTGGGAACGAGGAAGACAAACGGGCACACAGGAAAAAGGGGGGTTTGTATCAAAGGACCTGGGACTATGAAAGGAATGAAGGGAGGTGTCGCGCTGGGAACAGGGTGGGATTCCGAGGCAGAGCTGCGCTGAAGAGGGGTTTATGACCCAAGGCATGTGAGAGCGGGGGGTGACCAGTGCGTGGGGGTGTTTGTGAGGGCGAAGAGCCGTGCTGGGGATCAGTGGCGTGCAGAGGGTGGTTCTGACCGAGGCACCTAAAATGGCGGGGGTGCACGACAAAAAGGGTAACTGGACATAATATCGACTACATAATATCGAATGGACAAAATATCGACGGAAAAATATCGACATTACCAAAATATCGACTATAGGAATATCGTAGAAAAAAATATCGACTGCAAAAATGACCAAAAAATATCGAATACAAAAATATCGACTCAAAAATATCGAGTAGACAAAATATCGAAATATAGTGAAAGTAAAAAATATCGAGAAAATGTTAGAAAATAATAATTTTATAAAAAAAAAAATATATATTATATAAATAAATAGTACCTAATGTTTAGGAGCGGGTTGTGGGTTTATAGGGGAATAGGGTGGGAAGTAATTTAATAATAATTAATTAGTTAATATATGTTTGGTAATTGTTTTAATTAGATTTTAATTGGTAATTAATTAATATTAATTAGTTAATTGTTTAATTGATTAATTAGAATATAATTTAATTGAATAATTGATCATTAATAATCAATATTTTTTAAAATTAATTTGTATATGATTTTAATTGATACATTGGTTATTAATTAATAATAATTAGTGATTTATTGGATTAAGAATTAGTATATTATTTACATTTATTAATTGTTAACACATTAATTATAATTAGTTAATGATGTCATTAATATATTGCATATCATTTAAATAAATTAATTGGTAATTAATTTATAATAATGACTTAATTACATTAATAGTATAAATTTAAATGTAATGTGTTAATTAATGTTGATGTTAATTAATTTATTGGAATTAAACAATATTAATTAATCTAAATTATTATTATAGCTAATGTGATAATATATTTTATAATAGTTTTTTAAAAAATATTAGTATATTTTATATATTTATGTTTAATGTTTTGTTCATTATTATTTATAGTGTTCTGGCTTTGTTTCATAGTTTTGGTTATAGGTTAATATTTTAGGGTTCTGGGTCATTTTTCTAGTCATGAGTAAAGGTGTATTTAGTGGGATTTGGAAAATTTGTACGTTTGTGGGTAAATGGGTATATTTTAGGTTGAGGGTCAGTTTTCAGTTCTTGTGTAAAGGGCTATTTGTATAGTTCAGGGTCATTTTTCAGTTTGTGGGTAAAGGGGTATTTGTAGGGGTCAGGGTCAGTTTTCAGTTTGTGGGTAAAGGAGTTTTTGGGAGGTTAAGGGTTAGTTTTCAGGTAGTGGGTGTAGGGGTATTTGTAGGGTTCAGGGTCAGTTTTCAGGTAGTGGGTAAAGGGCTATTTGTAGGGTTCAGGGTCAGTTTTCAGTTTGTGGGTAAAGGGGTATTTGTAGGGTTCAGGGTCAGTTTTCAGTTTGTGGGAAAAGGAGTATTTGTAGGGTTCAGGGTCAGTTTTCAGTTTATGGGTGAAGGGCTATTTGTAGGGTTCAGGGTCTGTTTTTAGTTTGTGGGTAAAGGGGTATTTGTAGGGTTCAGGGTCAGTTTTCAGTTTGTGGGTAAAGGGGTATTTGTAGGGTTCAGGGTCAGTTTTCAGTTTGTGGGAAAAGGAGTGTTTGTAGGGTTCAGGGTCAGTTTTCAGTTTGTGGGTGAAGGGCTATTTGTAGGGTTCAGGGTCAGTTTTTAGTTTGTGGGTAAAGGGGTATTTGTAGTGTTCAGGGTCAGTTTTCAGTTTGTGGGTAAAGGGGTATTTGTAGAATTCAGGGTCAGTTTTCAGTTTGTTGGGAAAGGAGTATTTGTAGGGTTCAGGGTCAGTTTTCAGTTTGTGGGTGTTGGGGTATTTGTAGGGTTCAGGGTCAGTTTTCAGTTTGTTGGGAAAGGAGTATTTGTAGGGTTCAGGGTCAGTTTTCAGGTTGTGGGTTTAGGGGTATTTGTAGGGTTCAGGGTCAGTTTTCAGTTTGTGGGTAAAGGGGTATTTGTAGGGTTCAGGGTCAGTTTTCTGTTGTTGGGAAAGGAGTATTTGTAGGGTTCAGGGTCAGTTTTCAGTTTGTGGGTGTAGGGGTATTTGTAGGGTTAAGGGTCAGTTTTCAGGTTGTGGGTAAAGGGGTATTTGTAGGGTTCAGGGTCAGTTTTTAGTTTGTTGGGAAAGGAGTATTTGTAAGGTTCAGGGTCAGTTTTCAGTTTGTTGGGAAAGGAGTATTTGTAGGGTTCAGGGTCAGTTTTCAGTTTGTGGGTAAAGGGGTATTTGTAGGGTTCAGGGTCAGTTTTCAGTTTGTGGGTAAAGGGGTATTTGTAGGGTTCTGGGTCAGTTTTTAGTTTGTGGGTTAAGGGGTATTTGTAGGGTTCAGGGTCAGTTTTCAGTTTGTGGGTAAAGGGGTATTTGTAGGGTTCAGGGTCAGTTTTCAGTTTGTGGGTAAAGGGGTATTTGTAGGGTTCAGGGTCAGTTTTCTGTTTGTGGGTAAGGGGTATTTGTAGGGTTCAGGGTCAGTTTTCAGTTTGTGGGTAAAGGGGTATTTGTAGGGTTCAGGGTCAGTTTTCAGTTTGTGGGTAAAGGGGTATTTGTAGGGTTCAGGGTCAGTTTTCAGTTTGTGGGTAAGGGGTATTTGTAGGGTTCAGGGTCAGTTTTCAGTTTGTGGGTAAAGGGGTATTTGTAGGGTTCAGGGTCAGTTTTCAGTTTGTGGGTAAAGGGGTATTTGTAGGGTTCAGGGTCAGTTTTCTGTTTGTGGGTAAGGGGTATTTGTAGGGTTCAGGGTCAGTTTTCAGTTTGTGGGTAAAGGGGTATTTGTAGGGTTCAGGGTCAGTTTTCAGTTTGTGGGTAAAGGGGTATTTGTAGGGTTCAGGGTCAGTTTTCAGTTTGTGGGTAAGGGGTATTTGTAGGGTTCAGGGTCAGTTTTCAGTTTGTTGATAAAGGGGTATTTGTAGGGTTCTGGGTTAGTTTTGGCCTTTAGGGTGAAGGGGTCTTTTTAGTGTTTTGGGACAGTTTTGGGTATTTTAGAGTGCTGATGTATAGTTTAACTTAACAGTGATACATTAAATTTATTACAGGAAAATAGCTATTATTATAACTTTACATTAGTACCCTTTATTTAGATAAAAACAATTTATGTATTAGCATGTTTCCAGACAGTAGCTATAGTGGAGTTGGAATTCTAATTATTAATTGGTTGGTGTCCAGCACCATCAGTAATATTATCAACATTCGAGTTGGATTAATAAAAATACATTGGTTAGTCTCCACCACATTTTATAGTATTACCTTGAGTGTAGTAGGAATAGTAAAATAATTTTTGCTACTGTCCTGTAGCTTCTATCATTTTAGATTGACTGGAGTAGTAACAATACATATAAAATTGGTCAGTATGCAGCACATTTGTATACATTTGTTCATTACTGTATTTTAATAATAAAAAATAATGCAACATAGATGTTTTCAAATTAGTTTATTAAACATTTTTAAATTTTTTAGTGTGTACTACAATAAAATCAAAAACAAATATAACATCAAATTTTTTGAAACTTTTTTTATTCACACAATAACATCTTTACATTTATATACATGTGGTCAATGTAAAAAATTAGTTGGATTACTAGATTATTTCAGTAAATTTTACATATTCCCATCAGTCATTTACAATTTAAAGTATTTATATAGAAATACATTAAACAATGATTTGTTATATATTTATTACATTAATATTTAATAATGTTAATATTAAATATTAATATAATAAAATATATAATACATATTTCTTTTTAACAAGTAACATGAGTATTATTACATTTTTTAGGATAAATTGAAATACAAAAATAAATTTTCTTGGTGTATAATTCACACAATGTTGTTTTTACATAAAATATATAAATCGCTTTGGTTGTAAAGTTAATAATTGTATAGGGAAACAATATGTTTAATTATAATATCTGGTATTTATCAACTTGTAGTAAAGCCATTATATAATTTTGTTATAATTAGAAATAATTATATATTCTTTTTTTACTAATTAATAAAAATAATAATTAATTGATTAATTATTATTATTATTAATTAATAAACATAAACATTCATTTATTATTAACAAAAATATATACATTCACAGATAAAATAGAGACTTTTTTCAGGCCATTATTTATATACTAAATGGTTCTACTTGTTATATTAATAATAATAAATAATTTATATTATTTATCATTATTAATTATTCACATAAACATTTATAATGTTTTATTAAAATTATACACAAAATTATTCATCAAAATATACAGAATAACTAAATATTTACATCTTTTATTCAAAGTTTTACATAATTATTTAATATTATTAATATATAATACATATTATATATTAATTTATATTAAATATATATTTTTAAAAAATAAAGGAAAATTGTCATGAGTATAGTGTATTAATTTGTTAAATTATACATGTGTATGTATTATATATTTCATATTTCACATTGTTTATTCTATTATCCCTTTACACAAATGGGTTAAGGGGACTACTTTTTTACCGCGTAAGGTTATTGCGCTCCATTCAGGACTGGAGAAGCTCGCGGTTGGGAGTTGCTTCGCGTGGAGAGAGGTAAGGTTATTTTTAACTACAAATTATAAGTAAGTGGTCATGTTTGAGTGTGTAATCAAACTCTGTAGTGTTTTTTGGTGTATGTAAGATTAGTTTAAGTAGCGTTTGGGTGAAAAGTCTCCGTTATAGATGTGTCGTGCTTTTTTTCCTTCAAGTCTAATTTTAAGTGTTCGGAAATGTCTTCTTACATG
Organism: Lissotriton vulgaris; assembly: GCF_964263255.1. Taxonomy (NCBI): domain Eukaryota; kingdom Metazoa; phylum Chordata; class Amphibia; order Caudata; family Salamandridae; genus Lissotriton; species Lissotriton vulgaris. The sequence goes on from NC_141691.1 coordinate 1,904,887,823, forward strand.
GTTAATGTTAATTGTTAGTATATTTACAAATGTGAAGGGGGTATTTGTGGGTGGCTTTCGTTATGTATGTTATTTTACAGGTTTCGGTTCCTCGCATGAAAACTACATGGAAGGAAGCGTGTTTTTTAACGGAGAAACAAATGTTTAAGTTATTATGCTTATATTTTGACTTTTATCTCCTATTTTTCGGGTTTGCTAGGACCGTTTTTTTAACTTTTTAAACCTTTTTCGGGATTTTTGGAGGGTTTCGAATCGGATTGATATATTGATATGCATGACCGTTTTTTTTTAATAGTGTGTATATAACTTTAAATCCTAACGTGTACACACTACTGTTTTCGGGATTTCCTGGAGCGTTTTTTTACGTTTTAGAATTTATTTTCGGGTTTTTGAGGGTCATCCCATATTGGAATACTAAGATATTGGATTGGATTGTATGGAATGATTTTTCCTTGATTGCGTCTCTCAAGTCCAAAAATTATTTATTTTAAAATTTTGATTGGGTGGGAAATGTCGATTTCTAATGTTATGTGTATGTTATAAAAAATTATAAACATTGCATATTTGTTACTAATTTTTTTACATAACTTTTAAAAGTTTGTCAAACAAATATGTTTTATTTATAATTCATTATATATGTTTATGACATGTGAATTTTATTAGTATTGTAAGAAGACATTCGTATATTTACTTGACATTTTTATAGAAGACTTTTTGCTATTATTGCCAGGTATTCTAAACCTCTAGTTGTAGGGTATAATGTGACTTGACTTTGAAGTAGTCGGAACATTTGTTGGGTTTGTTTAGTGAGTTTGGGCCCTATTTGTGACACTGATTGTTCCATTCTTAGTTCCTGATAGCTTTGTTCTTTTTTCAAAGCTTCAAGAAGGTTGTGGAAAGTGGGTTTGCCTCTGTTTGTAGTTGCTTGGAAAGCATTATGCCACCCTTCAACACTATTGTTGGTTTTCGCCTCTTGGTTTAAAGTACTGAGATAGACATTCCACCAAGGGATTTGGAATTTGGGCTGGCGTCGATGTCCTGATCTGTGCAACCTTCCCACCCAAGTGTCTTCAAAATAGTCTAGCAATGGTGTTAGCTTATCCTCATTTCTCTTATAATATGCGCTGTCAATTAATAAATTGTAATGTTCAGCAACATCTGTAACAGGGACGTAGGCCAGGGCTATTAACTTTTTAACTTGATAGGCAAAGGTGCTATCTGTAGAGTATAGTACACTTAAAGTAGATTTTTGGAGATGCCTCCATATACTCTGATTAAAATGATAATAGCAACCCTGGATTGCTGTGTGTGGAAATGTTCTCAAAATGCTATTTATCATAGCTAATTCGAAATCAATAATTATTTTTTCGGGAAAATAATTATTGATTTCCGTTTTGAGAACATTTAAAATTTCGGTGTAGGTTGTTTGCTGTTTGTTGGGTAGCAAACAGTAAATGAAAGGTATGTTAGAATGATGGTATAAACCGTGGATGGAATACAGTTGGTAAAAAGGTTTTGGGCAGGGTTTAAATGTTCCATCCATCATCCATTGGGGACACTGTTGTATTTTACGTAAATTACTTGCAGTTGCAAACATAATTATTCGGTTTGAACTGCTTTCATTATCAAAAAGAATAAATTTATCTTTATTGTGTGTGATGGCCATTTCGGGTGAAATAATAATTTCTTCAAAAGAAGTTGGGTTGGGTTGGGTTGTGCTAGTGAGTCGTTTGGTGCGTGCAATAGTCCGTTTCAGGGAGTCAATAGAGGGTAGTTGCCCTGAAGCATGGCCAGGGATTTTTACAAGTTCTTCTTTAAGTATTTGGGTGGTGGGTTTGTCACTTTGTGTGCTAGCACTTTTAATACTTTCTAAGGCATCTCTAATTTCAATTTCGGTGACATTTGGGGGATGATTATGTTCTCTAGTGAATAGCACATTAGTTTCCTCGGTAGTGGCCCTCCCATAACATTTGTTGGAGTAGTATTTTGTACACTTCCAAAAAACCTTTCTACCGCTTTGTCTCTCCTGATTATACACATAACCCATGTAGCATAATAGCAATTTATTTTTCTGAGACATGACAAATTCTGCACCTTCAGTCATTTTGATTTACTTGTTCTAGGAAAGAGTAGAAAGAAACAAAATCAGTACACATTTTTTTACTTATGTGGTGCTAACATCATTAGTGATGCATTTATACTTACAGTTAATCAAAGTAGTAGTCACAGAAGCAGAAATGTCTTTTGAATGATGGTCTTGTATGTATTTCTTTATTTGCTGTTGGTATGAAAATATAGAAAAACAACGTTAATGTTTATATATTACAAACGTATTTCCTACTCAAAAGCAGTTGTCATTTTAGTCTACTAGTGCATTTGATGTAAGCATTACATATACTTACTTGTTTAAATAGTAGAATAGTAGTAATTGGTGGAGTTCATCAATTTAGTACAGGTATGATCTGTAGAGTAGATAGAAGAAATAAAAGCTAAATATTATAATTTTAATATTGAACCGTTTGGAAATGTAACAGATTTAAACGTATACTAACTTCTACATATGTCGTTTTATTTGTTGTAGGTAGAATAGCTGTATGATGTATTCAGAATGTCTGTAGAGGAAATATAAAATGGATAAGATTTTGTTAAGAACATAGACTGTGTTATCTTCGGCAGTTTTAGAGAAATGATAAATATACTTACATTTTTTACAAGGCTATTCTTCTATATTGGTATATTTTGTGTAGGATGTTTTCATATGATATGTAGAATAGATGTATGATGTTTTCTGAATATCTGTAGAGGCAATTCAAAATAAATAACATGGTGTTAAGAATATAGTTAGCGTTTTTTGTGCCCACATTTTAGCAAATAACAATTATACTTACATTTTTCTGAAGGGTATTCTTGTGTTTTGCTATAGTTGATCTTGGATCTTTCAAATGATCTATAGGGAAGATGTAAAAAGCAAGATATGTTGTTTAAAAATGTGCATTAATGAAATTTGCCGTTTTATAACAAACACATCTATACTTACATGTGTAATTAGGGTAGTTTTATCGTTTTTGCTGTAGAAATAGCACAATTTCTGTATATCTGAAAATATAATGTTAATGAAAAATAAATACTTTTGGAAATTAGTGTTTAAAAAAAGCAGTTGCTGTGTAACAGAGAATTATTATATACTTACTATCTGATTTTGGACATGAAGAAATATGACCATGTAATAGGAATTGTGTAGGAGTAGTTTCTATCAGAAAAGTGGGAAGACATGAAAAAAAAATAAGTGTAAGACTTAAGAGATGTAAGGAAAATAGTGCACTTCTAATTTAGTTTTCTACAAAAATGCTGTGTTACTTACTTGATTAATTAGCTAGTAAGCTGGATCTTTAAAGATGTTTATTCTGCAACAAAATCTTCAAAGTGTTGGCATCTACTTTCCAGAGAGGTAGCAGCAACAAATGGTAGAATGCATGTAGCTATTTTATAGTATATGTGTTATGTGTGCTTTGATTTGATTGGTTGTAGGATGTAAGGAAGCATAGTATAGGCTAGTTTGAATTTTTTTAAGTTAATTGGAGTGTTTGTTGATGTGAGAATGGTGGTATGTGGTTGTTCCCGCATTAAAGCAGGTTCGTGTTTAAATGAAATATATTTATATGTCAAAATAAGTAATGAAAATGTTAGTTAAATGCAAAGAATAATAGAAAATGATAAAATGAATGTAATAGAATGTATAGTAAATGTGGTTTAATAGTAATGTTATGTAAGAAACAGGTATTATATGTCAAACCTTTTTTTTAGTGAGAAATGAATTTTATTGATGATAAAGATGGTATTTTATAAAGAAAAGTTTGCAAACATGAACTCGATATTTTTTTTTTAACGATATTGTGGTAGTCTATATTTTTGTAGTCGATATTTTTGTAGTGTTAGGGCTAATTTTATGTACAACGATATAATTGTAGTCGATATTTTTTTAAGCGATATTTATGTATTCGATATAGTTAGTACTCGATATTTTTTACTCGATATTTTTGTAATTTGTGTAATAAGTATAGAAAGTCGATATTTTTGTCGTCGATAATTTTTCAACGATATTTTGGTAAGTCGATAATGTGACCGTCGATAATATTTCAGTGATCCGACAAAAAGGTGTGGCATCGGGGGAAAAGGCAAGATGGCGCGGATAATGTTTACCAAAACGTATTAATTTTCCACATATCCTGACCACTATGATCGATGAATGCCTCCTCAAATCTCGTAAAGAAATCGGAGACACTCTCGTCCTTCTTTTGCTTACAAGCAGACAATTTGTCCCAGTTGACTTTCATAGCTGGCATAAGCATTTTCATAAGGGTAATTATTCTCTGAGGAAGATCGGTAATGAGCTGTTCGGGCTTAGCCTCACCAACTTGTCGTACATCAGCCGCTGTAAGCGCAGCCCAGTCTCCACCTAATTCAGCTGCATGATCTTCGTGACGGATTTTCGCCCATACCGGTTGCAGTACGACATTGCCGAACAACATATCGATGTCGGCAAGATTCATTATCGTCGCATCCACTAGCTGAGACAATTCTTTATAGTACCCTGCCGGATTTTTGTGAGGGTCAGGCAAAGTCTGCTTAACCTGCAAGACTTCCGATCGTTTCCATGGGAGGTGTATTCACACTCTCTGGAAATGTGGTGGAATAATAGGATTGGCCTGCGCATCACCTGGCATCCACACCGGTGGAACTTCACGCATGGGATACTGACCAGGCGTCGCCATCCACTCCTCAGTTTCATCTTTAAACAATGCTCGGGGTATCACAGTAGGACGAAAAGATAGAAGATGCTCGAGAGCACGTCGAACATTGCTATCCACTAATATACCACTCGCAAACTGAAGCTGAAGTTCAGTTACGTCAACCGGTACTTCGTTGACCTCATTCTTAGATATTGCTTCACGTAAGAATTTGCACATTTCGTCAAACACAAATCTCTGTGTTGGCTCGTTGAATTGGGAGAAAGTCTCAACAACTATGCGCGGGGGATTTTTAAAGGGGTATCTAATCCAATTACGCGCCATTTTGATTAATGTATCACGTTCCCTACCACCAGGAAGCTGACTTCGTCGTTGGGGAACATCAGAATCATCAGACCCAAGAAGCGGTCCAAAAGGAGAATAAAGATTAGCAACAGTGTTAGGAATGCGTCGCCGAACAGACGGAGAAGAGGAGTAAAGTACAGGAGCAACAATATGAGGGCTAAAGATAGGAGCAGCAGGAGCAGTAGGAGTAGCCACAAGAGCAGAAGTAGCGGGAACAACAGCTTGAGAAGGTATAGACGGTGGAGCAGTAGGGACAGTAGCAGGTAGAGGAATAGGGACAAGAGGATTCGCAAGGACAGGAACAGCGACAGGCTGATTACCTGCTGCCGGAACAGCAGGTTGGGGAACAGGGGGAACCACAGGAGCTGTGGTATCCTGTGCATAGGGAGGTGGCGACTTCAGTAGATAGGACAACAAAGGGTCCTCTACTGCTTCCTCTCCCTTCTTTTCCGTACCCGTCGGTAAAGCGGGATAACATTTATCCACTGTCATACGTTGTAATCTATCAAAAATTTCCTTTTCACTTTAGGGATTTTTGGGGGGAGTGGTTGGGATTGTTTTGAGGACTCAACTTCTGCAGTAGAGTGAAATATACGCTGCTTTTTAATTTATTGTAATTTGACGTACTTGTGTTTTTTTTCTTCTTTCGTAGTTGAAATTTTGTCTTTTGCTTGTTTTTTGTGTGGATTTTCTACTAATTCTGTTCAATGAGAAATAAAGACTTCTGTTTTTTCAAAAAAAAAAAAAAACAATTCCTTTTCCTTCTCTTCTTTATCACGCTGAAACTGCTCTGCATTTCTCATAGTGGTAACGATACCTTCTCTCTTATTACGTTTAAGCTGCTTGATTTCTTTCTGCTTGGCTTCTTTACGCCATAACCGAAAGGAATCAAACATGGCCGGCCTTGCTTTCTTTTGAAACAATTTAGCTTCAAGATTATCTAGAATCGGGGTCTCAAAACTACCATGAGGTGGCCAACTAAGGACACCGTCATTTTTAGTGTAACGAACCCAACAATCATTGAATGTGATAGGACCCACACCATGGCGACTATATAATTCATAAATTGGAGTTCCAACTGGAGGTATCGGACACGAGTCCTCCAATCGGGAATCCGCACCACAACCTCTAAAGCAACTGAACAAAGTGCTACGGCCAGGCATCATGCACACTAACCGAGTTTCACAAACGTCAAGGGTTATTGGATTACAATGTCCCTGCAAAAGTGCAAAAACCCTCGGTTTTTGGCGACTGCAGACGTCAAATAGAACAACTAAGAACAAAATACGAAGAACCACAAATGCAATGGAACCATGCAACAACTAAGCACCCACAACAACTAAGGATTTTGGGAGCGACCCACAAATACTTAACTCAAAGAACAATGGCGTCACCAGGAAGGCCCGTCAATCGTCTCACTGTACCAAGGTCTACGCCAGGCGCCAAAACAGGTCTACAGTCAGGGCAGCAGTCCGTCGCAGCCGTCAGGAGGCGGGGATCTTCGCGGGAAAAGTCTTCGGGCCACTTGTTTCGACAACAGGATCGATGAAGCGGAGTGCACCTTCCCTCAGAGATTTCACACGAAGTTCCTCACGATCGTCAGGCTTTGGACCGGTACCACTGATGCAGGCCCACGTTGGGCGCCAACTGAAGGACTGGGTTTTCTTAAGACCCAGCGGTGCCAGGGATAACACCTGAAACCTTTGTGTGTTACCTGTTCCGGCGTACAAATGACAGAGACACGGGACACTTCCTTCTGCGTCAAAGATTCGAGGTTTATTTACTGCAGGGAACACAGAAGTCACGAGAAGTACATAGCATGTATGTTCACGGAGACTGCTTCGAATTGTATCTGTGGATCGCTCCTTTTATACAGTTTTTCGTCATAAGATAACATGGCAAACAAAAGGTTACAACCAGGTTCCCACAGTAAATTTCATAGGGGGTCGCTTTCATGTATTCAGGGCTCGGAAAATAATTACAGTAGCATTTGCCGGTTCCCAACCGTAAAAGTACATCTTCCCACCATTAGTGCATTCCGTTCAGCTGTAAACGAATCAAGGAAGAGTCAGAAACAGGTGCAGAGGAAGACGAGGATAGCGAACAGATCGAAAAGAGTGTAAAAGGGGTGGTATCAGGAAACACGATTGCAGGGATCAAAGGAGACTTGCCTAATGAATGCACAACTGAGACAATAGACCGGCACGGCAAGATGAGCCTCAAGCGGGGCCATCTGCCTTACAGTATCATCCCCCTTGTCATAAAGACACCCTCAAAGGAACACGTGTCTTCCGCAAGAGTTTGGGAATCCCAGGGTCGCGAAGCGGACAGTGTCCGTTCGCTGGCTACTTGAGGGCAAGAAACAAAATGGATGCTGTATCTAAAATGGAACCCGTGGGTTCAGATGGAGAAACCCACGAAACAGACAAACGGTTTAGGTTAGCACAGCGAAAACGCGTACCCCCACTAAACTCGTCATTTGCGGTTCATAGATACCAAACTCGACCATATTCGGGCGAGTCGAAAACACCACTTAGAATTGTCACGGAACCTCAATAGTGGACAAGGAAAGCAAGTAGATCGATTGCACACCTCTTCGATGAAGAGGGCCCTCTTTTTTTTGAAGATCTCAGAAACCAACAGGGTTTTTCCTCGAAACAGATTGGTCACTGGGTCATGCCTTCTACCATCCGCCCACTGGTGCAGCGCCACCTTACTGCATTTGAGATATGGATATTATCCAAATCTAATAATTCCCACCTTATATCGCAGATATACTGTTCAATAAGACAAGCCCCAACACCTAATAAGACGCCAAGCCAAAAGAGATGGGAACTAGAATTAGGACATACACTTACCCAACAAGAATAGGAGAAAATCTACTACAGAGCCAAGCACGCTGCTCGTAACGTGGCTAGTGTAGAGACCACCACTAAAATAAAAACCTATTAGTAATTTATTGCTGTCAGGCTCCACAAAGGCAACCCAACAAAAGACTTCTTGTGCTGGCGCGGATTCGGTTCACCTGACACTCTGACACACATATTGTGGGACTGCCTTCAATCAACTCCCTATTGGGCGCAGGATATAGATTCTCATTTCGACCCTAAATTGCCCTGGTTTCCAACATACATTCTCCTAGGCTTACCGAACGCTCTCATGATCCCTCTTAAATCACGCAGAGGTTGCCAAATAACACTGGCCCTGGGGGGTGTCCCTCCAAAATATCCTTGCACATTGGGGAACATGCCGCCTCCCACCCACACGGGATGGTTGCATCAGATGTGGCAACTATTTATATTTAGCATCATTCATATCACAGACTTGATTTCTTACTCTCTGATGGCCGTTGTAGATATAAGAACATGTCTTACAATTCAGGTTATTTCATGCATTATTTAGAGATATCAATTATATTTTTAAACTTTAGAAAATAATAGAGTTGTCAGGACCGGCAGAGTGGATTATATGGACATTTCACAAGGTTTATCAGATGTCTTAGTAGAAATAGAGAACTGTAATCATATTGACTAAATACTAAAATGAATAATTCTTGTTGGTATCAACACCTCTGCAGAGCAGGTTGAGTCCAGCAGTAAGAGCATGTGAGGTGAAGATATCGAGTTTCTCTGTTTCTCCCTCTATGATCCCTTTCCCCTTTTCTCTGATCTACTGCTGATCGGCATAGATATTCTTCACATGGTCATAAGTGGATTCAGGACAATGTGGATACTAGCATCACTACTGTTTGGTTTGGATTGCCAGGTTAGTGCAACTCTGACACTTACTTGCCCTAATAGTCAAATATGCCTGCAGCAGGAGTTGAAGCACTTCCTTGAGGCATCACATGGGCTTCCCATCTGAAGCTGTTAATAGCAATGCCATTCAGATAAGTGACACTGACGTTTTGTAAAACCTGAATTATAAGTCTCCGGAAGGAAGTAGGAACATTTTTCAAACCAAAAAATATTAACTTGAACTGAGAGTGCTTCATGGGTGTGGAAAATATGGTCTTCTCCTTTATACCTCAGGTTGATCGGCCAATTAACAGATGTCAGGCACTTAAGTATTTGTCTGCCACATGTTAATTAGCTCATTAGCTCAAAGTATGGGCGGTGCATCAGTCCCTAATCTATCTAGAATCTAAGTTCTTGGGTCCTTCCTTAAAGGGTGCTTTTTCCCCTAGAACCACTGGATCAGAGCTAAATCTACTCAAGGAGTAATTCACCCCCCCAGGGGTGGCATCTTAGAATCTTGTAATGTGATGCTGATGCTTACCCTATCTGACAGCATATATAATTGTTTCGATAGGTACGCTGTTACCTATGTCAAAGATTTATCAGTCAGTGAATCCAGATTTCATGAGAGCAGTGCTGCAAACTGCCCCACTAACTGGAGACAGTCTTGCTGCTGTTCCTCTGTCAGAGAAGCAGAGAGTACCACTCCCTCCACTGAGCCATTCTTCTTGATTCTGGACAGGAAGTCATGGAGGGGCTCATTCATCTTTTCCTCTACTCCGTCTCTCTTCATTCACATATCCCTATCATCCCTGTCAAAGTTAGGTTCCAGGCCCTCACCCTCATCTCAGGGTGGCAAAATCCACAAGGTCAGTCAACCCACATCTCTTTTTTCTATCTCTGTGTGTGGCTATTCCACTTATTTTGGAGTGCCACCTCCACCAGTCACACCTTCTTGCCTGGCTGGTACCCTTCAATGTCCAAATGTGATCATACGATTATTTTATTAGTTCTTGTCTTGCCTTCAGATGTTTGTTGGCCTTTTTCATGTACTGACCAGCTTGAGCTTTTAAGACTAGCATTTAGTCCACTTTGTTTACTATGGCTTTCTTAGAAGTCTTTCCCATGCTTATCTCACAAGACCGAAGGGGTCGCTTACACTATGTCCAAACAGGATTTCAAAGGGATTGAAGTGCCCTGCTTTTTGTGGAACCACGCTGAAGGCAAAATGCATGGATGGTAACAGGGTGTCCCTCTTCACTGTTTTGAACTCCTTCCTTTGATCAACTTCTAATTTTAAGTTTCATTTTATGCATATAATTGTAAAATGTAGCCCTGTTGCTCGTATGGGTTTGAGTATATTATCCAACCATACAAACAGTCTAATGTTTTCTGATGCACTGTTAGAACAAAGCCCCAATATTAACAGTGCTTCAGAAGATCATATACTTTTGGCTGAAAAGCTCTGGCTGCTATCCAAGGTCACTATGACAGTGAAGTATCTAGATTTTATCTTTGCATTTCTGAATAAGGCAATTTCTCAGACAATGTGTTACAGGTTTTGCCGCAGAAGAAGATTTCGCTGTACCAAAAACACCAGAGGGTATTTATGATCATTTTCCAATTGGAAATGAGGTACAGTGCGACTGCAGGTAAAATGGTGATGTTACAAAACATTGTACCTTTAGGAATGCATCATGGGCTTCTATTTGTCCATTAAGATGGAAAACACCTGGTAATAATGCTTGTAGATGGTTTTCTTAAAGCCATGCTGGTCCAATAAAAAACCAAAGGGATAGTAGATGTACTGAGAACTTTCTCACTACATTAAATGTGAAAAAATTCTGTTAGGAACCTATATTACGCATTGAGCTCTATCACTGAACACATTGATTCTATGTAGTAATATTGAATGTTCCTTTTGTTTTTCCAGGGACCAAAGGAATCTGAATGGTGTATCTGCGAAATAATTGCTTTGTAACCTTTGCATATCATGCAAAAATCAACCTATTCGTGAAATGAAGCTTAGTTTTGAATCTTAGAGATTCAAGTAGAGAAACCAAGGAAAGGGGTTTCTGTTGATCAGAATCTGAAGATACTGAATAAGCGGATTTATTCATTGTCTGAAAGGGGTTCTTCTACTTTTAAAATAATAAAGGAAAGGTTAGAGTCTCATTCTAAAGAGCAGACTCAATTTAAGACACTATTTCAGTTGTAAACTGTACTTGAAATGGCCAAGTTTAAGCACATCCCTTGGAGCCTGTTAATGAAACAAGGTTGTTTGAAGATTATGATCTTATTTGCAAAAAACTTGCAATGTTCAAGAGAGAAACACTGAATAAGTTAAGACCTGTAGAGAAAATAGTACGTCCAGTCTAATTGTGGACTGATACTCCTAATGCCTCTCATCTGCTTCATGGTGGGCTAGGCAGGATTCTAATATTAGCAAAAGAGTACAATAAGTGCACGACACTGAAGTATACAGGTTTCAAAACATTGAGAATAGGACTCTTCTATTCAAATAAAGTTTTAAGTATGAAAGCCATTGTATCTCTGAAGGAAAACTGGGAATTTACTACTACGGGACAATGTGCAAATGAGTTGAGCATGATCTAAACATGTCAGCAAATAACACTGCATGAAGCTTGTAGTAAGTCATCCATAGCTAACAGGTGCGTATTAATAGCTTCAGCTAAGCCTAAAACATGTGAACTGAATAAACTGGCCATTATTGTTCCTCAAAAAACTTTGACCCAGAGCAAGAGAGAAAAAAAACAACGGGGAATGAAGGACAGAGAGAAAGTTTTTTAAAAAACGGTGATAATGGGGAGAAAACATGTATGAACAAGAACCTGCACGAGTGAGATAAAGAGGCAGGGAGTGTCTGGGGTTGGATTAAAGAGGCACGAGGGGGAATCAAGACTACACAGCCTTGGTACTCGGCATCTCGACCAATAAACGAGAAGCAAAGTTATCCGTTTCCATGAAACTTTGTTCATTACAAACTTAGGCCTTCGGTTTTCGAATTCTTTATTTGCTTCAGGACCTCCAAATAAGAAGTGAGCACTCCTTTTTTTTCACAGCAGATTTTATTGGGTTTTTGAAATAAGACAAGGCTATGATGGCTACATATTTCAAGAGCGAATGATAGGGTCCATGCCCTTGAATAACAATAACATGGAAAACTGGCACAGTCCTTCTCAATTCCCCCCCAAAACCAGGAAAGACCCCATGGATCCCCACTGCAAGTACACTGGTGGTTCATATCACGTTCCCTCATTTGGTATCTCAATGTCCAACTGGGTGTTGACAGTACTCACCGGGGCTAGGACAATGCCCTTATAATTGGCCCACTGGTGCCATATCTTGGGGTGTTTTCGAAGACAGCCCCTGGCTTGAAAGACAACTATTTATAAAAACCATATAACAGTCCATACCTCTTTTACATGCGCCTGTGGACGGTGGGGAGTTCGCTTTCCACATCTTAGCTATGCCCCTCTTGGCCAGTGTGAACCCCAAAAATAACTGGTGTCATTTATAGCTGTTCCTACCGCGACCCTCTATGCTATGAAGCATCTGTTTGGAATCTAGCAGGATCTCCCTAGAAAGAACCTCTGCCAGGCAAGATGTCACTCGCTGCCAGAACCACTTCAAGGACAAACAATCCCACATTGTGGGTAGTAAGGTGCCCTCGTCTATCACACACCGAAGGCACGTTGGCTACCCATTTTTCCCATGCGCCACAGGTGGTGCCTGGTGAAATAAGCTCTGTGCAGATATTTTGATTGAATCAGGCAAAGGCGAAAGGAAATAGTCACTTCACGGGGTTGTATGGCATTACAACACAGGCTTTTACCCCGCATGCCATTACAAAGCGTGGATTACAACGATAGTCGTTACAACGACTTTCGCTGGAGGGCGCTGGATAGTGGAATAGTTTAATTTTCTATTCCAACTCCAGCTCACGTTAACAGTAGAGAAGGTGTTGGATAGAAAATTAAACTATTCCCTATCCAACAGCGCCCTCCAGCGAAAGTCGTTGTAACGACTTTAGTTGTAATCCCTGCATTGTAATGGCATTGCAGGGTAATCCCCGCGTTGTCATGGTTGTTCACCCTTCACGGGGGACCCCAGGGCCTCGGTCCAGTCATCGGCTTCTACCTCACCAAAGTCCCCCATCACATGTCACCCGAAGAGTGTGTAGTGTTGTGGTACTATGTGTGATCAGTGACTGGTAGATTTGTGTAATTGTATGCATGCCTATGTCACCCTTTAATGGTTTGCCCTTCAGACGACTGAACTCTGGCACTCCTGAAAGTCACATAGATGGGGCGATATGGCATGACGGAGCTGTAGCTACTTATAGAAATGGCTACAATGAAGCTGAAACTCGGTCTGCAGCTAATGGAAGGATTTCAAGACGGGACCTTACATAACTTCGCCCAGGGGACAACCCTATATCATCCCATTTTTGGAACCCATTTAGTAAGGCTACCTGATGAAGAAGCATACCATGCCACAAGGGAGTCTCCCGTGACAATCTCCCCCACCACTCCATCCGCCGAAGGGAGCAACACCATATGGATATAACTACCCGCGTCGCAGGGGGAAGAAAGCCCAGCCCTATCCCACTGTAGAGGAGGTTCAGGAGTGGGGTTCCACCCATCTCCCATCCCTCCGTGGCATATTCTGGGTCATCTTGAGATATACCACCAGTCATTAATGATCAGTCGGTGTGAGGCAGCATAGTAGGATTGTACATCGGCGGACGCTATTCCCCAACAATAAGTGAACATGTCCGGACGGCAATGTGTGTTGCACCACCACCCCATAAAAACTGGTTTAGAACAGCATTAATCTGTTGGAACCATGACATTGGAATAGTGTGGGGGTAATTCTGGAGATGATAGGGCATACGAGGAAGAGAAACCATTTTAAAATTGGTCGATCTGCCCAGCAGGGAGACAAGTGACAGCATTGGGCACATTTTGTGGGACCATTATATTGAGGGGTCGGGGGACATAAATACCCCCAGATATTTGAAAGAATGTCTAGCCAGTGTTAAACCAGCCGCAGACTCCATGTCCAAAATGATCAGAAAATAATAAGACTATCGCACTCCCAATTGTGTTTGGTGTTTTAATCAAATAAACACATTTGCTCCTGGGCTCAAGACATTATTAATACTTAGATTTGATGCGTTTTCCTTAAGAGGCTTGCCATTAAAGGAATGCTTTAAGAATATAACATTATGATGTTGTAATGTGACAGTAACATTACCGATGATTGACTAACGGAAAAAAGACAGAAAAAAAGAAAAGAAAAGGAAAGCAAATAATTTGAATTTTAGATTACCTTTGGGTTACCATTTTATTTCTTTAAATACAATTGAGTGCAGATTGGGGACGTTTTCGCCTCTTAAGGAAAATGCATTGAATCTAAGCACACTCCATGTCGCCAGCAGAGCCTCTCACAGAGACCACCACTGACTTCCCAGCATTCATACATAGTCCAGTAGTGGCTTCAAATATCTGAATAATCTGCATAATATGGGGCTCAGAAGTCCGTGGATTTGTAAGAAAGAACAAAACATCATCTGCGTATAGTGCGATTCTGTCAGACCACTCCGGCGACCACTCAAAAGTCACGTACCTGAGCGTCCACCCTTAACCATGCAGCCAAAGGTTCCATAGCCAGACCGAACAACAGGGGAGACATCAGGCACCCCTGTGCAGTGCTACTATGGGTAAGGAAGGGGACAGACACCTCGTTTGCCACCCAGATATAAAAAGTAGACCTAGGATAGGAACCGCAGGGCAAAATTCAAGTTGAACGCTTTGTCAATATCCGCCAGGAATATGACTGCCAGACCTCCTAGACAATCAACCATGGCTAGGGCATTGTGAACATGTTGGATATTGTGGTGTGTGGGTCTATGAGGTATGAAGGCAGCCTGATCCGGCTGGGCCATGTCATGCATATGTCCCATGAGTCTGTTGGCAAGAGTTTTGGCGAGGAGGTTCACCTCGATATTGAGGATAGAGCTAGGGCGAAATGAGGAGTGGTCCTCAGGCGGGCGGTCCGGCTTAAGGAAGAAACCTTTTTCAACATGTCTCCGATCCAGTGGGAGCACTGGGTCTGCTAAAAGTAATTTAAAAGGACAGGATTAATACACGCAAAAGCAAGTGATCTGGGAAAAATCTACATATAACTATAGATCCTCAAACCTGGTGAGACATGGTCTCGCTTGAGGGATAACTGCATGTACCCTTATCCTCTTGCAATGGGCACCTTGATAGGAGGCAATGAGACCCAACTTTTACGGGTCCGTGAGAGGTGGATTCCCTTAAAGTTCTGGTGACCACTTTTTGCATCGCATTTCTTTCTTTTAATTTCTATTGCACTGACTGGCTCATTGACAGTGCATAGCAGAGTGACTTTCTGTAAATCCTGATAAATGCCCATACACCTTATCTAAGGGTAATTCGAAAGCAGAAACATATTGACCATAGAATAATTAGGGATACACAGATTTTTCCCTAATCACTCGCTTTTGTTTGTTTTAATTCTGACCTTAATGGACAACAATAAAATCTATTGTCTGTTTAGGCGATAGTTTTAACTTCACTCTGTACACCTTCTTACTCTCTGCTCCACTCACCCATATATCTTATACACATAGGGACAATTTAAGAACATCCAAAGAGCTTCTCTAAATTTTAGGAGTTTTACCCCACACCACAACTTTGTTGAAGTGTGAGAACGAACCCTATGGTGAAGCATGCCACCTGTTGGTGGATGCAGGTTTTCGTCCTGAAAAGAAAATATTTCTTCCATACTTAACAGTACATGCCAGCTCAATTTGTTGATTATCAAAAAGCCTTTTCTAGACCAGGGTATTTCAGTGTGCTTGTTGCACCCAATGCAAACCGCCGATCTCTCCAACCTTGGAAAAGATTCAGCGCAGGACTCTATGTTGGCTATTGCACATAACCAGTGGTGATATCTGCCACTTGACTTCATCTTAGGGATTCATTTTGGAGCAAAGAAAATATGCTATTGCCTTTTTATTACTGTAACCTGAAGTCATAATTAAAACACGCAGGGTAGCACAAAAGGATAAAGAATGGGGAAAAAAGCACTGGCAAAGTAAAAATTTGCTCCTCAGCCCTAGAACTCAAGTGCACTTCTTTTATGCACATGTGCATGTGCGATCAGTAAAATAGCTATCCCTCCTGGCGCAAGAGAGCCAGTGTTTGAAGTGGGCTTGCCCATTGCCCAAAGCTGTTGTGAGCAGAAACAAAACATGAATAGATTAATGGATAAAGGCTAATGTAAAGCCCTCCTATGTATGCATATATTTATGTGTTTAGTATTTATTTATGTATTTTTCCTTTATGATTTGTTTATTACATGAGGCTGGTGAGATAGCGAAAGCTGTATCTAGCTCAGACTTAAAAACTAAACTAAACAGCTTCATTTTAAAATGTTCAGCTATACAGGTCTATTCATTTATTCACTCACTCAAACAATCTCTCGCCTGCTAATAATGTGCCATAGAATCCAACGTTTTTCTGTTTTTCCTTTTCTATGGCCCGTCCACAACCTCCTCTTGCTGTTGTCTTACACATATTTATCACAGTGATTTTATATACTTTAGATGAATGGAGCCAACCAACCGTAGTATAATAATATTTGAAATGCTGTCGCCTCGTACGCCGAGTCTTGCTAAAATATGGACGTACTGAATGGCACTCACTGACTGTGGTTTCTCTTTATTGATTTAAGATACGAAATAAACTCATGAGAAGTGTATTCTTCTGTAAATGACTACAGTACACGGTTTATATTTCTATAATCAGTACCTTCAGAGGTATCCAAACTGGGAAACACTCAAAGAAAGTTTTATTTTCACACGTGGTACATCACTTTCGTAACAGGTGATCAAAAGGCACTTCGTTGACAGTATATAAATATCTTCACTTAATTAAAAGGCTAGAAAAGACCTATTAAACAATATATACAATAAAGAGTTCTATACAATTTTAATAGCCAGATACTGTTCTAAATTGCCGAAAGGGACATTTTTCTGCTTTCCCAAAATGACTCATATAAATGAAAATAGTTGAAACATGGCTGAAAACAGAAATAGGGCAAAATCTGTCTAATAAATGTTTTTCCGTACAGTAATGTCTGATTTCCCCTCTTTCTAATCTAACTATATTTAGAGACATGATTTTTGGAATGATAAGAACTACAAAAATCATACAACTGAAGAAAGCCTCATTGTTCATTGTACATTATGCATTATGCATCCTTCATTCGATTAGGAAAATACAATACAAAGCAGTGTTGTGCCGAAACATCGAAGGTTTACAAAAAGTTCTATTCCTTTTTTTCTCAAAAACTGCGCAAGCCCTGAAGCCCTTGTGACGACAGCGACAAGTCCACTGCCCTCAGTTGCATGACAAAATAGTTTTATACCATATGTGACTCGTTCCTTTGTCATCGGATGTTCCTAATAAAATAAAGCCCATACACATCTGGTATCATATAACCCGGTAAAATTGCACGGTGACGTAACACTCGCCGCTGACATCTGCCATGATCTGTAGTCAATGTGTGACTACTGGCAAGGTCAACTGGGTCTTCTGTCGTTCCGAGATGACTTAATTCAAAACCATTCCATTGGGCAAAATTATTAGCGTTTAGAAACAGCATAATTGCGATATAAAGCACTACATAAAATATATAATTATTATTATTGCAACTTCAAGAAGAAAGGAAATGCCAGAACATGTTTGTAGTTTCTTGCCTGGAAAAACCTTACTCACAGTAACTCATTGCAATTTAATACATTTCTGAAAAAGTAAGTACCTTGCACTGTCAAAGGAGGCGAGCATTGATCTGACACATTAGTCTGTTCTATACAGCTTCTTAATAGTGATGCACAATTTCAAAATCACAGATTAAAAAGATCATTTGTCAACCACTAGTCCAACATAAAAGGTGAATTTGCTGTCTTTAAAAAATCTAGCATTCTTAAAAATATATTATTTTCACTTTGTTCGCTATTATACGCATTGCAAGCACATGATACAGCCTTTTCATGAGTTGGACTTTCAGCTGGAAGATGTCGAGCTTTCTTGCCATTTTTCTCCTCGTGTGTAGACTATGTTAGCAAGGCCTTTGAATTCATCTTTGCAAATTGTGAAATATGAATCTAGTGAGAAGAAATAGATTTTATTTGATCAGTTTCTTGAAAAAGCTTCTGGGTCTTGGGTGCAGTCCGAGATATACTTGTAATCCTAAACTTTCTTGCTCACTTTGGAGAAGTTTGTATGTCCATCTAAGTCGAAAGTTAGGCCCCCCAGGTAGAAATCAAAATGCATACCAATATCATGATGATCAGGTAAATCGGACTTCTTGCTATGTTGAATTCTGAAAAAAGGAGACAAAATTAGCTCAAAAAAGCTATTGAACTTGCAAAATACAAACAGCAGCATACGCATTTTTTTATAAGGTACTGTATTTAATGAGTATAAGTGGAGACAAACACAAGGCTGCTTTAATTCAAGATGTTCATGATGTGAAAGTGACTCAACAGACCTCATGGTGGTGATAGTAAAAAGCATGTTAAGAAGCAGAAAGAGGGGCTTTGCTACTCCTAAACTGAGACAAAATCCGAACTTTACTACTCCTAAATGCCTTTTCTGAATACCGAAAGTCGTAAAGTTATGATTTTGTCTCACTTTAGGAGTAGTAAAGTTAGGGATCCTAACTTTACTACTCCTAAATGTCTTTTTTTGAATACCGAAAGTTCAAATTTTGTCTCAGATTACTTTTGGGAATCAGGCCCCCTAACTATACTACTCCTAAATGCCTTTTTTTGAATACCGAAAGTCGAAAAGTTAGGATTTTGTCTCAGATTACTTTTGTGAATTTGACCCAGTATATTTGACATGATGTTTAGTCCACACAATATCTTTTCGAAATACCTATCACCATGCCACGTGATCAAGCAGCAGTAAAACCAGCACAAGTGTCATGATGTGGTGGTCATGCACATTAATTATAGTATAGATTAACAGAACGTTAAAGAATTGTACCAGAAATAGTTTACAAACTCAATATGTGATTCCAAAGACGTAATGCGAAGTGTAGAATAATGAACGAAGATTCTATTTTTTTTATAAATGTTCTTTTTTATATATTGGATGTTTTAAGTAATGTAATGATATTATATAGTGTAATGATTTTAAAATACCGACATTTGAATAAATTTGACTTGACTTGATTCCAAAGAAGTAATAATGGCTGCCAGATTGAAGTAGAAAGCTTTCATTTCCAAGGTCAATATCAATTATGAAACTGAAAGTGCAGGCACTGCATATTTGGTGAGGCAGATTAAAGCTGACCTGGCACTTTTAATCCCCCCATATGCTCACCTGTACCGTTTTGAAGGCTGCTGGGGCTTCTTTGGAGTTGTTGCTGCACATGGGTGCAAACGAAGCTCAGAGCAATGAGCTCCTGCTATAGGTGTCTCCCTAGGACTACAGCCTTCATCCACAGCGCCTCCGTGCCAAGGGACTCAAATGGCCAACTTTCCATTATGATTTAGCTGACCACTTTGCATGAATGAACACACACTGCAAATGTGGAGACGGAGGACATTGTTCGGGGAGTGGAGCGATTATAAGTTGCCTAGCACCGTTTTTCACTTTCGTTCTACCTCCCCTACACTAAATCAGCCCATCTTATAAAATATAGCTAAGATGGATATTGAGTTTATCGAGTATGATTATTATTATTCATACTGTGAGTTTCACTCCCTTCACCACTTAAGGAAGACAGTCAGGGCATGCTATACTGAAATCAAATCTGCTCAGGTCTCGTACTTTGACACCAGAATCAATGCAGCTGCCAACTCCCCCAGAGAGAGATTCAAGATCACAAAAACTCTGCTTGAACGAACGTCTTATGGCCCACCCTCTGAATCCACCAATGAGAGGTGCAATGCATTGGCCAATTACTCTGACACCAAAATATCGGATATTTACCAACCTTTTCAAAATGTACATGTAGGTTCTTACCTCCTCCCCTTGTACAATAGTAAGGAGAGTAGTTCTCCTATCCTTTCTGAATGTCCCCCTCTGACGGTTGATAAGTTCATTGTCTTTTTTAGCCAAATCACTTCTGGGTCCCCCCTGCACCCCCTGAAAATTCTTACTTTTGCGGCAGCAAACATCTTCTTGATCCTGCTCTAAATAGTCAACCTCTCTCTGGATTCTGGAACAGTACTACAACCTCTGAAACATGCAGTGGTCGAAGTCATTGATAAAAAAAATTGATCCCACATGCCAGGGGATCTTTTGCCCAATTTCTCATATTCGAGGCATCAGCAAAGTTGCAGAGAAATATGTTAATAGACTTCTTTCAGACTTCCTTGAGACTAACCCCCTTTTGCGCCACACGCAAACTGGCTTTTGGCCCAAGCACAGTACTAGGACTGCCCTTTTGGCAGTTGTGGAGGATGCTAAAAGGAGATTGACCAAGGACATGACTACCATCGTACTTTTGGACCTGAGCGAGGCTTTTGACACCGTTGATCCTGGAAAGGATTGGCATGGCTGGTGAGCAGGTAAAGCTCTGCACTGGGTGGGCTCCTTCCTGAAGGAACGATCCTTCCCAATATTTTATGAAGTTTGCTCCTTAGACATTTCCCCAGTTACCTGTGGAGTGCCACAGCCATCTTCCCTGAGTCCCATGTTATTTAATGTGTATCTGCAACCACAGGCGGATATTACCTTTGAGATCTCCTTAGTCTCTTACGCAGATGACACACAGCTGTTTTTTAGGTCGAGCAGACCTAAAAAGCATGCGAAGCATGCTTTGTCTGCTCGACATCTTTTGCTGGCGTGTCTGGGGGAATGTGAGACAGCGATCACCCACGCGCCTCGCTGTCTCAGATTCCTCCTCGAGGGCGCGCACGTCGCCGTGCACATCCCCTGCCTGCCATTCACTCTCAATCACACACAGCCACACTCACGCATGCGCGCACACACACATACACCCACGCAACACAATGCATACAAACACACACGAGCGCCCATGCACGCACGCACATACATACATGCAGAGACACCCCCGCACACATACACACACAAGAGCACTGAGGCCCCCCCAGCCCTTTGGAACTTACCGGGCCAATCTCGGGGGACTCCACTCGCAGCACGCTCCTTTCCCGGGGCTCCCACTTGGTCAAGGGAGCCCGCAACACTTCCGCAACCTCCTGCTGGCGGCCCCGGGGCTCTCCACCGCTCACAGGAGCCCCGGGCCGCAAGACGGATTTACGCCTCCTGCCTCCTTTCCGGTCCGAACACGGCCACGCCCCCGTCACAAGGCGACCTTGCCTGACTTCCGGTGCGGCCGTGGCCGGATTCACTTCTGGCTTTCAGTTTCCCTCCCCCTGCCCCCCTCGGCTCCACGGATCCAGATCGCCCTGGAGTTTCTACCCGCATACACTGGACCGTTCTTCTTCATCCCACTTTCACTGATTGTTTGGGGTAATATTTCGGCTCTGCTGTATTTGCGTGTAATGCGCATGTTACATACACGCAATGTCGAGTGCGATAAGTTCACGCTGTGCAGTGGTTGGAAATATTTCATTTGACATTGAACTCTCTGAGCTGTGAGGTCCGTGTGATATTACACCGACTACCAATCAGGGACGATTAAGGCAAATTATGACCTGTTCATATATATAAAGTACTCACTCACTCGAAATTATTAATGTTCTGACCGTTCACAGGTCATGAGTATACATTTAACACTCAGTACACAGCCCTGAGTTTCAGCCCCAGGGAGTAGAGTGTTTCTGGCATACCAAGTGTTGGGCACTTTATGGTGACTTGGTACCCTGTGTGCTGGCATTGGCCTGATCAGCAGAGCAGGTATTCTGACTCAACAGTGTCACTCTGAAGTCTTGCATCTGGGGGGAATCGTGTAAAGATGCCTAATGAGACCAGATAAGGACCCATCAGTCTGTGCACCCCTGTTCGTGCACACCAGAGGCCAGCCTAGGCTCCAGAGCAGCCTTTGTAATCACACTCTAGGGGTGAGTTTAAAGATGACTCGTGTGTGTGTGTGGGTGGAGGGGGGCACACTATCACCCTGTGACCCCAGCTATACTGGCTAGTTCAACTTCTCCCCTTTTAAAGGAGCCACCCTTATCTTCAATTAAAACCTTATCTTCAATTAAAATATTGCCGTATTGTGTCAATTCCTGGTTATATAACCAAAGCATCTCTTACTCCCGGGCTTACCCGATCCCCTTTTATTTGTGACACGTGACTCTCTCTCCCATTCTCACCCTCAACCCACATTTCCTTTCTTCCCCTCTGCAGTGCTTTCACACAACGTTAGGGCGTTTAAGCACTGCACAATTACTCACCTTTACACATTAGCAGGTGCCCACCTCCCATATGCTGTACACTCGCCCTATGTCTGGTGCCTACTGCCCTCTCATGTCCTTCTCTGCCTTATGTCTTCTTTCCGCACTCAGCGCTTTAAAGCAGAGTCGAGAAGGGGTAAAGCCCTATAGAAACAAGCATTTGCAGTGCAATAGGGCTCACATTTGCAAGAATTTGGGCAGTTGACATTGTAAATGACAATGCCTTTTATTCACGTATTGACTTTTTAAAAACATAAATAAAAGACATTGACATTTGCACTGTCAATAGCTTAAACTCTCGCAAATGCGAGATATATTGCATTGCAAATGCTTGTTTCACTTGTTCCTGATGGAGATCCCTCAAACCCCACCTAGGGACCTTGTTAATGTTAATGTTAATGTTAATGGGTGTCTTATATAGCGCACGGCTACTCCAAGGAGTGTCCCGGCGCTTTCTGACCCACAGCTGAAAAGAAAGATGAGGAAATAAGGGACAGACCAGTTATTGACTGTAAAGCCAAGTTTTCAAGGCCTTTCTAAAGGCCAGCAGATTGGAAATGCGGCGAAGATCCACGGGAAGGGAGTTCCACAGTTTAGGGGCGAGATGTTTAAACGAGCGACCACCTATCCTGGCTTTCCTAATGGATGGGACAGTTGCCAGGCCAAGAGATTCAGATCTGAGAGATCGAGTGGGCTTATAGAAAAAAAGCCGTTTCTGAATGTAGTAGGCCCCGACCGAGTGGAGAGCCTTATGGGCCAACGTAAGTGCCTTGAAAACAATCCGCTTCCTGACAGGAAGCCAGTGAAGGGAGAGAAGCAACTCCGATGCCCTAGCATGGCGGGGTAGGCCAAAAATGGCCCTTGCCGCGGAGTTTTGGACCACTTGAAGTCTTTGCAGGAGGTAGTCCGGAAGACCGAGATAAAGGACATTGGAGTAGACGAGCCTAGAACAAATTAAGGCCTGTACCGTCAACCTCCTGTGGACCAGAGGAAGCAGAGGGAGGAATTTGCGCAGCATTTTTAACAGACCGAAGCATGTGCCCGTGAGACCTGTTATTTGGGATTTCAGTGAAAGGGTGTTATCAATTTTGACCCCAAGGTTTTTGGCCACCGAGGAGGAAGATGATGGAGGTGACATACTCACCGGCCACCATTCCTGCCAAGGCGGTCAACCTGACAGCCAAAGAAGAGCACCTCCGATTTGTCAGGGTTGCACTTGAGGCTGCTTCGCTGAAACCAGTCAAAGACAGCCCCAAGGCAGCCACGGATGCTCTCCCCGTCAAACTCCGCACCCTTTTTACAAGTGAAGAGAAGCTGTGTGTCGTCAGCGTATGATATGATCTGGGCACCAAGAGAGTCCGCCAGTACCGCCAGTGGAGTCATAAAGATGTTAAAAAGGGTCGGGCTAAGCACCGACCCTTGTGGGACTCCGACCTCCATCGGCGGCACCTTGGCAGAGTACGGGGGGGCCCAGGCCACTTGTCAACGACCCGCTAGATAGGATCTCAGCCAGCTCAACACCATCCCTCTGAGACCGATCTCATAGAGTCTACTCAAGAGTGCCTCATGGGGGACGGTGTCGAAGGCCGCCGACAGATCTAACATCACCAGCATAGCTCTTCCACCTGAGTCAAGAGCTTCCTTGATGGCTTCATTTACTTCCAAGAGAGCGGTCTCAGTGCTCAGATTGGAGCGGAAGCCTGACTGGGTGGGGTGGAGTAGACCATGGTCTTCCAGGAAGAGGAGAGCACAGAGTGGACGTGCTTCTCGACGATCTTAGCTAAACTAGGTAGGAGAGATATTGGTCTATAGTTTACATGCTTTTCCGGATCAAGGCCAGGTTTTTTCAAGAGTGGAACAACCATAGCCTTTTTCCAGGCCGGCGGGACAGTGCCACTTGTCAAGGATAGATTGAGAACAGGATTTATTAAAGGGTTCAAAATCTTGGCATTACTAGCTAAAAAGGTCGCCGGACAGGGGTCCAATGGAGAGCCTGATTTGATCCTGAGTAGGAGATCCAGAGAAGTAGATGTAGACAGAACTGGAAACTCCGATAAGACAGGACTGGATTCAGATGAAGAGGACAAAGGATTACAATCAGTGAGAACTGAGCTGAGGTCAGAGGGAGGGAAAGATTCTTGAATCAGTTTGATTTTAGTAGTGAAGAAATTTGCCAGCTCATTTACCCAAGGTTCAGAGAACTTGTGCTGAACTGCACTGGCTTTGGAAGAGACAAACTCCTTGACAATAGTGAAGATTTCTTTACAGGAGTTTGATGCTGACTCAATTCTGTTGGAAAAATAGTTCTTTTTTGCCTCCAGAATATCGGCGTGATAGGACTTAATAGATGATTTATAGACGGACTTGGCTTCCGCATCGTATTGCTTCCGCCAGAGTCTTTCTGCTAACTTACAGTTACGCCGAGCCAGAGCAAGAGACTCTGAGAACCATGGCGCCGAGCTACGCTTGGTGGATGAGCGAGGTGTAGAGAGTGGAGCAAGGTCATCTAGCCTCTCAGTCAGCCATTTCTGTAGCGTATCAAGGTCACTCTCCAAATGACCTGATAGAATGCAAGGATATTCCTGATATGCTTGAGCGAGGCTTTCAGGAGTGACTTTATGGTAAGGCCTACTGGGGTGCCTGAGATGGTTAGAGTTTGTACAGGATGGTTTACTTCTGCCCTGAATTAGAAAACAGATCAAAGAGTGGTCAGACCAGAGAACAGGGATGGGACAGGTCGTGATAAGGGGGATGGTGGAAAACACTTGATCCAAAGTGTGACCCTTATCATGAGTCGCACTCGACAAGTATGGAGTTAGACCTAGAGGGGCGGTGATGTCATTAATTTTGATTGCATCACTGTCTAACTCAACATCCATGTGAATGTTAAAATCCCCTAGCACTATACAGTGTTCACCCTTCAAGCAAAGAGTGGTGATAGCTGATTGAAACTCATCAAAGAAAGAAACCCCCAGGCCAGGAGGTCTATAAATCAGGAGCCCAGAGAACGATTGATGAGGGGACAAAGTGATGGAAAAGGCAAGAGATTCGCAACCAGAAATAGGCAAAGATGGTATGACTACACAAGTGAAAGATCTTTGAACTACAAGTGCGACCCCTCCACCCTTACCCAGTGATCTATCCTGTCTGTAAAGTATATAGTCCGGAGGAATGGCTGTCGCGATATCCGGGTTGAAGACTCATTGAGGCAGGTTTCCGTAAGCATAAGACATAATGGTTTTTCGGATGTCAACAACTCAAAAATGTCTAAGGCGTGCCTATGCAGAGAGCGGGTGTTAAGTAATAGGCACTTGAAGTTGTTAATGGGGAGTAAATGGGACCCCTCAGAAGCCCGGTAAATACTAGGGTACCACCCACAGCCTTGTTTTGAACAGATGGTCAGCTGACAGATAGAACTCAGGATTCTAGGGAGGAATTCCTTCCCCCAATAGGCCTTGGATTGGCCCTATGTCTTGGCCTTCCCCCAGCTGCCAAAACAGCAATAAAAAGCTTGGGGGTGTGGCTTGATAAGGCCCTAGCTATGGAGACCCAGGCCACTAATTTATCGGCCAGTTGTTTTAGAATCCTGCGCATGTTGCACAAGATTCTGCCCGTGCTCCCTCAGACCACAATAAGGCTGGTAGTTCAGACATTGATTATTTCATATCTGGACTACATCAACCCATTTTATTTATGCTCTCCTAGGGTAGTTACTCTGAATTTACAAGTGGTGCAAAATGCTGCTGCACCCATCCTACTTGGGAACCCTGGGCAGGAGTCAGTCAGACAGGGCTTGATAGATTTTTATTGGTTACCTGTTGCCCAGAGAATGGAAATCAATCCCTGTGCACTGTCTATGGAGTTTTACACTTGCAAGGTCCTCCTATCCTACACCAGCTCATCACCCACCATAGTCCAAATAGGCCACTCAGATCCTCTGATTTACATCTGGCTACCGTCCCCTCGGTTAGACGAGCAAGAAGTGGAAGACATTCTTTTAGTTTTAATGTGGCAAACTCTGGAACTCCTTTCCCTTGGCCATTCGAAACATGGATAATGAGCTAGAATTTTTCAAGGCCTTTTCAGGACCTGAAAATTTCAATGTGCTCTCTGACCTCCGTGGGATATTCCCTTCCTCATCCAGTGCTGGGATGCCTACGGGTCTCCATCTGCTTTATAAATCCAGTAGCATTATTATTATTATTATTACATTTCTTATATAGCGCCAGAATCGACCCCCGAAGGGGTATCTCCGCGCTTGCATTGGGAACCCGTCCTGGTTTTTCCCTGTGAGATAGCCCCTACAGGGCATCCCCAAGGTGAAAGCCAGGCATCCCGCCGCGTGGGGCCGTTGTGGAGATTAAGCAAGCTTAATGCCCAGAGTTGCAGAGTGTGAACCCATGATTAGGTCAGGCACCGAAGCGAGAATTATCGAGTCCGTGGACATATGAGCTCAACACCCTGCCGCGTCGGGAATCGAACCCTGGTCCCGGGTCTGACCTCTGCTTCAGGGTCTGCCTGCTCTAACCAGTGAGCCACACTTCTCCACCATAACATAACATACTAGACTCAGTTTGACTGCTCTCTATTGATACCTTTGAGAGGCATGTTTACAAAATGAACAATTTATTGAAATGGAATGAAATAGTCTTAAGCCCTGATACGTCATTGGCCAACTCAGAATTTTTTCCTATTATGTGAAAATATTGGACTAAGTTTAAGAACAGGCTCAAAATACGTAGAAAGTCCTATTAAAAGACAAACGAACTAAATAAGCTCTAGTGGGTGCATTTCAGCCATGGAACTAGAAAATTCCCATCTAATTTCGGCTTTATCACTCCACCTAAGAATGCTGGAAATAAACACTACATACTAACGGGGCATGGCCCACAAAACAGTGCCATTTCTCTGAGAAGGGTAGTTCCTTGGCCTTGAAATCAGGATGCTGCATTGTGCAGGAGTTGTCCTGTGATGCAACTTTTCTTTCCCAGCCACTGACAGGCACCTCTTTTCCAGCTTATATAGGGCTAATTGACTTAGATTTGGATATCTGGCCATTCTCCTCATGGTATCCGACCTGGCAACTTCACCTTCTGGGCTTCTGGGCTTGTGAGGTGGCCAAAGTGGTGGGAACCAAAACCACTGCTATCCTGCAGTGCAGCTTTATAGGCAGATTAATAGGATTGCAGAACAGAGCTGCATAATGCAAAACGGTTGGCTGGGCTACACAGGCCATGGAAGGAGTAGGGGTGTTGCTGCATGGGTGGCCTGGCATTTGGAGTCAGGTGATTGTAGAGGAGAGCATGCTTTAGGCCTAAGCAGACCAGACTTGAGCCTTAGTACACACTGCACCAGCCCAAGGAGCTGGATCCGAGGCCTAGCTGACCCGGCAGGTGCTGGGGACACAACAGGCTGTGAGCATCCGGAGAGCCCCTGGCGCTGTGGAGGAGACTGCACCTGCCGTATAGGAGACACAACATCAGGTCAAGTCTGGCAACTGTCAGCACTCCAAGTAAGGGGTGGACGTAGTGCAAATGAGAAGGGACGGGTGCAGAGAGTATGTACCGCGTATCCCTCATTTTGACCACTGCTTTGACAGTTCTGACCCTCTAAGTGGGATTTCTGTGCACCACATACTTAAAGACTCCCATTTTTCTTAGACCCCTATGTCCCTGCCTCTCTTGGCATCATCCACATTTTCCTTTTACTAGCCCTTGCTACTCTTACTCCCCTTCTTGGTACCATTTCCCTTTGCACTCTTTCCAGCCTTACATCTGGCCTCTTCTTTTCTGAAACAATGCTTCCTTCCCATTATAATCCTTGCTCATTATAATGGCCTCCCCATTTACTGGTACTCTGTCCTGGAAAGCCTTACAGGGGGATCCCCCTGACCTGGTTTGTAGGCTTTTTCGCCTCCTACTCTAGTCTGGCGTTCGTTGCTCTTCGCCCTGGCCACCCACCTGCCCCTCTCCAATGGCACTTACCTGTCCCTCTTCCATAAGTAGCCATCTGCCCTTCTTTCCCAGCACCCACCTGCTCTTCTTCCATGACAATCCCCTAGCACCCAGCCATCCTTCTTTTCTGACACCCCCTGGTGAACTTATGTGAGTTCAGTGGTGGGTCTGTATGAGGGCAGAGTAAGCATTGCCTCATTAGTGCAAAGGTGTGACACAAAGGGGGTAAAGGGGCCTATTGAGTGCAACATCAGCTGTTAGTGGAGTGTGAGCAGTGTACCTGTGTGGGTGGAAGATGAGTGGGGTGCCCATGTAAGCGATCATTAGGTAAATGTCTTTATTGAACCTGAACTCTGCCTGCATTTGCTAGTGACTTCACTCTCATTCTCTGCTTGCCACAGCTTTTCAATCTGCTGATTGAGCAGCTGGAAACAAGGATTTGACTCACTTCCCAGGATTGACCCCCATCAAGTAAGCACTTGGACACGCAGCGGATGTGCACCAAAGGCAAGTCTGTCTGCGCCGGTCCACGACCATGCTGCACCTTGCGTCAGAACCCCTATCAGTTCTGTTCTAGAGAGTAGCTCCTAAACTTGCAAAACTATGGTAACTCATCGAAATGTATATCTTTTATTGCATTCGATGAACTTTACCATAGCAATAACAATAGCTGCACCTCATGTGGAATTATTTAAGATCACTCACTGCACTCATCTGTAGTTCAGTCCCTGTCCCTCCAGCCTGCCATCCCCCAGGGAAGTGAATGTCTCCAGGAAGGCCAAATATATGGGATACCAGAATAATACCAGGTCTGTTGTTAAGAACAATGTGGACTTTGCAGATTTTATCAGGACACACAAGCCTGAATGGGTCTTTGTCACCAAAACCTGGGAAAAGAGGCATCTGTTCCTGGCCGGGTGGACACCATCCCCCCAGGCTTTACAATTTTTGGACTCATAAAAATAAGTACTCATGCTTCATGGAACCGCTTTCGACTTTGACCTACTGTGAAGTGTTACACTTTTCCATAAGAATAATGCCTACCAGCTCATTTGTTGGACCTACAGCTGCCTTAAAATCTGAGCATGCGCACCTAATGGAACCACACCTAGGGAAACACAACCTCATGATCCTAGGTGATTTGAACTTCCATCTGGAAGACAATACATGCAAAGACTTGAGGGACTCTGGGACATTTTGACATGTTGTGGACTCTCACACCTTGTCACAACACTCACACATGGAGCAGGCCATACTTTGGATGCCATTTTCTACGACTCTTGCCTGAAGGCCTTTGAGCCCCTAACACTAATCTGGTCCAACCACCATGCAGGCCCCTTCTCCCTTTCCTGGCCTCATATACAAGAGGTTCCTAACTGTGTGAACAACAAAATGCTTAAAAGAATCTGGTAAGGGCTCTCCCAAGAAACTCCATCTCTGGCCTTAAACAGCTGCAACATGACCGATCATGAGGACGTTCAACTTGCAGCCATAGAGTTCTCCTCCTGGCTCACTTCTGCTATCAATACTGTCACTCCCATTAGGAATTTGCACACACGTAGGAAGCTACTGACTTCCTCATGGTTTTCTGAGAGGCTTAGCCACCTAAGACAATCCTGTGGTCTCCAAAAACAGGCTTGGCGTAAAAGCTATGACCCGCAGGAAATGGCCCCCTACAAGTTGGTTAGGGGTAAATACAAAGCTGCCATTAACCCCTGTGCTGCGGCGGCTATTCCACCGCAGCACTAAGAGGGCGGAGGGACCGTGCGGCGCGCCCATGCTGGTGACGGAACCGCTCCATCACCAGCCGCGGTCGCGCTGTGCTCATGACGGAGCGGTTCCGTCACGGCCGCGTCCGCTTAATGGAACGCTCAGCGCAGGCGCGGAATCCGCGCCGCGCAGGCGTGCCGAGCGGGCCGTGACGGAACCGCTCCGTCATCAGCACAGCGCGACCGCGGCTGATGATGGAGCGATTCTCTCACCAGCAGGGGAGGGGTTAAATAAGAGAAATCCCTTGAGTGAACCAATAAGTTTGAATCAGCCAAATCTTCTAGAGATCTCTTCAAGCTGGTCAATCTGCTCTCCGTACCCTCAGGCTCCTCCAGCATAGAAGTGTCTCAGGATTTCTGTAATCGAATTGTGAGGTTTTTCAAACAAAAATACTCAATATCTATAAAGAACTTGATCTCCTTAATGCAGAGTCCCCTACCTCTCCCCAATGGGACACCTATGCAAAGAAAAGTCCACCAGAGACTATGGTAACCAGGGATAGTCTGATAGCATCCCTCTCTTGGTTTACTCAGTTGACACCTGAGGTAAGAGTCTCATCTACTTAAGATGAAGTCAGGCTTGCCCTTTGAACCTTGCCCTCCTAAGAATTAACGACATTCGAACCATTGTTGATGAAGGGCAGTCTGATCCTTTTGGATCTCTCTGCAGCCTTCGATACCATCTCCCCGATCCTGCTGGTGGGACGGCTGAAGGAATTGGAGCTCACAGACTCAGCGCTCAAGCTTTTAACTTCCTTTCTCAGTGACAGGTCGCAGACAGTAATCTTAGATCAATTCTTTTCTGAGCCTATCATCCTGCCATGTGGGTCTCCTCAGAGCTCCTCCCTGAACCTGACCCTATTCAATCTATATGCTAAGCTCATAAGGTCTTTTTGGGTTTCAGCCTCTCTCGTAAACTGATGACATGTAAATCATTGTGTCCATCACCAAAGATACAGAGTCCATTTACATCAACTTTAGAAACTGCATGCAGGCAGTATCCATCTGGATGCCCAAAATGAACTCAGACTTAATGGAGACAAGATTAAGGTCTTGATCTTTGGGAGCCAACCATCCATTTGGAATAATTCCTGTTAGCCAGAAAAGCTAGGCCCGTAACCCATTCCCTCTCATTCAGCAAAAAATCTTGGAGTGTTGGTTGGCATCAATCTGTCGTTTGACCTGCAGAATTCTCAGGAAAGATGCTTCCCTATATCTCCCTTTCAACAAGCAAGCAAGTGGCCCTTGCAATGATCTCATCCAGTTTGCACTATTGAAATGCGTTTTACCTGTATAGTAACAAAACTGCTGTTGCCAAGCTACAGCCGGTACAAAATGTGGCAGCAAGACTGATTCTCAATATTCCTAAATCTCAATCAGTCTCTGCAGACATATCTAAGCTCCACTGGTTACCTGCGGACAAACTTATTGTCTTTAAAGCTCTATGCATTGTTCACAAGGCATTGCGCATCATTGGGCCTGAAGTTCTTAAAACCACGTTTCAATAGTATACTTCCTCCAGACAGCTCCAGTCTTCAAGCCATAACCAGGTGCTTGTCCACAAATGTCGATAGGCAAAGATGGGGAAGCAGAGCTTTCTCAGTGACAGCAGCCTGGCACTGAAATTTCCTTCCCCACCTCATCATTAGCCTCAAGAATCACACCCCATTCCAAAAGGTCTTAAAAATGGGGCTCATCACTCTCTAAAGGAGGTTTCAAGGTCACTTAACGCTAAAACGCCTTTTTTCGGCTGTGCTCCCTCCCCCAGGTCTAACCGTTATTAGCACCTGGATGCCTTTAGACCTTTGTTTGCACTCTATGAATCCTTCTTCATTTCATTTCATATCTTTTGGACCATTGTCAATCTGGATTTCATCCCTACCATACCACTGGGTCAGCTCTAATCTCTGTCTCTAAGGAGTTTTGCTTGGATCAAGGTGGAAAAGCCGGGTTCATTCCTATAGACCTTAGTGCTGCCTTTGACACCATTTCTAAACCTATGCAGCAACACACTAACTTCAGCACACTGCTCTTAGGTTTCTTCTTTATTTTTGTCCAAGAGGACTCAGGCAGTCTACTTTGCTCCCTTCCATTCAGCCCTCAAACTAAGAAGCCTGGAGTAGTGCAGGGTTCCTCTATAAGACTCACTATATCATCTTTAGGTCTCCCCTGTTTGCTAATAATTTTTTTTATTTTTGGGTACAGTTTATTCTTATGCTAACGGCACCTCAATTATCATTTCTTTCAAGGATGAGTACCATTCTACCACTGACAATTTTCAGACCTGTATGTCATCTGTAGCCTCCCTGATGTCTACAAATGCACTTAAAACTCAATGGGTACAAAATGGAACTCCTGATACAGGAGTCTCCCTTTGTCGTGTAGTTCCTATGAACCTATATAGGCTCTGCATGTTTAGACAACATACACTGCGGGCTTGCTGTCCAAACTGATTCCTGTGGGCTTGCTGTCCAAACTGATTCCGGACAGCCCCCAGAGTATGTCAGCCTGTATACCAGCTAGCTCACAGTGCCACTAGAAACCACTCTTACCAAGGAGAAAATAGTTCTTGGCAACTATCAAACATGACAACCCTGATCCCTCAGAATCGTGAAAACAGTGCTACTAGTCGATCGGTCATTCGTGCTCACTTTGTCTCGGAGAGAGTTACACAGAATAAACGATAGGGACATTTCTCAATAAGTATTTATTGAACCAGCGTCATTCTAGTGTAAAATAGATGTGCTGAGACAACCATTAGACAGTAACAGATTATATATGATTTTAAGAACTAACAGAGTAAAAGGAAGGTAGATTTCTACCATACTGCTAAAACGATAAATACAGGCAAGTATTAGAATACATGACAGTAATAAAAGCATACTCCTACAATGCTACCCTAACTAGATGTACGTAAGTGTACCTAGCATGGATGTGGGTGTAAAGCCAAGAATCCCTCTAGGATAAAGTCAACCCTATTACCTGAAGTAAGAGACTGTGGGACCCCGTTCTAGTCTCGAGGTGGACAACCCGCAAGAGATGTCAGACCACTGCGAGTTGGAGTGTCTGCGTGCAGGAGCCTCATTGTCTCACATCAGTGTGTCGGCATGAATGTCCTTTTCTCCTCTCTCTACCTTAGCAAGAGATGGTGTATATATACCCAAAGTGATACCCCTTGGGGATATACCTTGCTGTGTCATGTCGAACTAGGATGACAGAAGGAATAACCCTTGTACATAGTTATTATGCAGGAGGTGTTCGGCCTGCTGTCCAGCTGTGATTCCAAGAAACTTCATGCATAATGATTAAGGCCTTTCGGAGAAAACCCCAGGTCCTCTCGTCATTGCCTCAACTAGGTAAAAGGTCAGTCCTAAGAACCGTTCTGTAGTACAATATGAGGGCAATGAAGGTGAAAGGTGCATTTAGTAGCTGAGCCGATATTGGGGTACCTGTATGGAACATAACACCTTCAGTTGGACTTCTAGATGGTAGCCCTCTCAGTTAGGACTGGGCCTGACTCCCAATCTTTTAGCTAAGAACCTTGGTGTACTATTTGACTGTCAACTCATTTTCTTTTATCAAGTGACCAAAGTATCTTCTGCCTGTTTCTTCTAACTTAGACTGCTTCTTACTCTGGTCCTTTTGGAGCACCATGAAAGAGTTGTCTGGTCCCTCATAATTTTTCGCCTGGACTACCAAGTTGTTTTGAACAATGCACAGGACTTGGTTACCTAATAAATGTGTTTAAACTAGTAAACTACAATTCTGATAGGTAATCCATATAAACCGCCCAGTGAGGCGTGATGGTGCTTTGGTGATTGAACCCAAAGTTACTTTGAAGAAAGTGTGGCTATAAGAACGTTGACCCTCCCTCGTCAGGAGCAAAGGAGTGAAGAGCTAAATATATCAATACCCACTGATGATTTAGCTAGTTGGGACATAAACATAAAGTCACTCCATGGTATGAATGGAAGCATTGTGTGTGAGTAGGGGTAATTCCTCATGCATGCATCCTAATATGAATGGCGGTGCCTCCAAGATATCGCCACCATATTGAGTCCCTTTTTCGCCCGGCCAGCAATCCGACCGGCGGAAAAGAGGCGGACAGTCTTCCCATCTGCCGCTGTGCCCCCGCCATACTAATATGGCGGGGTGAACCAGGGAAATTTGGCGGGCGGATCGCCACCACGGGCCGTCATTGTCCATCGCCGGACAGGCGGTGGTGATTCGCCCAATATCATAATGGGCCCCTTAGTTATTTTGTAAAGTGCATGGATGCCCAAAGGCTTCCCAGCGATGAGTAGTTGAGCTGCAGTGGGAAACTATGCCTGTTGAGGTTACGGGGGGAATAACCATGTCTTAAGCTTTTTCCTAAATCTGAATTCCTCTTCTAGCAGTCTCAGTTTGCGGGGCAAGGCATTCCAAAGTTTTAGGACCAGACGTGTGAAAGACTTGCCGTCCCATCTTGCTCTCTTGATTCTTGTGGTTCTAAGGAGGTGATCTTGAGATGATCTGAGAGTTCTGGTGGGGACATGTGGCAGGACCAGACCTCTGATTTTAGGGGGACCTCTGTTATTTATTGCCTTATGTGCCACGCAAAGGGCTTTGAATTTGATTGTTGCATCATCAGCCAGCCAAAGATGCAGTTCCAAGTACTCCCTCACTGATTCGTGAATTGGAGTTTTGAGGAGCCTAGCTGCCGCGTTCTGCAAGGTCCAGAGTTGCTTTATAACATACTTTGATGAACCCAAGAAAAGGGAATTACCGTAGTCCAGGCGTGAGACCACCAAGGATTGAATTACCGTTTTCCTTAGATGCTCAGGGATAAGTTCCAAGACTTTCCGGATCATTCTAAGTAATCCTAAACATGTGCAAATCAGCTTTCTTGCTTGGTTGTCCATTATTAGTGCTTAGTCCATCCATATTCCTAAATTCTTGATGGGGCACTTGTGGACAGGGGAGTTCCTCATAAAACTCGGCCAACTGGACAGAGGTCTGGGGACAGCGTTGTTCCCCAGAATCATCAGCTCTGTTTAGTCACCATTTAATTTCAAGCAGCAATTGGACATCATGTAGCCACTTTTTCCAAACAGGGTGCCTCAACATAACATTAATTTTATGGTGCCCTAGCAGGTTAATAAACTGGGAGTGTTCTGCAGTTTATGCTATTTGTTTAGTATATCCTTTTTGGTGATAGCAGGCCTATATAAAGTCTTGATTTTATTTTTTGAACCCACATATGTTAATGGACACATCAACATAGGGGATCCCCAGATCATTAGCATGGATCTCTGCTTGGGGATAGCTGCAGGAGGGCAATCCCCAAGCAGAGATCCACCACTAGACACCAAGAAGGGGGGAGTGGCCCCTTGACAAGGGCCTTTCCTCCCCCAAGGGGTTTGGGCATAATCAGTATTTCTGCCCCCCCCTCCACCCCCGGGGGCAGATAGGGGCAATAGCCCCTGGGTGGCAGAAAGCACACTAGAACTAGACACAAAGGATTTTTTAAATGTAAATTTAGGGGTGAGGCAGCCCAAAATAAGCTCGCAAATGCCCCCACCCCCAAACAAACTTGATAGTCTTTCTGCCCCAGGGGAAACTGGGAGCAGTTCTGCCCCCCCCCCCCGCCCCCAGGGGGGCAGAAATCCCACTAGGCAGGGATTATTTAGTTTGAAAATGTAGGGGGGGGGGCTGCCCAAAATGGGCATGCCAATGCTCCCACCCCCAAACACAAATACCCGGAGACGTGGGGGAATGCCGGGTGGGTGAAAGTTTGCAGATTCCACATCTTTCCCACACAAGTGAAGTATCAATTTTATCGAGAAACTTGGGGGAATGCTGCGTGGGTGGAAGTTTGTGGCTCCCCGCAGATTCCAGAACTGTCCATCACAGAATTGTGAGGAAAATGTGTTTTTTTTATACAAACTTTGAGGTTTGCAAGGGATTCTGGGTAACAAAACCTGGTGAGAGCCACACAAGTCAACCCATCCTGGAATCCCCTGGGTGTCTAAGTTTAAAAACATTCAGGTTTGTTAGGTTTCCCTAGGTGCCAGTTCAGCTAGGGTCCAGAATCCACAGCTAGACACATTGTGAAAAAAGGGTCAGTTTTCCGTGGAAAAATGTGATATGTACGCGTTGCATTTTGGGCTGTTTCCTGTGACAGGCACTAGGCCTGCCCATACAAGTGAGGTACCATTTTTATCGGGAGACTTTGGGATATGCTGGGCAAGTGGAAGTTTGTGGCTCCCCACAGATTCCAGAACTGTCCATCACAGAAATGTGAGGAAAATGTGAGTTTTTTTTTTTTTACAAACTTTGAGGTTTGCAAGGGATTCTGGGTAAGAGAGTCTGATGAGAGCCACATAAGTCACCCCATCCTGGATTCCCCAAGGGGTCTAGTTTGAAAAAATATACAGGTTTGATATTTTTCCTAGGTACCGGCTGAGTTAAGGTCCCTCAACCTACAGCTAGGCACATTGAAAAAATGTGATGTGTACATGTTGTGCTTTGAGCCGTTTCCTGTTGCGGGCACTAGGCCTAACCACACAAGTCAGGTACCATTTTTATCAGGAGACGTAGGGGAACACAGAATAGTGGAACAAGTGTTATTACCAATTGACTTTCTATGCATTTCTGCCTTCAAAATGTAAGACAATCTGTTTAAAAATAAGTAATTTGGAAAAATGTCCTCCGATTCACAAGCTAGTATGGGTATCCACATATTCAGACATGTGCCAATAACCACTGCTTCTAAACTCCATAATTCGTTCAAATTTCGGAAATTCATAGGTTTCCTTGATACTTTTCACTCTTTATATTTTACCAAATTAATTGCTGTATACCCAGTTCACAATGAAAAACCATTGCAGGGCACAGCTCAATTATTGGCTCTAGGCACCTTGGGTTCTTGGTGAGCCTTCAAGTCCATTAGGAGCCTGTCAGACAGTCAGAGGCCGGCCCGTAATCCATATGGAAACGTTCCGATTACGATGCTCGGTTTCCAGCAGGCTTTCCATGCTGGGCTTTCCAACATGGAAAGCCTGTCGGAATGAGAGTTTGGAGGCCCCTAGCAGGGCCCCCTTCTGGTTGCAGCCTCCGGTTAGGGGCCTGAGCGGGCACCTGTGGTGGCCCCTTGTTGATCCCTGCACCATGTGGTAGGCACTTTGCCACGCAGTGCAGGGATGAACATAAACTCCCAGTTTCCTATGGGAGCTAGTGCTACAGCCGGTTTATGAGCATAGCACATGCTCCGATCAGGAAATGTGAGTATATGACCGCAGCATGTGCGGTCGCATTGTAATTAGGTGGTCGGGACCACTGACCAGATGTCGATCGGACCTGTATCCATGACGGTTGACATCGTGATAAGCCCCTATTTTTTTGTTTGTGTTTTTAGTAAGATAATTTATTATGTGTGAAATTGTTTAAATTTGTCTTTTTAATTGTATTAATGTCTAAACATGATGGATTTATAACAATTTTTAGCGGCAGGATTGTGATTTAGGGGATAAAGGTGGGAAGATTTTTAAGAAGTTTAGATTTTTTTGTGTAAATTAATGTAACTTATTTCAATGATATACAATTAAATATTTTCAAAAATGTGCAAATTATTTTCTTTCATTAATAATTGTTATAAATAGATATTAATTATATTCAAAATATTGTAAGTATTAAAATAAATATTTAACTTGCAAAAAAGAAAACATTAAAATATATTAAAATAAAATGTATTAAAGTTAAATAATTTAAAACATTTTTAAATAACAAATTCCAAATGTATAATTTATATAAAAAAAATTAATAGCTGTAGCATATTTTGAAAACAATGAATTTTGAAAATTAATATCGTAAAAATATTTATTTTTGAATGCTTTAAAAAAATTGGTTTGATATACTTTTTTAATTTTGCGGTTGTCCATTTGGGATTATTATTTTATATTTTATTTTATGGTTCTAAGTTTGGGAATGGTAGCAAGTATTTAAAACATTATAATAATTATTCTTTTATATGTTAATGTTTAATTATGAATATATAGGTTTTCAGTTTTGGTTACTGTGTTATTAAGTATGTTTTAGTTTATTTTATAGATCAAAAATTATGTTTCAGTGTAGAGTATTGATTGTGTATATAAATGTTTTAGTATTTAGCCCTTTGCATAACATGTTTTAGATTGCAAAGGAAATAGTAAATTTCACTCCTTTAGTGTCCATCACCTCCCCCAAATTGTGTTAGATTGGAGTGGGAATAGTACATTTCACCCCTTTAGTGTCTAAAACCTTCCCCATATTGGGTTAAATTGGATTGGCAATTGTAAATGTCACCCCTTTAGTGTTCAACACATTCCTGAAATTGGGTTAGATTGGAGTGGGAATAGTAAATGTCAGCCCCTTAGTGCCAACATCTTCTCCAAATTGTTAAAGATTGCAGTCGAAATAGTAAATGCCACCCTTCATTGCCCAACACCTCCTCCAAATTTGTATGGATTGGAGTCACAATAGCAAATGTCACCCCTTTGGTGTCCAAGACTTTTCCCAAATTGATGTAGATTGGAGTGGGAAAGGTAAATGTCACCCCTTTAATGTCCAACATTTTCCAAAAATTGATTTAGATTGTAGTGGGAATAGTAAATATCACCCCTTTAGTATCCAACACCATCTCCAAATTGGTGTAGATTGGATTCAGAATAGTAAATGTCACCCATTTAGTATCCAACATCTTCCCCAAATTGGTTATTATTTGAGTGGGAACAGGAATGTCACCCTTTTAGTGTCCAACACCTTCCCAAAATTAGTTTAGATTGCAGAGGGAGTAGTAAATGTCACCCTTTTAGTGTCCAACACCTTCCCCAAATTGGGTGAGATTAGAGAGAAAATAGTAAATATAATCTCTTTAGTGTCCAACACTTTCTTAAAAACGGCTTACGTTGGAGTGTGATTATTTATTTTCATAATTTTAAAGTAAAATCCTTTGTTTAAATTGTATTGGCATGTAGTAGAAATAGTTTAGATGTGTTGATTAGTTGTGTTGGTGTTCAGAAATATAATAAAAACTTGTTAGTGGTATGTTGTAATAAATAATATAATTAATTACATATGTTTATAAAATAAAGATGTTACATGTTTCTAACTTTATTTATGTTTTCACAGTTTATTTAATGTATATTTTTACATTTTTAAACATATTTCAACTTAAAAAACACTTTCTACATAAATAAATAAAGAAAACATTTTATATTACATTGTTATTGTTACTTAAAAAATGTATATCATATTTAAACTGTATTGTTTGTCCTACATTTCCCACTTTTTCCCACTTGTTTAATTTTTTTTCAACATTTCCTAAATTATTGTATCTACACATTTTCAACATCATTTTAGTATACATTTTCTAGTATATACTAAGTAATTGTATTTATTTTATACTATTTTAAATTTATACTTTACAATTTCTAACAACCTTTTTTGATATGTTTAACATCTAATAATATTTAAAAAATTTCAATACATTTATTCAACCTTTTTAAATTATTGCCTATTCATTTATATGGGGAGATAGTCTTTTTTTAGTTTAATTTGGCAGGCCTTTTATTTTACCACTTCCTTCTATTTTTTAGTCTATTTGGGTCATTTGTATTCTATTTTCCGGTGAACCAAGTTGAGGTAAGGTGCTGCTGTTGTCAGAACAGGTAAGTCCTTTTTAAAGGTTTTTTAACGGTTTTTAGTGTAGGGGTGTGGGGGGAAATCTAGATATTAGCTATAGTACTTTTTTGTACATTTGGTATATTAATAGTAGTGTTTTTCACTAATATGTAGTTGTTCGTTTTCATGCACTGTTTAAGTAATTTATCGTTATGTTTTGTTATATTATGTTATGTTATTTATTTTATGCTGATTGAGTGTAATGTATATGTATATTTGGGAATGTAATGTGTTTTGCAGTTGGGTTTTCATTGTTATTTTAAAGGTTTTTGTCTACGAACATGTCTTATGGGCAATGGGAGTTACTGTTTTATTTTTAAGGAAATCAATTTTGGTTTATATTAAACCAATATTTGTGTTAGAAATTGGATTTTTGGTTGGCTAAGGCTTGCGCCAAAGCCAGGAAGAAACCACCACTCTAGTCAGGGCAAGGGAATTACACGCCACGATAACCCCTGCTCACCCCCTTGGTAGCTTGGCACAAGCAGTCAGGCTTATCCCGAAGGCAATGTGTAAAGCGTTTGCGCAACACACACACACACACAGCAGCGACACACTAGGCACACCACAAAAAGGAACTCCACACAAGGTTATATATAACAATAGCCTTTGTATTACCATAAACACATTAGATCATAATCACACAATTACACTGTGCTAACTGGCACTGGGCAGTATTTACAGGGGAATTTTTTTACCAGACAAGGCCACGTGGGCCACTGTCAGAATCAGCACTTAGTAGAAATATCACTTAGTAGAAATAACACTTCTAGAACATAGAATAATTGTAGCACACAATAACACTTGTAGAACACAACCAGTAACCACTGGTTAAAGGTAGGTACACACTATGCAATACTAATACTAATCACCATAAGCATAGATCAGGCAGGAAAACATAAACTCACTAGCATAAACTATACTAGGCAAAACAATCTCCTAAGCATAAAACACATTTAAAGGTATACGACAGTCATAAAGGCATTGCACATTACGCATAAATCACATTAGGCATTAGGTAATCACCATCACAAACATAGTATACCATCACCTTGCGCCAGAGTCACATCAGGTACTGACCCCAAGCCAACTGGCCTTCCAGGGGGCTCAAATGCCCAATGTCATGATTACTTTTGTGAATCAGGCCCAGTATGTTGATTATTTATATAAAAATGATTTGTCATGTTTGTTTAGATTTTGGGACAGTTTTTGGGGACTTTTGTAAGTTACTATTTTTTTTTAATTATGCTTTTGACTAACATTTCTAAGTAATGTACTTCTTTGTTGTTCATGAGGAGTTTGACTTTAAATTGTAATGTGCCAATCATTCTTTAGATTTGTATACAAAGTTTAGGTGCAATCTGGCTTACTGATTGCTCCATCCATAGTTGTTGGCAGCTTTGCTCTTTTTGTGATGATTCTATAGTGGATTGGAAGGCACTGTGCCATCCAGCCACTGCTTTGTTTGTTTTGGCTTCCTGTGCCAAGGTGCTGTCATAGACATTCCGCCATGGTACTTGGAATCTGGGTTGGTGTCTGTATCCGGAGCGATGCAGTCTGCCAACCGAAATGTTTTTGAAACAATCTATAAGAGGACCTAACTTGTCTTTGTTTAGTTGATAGTAAGGGGTTTCTATAAGTAAATTGTTGGGGTCAGCTAACTCTGTGACAAGGACATCACCAAGTGCCATAATTTGTTTTATTTCACTAGCAAATTGGGTGTTTGTAGCATATTCAACACTTAGGGCCGATTGTTGGAGGTGTATCTATATCCTTTGAATAACTGGTTGAAATAGTCTTCTATGGCTGTGTGGGGTAGATTTTTAAAAGGGTTTAAATCATGCCTTGTACAAAGTCTATGGTTATTTTTTGTGGGTAGTAATTATATGTTTTATATTTAATGTGATTTAAGAGTGTGTAGTAAGTGCTGCTTTGTTTATTTAGTAGTTGTTATTTTATGTAAGGGATGTTTCTGTTTTTATATTCACCATGTACAGCAGGTTATTACTTTTCGAAGTCTTAGGGCCCCATTACGAAGTCCACTCGCCACAGTAACGGAAAACGGGACTGACCGCCATAGGTGCGGTGGTCCCGCTGGGCCAATTAGG
Source organism: Lissotriton vulgaris (assembly GCF_964263255.1). Taxonomy (NCBI): domain Eukaryota; kingdom Metazoa; phylum Chordata; class Amphibia; order Caudata; family Salamandridae; genus Lissotriton; species Lissotriton vulgaris. Next base: position 1,904,929,636 of record NC_141691.1, read on the forward strand.
ATGCGACCGCCACTCTGGCAGTCGCATCCCGCATCTACTACAATGCGGCAGGCAGCATCATGCGGTGCCTGCCACCTTGTGCATGCCAATGCCAAATGCACCCCCCAACACCCTCGGGGCCCACAACAGGCCCCCAAATCCAAAGACCGCATGCCTTTCCATGGCGGAAAGGCCTGAATCCGCACACATCGTGATATAACAGGCGGTGCCTGCTAGGCAAAGCCACCATATTATGGCCCAGGTCCGCAAAGTAGGCTATCGTAATGATTGCCTGCCTGCGGGAAAAGCGGCGGACGGTCTTTCCGTCCGCCGCTGTACCCCCCGCCATTGTAATATGGTGGGGTAAATGGCAGGAGGGCAGGGAAAGATGTCAGGTGGCCGACATCATAATGACCCCAATAGTGTTTTCTTTTAGGAAGTACATATAAAAAGATAGAAGTTGGGAAGTGGTTTGTTAATTATTTGTATTTTACATTTTTAATTTTATTTACAAGCAAGTTTTAGTTTAAATATAAGTTTTACTTACTTGGGTAGGTAGTTGATGAGATGTATGTATTTCTTCTTTAAGGGTCTGGACAGAGAATGCAGCAGAGTTTCCACTTCTTGTAGCGTTTGTTGTTTTTGAAGTATTTAGTTGATAAAATTTGTGTGAATTTTATACTGTTGATTTGTGTGTCTGATGTTATTGGTTAAGGTTGTTTATAGTTTGATTTTATTGGTTAGTTTAGTATTAGTTCAAATTTATTTTAACCTGTTATATCCTTATACGGTAAACATTAATTTAGGTTTTAATTATAATGTTTGATATATAGTTTGAAAGCTTTTAAAATAATTTTATATATATATATATATATATATATATATATATATATATATATATATATATATATATATATATATATATATATATATTCATTATTATTTAGATTGTTGTATAAATGTTTGCAGTAAATGCACTTTTTTTGGGTTATATTGTTATGAATTTAGTAAATATTTTATTATTTCATTGGGACGAATTATCAATATTTTGCTAATGTAATATATTTATTTCTAATTCAAACATGCGTATACAGTGTTTTATGTTTATTTTAAATCATTGTTTTATGTAAAAAATGCTTTTATATTTATTAATGGTAATTACTTTGGTAATATTATTGTAGTTGATATTAGGTGCATCAATATTTTTGACATTTTATATGATTATTGAAAGGTTCTGATATTTTTGTTACCGATTTTTGCGTTTTTGATATAAGTAAAAATCGATATTTTTAACAACGATATTTGTGTTTTTGATATTTGTGATTTTATTAGTTAAGTATAGGAAGGCGATGTTTTTGTTAAAAAAAATCATTTTTCAATATTTATGTGTTTCAATATTGTATGCATCGATATTGTATCAGTGATCCCTCCTGTGCAGAAGACAACAGCGGTCTCTGTCTTCACCAATTATGTCACATACAAAAACTTCCTAGAGGGCTGGTGTGCCTTGATGGTGGTTGGAAATGGAGTCCTGTTCCTGCTGATACGCTCACCTCCTACTAGCCTCAGACAAGTAAAGAGGCCAAGAGACGTCTCTCTCATGTAGCCTGACCCTCCAGATGTTGAATGGGTGACATGTATGAATGCAAAAACAACAGTTGATGGACAGAATGAAGAACAATGTCATACATTCACCCCAGTACAGAGATCTGGGACCAGGGCCGGACTGGGGACTTGGCAAAGTGTCCTGGGGGTTGAGGGTGCCGCCGAGCTCTTTGCCAGGGCCGGTTTTCGGCCGATTTTGTTACAGGGCCGATTTTGCAGCTATGCTGCAAAAATGGCCCTGTAACAACAACAGCCCCCATGGAACCCAAGCCAGCCCCCCACCTGTGCGGCGCACCAGGGGATTTCCCGGTGCCCGCTACGGCCAGTCCGGCCCTGTCTGGGCCTAAATCCACCGTTTTTTTGCTCATCATGCCATTCCAGTTTGAACCCAGCCATATGTAAATCAGTCTTGAACCTGTGCACCATGGGAACAGTCCAACCCGAACTGCCAATCCAGGTCCACCCTGGACTGGAAACAAGCATCCTAGGACCGGTTTCGGTCTTTCAGCCCTCATCTGCCAGGATAGCTTGATTCCAGTGGCATGGAGAGCACGGGGCTCACGTCTGAGCATACCCGTCCCAGGATGCTTGTTTCCGGTCCAGGGAAGACAGGGCTGGACTGTTCCCATGAGGCACAGGGGCAGACAGATTTGCATATGGCATGTCTGAACTGTGGTGGTGGAGTGAGCTAAAGAATGATGATGGATTAAACCCAGATCGGTTGACTGGGGGTGAGTGCTTGCATTGTTCAACACTCGGTCCATCATCCCCTTTGGTTTTGCTTTGACATGTATGAATGACACTTCCAGTAAATGAATGGCTTACAGGATTGATCCACCCTACATATGCCTTCCTATGGACTTAATAAAAGTGTGAATCCATGAAACAACATCTGAAGGAGCTTGACCAAAACCTCCCACTGTATATTATATTTTTCTTCATTAGATAAGCTCTGGCAAACAGCGAATGCTGAGAGTATAAACAGAAATTTTGCTGGGGTCCTGCAGATTCTAGGTATGTTATATGGGTGAAGGTTTTACAAATCACCTGTATTATATGGTATAGTAAGTCAAAGAAGAGAAGTATGATTCCTTATAGGCAGATATGAGAGTCACAAAGTTCCTCCTTCACTTTCTACAACTTTATTATGTCTAAGGATGGGAATGGAGCCTTGCCACATAATTAAACCACACCTAGTAATGCCTCCTACCAATTTTAAAACATATCTCCCTCTGATACTATGCAGATCAACATGTACCTGACATTTTACTCCTCTACTTCTAAACATGGAGTAGTGTCATGCTACACTACTCTGTGTTAGATTTGTAAACTAAATGAAAAACGTAGATTTACTGTGATTGCGGAATAATAAATAGCATGATAAGTTCATCCTAGGAGGGACATAATTTAGGAAATAATAATTGATGACATACCAAAATCTCTCAGATTTCTTTCACAGAAGTATCCAGGCCTTGTGTTGTAAACCTTTGGAGATAGAGTGAATCGCGGTTTTATTGGGCGTAGAAATGCCAGGTGCCTGGGAGAACGTGTAGTATTCAAGAATGGTCTTCTGTTGTGTGATATCCACTGTCTTTGATCATGCGAAAACTCACAACTATCTGCACAAGAGAGAATCAAATTAATATGATAAGGTCCTCAAATCACATGTTCTGAAAATACCATATATGATATCTACACATTACACATAATGCCTTTAAGGGTATTTTAACATAAGGTAATTCTTCAATGCTTAAAGTGATTACAAGATTGAATTTGGATTCTGCTGCATTATGCCGCATGTGAGCTACGATACTCACGCATCTTGATACTGATACGGGTCCGAAGTAATTTGCCAATAACAGCACAATTGATTGGATTGTGGGTCATACACCAAGACAAGCTACCACAATACTATCGCCAATAGAAGTGGAATGATAGATTTGACACTTTGGTACAGTCATCAAAGTTTTCAGCATTGATTGGGCATCACGTTGTTATGTTGGGAGTCTCTTGAAATTTCTAGCTGACACCAGTGCAGTTATACCCACAAGCCCTGAAGCCTCTGCTAAGGGACGAAATGCGTTGGCAACACTGAGATTCAAAGAAGAAAAGTTTGATAAAAAATGACCAAGAAGATTGTGAATAAAGAAATCTTTTTAAGAAAAACTTCGATGGAGTCTGTGCACTATTTAATCTAAACCATTTGTAAATATCATATATATCATCTCAGTTGCAATTAATTCTTAAATGCTGTTTTCACTGACTCATTTGTTTAAAATTCATAAGAAAGAGATAGACTTACAAAGAGAACTATGCACACACATACAAAAATGTGGGGGGCAATTATATAATACAATTGTTGGAGGACATTGCTGAAGAAGTGACATGACATGTTATGGCAACACTGCAAAGTTTAGTGGTGAGCAGTTTAGTTTCCACTGGTGGTAAAGGGACGGACGTGGTCATCTATGTAGTGTGCCCTATGCTGGCACTTTACACCCCTCAATGGCTTGGTCTTCTCATGCTCCCCATGCAATACAAATAGATCTTGGGGGCTGATTCAGCATATTGTCACTCTGGCAAATCCTTGGGTTATCAGACATGTGCAATAGTGGGAGTAGGGAGTGGTGCCTGTGTAGCAAATTAGTATCCAACATAGGTCCATCACAGTCAGATCCATGGCAGAAAACATACATTTGCATATTATTCATTTAAATGTACTCATTTTCACAGTCTTTGGTACACATGTTGGGCACACACACCACTGTTGCAGGAGGAGCTCATGTAAGCAACCCATTGTTTGGTGATTAAGGCCAGAAGGATACATCACTGCGATATATGCTCACTACTGACATGCGTAGTGATCAGCAGCTCACGAGTTAGATTCTCAACAAGGCTGACTTAAGGCTTCCATCCTTTTCAGGTTGTTGAAAAAGAGTACCAGTAAAATGGGCAATAATAAAACCTGCTGTTTATTTTACTTAAAAACGGCAGAAGTGTGTGATTATGTGCTGTACAAACACATAATAATAATAATCATTTCTTATTATTTTTGTTATTGTTGTTGTTGTTGGTATTATTGTTATCTTTAATTGTATTTGTACAGCTCTTAATCTCAAAATACTGTTCTTATTATTTATATTATTATCTAATATTATGCATAGGATTCTGCAATCTCTATATCAAATCCTCTTTAATTTTTATTAGACATGTGACATCTTTATTCACCTGTAATAAGAAAATGAAACAGCTGTTCAGCTACAATAACTTGATACAGTTGAGATGTGACACCACAATGCCTACTGCAAGAGCCAGAAGACAATTTGAAAGACTGGTTGTGGAGCAGAATTACAGCTACAAAGGGAATGAGAACTACTTTTTTAGGTCGTCTGTTCTGTTCTACCACTAATAGAAAGGAGATATTTATGGCAGCATGTTTCATTTTTGCATATTTATAGATATACACAAAAGTAGGAATCTCTGTGCATGTCACCATACATGCTGAACTACAGTCGTTTTGGAAAAGTGGAAAAAATAAAGTGATTCTGAGACTGCTCTGGCTCATGTGATTCTGCTGAAGAATTCCTGCATTGTAATATCCCGTCCTATGGAAGCAGCTGAAAATAATTGCAAGTGAAATCAGCTGTGGCCAATTTTTCAGGTCAGTCTTGACAGCACAGCTGTCTGCAGATGTACTGTAACCAACTCTTAAAAATAAACACAGAGAGTGCTTTGTCTGCACCTGAAGGAGTATCTCTCTCACCTCATGCTATTGACTGTTTGGTGTATCATTCCACCTCCTATGCAGTGTTTGCATGAGGGACCATTTTACATCTCAAAAGTATACTTTGAGTCATCACAATTTAAATGTGTTTTCTTGAGGGTGCGTTGAATACAGAAAGCAATACTTTCTTTGTTTTATCTTTTCACTGATGCAGCCTGTTTTAAATGTTTGGTGAGGCTGAAATAAACCAGACCAATTGGCTTCGTCAATTCTTGTTCTCACTGCCCTTGCATGTGAATCCTTGCGGTATAGGGACATAAAGTACATAAAACCCTGAAGAAATTACATTTGAGGGTACTGAGCCTCATTCCAAGAACCTATATTTCTAATATATATTTGAACACTGAGAGAAGCAGATCATCTGAGATGATTTGTGCATACTGATACAGCTAACCTTCCCATATTGACCTTCCAATATATTTGAACTACAGGATTTTGATTTTCTGAAGCCTGCTGGGAACGTTTACTGCGACTCAAGGGACGGTGTGATTCTTCCTATTGGATAGTAGATAAGAGCAACTCAAAGTAGCTTTTGAGATGATGTGATCGTCCCGGGTGACTTAAAGAGGAAAAGCCCTGGCTCAACAAATGTTTACATATGTCATGTCTAAAGCACGGTGGTTGATCATTAAAAATATCTTTTGAGAATTTTCACAGAACAGAAGTGGTAGACACCTCAAGACCTTGGGTCCTGGCACTAAACTCTTCTGACGTCTTCTGATTTAGAATTCAATCAAGATACCACAAGAATGGTCCAGTTTTCAGACCAAAGTGAAGAACATGGGCTGTGTTTGTGCCACAGGGTCAGCAGCCAATCCATGGAGGCATTTATACACCAGAATATGGATTTTAAAGACTGTCCTTGTTTTGATAGATAGTCCCTGTGTGCCATGTACCACCAAGTGTGGTATGAAGAGCCTGAGAGCTGGGGTCTGTTTTGCAGGTGAGTGATAGTTATGAAGGCGAGTAAGGGAGATTCACAGGAAGAGCTGAAGATGTTGATCTGTTTTCTGTGGTTGGGGTGAATCTGGGTGCCAATGCGGGTAGAGACTGTATTCAGGGTATTTGGATCAGGCACAAAAGGAAACAGTGACTGAGGTGAGGAAGTAGGAGGTGTTCAAGGCCCGGGCCCTTCCCAAGCACTAACAGCACCAAATACAAGTTGTATTTAGATTCCTCTGTCTTTGGATTTGAACATCTGAATGCAGATGTCGTCGGTGTCCTATTGAGAAGCAAGGATGTTTGAAAGGTGAGAACGTTGAGTATGCTCCTGTTAATATGGTGTTTGGGTAAGGGTAGCCTGATTATATTGCCAAGCTTTCATTCAGCTTGCAATTCAGCGGCTAGGTGGACCTTTGATGGCGGGGGTCGGGAGGGGTTAAAATTCACTAGATGACGGAAATGTGGGATACCCTGTTTTGCTGGTATTTGAAGCTATGTATGTGAGCAAAATGGCCAAATATCTTACAATTTTGTGCTGGTGTTGTAAGTTGTAAGCTGAACTGTAACTGTTAGGAGGCAGTCCAATGTAGAGTACTGCACTAGATATCAGTTAAACCTACATTCAGCAATGTATTCATTTAAGAAGGTACAGATTTATCCAACAGAAGACTGATCTATTGTAGGTTTTCTAGATTACTTCTTAGAGCATAGCCTACTACTATTTTGTATATAAACTGATATGCTGATATCCTGAAAATAATTAGGATCAAGATCATAATCAAAGATCAATAGCTTATTAGGCAAAACACATCAAAAACATTTAGTAATATAAGGCAAAACTCGTACCTCCATGTACAATTAGAAATCCCCCAGAGGAAACACGTCTTCTCAAAATCTCTGGCCTTGGATCACTTCTTTGTCCTTTCTCAAAAGGAATGCTGGGTCCTGCTTTGAAAAACAAATAAAGGTACCCTTTTTATACTGGTGGAATAAGCTTTAGGTTTATTATATGTAGAGTACGGTATTTACTTACAAACTTATAACAACTTATAAACTTATAACAAGAGAAGCATTTCTAAATATATGATTTTGCAGCTGTTGGTAAACCAGATTTTGCTTGAATACAGAAGTGAGTGTCTGGTTTCCATCTATAAGGAATTGGCTGCAATATTATTCTCAAAAAGCACTTTTAGGGCTCAGCTTCTGATGGAATTCCTGTTTTTTTCTGTCTAACTTGCTGTGATTCACACTTTGTACAAGGCCCTGTGGGGGGTTTGGTCCCCGGGGCCAGGCCCTGTGGCCAAGCTCCTACCCCGCACAGCCTAAGGTCGAGTGCAGTGTGAGGTTGGCTGCCATTGGGGTGGTTGGCCTTGCTGCAGGCCAGGCCTTGTGGCCAGCCCCCCACTGTGTACGACCAAAGGCTGTGCGCCTTGTGGGGTTGGCTGCATGTGGGGTATTGGGTTTACATTTGGTAGATCATTTATTACTTTATGTTTAAAAAAAAATAGAAATTCACTGAAAAAAACAAAAGTCAAAGTAACATTAGAGTTAGGTGAAATGTTCAGTAACAACTTACAGATAGAACTCTAAAAACCACTGAAATTCACCAGTTATTGTTATAGTTATCTCTATTAACTATAACTTGTGCCCTAAGGTACCAATAACTCATGTCCTTGCCATGCACTGCTAATTACCCCACATATTACATCACTCATGACATCTTCTATGACATCATTGATAATATATATAAATGTCAAAAATAAAAATATCACTGCAACATTTGCAATTAAATTATTGACACAAAAACAGTGCATAGCAAGGGCGCCAGTTATAGTTACCTTAGGGCACTAGTTACTTGAGATACCTATAACAGGTGAAATTCAGTGGATTTTAAAACATTACGTTGTAACTGAACATTTCACCTAACTATATATATATATATATATATATATATATATATATATATATATATATATATATATATATATATATATATATATATATATATATATATATATATTACCTACTGGCGATAGCCAGTAGGTATATATAGTTAGAATTTTTTCTCTATGGGACTTTTGAAAATTCTATGTCTAATAACTTTGGCGTTTGTGGACGGAATCGGCTGGAATTTTCAGGAAAATGGCACATTTTGATTCTGAGCAGCCCCTGAAAATTTGGTGGAGTTTCGTCAAGGGGGGGCTGAGAAAAAAGGGGGGTCCCAAAACGCGTTTTTTCCATTCATTTTTCCATAGGGCGGTTGGACTCACTTTTAGCTCGAACGGCTGAATGGATTTGCACGAAACTTGGCAAAATTGTAGGGACTGTTAGCCCGATGTGCCTTTGCCAGGTCTCAATATATGTGCTCCAGTAGTTTTTGAGAAATTAACGTTCAAACCAAGATATATATCTGTAACAGCGCTCTGGGCAGCGATCCGGTCCGCTTACTTTTCGCTTATCGGAACTTTGCGCGCAGAAAGCTGATTGGCTCTCCGCTGTCTGTCAACATTCTAAACAGTCCGGAGCGGCCGCCATCTTGTCTCTCGGTAGGATCGAGAGAGAAGAAGAGGTGGCAAACGAAAGGGGAATTTAATGAAAGGGGGCAAGGTATCCACCTCTTGACCCCCTAGGAATGTTGTTGGGGTTATTAAAGGGTCCCGTGGGGAAAAAAAAAAAAAAAATGATTTTTCACGGTAGAAGCGCTTCACGGGCCGCGAACTGGGCCGCAAACTGGTAGCGAAACGGGAATTCGCCATTTTGTGCTTCGTTAATTAAATTACTAGGTATAAGTGGGTGCGGGAGACGTATCCTAATCCCCTATGTTTCCTGAGGGTGGCTGAGGAGGCTGATATATGTTGATACATCTCTTCCAGCGGCTGTGCGTGAGCTTTTTTTTTTTTTTGCTGCGTGACAGTCCGGAGCGGCCGCCATCTTGTCTCTCGGTAGGATCGAGAGAGAAGAAAAGGTGAAAAACTAAGGGGGAATTTAATGAAAGGGGGCAAGGTATCCCCCTCTTGACCCCCTAGGAATGTTGTTGGGGTTATTAAAGGGTCCCGTGGGGAAAATAAAAAAAAATGATTTTTCACGGTAGAAGCGCTTCACGGGCCGCGAACTGGGCCGCAAACTGGTAGCGAAACGGGAATTCGCCATTTTGTGCTTCGTTAATTAAAGTACTAGGTATAAGGGGGTGCGGGAGACGTATCCTAATCCCCTATGTTTCCTGAGGGTGGCTGAGGAGGCTGATATATGTTGATACATCTCTTCCAGCGGCTGCGCCATCTTGCCTTTTTTCCAATGCCACAATTTTGTCGTGCACGGCAGCCATTTTAGATGCCAGGCTGGTCCCAGGCTATCACCTAACCCTGCGGATGTAGTTTATGGCCCCAGCTGTAGAGAATTCAGACATGCCAATCCTCCCGATTCAGGCGTGTGACTACTGATTTCAGTGCTAGTCTCCCGCCTCCCGATTTCTGCAAGCAAAAACCCGGGGGCATATTACGAACAACTAGCGATAATTTTTGTCTCTAACTTGTTTAGAGACAAAAATTATCGCCGTACATCGGAGATTTTTATCGCAGATAAACCTTGCTATTATCGCAGAAAAGTCAGCGATATTCATGTATTATCGAGCAAATGCTCTTCGCCATGTTATCCACCTCCCATTGGATAACATGGCTAAGAACTGCTCAGGGCAGGTGTTAGATTTTGGAGATATTCGCGCTTAGCGCGAATATCTCCAAAAGTTGGTAATAGAAGGTAGCGATGTTAGGGACTGTTTCCAGTCGCTAACATCTTGGCACGCCACTTTGCATGTCATTAGTGATAAGTATCACTGACATGCAAAGCGGGGCCCAAGATGGTCGCTATCTCCTTTTAGCTGTCACTAACTGGTGTTAGCGACAGCTTGGTAATAGGGAGATAATTTTATCTCCGCTTTCAAGGCTTTTAAAGCCAAAGAAGCGGAGATAAACCCCCTTGATAATATGCCCACGATTCCTTGGGGGTTTCAGCTGACAGGGCTTGGTATTGTGTTACATGGTAATTTTTCCAGGAAACGTCAGAGGGTCGATGCAGGGGTTCTAGAAGAGGTGATAAACCATTTAAGCCTCATGAACAAGCGCATGGTCTTTTAAAGATTTGTGAAGTACTCGGAGCGGCGGTGTGTGTGTTTCCTCTTTCAGGAGCGGGCGGGGGGGCACTGCCAGCAACTTGCTAGGTCAGGTAGTGTTCAACACGTGCATCACCCTTTCTCTGCTTGCTATTGCGCTCCATGCTTCGGAAAGGTAAGAAAAAGAACGCGCATTTGAGTTTGAAATGTCCGATCCTGCAGCAGCACACTTCCAAACCCACACATGACAATAACCCGATTCAAGGCCCCATTCACCCGTTTTTAAAAAAATAGATAACACTCCAACAAAGTAAGGTTATAAAACTTTATTAACTATTAACTTTAACGAACGGAACAAAAACTAAAAACATTTAAACATTTCTCAACACAAAAAGCAACAATGGTTAGAAGCTGTCTTTTGTGCGAATAGTCCCAAGGTAGCACAACGTGCAGAGTTCTGGACGGCACCCAGGTGATGTCGCCTGGGTGCCGCACTGGTTTAGGGATCCTACAATGCAGCACAGAAAAACAGCGTGGGGCGTCCCGGGTGGTGCGGGGGGAGGCCTCGTCAGTAGCGGTCTGTGTCCAGTGTCACATGGCTGACACAACATGTACGACAGGCACCCAGGTGATGTCCAGTAAACTGCCGCACTGGTTTTGGTATCCTACAATGCTACTCCGAAAATTGGCGTGCGGCGGCCCGGGGGGGGGCGTGGGGGAGGCGGCGTGAACGGGCCTCCCCAGGTGGCGGCCATCTAGCTGAGTTGCGCCCGCTCTTGCGGCTACAGCGTCTCGCTCACCATGTTGTTGAGTTGCTCCCACTCTTGCAGTGCAGCGATAGGCGGCTGCCACATGGCTCTTAAAATGGCGGACGGCTCCTCGGTTTTGGGCCTGGTCCACTGAAATGGCCCTGGGACACTTTGGAACTCGGACGCTTGCCTGCTAGGGCTTGGGCTCCATTCTCGAAAAGCGTCCCCTCAGCCGTGAAGATTGTACAAAAGTCTTGGGGGCCCCCGACTCCCGCAGGCTTCCGGTGGGGAGCGGCTGCCATGATTGCTCGCGGAATGACCACGACGGAGCCACGAGATGGTGGTGCTCTCATGCTGACGCCAGCTTCAGTCTGAATGATCCAGAAACAAGGTGGGGCTTTCATCGTTTGGGAAAAAAAAATGTTCTAAACCAATGAAAAGTGTTATTTTTAGGTCATATGACCAAGCCTTCCATCTTTAGGAAACCAAAAGTAAAATGAACCAATGAAAAGTTTTATAAAGAAGTCACATGACCTGTTATGCGGCATAGGGCTACAAAAACCGTAGAAAATCCGTTGGCACGTGAGGCGGCGTCAGTAGCGGACCGATGTGCGAATAGGCCGAAGGCAGCACAACGCGCTGAGATCCGGATGGCACCGAGGTGGTGTCAAGCAAATTGCCGTACTGGTGTGGCCATCCTACAATGCTGCGCCGAAAGACGGCGTGTCCAGCTGAGTTCCGGTCACTCTTGCGGTACAGTGAGTCGAACGCGCCGAGATCCGGATGGCACCGAGGTTGTGTCCAGCAAGTTGCTGCACTGGTGTGGCCATCCTACAATGCTGTGCCGAAAGTCGGCGTGGGGTGCCCCGTTGGCTTATGAGGTGATGTCAGTAGTGGACCGATGTGTGAATAGGTCGGAACCAGCACAAGGCGCCAAGATCCGAATGGCAAGTCCTGGATATTGAGTGCCATAGTTGAGAGTTCTGAGCTGTGCTTGTAAGACTATCTGAAGCTTATTTGCACCTGCTGCAGTTTCACTGTTGCCCAAGGTGGTGTCCAGCAAATTGCTGCAGTGGTGTGGCCATCCTACAATGCTGCGCCGAAAGACGGCGTGTCCAGCTGAGTTCCGGTCACTCTTGCGGTACAGTGAGTCGAACGCGCCGAGATCCGGATGGCACCGAGGTTGTGTCCAGCAAGTTGCCGCACTGGTGTGGCCATCCTACAATGCTGCGCCGAAAGACGGCGTGACCAGCTGAGTTCCGGTCACTCTTGCGGTACAGTGACTCGAACGCTCCGAGATCCGGATGGCACCGAGGTGGTGTCCAGCAAGTTGCCGCACTGGTGTGGCCATCCTACAATGCTGCGCCGAAAGTCAGTGTGGGGTGCCCCGTTGGCTTATGAGGTGATGTCAGTAGTGGACCGATGTGTGAATAGGTCGGAAGCAGCACAAGGCGCCCTGCACTGTTGAGCTTTTTTCAATGCCTGTTTTTTGTTGTTTCCCCTCCATCAAAAACAAAAAAAATATATATAAAACTGTGCAAAAATACAAAAAAATGTTTAGAAAAGCAGTGCTTGTAAGACTGTCTGAAGCTCCTTTGCACCTGCTGCAGCTTCACTATTGCCCTGGTGTGGACAAAGATCGCCCATGACTTAGGCTGATTGAGAGTTTGTAGAAAAATGGCTTCAGATTTTCCACATATTACTCTTCAACATTCTTCCTAAATGTAACAATGTGAGACTCACTAGGAGAACGGCTGTTTATCTTTCCTTTCAAAATGCTGCCAACAATATTTTCTGAATGGAAGACACCATCTTGTAGCATAAAGGGCCGAAAGGGGTTCTGGTCTGGCCGATTGTTGGTGAAGACATTTTGACTATATCTTGGACCTGCCCGGCCTCGCCCAAAATGGCGCCGGTATAAATGGGACTCGTAACTCCTTGCCCGCAAATGTATATCTAGAAAATGTTATTGTAAGTGGCCCTGTCTTATTTTAATTACAAAATGTACGTCCACCGATTCCGCAACTGTTAGACACCTTAGTTCTTGCAACCTAATGGCCCGCTCGTTACGTTCCTCTACAGTGTAAATGTCTCCTCATCATATACGATTTCAGTTTGCTCCGTGGCCGGCCCACGTGGTTATAGGCCCGTATTTGTATACTGATATTTTCACAATAAAGGTTTTTAAAACAAAACACGGTAGTAGTATTTACATTGGTAAAGTTTTTACTTTTAGTCACTGTTTTCGAATCAGTAAAAGGCAAGTGAAATAAAGCAGTCCAATTACATGACGGATAAAAGGTATAATATGTAGGAACGCAGTAAAGATAAATGGTCAAGGGCAGTTGTGTTTTTCATTTCTGCAACATAAAGTGATCGATAAGAATCTGATAATCAGGCGTATCGGCGACTAAGACAGCAGGCCGAGTCTCTCTTACTCAACGGCTCCGTCATGGAACGAAGAAACGCCCTTTTTCTCGAAAAAGGAATATATTTTACTTGCAGGACAGTTGTAAATTTTCCGGGAAAGTACATTAGCCTGGAATATTATAACATATGTTTGAAAAAAAAATAATGTTCGAAAAAAATAAAAAGCGTAATTTTTAGGTCATATGACCAAGCTTTTCATCATTAAATTAACAAAAGTAAAATGAACCAATGAAAAGTTTTATTAACAAGTCACATGACCTGTTATGCTTACGTTACGCGCTGCGCGCCGCGCCTCGGATCACTTCCGGGTGCGCTAACGCGGCGTGTCATAAAACGCATTACGCGACAACGTAGGTCAAGAATATAGTCTAAATGTCTCCACCAACCAGCGTTCAGAACACAACCCCTTTCAGCAGTCCAAAAAGTTCTGTTAAATGACAACAGAGGGGACAGGCAACAAGAACCATCAGTCAAAGAGGGGAGGGCAAATTCTTCTCTTCCGGGTCATGTTGGGGCGCTACCGGAACTGATCGAATTGGTAGTCTATAGTGTTTCTGGATGTTTCAGACTAAAGCTGGCGTCAGCATGAGACCACTACCATCTCGTAGCTCCGTCGTGGCCATTCCACGAGCAATCATGGCAGCCGCTCCCCACCAGAAGCCTGCGGGAGTCGGAGGCCCCCAAGACTTTTGTAGAATCTTCACGGCTGAGGGGACGCTTTTCGAGAATGGGACCCAAGCCCTATCAGGGAAGCGTCCGAGTTCCAAGGTGTCCCAGGGCCATTTTAGTGGACCAGGCCCAAAACCGAAGAGCCGGCCGCCATTTTGAGAGTCCTGTGGCAGCCGCCTATCGCTGCACCGCAAGAGCGGGAGCAACTTAACTACATGGTGAGCGAGACGCTGTAGTCGCAAGAGCGGGCGGTAAACAGCTGAATGGCGGAAGAGGCACAGTGTAGCAAAAGCGGGCGGAATGGCAACTAAAACGGTAAAGGGGCGCCCCACTACAGCGTGTCTTCAGGTCAAACGGATTGTGGGACAAAGTCCAGAATAGAAGAGTCATCAAAAGGCAAAAAGTTCCGCCGGACCCCGGGAGCCGGCCGCCTATGTCGGGGGCGATCTCAGGCTACACCAGTGCTATAAGACTTGGGGAGGGGGTCGGAGCCAAGCGTCTTCTCCGAGTCCGTGTCATCACACCGCCCCTCGGGGGCCTCCGTCAAGCGGTTTAGGGAGGTACCATATAACATTGTTTTCAAATGCAGTCAGGTCCACAAACGACCCTCACTTACTTTGGAATAGTGAAGCTGCAGTAGGTGGAAATAAGCTTCAGACAGTCTTACAAGCACTGCTTTGTAAACATTTTTTGTTTTTTTTGTATTTTTGCACAGTTTTATATATTTTTTTTGTTTTTGATGGAGGGGAAACAACAAAGCACAGGCATTGAAAAAGGCTCAAACTCAGAACTCTGAACTATGGCACCCAATATCCAGGACTTTCCATCCGGATCTTGGCGCCTTGTGCTGCTTCCGACCTATTCACACATCGGTCCACTACTGACATCATCTTATAAACCAACGTTATGTAAATAGTTATTTAATAAAATGTTTTACCCTGTTTCTTTGCTGGTGTGTTGTCTATATTTTTAATATTTGCATAGGGTTTGTCGTTATTTTGGGCGGGGTGGGTGACGGAGCCGAGCTGTCTTGCAGCCCTCATGGTGTGGAGCTCAGTTCATCTCACTATTTTCGTATTTCTCATGAAGGGTTGTTTATAATATTTCTATTTTAGCGAGGTCAAAAAGAGATCCAATTAGTGGCCTACTGATTTTGCTCGATTACTTTTATTTTTTTACACGATTTTTCACGATCTGCAAAGACTAAACAGAGTATTGCGACTTTGTGCTTGTTTGTAAATAGAGAATGAACCAAAGAGAATCAATTGAAAAACAGTAAATGCTTGGATAATAATCAATCAAATGGAGAGACAAGCAGGCAGGACGGATTACAACCGGGGTAAAGGCCTGCGTTAACTACTCTTCACTATCTGCAAAGAGAGAGTACTACTAAGAGAAAAGAGGGGAGGGGGGCAGCGTTCAAAGCACATCAGCGTGCATAAATACGAAAATGTTTTTATCTATCACGTACTTTACATTTTAAAGCTTTTCATATTTGCTATTAAAAAACCAATGAAATTCACAGAAAAAACCATAGGTTATAGTGGATATATAGTTAGGAATTTGCATTTACAAAACCTTGAAAATTCAATGAAAAAACCATTGGTTTTAGGCCATATATAGTTAGGAATTAGCATTTACAAAACCTTATTTTACTCGCATAAAACCATTGAAATTCCATATATAGTTAGAAGCGCTAACTATATATCGCGCACCCGCAATCCACTGCTGATGATGTCACATATTACATCATTCATGACATGGTCAGTGACATCACTGATGACATCACTGATGACATCTCAAATGACATCACTGATGACATCACTGATGACAACTCAAATGACATCACTGATGACATCTCAAATGACATCACTGATGACATCACTGATGACAACTCAAATGACATCACTGATGACATCTCATTTGTCATCACTGATCACATCACTCATGTGATAATACAATGAACCTCTTCAGACTCTAATATAACCTTACATACACTCAGTATAAACAGACACTCACAGACTGTCACTCATCCATGGAGTTACTCACACACCTAGTCAGTCATGCAAAGAATCAATCACACCTCCATTTCCTCCACTATACAGTTATACACATCTTACTTATTCAAACATATAATAACACATATTTACTCTCTTATATAATCCCTGATACAAGCTCACAGTGATTGATACAGCCACTCACACATTCACTGGCTCTTATGTTCAGTTATTTATATATGTCAACTCTCACATGTATTGTGTTTTACATACGTACTTACTTGCGCATGTAGCAATGAGAAATCCATTCACTCACCAACACACCCATGCACACTCAACCGCCCATATAGCTGTTTCCACATGCACTCTTGAACTCATACTCCTAGTGAATCAACTGCTTACACATCTATGCACAGAGTCACGCACCTCCCAGCCACCCACACACACACTCAGCCTCCCATTCAAATACTTGGGCAACCAATCAATAACCCATATGGCCACTCTTATAGCTACTGATCAACACATGCAGCAGCTTACACAACAACAAACATAATGATGCACAAATTAAGACAGTTTAGTCACTAACCCATGCACTCAGTGAGACACATTTAATCACTCCCTCATACAATCAGTCATGCACCTACTAAATCCTTCATCCAGACACTTATACATCCACTCATTCTTCAATATGTAAGACATATTTTAACTTTACAGAAACATACAGTCACTGGATGTTGCCATCAGTGATGTCATCAGTGATGTCATTTGAGATGTCATCAGTGATGTCATCAGTGATGTCACTGACCATGTCATGAATGATGTAATATGTGACATCATCAGCAGTGGATTGCGGGTGCGCGATATATAGTTAGCGCTTCTAACTATATATGGAATTTCAATGGTTTTATGCGAGTAAAATAAGGTTTTGTAAATGCTAATTCCTAACTATATATGGCCTAAAACCAATGGTTTTTTCATTGAATATATATATAGTTAGGTGAAAAGTTCAGTTTTATATATAAAACATTACGTTGTTACTGAACATTTCACCTAACTTACCAAAGTTTACACTTTGTTGAGCATTGAACTGCATGTCCCCAGAACACCTGCATGAAGTATACGCCCACTGGGGGCGGTGACATGGTGATGAATAAATTAACTAATTACGACAATGCTCGTTTTCAGTGGTGTTATGTGGCGGCCCTGGAAGAAGAGACAGAGAGTCTTGAAATGCGTCGGCCAATATGTAAATTAATGGGATGTGAGAAGCAGCCTGCAGATAAAAACCGTATGGTGGGACAATGTTGAGTGCCCTCTCAGTGCGCAAAGGCATTTTGGGAAATAATATATATATATATAAGAATATACATATATATATATATATATATTAGCTACTGGCGGTCGCCAGTAGGTATATATAGTTAAGATTTTTTCTCTATGGAACTTTTGAAAATTCTATGTCTAATAACTTTGGCGTTTGTGGACGGCAAGGGGGGGCCGAGAAAAAAGGGGGGTCCCAAAACACGTTTTTCCCATTCATTTTTCCATAGGGCCTTTGGCCTCACTTTTAGCTCGAACCGCTGAATGGATTTGCACGAAACTTGGCAAAATTGTAGGGACTATTAGCCCGAAGTGCCTTTGCTGGGTCTCAATATATGTGCTCCAGTGGATTTTGAGAAATTAACGTTTAAAAAAACAGATATATCTGTGACAGCGTCCCAGATAGCGCACCAGATCGCGTACTTTTCGCGTAACGGAGCTTTGCGTAGCGAAGCTGATTGGCTCTCCGGCGTCTGTCAACATTCTAAACAGTCCTGTGCGGCCGCCATCTTGTCTCTCGGTAGGATCGAGAGACAAGAGGAGGAGAAAAACGAAGGGGGAATTTAATGAAAGGGGGCAAGTAGATCCTTCTTGACCCCCTAGGAATGATGTTGGGGTTATTAAAGGGTCCCGTGGGGCAAATAAAAATAATTTGATTTTTCGCGGTAGAAGCGCTTCTCGGTTCGCGAACCGGGTCGCAAACTGGTAGCGAAACGTGAATTCGCCATTTTGTGTTTCGGGTTAATTAAATTACTAGGTATAAGGGGGTACGGGAGACGTATCCTGACCCCTTATGTTTTCTGAGGGTGGCTGAGGAGGCTCGTATATGTTGATACATGTCTTCCAGCGGCTGTGCGTGAGCGTTTTTTTTTTTTGCTGCGTGACGTCTGTTAACGTTCGATTCGATGGAAATCAGGAACTGTTGACCGCTATTTTGTCACTGCGAGTAAATATTTTGTTAAAAATAATTGTTATAAATTAATCCTTATTGATAAACATTGTCTGCACCATCTTGCCTTTTTTGCAATGCCACACTGTTGTTGAGCACGGCAGCCATTTTAGATGCCTTGACCAGACCCACTCTCTGCACGCCGCCGATCCTCAGCATGGTTCCCCACCCTCGCAAGCATCTCCCCCACGCACTGGTCACCCCCGCTCTCTCTCTCTCATGCATGGGCCAGAAACCTCCTCCCATCTGCGCTGTTCGTGAGCGTTTTTTTTTTTTGCTGCGTGACGTCTGGTAACGTTCGTTTCGATGGAAATCAGGAACTGTTGACCGCCATTTTGTCACTGCGATTAAATATTTTGTTAAAAATAATTGTTATAAATTAATCCTTATTGATAAACATTGTCTGCGCCATCTTGCCTTTTTTGCAATGCCACACTTTTGTTGAGCACGGCAGCCATTTTAGATGCCTTGACCAGACCCACTCTCTGCACGCCGCCGATCCTCAGCATGGCTCCCCACCCTCGCAAGCATCTCCCCCACGCACTGGTCACCCACGCTCTCTCTCTCATGCTTGGGCAATAAACCTCCCCCCATTTGCGCTGCTCTTCCCTGAGAATCACACCCTGTGCCCGCCCGACACCTCCCTTTCACCCTATTCACTACTGCACCCTCTGACACTCCTCTTCCTCTGTGTCTGATTGTCCAGGCCGGTCCCAGGCTATCACTTAGCCCTGCAGATGTAGTTTATGGCTCCAGCTGTAGAGAATCACCCCTCTTCAAAGGAGTTACAGTAGATCAAGGCCCCCACCCCATGAGATCCGTCACACCACACGCGTTCCTACTATCTGATAACGATCCTGTATTGTGATTGGTGAGGGGATTCTCACTGTGAGGGTGTGTGGGTCCGAGCCTGAAGTGGAAGATTCCAGGGATGCCTCTTTGTACATCAAAGTTTTTACAATTATGTGTCACATTAAAATATATAGCACTCCAACAAAGTAGTAGGATTATAAAACTTTATTAACTTATAAATATATACAACGCAACAAAAACAGTAAATACATTTAAACATTTTTAAGAAAAAAGAAGCAACAATGGTCAGTAGCTGTCTTTTGTGCGAATAGTCCCAAGGCAGCACAACGTGCTGAGTTCTGGACGGCACCCAGGTGATGTTACCTGGGTGCCGCACTGGTTTTTGGGATCCTACAATGCAGCTCCGAAAAACGGCGTGGGGCGTCCCGGGTGGTGCAGGGGGAGGCCTCCTCAGTAGCGGTCTGTTGTGCGAATAGTCCCAAGGCAGCAGAACGCGCTGAGATGTGGATGGCAACCAGGTGATGTCCAGTAAGTTGCCGCACTGGTTTTGGCATCCTACAATGCTGCTCCGAAAAACGGCGTGGGGCGCCCCTGGGGGGGGGGGGGGGTGGGAGGCGGCGTGAACGGGCCTTCCCAGGTGGAGGCTCGTCTGCTGTACTGGGGCGCCCCTTTACCGTTTCAGTTGCCATTCCGGCCGCTTTTGCTACACTGTGCCTCATCCTCCATTCAGCTGTTTATCGCCCGCTCTTGCGGCTACAGCGTCTCGCTCACCATGTAGTTGAGTTGCGCCCACTCTTGCGGTGCAGCGATAGGCGGCTGCCACAGGTCTCTTAAAATGGCTGACGGCTCTTCCGATTTGGGCCAGGTCCACTAAAATTGTCCTGGGACACCTTGGAACTCGGATGTCCCCTGAGCCTTGACGATTTTACAAAAGTCTTGGGGGCCCCCGACTCCCGCAGGCTTCCGGTGGGGAGCGGCTGCCATGATTGCTCGCGGAATGACCACGACGGAGCCACCAGATGGTGGTGCTCTCATGCTGACGCCAGCTTCAGTCTGAAACATCCAGAAACAAGGTGGGGCTTTCATCGTTTGGAAAAAAAAAATGTTTTAATCCAATGAAAAGTGTTATTTTTAGGTCATATGATCAAGCTTTCTATCATTAGGAAACCAAAAGTAAAATGAACCAATGAAAAGTTTTATAAACAAGTCACATGACCTGTTATGCTTACGTTACGCGCTGCTAGAAAAAGCGTAGAAAATCCGTTGGCACGTGAGGCGGCGTCAGTAGCGGACCGATGTGCGAATAGGCCGAAGGCAGCACAACGCGCCAAGATCCGGATGGCACCGAGGTGGTGTTCAGCAAGTTGCCGCATCCTACAATGCTGCGCCGAAAGTCGGCGTGGGGCGCCTCGTTGGCCTGTGAGGTCGCTTCAGTCAGTGGGGGCTGTTTGAGGATCTGACTGCATTGGAAAGCAATGTGATGCAGTGCGTCGCCCCCAAGATGGAGGCTCCTCGGCTGCAGTGGGGCGCCCCTTGGTGTTTCACTCGCTATCCAGCTGAGTTGTGTCCGCACTTGCGGCTACAGTAGGCCGAAGACAGCATAACGCGCCGAGATCCGGATGGCACCGAGGTGGTGTCCAGCAAGTTGCCGCACTGGTGTGGCCATCCTACAATGCTGCGCCGAAAGTCGGCGTGGGGTGCCCCGTTGGCTTATGAGGTGATGTCAGTAGTGGACCGATGTGTGAATAGGTCGGAACCAGCACAAGGCGCCAAGATCCGGATTGCAAGTCCTGGATGTTGAGAGCCATAGTTGAAAGTTCTGAGCAGTGCTTGTAACACTGTCTGAAGCTTATTTGCATCTGCTGCAGCTTCACTATTGCTCTGGTGTGGGCAAAGATCGCCCATGACATAGGCGGCCGGCACCCGAGGTCCGGCGGAACTTTTTTCCTTTTCCTTTCTGCATCTTGTCCCACAATCCGTTTGACCTGAAGACACGACCAGGTCCCTGAATGTGTGCAGGGGGACGCTATTGATTGAATCAAAATGGCGGCTTCACACAAAGCTGACTCAAGCGTTGCTGGTGATGCTATACAGTCAAAAACTGGTTTTCAGTTTGTACATTCTTCAGGATTTTTCCATCCAAGGCTGGTTGAGAGTTTGTAGAACAATGGCTTTAGATCTTGCCCTCCCCTCTTTTGACTGTTGGTTCTTGTTGCCTATCTCTTCTGTTGTCATTTAACTGAACCTTTTTTGACTGCCGAAAGGGGTTCTGGTCCGACCGCTGGTTGCTGGAGACATTTTGACTATATCCTGGACCTGCCCGGCCTCGCCCAAAATGGCGCTGGTATAAATGGGACTCGTAACTCCTTGTTGTTTACTGGTTGCACAACCTTGATATCACGAGATACGTATGCAGCTTTGAAGCACATGGCGGGCGGGGACGAGAATTGATTGAATATTTCGACATCCTTATTGATATTAAGTTCTGATGTGTTATTGATTACTGTACTATTGTAAGTTCGAATTAACGTCACCCATGGTACTTGCCCGCAAATGTATATCTAGAAAATTTTATTGTAAGTGGCCCTGTCGTATTTTAATTACAAAATGTACGCCCACCGATTCCGCAACTGTTAGACACCTTAGTTCTTGCAACCTAATGGCCTGCTCGTTACGTTCCTCTACAGTGTAAATGTCTCCTCATCATATACGATTCCAGTTTGCTCCGTGGCCGGCCCACGTGGTTATAGGCCCGTATTTGTATACTGACATTTTCACAATAAAGGTTTTTAAAACAAAACATGGTAGTAGTATTTACATTGTTAAAGTTTTTAATTTTAGTCACTCTTTTCGAATCAGTAAAAGGCAAGTGAAATAAAGCAGTCCAATTACATGACGGATAAAAGGTATAATACGCAGGAACGCAGTTAAGATAAATGGTCAAGGGCTGTTGTGTTTTTTACTCCTGCAACATAAAGTGATCGATAAGAATCTGATATTCAGGCGTATCGGCGACTAAGACAGCAGGCCGAGCATCTTTTGCTCAACGGCTCCGTCATGGGACGAAGAAACGCCCTTTTGCTAGAAAAAGGAATATATTTTACTTGCAGGACAGTTGTAAATTTTCCGGGAAAGTACATTAGCCTGGAACCTTATAACATACATGTTTAAGAAAAAATAATGTTCGAAAGCAATAAAAAGCGTAATTTTTAGGTCATATGACCAAGCCTTTCATCATTAGAATAACAAGAGTAAAATGAACCAATGAAAAGTTTTATAAACAAGTCACATGACCTGTTATGCTTACGTTACGCGCCGCGCCCCGGATCGCTTCCGGGTGCGCTAACGCGGCGCGTCATATGACGCATTACGCGACAACGTAGGTCCAAAATATAGTCAAAATGTCTCCACCAACCAGCGGTCGGAACACAACCCCTTTCAGCATTCTAAAAAGTTCTGTTAAATGACAAGAGAAGGGACAGGCAACAATAACCATCAGTCAAAGATGGGAGGGCAAGTTCTTCCCTACCGGGTCACGTTGGGGCGCTACCGGAACTGATCGAATTGGTAGTCTACAGTGTTTCTGGATGTTTCAGACTGAAGCTGGTGTCAGCATGAGAGCACCACCATCTCGTAGCTCAGTCGTGGCCATTCCGCAAGCAATCATGGCAGCCGCTCCCCACCAGAAGCCTGTGGGAGTTGGGGGCCCCCAAGACTTTTGTAGAATCTTCAAGGCTCAGGGGACGCTTTCGAGAATGGGGCCCATGCCCTAGCAGACAAGCGTCCGAGTTCCAAGGTGTCCCAGGGCCATTTTAGTGGACCACTCCCAAATCTGAAGAGCCGGCCGCCATTTTGAGAGTCCTGTGGCAGCCGCCTATCGCTGCATCGCAAGAGCGGGAGCAACTCAACTACATGGTGAGCGAGACGCTGTAGTCGCAAGAGCGGGCGGTAAACAGCTGAATGGCGGAAGAGGCACAGTGTAGCAAAAGCGGGCGGAATGGCAACTGAAACGGTAAAGGGGCGCCCCACTACAGCGTGTCTTCAGGTCAAACGGATTGTGGGACAAGGTCCAGAATGGAAGAGTCATCAAAAGGCAAAAAGTTCCGCCGGACCCCGGGAGCCGGCCGCCTATGTCGGGGGCGATTTTAGGCCACACCAGGGCAACACGACTTGGGGAGGGGGCAGGAGCCAAGCGCCCCCTCCCAGTCCGCGCCACCACACCGTATGTTGAAAATCTGAAGCCATCGTTCTACAAACTCTCAATCAGTCTTGGATGGAAAAATCTTGATGAATGTACAAACTGAAAACCAGTTATTGTCTGCATAGCATCAGCAGCAATGCTTGCTATCAGAGTGCATGAGTTTCATGCTCGATCGATTGAGCTAGCCGGATCAGGCAACAAAAAGTATAAAATAGTTATGTAAATAGTTATTTAATAAAATGTTTTACCCTGTTACTTTGCTGGTGTGTTGTATATATTTATAATATTTGCATAGAGTTTATCGTTATTTTGGGCGGGGTGGGTGACGGAGCCGAGCTGTCTTGCAGCTCTCATGGTGTGGAGCTCAGTTCATCTCACTATTTTCGTATTTCTCATGAAGGGTTGTTCCTAATGTTTCTATTTTAGCGAGGTCAAAAAGAGATCCCATTAGTGGCCTACTGATTTTGCTCGATTACTTTTGTTTTTTTACACGATTTTTCACTATCTGCAAAGACTAAACAGAGTATTGCGACTTTGTGCTTTTTTGTAAATAGAGATTGAACCAAAGAGAATCAATTCTAAAACAGTAAATGCTTGGATAACAATCAATCAAATGGAGAGACAAGCAGGCACGACGGATTACAACGGGGGCAAAGGCCTGCGTTAACTACCCTTCACTATCTGCAAAGAGAGAGTACTACTAAGAGAAAAGAGGGGAGGGGGGGCAGCCTTCAAAGCACATCAGCGTGCATAAACACGAAAAAGTTTTGACCTATCACGTACTTGACATTTGACAGCTTTTGATATTTGCTATTAAAAAACCATTGAAATTCACAGAAAAAAACCATAGGTTTTTGGCTATATATAGTTAGGGATTAGCATTTACAAAACCTGCAATAACTATATATCGCGCACCCGCAACCCACTGCTGATGATGTCACATATTACATCATTCGTGACATGGTCAGTGACATCACTGATGACATCTCAAATGACATCATTCATGACATGGTCAGTGACATCACTGATGACATCACTGATGACATCACTGATGACATCTCATTTGACATTACTGATCACATCACTGATAATATCATTCATGTGATAATACGATGAACCTCTTCAGACTCTAATATAACCTTAGATACAATCAGTGTAAACAGACAGTCACAGTTGTCACTCATCCATGGAGTTACTCCTACACCTAGTCAGTCATGCAAAGAATCAATCACACCTCCATTTCCTTAACTATACAGTTATACACACCTTACTTATTCAAACATATTCTAACACATATTTACTCTCTTATACAATCACTGATACAAGTTTTCAATGATCCATGCAGCCACTCACACATTCACTAGCTCTTATACACAGTAATTTATATGTCAACTCTCACATGTACTGTGTTTTACATATGTACTTACTTTGACATGTAGCACTGAGATATCCATTCACTCACCAATACACTCATGCACACAGTTAACCACCTATACAGCTGTTTCCACATGCAGTTTTGAACCCATACATCTAGTGAATCAACTGCTCACACATCTATGCACAGAGTCACACACCTCCCAGACACCCACACACACACACTCACTCTCCCATACAAATACTTGGGCAACCAATCAATAACCCACATAGTTACTCATATAGCTACTGATCAACAAATGCATCAGTTTACAGAACAACAGATATAATGATGCACAAATTAAGACAGTTTAGTCACTAACCCATGCACTCAGTGAGACACATTTAATCACTCACTCATACAGTCAGTCATGCACCTACTAAATCCTTCATCCAGACACTTATACATCCACTCATTCTTCAATATGTAAGACATATTTTAACTTTACAGAAACATACAGTCACTGGGTGTTGTCATCAGTGATGTCACTGACCATGTCATGAATGATGTAATATGTGACATCATCAGCAGTGGGTTGCGGGTGCGCGATATATAGTTATTGCATCTAACTATATATGCGAATTTCTATGGTTTTGTGCGAGTAAATTAAGGTTTTGTAAATGCTAATCCCTAACTATATATAGCCTAAAACCTATGGTTTTTTCGGCGAATATATATATATATATATATATATATATATATATATATATATATATATATATATATATATATATATATATATTACCTACTGGCGGTCGCCAGTAGGTAGTTATAGTTAGGATTTTTTTCAATGTTAAATCTCAAAATTCTATTTGGAATAACTTTGGCACCGGTTGACGAATCTGCCTGAAAATTTCCTGAAAATGGCCTCGCGGCGCCCCGGTCCTTCCCTGAAAGTTTGGGGGGGATTCGTCAAGCGGGGGCCAAGATAAAAGGGGGGTCCCAAAACGCGTTTTCCCCATGTTAATTTCCATAGGGCGGTCGATTTCACTTTTAGCCCGAACGGCTGAATGGATTTCCACCAAACTTGGCAAAATTGTAGGGACTGGTAGCCCGATGTGCCTTTGCTATGTCTCAAGATATGTGCTCCACTGGATTTTGAGTAATTTAGGTTCAAAAAAATATATATATCTATAGCAGCGCACCGGTACGCGCACCGGTGCGCGTACCGTGCACGCCACGCGACTTGCGTGAGGAAAGCTGATTGGCTCTCGGGTGTCTGTAAACATTCTAAACAGTCCGGAGCGGCCGCCATCTTGTGTCTCGGTAAAATCGAGACACAAGAGGTGGCCAAAACAAAGAGGGAAATGACCATAAGGGGGCAGAGTAGACCCCCCCTTGACCTCCTAGGTTTGATGTGGGGGCCATAAAAGGGCCCCGCGGGGCAAAAACAAAAAAAAAATTTTGATTTTCGCGGGGGGAGCGCCCGGTACGCGCACCGGTGCGCGTACCGGGGAGTGTACCATGGGGAAAAAGAATGACAGCTTTATAAGTAGCTGTTTAAAAAAAAAATGTTTTGTTGTTTTTTTATACATACACATACATATATAAATGCATATGCATATATATATGCATATATGTGTATATGTGTGCGTGTAGAGAGAGGTAGAGAGGTAGAGGTGTAGAGGTAGAGAGGTAGAGAGGTAGCGGTAGAGAGGTAGAGATTAGTAGAGAGAGAAGAAGAGAGAGGTAGAGGTAGAGAGTAGAGAGTGAGTAATAGAGAGTAGAGAGTGAGTAGTAGAGAGTAGTAGAGAGCAGTAGAGAGAGTAGCAGAGAGTGAGTAGTAGAGAGTAGTAGAGTGAATAGTAGAGTGAGTAGTAGAGAGTAGTAGAGAGTGAGTAGTAGAGAGTGAGTAGTAGAGAGTAGTAGTGAGTAGTAAAGAGTGAGTAGTAGGGAGAGAGTAGTAGAGAGTGAGTAGTAGAGAGTAGTAGATAGTGAGTAGTAGGGAGTAGCGAGTAGCGAGTAGTAGGGAGTGAGTAGTAGAGAGAGAGTAGTAGAGACTGTCTACTACTCATTCTCTAGAGTAGTAGAGAATGAGTAGTAGACAGTGAGTATTTGAGAGTAGTGGAGTCGGAGAGAGTAAGTAGTAGAGAGTAGTGGAGAATATTCCAAAGTTTGGCACAGCACCACTTTCACAATGAGTCCAATCAAATCATATCACTTAGAGTCCTTATTGAAGCGCTGAATCTTGGTGTATATTCAAATGCTTTTATTTTCCTTAAGTTTATGTACCACAGCCAGCCGAAAGGTTTCGTTCTGTACAACAGAACTTCTTCAGGGCGTTCTTATTTCCTTCAAGTTATGTCGGTATCCAGTTGTCATATAACTAGATATTTCTTCCAAATGTTAGACGAGACATAAGTATATTCTTATTCAAAGTGACTAGGTATCAATTTTACCAACAATTCGGGCAGACTTGAGTAATTTATAGCATCCTCAAAGTCAGTCTTTCAAAAATTCCAAAGTATAGGACATGATAATCCAAATCCAAATGTTTCTCAAGAAAAGTCATTTACAATCGTTCGGAATATCGGTGTTTGGGCAGATATGATCCAGGGACCCCCAGTATGCAAGGGGAATTAGTCCCCCCTCTGCAAACGCGCCAGTGGCCTGCATTGCAGAGAGGTGTAACAAGGGTGTGGCCTCATTACACTTCTCTGCAATGCAGCTCCCTCGCGCATACTGGAGGCTCCTGGTGGACTAGTTGACCCCAGGGACCCCCAGTATGCAAGGGGAATTAGTTCCCCCTCTGCAAACGCGGCAGTGGGCTGCGTTGCAGAGAGGTGTAACAAGGGGCATAGTCTCATTACACCTCTGCAATGCAGCCCCTGTCGCATACTGGAGGTTCCAGGTGGGCTAATTGGCCCCCAGGGGCCCCCAGTATGCAAGGGGAATTAGTTCCCCCTCTTTAAACATGCACAGGGGTTGCGTTGCAGAGAGGTGTAAAAAGGGTTGTGGCTTCATTACACCTCTCTGCAATGCAGTCCCCTGGCGCATACTGATGATTCCTGGTGGGATTTCAGGTCTTATATAGTTAGGAATTAGCATTAAAAAAACCTTTGAAATTCACTGAAAAAACCATAGGTTTCACACCAGTTATAGTTAGGAATTAGCATTTAAAAAACCTTTGAAATTCACTGAAAAAACCATAGGTTTCACACCAGTTATAGTTCGGAATTAGCATTTAAAAAACCTATTAAATTCACTGACAAAACCATAGGTTTCACACCAGTTATAGTTAGCAGGAAATTTTACTGACATAAAACCATTGAAATTCCCACGTTATAGTTAGTTGGACTCACTATAACTTGCGCGCCTGCAATGCACTGCTGATGACATCACATATTACATCACTCATGACATGGTCAGTGACATCACTCATGACATCACTGATGACACCATCCTTGTGACAGAGTGACAGACCTAATTTCAGTGTAATGTAACGCTTGAAACACATATTCATAAATAGAAACAAACATTTTCAAAAAAATGGAGGTACCCAAACCAGTAACAACAACCAATTCAGTAATTCCACCATCTATATACACATCCACTCATTCACCAACAGTTCTATATAGTTACTCATATATATACTCACTCATTATATGTAGTGATACACCTATACATCCTGTTACACATCAGCAGTCATCCAAAAGTTACTCACACACATACTCACACATGCAAATAAACTATTGAACATCCATTTATTTGCATATACATTTATACACACACTACCACCTTACTTCTAAGGAAACTTACACATACTTACTCTCTTAAACAATCACTTATAGAAACACATACTTATTTAAACAGGAACTCCTACAATCTCTCACTATATATACTATACTCACTTATATACATCAATACTCACATATACTAGATTAAAACATATGTCGTTACTAATGAAGACACTAGTGAGACAGTCATTCACTCACTAACACACACATATACACACTCATCCACCCATACAGTCCTGCACATATGCTGTCTTCAAAACACATACAAACAGTGAGTCAGTCACCAACCCCTGCAGCCACTTATACACAAAGAGAAACACTGATACAAACATTTAAATATTTAAACAATACTCGCTAATATATGTATTCACTAAGATACACTTAATAAGCCAGTTAACCAACCAATTTTTTTTTTAAAAATCATCCATTTACATACTTATTTAAACATTTATTCTTCCATCGACCTTTACAAATACATATATAAAACAAATTTATTTTTCAGAAAGACACACATTCACTGGATGGTGTCATCAGTGATGTCATGAGTGATGTCACTGACCATGTCATGAGTGATGTAATATGTGATGTCATCAGCAGTGCATTGCAGGCGCGCAAGTTATAGTGAGTCCAACTAACTATAACGTGGGAATATATATATATATATGTATATATATATATGTATGTATGTATATATATATATATATATATATATATATATATATATATGTATACTAGCAGCCCGCCCCAGCATTGCCTGGGGCATAAAGGGGCTGGGGGCAGTACACCCGCTCCCGCCCCGACCCCCTCCTGCACCGACTCCCTCCCGCCCCAACTCACATGCGCCCCGACTCACTTGTGCCCTCCTCCCGCCCCGACTCACTCGCGCCCTCCTCCGGCCCTGACTCACTCGCGCCCCCTCCCGCCCCGAGTCACTCGCGCCCCCCTTCCGCCCCGACATTTTCATTTACTGCTGCCTCCTTCTTGCCTCCCCCTGCATCACAGTCTCACTTTCCCTTTCCTTACCTGTGCCGCCGCTCCTCACTGCACAGCCGCTCGTCACTGCACCGCCCTCCTCCTTCGTCGTCATCACGCACGTCGCGTTGCGGCCAGCGCTAGGTCCCGACCGGCGCTACTTTCAGGGGACTACTTTGTTTACTTTCTTAATTTTTTTTATATACTTTTTTATTTTTATTTATATAGCCTATGTCCATCTACACACCCTGACATGTTCATAGATGTATCGGGTGTGTAGATTGGCGCTGTGTTTCCCGAGTTTACCTGGCCAAAAGGTGCAAGTTCTCTCTTTATAATAGTAGTATAGATATAGAGAGAGAGAGAAGTGAAATGTTCAGTAACAACGTAATGTTTTATATATATATATATATATATATATATCAAGGAAAAACTCGTCTCGAACCTCCAACGCTGCCCAATGTCACACAGCCCTGGACAAACGAAGAGAGGAACCCAGGAATAGTGCCAAACAAGTGCGTTTATTATTGCTCAATCTCGCCCAGCATGCCCGCCATTACGCGTTTCGACAGTATCCACTGTCTTGATCATATATATATATATATATATATATATACCAATCCCCTCCAAATTCTGAAGGAAGCCAGGACGCTCAGAGTTCGTTGCAGAATATTTTAATGGCAGTAGAATACGGTGCGACGCGTTTCGCCGATAAGGCTTGCTCACGCTCGTCAACAACACATAGTCAGCCATTTTTAAATGCTGAAAAACACACCCCCAGTGTACTACAGTGTAATCAGACGTTAACACAAAGTCGCCATCTTATAATATATAAAATACATTGGAAGAATTATCCTACAGTGTAATTCATACACAACAAGGCATCGTGTGCGTAAGAGGTTAAACATAATTCTTGCATAATGTATGCTAAGTAAAATTCAGCCACAGATAAGATATTGGGTTGTTATCCCCTCATGCGCTAGTAAAACCACATAGTCCAGTACAGATTGTTATCGAATATCCTTCAATCATTATACGCTAATATACTAAAGATCTTGTGATAGCGAGAGGTCGCGATCACGTGGTTTACTAGGAAACAATATCCCCGCGCTCATTGGCTGCTATGAATATGTCTGAAGTCAAACCCCATATGATTGGATATGGTCGCTAGGTAACGAGGGAAACAACAGTTGTCACGAAAAGGACATGTAGCAGTTAAATAGCAATGTAAGCATTGCCCAAGTGGGCAAATGAATAATAGTGTTAGATTGCAACATTTATAATATATACAATGATGTTACGATATAGAGTCCAATGATCGCGCCATTTCAGTGACAGTTCAAGGTCCTTGCCCCAGTGGGCATTAATGTTGTATTTCCACAAAATGTTCCAAACGAACTAGTATCCAAATCCAATCCACTCATGATATTACGCAATGCCACATAACGTCTGTGAAAGAAAAGGTTTCTTGTGTAAGTGAGTACAATTAAAATAGAAGGATTTAAAATACAGACAGCATATATACAGTACAGTTCATTGTAATGTGTGTATCATTCTTCATGTAAATGAATGGCCAGTTCCTCACTGGTGTTCAATCCTACAGGGGCCAGACATTGAAAATCTATAATGTATCTGGATTCAAGTTTTCTCATGGAGAGCTCACAGTTACCACCCCGTACCCCCAGATCCACACAATCAATTACCACCATGCGTAACTTAGTATCATCCTGCATGTGGTGGTCATAAAAGTGCCTGGCGACGGGATATTGCTTGGTATGATTCCGAATCGCTCTCAGATGTTCTAACACCCTCTTCTTGGCCTCATGTTTGGTACTGCCCACATACCACTTGTTACATGGGCAGATTAACAGGTAAATACTGTAGGGGGTGTTGCAGGATAAGCTCTTTTTAATGGTAAAAACCCTCGAAGTACCAGGTATGGTGAGAGATTTACAATTGGTACTGAACCTGCAGGCCTTACATCTCCTACAGCATGTGAATCCATTGGATGTGGCTTGGGTGGGGGAATTGGTGTCTGTCACATAATTGCTACTGAGCTCATCACGTAATGATCTGCCCTTTCTAAACGTTATCTGGGGGTTATCTCCTAGATATTTTTTGAGGTGATCATCCGTATTTAAGACATGCCAGTGTTTCTTAAGTACTTGTCTGACATCATGGGATTGACCAGAAAAGGTAGTGATGAATCTGATGGTTTCAGTTTGTTCTGACAAGGGTTTAATTGAGATGGAAGAATACCAGTATTTATATTGTGCCCATCCCAAAGTCCCAATATTGTACCTTCTCCCCAAACTCCACAAGGACCCAGATAATCCACCTGGTCGTCCGATCGTTTCCTCAATAGGATCCTGCCTTGAACATACATCGAAGTACATCGACCACTATTTAAGAACCTTTGTGGTAGGATTACCATCCTATGTTAAAGACACCACCCAATTCCTGAGCATAATCAATGGCATCCACTGGGAACGTGACTTTACTTTGGTCACTTTAGATGTGTGAAGTTTGTACACAAGTATTCAACATGAATATGGGCTACAAGCGGTCAGACACTATCTGAACTCCAGGTCCATTTCCCTGCTATTGCATTCACAAATGCTTCTATCTATGATAGACTTTTGTCTGAACAATAATTTTTTTTATTTCAATGACATCATGTATCGCCAGTCGCAGGGCACGGCCATGGGAACCTGCTTCGCCCCCAGCTATGCGAATCTTTTCATGGGCTGGTGGGAGGAGCAGGTTGTCCAAGAGATGGCGGAATTCACCAATGTGTCCCTGTGGCTGCGATACATTGATGATATTTTTTTCATTTGGAATGGTGATGAGAAGTCGGCGAAACATTTTGTTGACAAACTCAATATCAACACACTCAATCTAACTCTGACTGAACACATCAGTAAGAAGAAGATGGAGTTTTTGGATGTAGAAGTAGAAGTGATTGACAATACCTTGACCACTAAACTGTTTAGAAAAAGTACAGCAGGGAACAGCCTTCTGAAAGCATCCAGTTGCCATCCCAAAAGCCTCGTGTACAGTATCCCCTATGGAGAACTTTTGCGTGCTAGGAGAAACTGTAGCACACAAGAGAGTTACAAAGCTGAAGAAACAATCATGTGCCAAAGGTTCAGACAAAGAGGTTATGGCAATAAAATTATTGCCAAAGCCATAGAACGTAGTAGCAGCAAATCCCGTGAGGAACTGTTAGTTCCTAAATCACCACAAGAACAAACTGAAACCATCAGATTCATCACTACCTTTTCTGGTCAATCCCATGATGTCAGACAAGTACTTAAGAAACACTGGCATGTCTTAAATACGGATGATCACCTCAAAAAATATCTAGGAGATAACCCCCAGATAACGTTTAGAAAGGGCAGATCATTACGTGATGAGCTCAGTAGCAATTATGTGACAGACACCAATTCCCCCACCCAAGCCACATCCAATGGATTCACATGCTGTAGGAGATGTAAGGCCTGCAGGTTCAGTACCAATTGTAAATCTCTCACCATACCTGGTACTTCGAAGGTTTTTACCATTAAAAAGAGCTTATCCTGCAACACCCCCTACAGTATTTACCTGTTAATCTGCCCATGTAACAAGTGGTATGTGGGCAGTACCAAACATGAGGCCAAGAAGAGGGTGTTAGAACATCTGAGAGCGATTCGGAATCATACCAAGCAATATCCCGTCGCCAGGCACTTTTTTGACCACCACATGCAGGATGATACTAAGTTACGCATGGTGGTAATTGATTGTGTGGATCTGGGGGTACGGGGTGGTAACTGTGAGCTCTCCATGAGAAAACTTGAATCCAGATACATTATAGATTTTCAATGTCTGGCCCCTGTAGGATTGAACACCAGTGAGGAACTGGCCATTCATTTACATGAAGAATGATACACACATTACAATGAACTGTACTGTATATATGCTGTCTGTATTTTAAATCCTTCTATTTTAATTGTACTCACTTACACAAGAAACCTTTTCTTTCACAGACGTTATGTGGCATTGCGTAATATCATGAGTGGATTGGATTTGGATACTAGTTCGTTTGGAACATTTTGTGGAAATACAACATTAATGCCCACTGGGGCAAGGACCTTGAACTGTCACTGAAATGGCACGATCATTGGACTCTATATCGTAACATCATTGTATATATTATAAATGTTGCAATCTAACACTATTATTCATTTGCCCACTTGGGCAATGCTTACATTGCTATTTAACTGCTACATGTCCTTTTCGTGACAACTGTTGTTTCCCTCGTTACCTAGCGACCATATCCAATCATATGGGGTTTGACTTCAGACATATTCATAGCAGCCAATGAGCGCGGGGATATTGTTTCCTAGTAAACCACGTGATCGCGACCTCTCGCTATCACAAGATCTTTAGTATATTAGCGTATAATGATTGAAGGATATTCGATAACAATCTGTACTGGACTATGTGGTTTTACTAGCGCATGAGGGGATAACAACCCAATATCTTATCTGTGGCTGAATTTTACTTAGCATACATTATGCAAGAATTATGTTTAACCTCTTACGCACACGATGCCTTGTTGTGTATGAATTACACTGTAGGATAATTCTTCCAATGTATTTTATATATTATAAGATGGCGACTTTGTGTTAACGTCTGATTACACTGTAGTACACTGGGGGTGTGTTTTTCAGCATTTAAAAATGGCTGACTATGTGTTGTTGACGAGCGTGAGCAAGCCTTATCGGCGAAACGCGTCGCACCGTATTCTACTGCCATTAAAATATTCTGCAACGAACTCTGAGCGTCCTGGCTTCCTTCAGAATTTGGAGGGGATTGGTATATATTTGAGGCCTGTCGGTGGCCTAACCAGGACCGCGCCGGGACAACCCCACGCATCTACCGGCACTGGAGGAGATATATATATATATATATATATATATATATATATATATATATATATATATATATATATATATATATATATATATATATATGCAAAAAAGAAGGAGAGAACTCTGGGTAGTTAGGTGGATAGCAGCTCCTGCGTGAAAGGGTTTTGTTTTGACTTAATACTGGGTGCTCCTTTGTGTCTGGGCAAAGCTATACCTCTCTGAAGAGCTCTAATTAGAGTGAAACACTGTGTCAGGGGTTGCTTTTACTCATTTCAGGTTGGCTTGAGTTGGTATTTTACCAATTCAAAGCTGTACTATTGTGCCTGGAGAGATAAATGGCTTTTGTCATTTTACAGCTCGGCAAGGACAGCACTGTAGTAGTCCTATGCTTAAAGACTTTGCTGTGTAAATGGCAAAAGACTTTGTCATTTTCTATCTCGGCGTGGATAGCACTGTGCTAATCCTATGCTTAAAAACTTTGATAGAAAAACAAACATTTGAAGTGAGCAGATCTAGAGTGTCGCTGGTGTTGAGAGTGCTCTAACAGGAGCTGCTTTCCACCTAAACTTGAGAACTACCCAGAGTTCCCTCCTTCTTTTTTGCATTTTTGCATAATTTATGCGTCACTCTATGCCTGAAAGGGTTTTGCCAGTCGCCAGTAGGTAGTTATAGTTAGGATTTTTTTCAATGCAAAATCTCAAAATTCAATTGTGAATAACTTTGGTGCCGGTTGACGAATCTGCCTGAAAATTTCCTCAAATTTGCCTCGCAGAGCTCTGGTCCTTCCTTGAAAGTTTGGGGGGGGATTCGTCAAGCGGGGGCCGAGATAAAAGGGGGTCCCAAAACGTGTTTTCCCCATGTTAATTTCCATAGGGCGGTCAACCTCACTTTTAGCCCGAACGGCTGAATGGATTTCCACCAAACTTGGCAAAATTGTAGGGACTGGTATTCCGATGTGCCTTTGCTATGTCTCAAGATATATGCTCCAGTGGTTTTTACGAAAATTAACTTTGAAAAAATATATATTGGGCTACATTGGGCTATATATATGTTAGAGCCCAAATGTAGCCCAATGTAGCCCAAAAAAGCCCAAAGATGGCCACCAGAGACAAAAAAAAACAAATGTAGCCCAAATATCAGCCAGATGTAGCCCAACTATAGCCCAATGACAGAATGTCCCAGAGTGTTCTAAAGAACAACTAGAGCGCTAACAGTCTTACTTATGACAAAAGTATGGCACACCTGAAGTCATCTTGATTGGAATAAAGTGTTAACACTTAAAACATTTAATTTGCAAAGGAATAAAATGAGGGGGTTCCTTTTGCCATAGAAATTACGATTAGTGCTGAAGAAAGAAAAATTAGGGCACATTTTGAGTGACTTCTCAAATCCTCTTATATTTCATTAAAAAAATTCTGATATGGAGTCTCCCAAGATGGCCACCAGAGACAAAAGAGCCCAAATGTAGCCCAAATATCAGCCAGATGTAGCCCAACTATAGCCCAATGACAGAATGTCCCAGAGGGCTCTAAAGAACAACTAGAACGCTAACAGTCTTACTCATGACAAAAGTATGGCACACCTGAAGTCATCTTGATTGGAATAAAGTGGTAACACTTAATACATTTAATTTGAAAAGGAACAAAATGAGGGGTTTCATTTTGCCATAGAAAAGTTATATATATATATAAATATATATATATATATATATATATATATATATATATATATATATATATATATATATATATATATATATATATATATATATATATATATATATATATATATTTTTTTTTTATATATTCACTGAAAAAACCATAGGGTTCACACCAGTTATAGTTAGGGATTAGCATTTAAAAAACCTATGAAATTCACTGAAAAAATATAGGTTTCACACATTTTATAGTTAGGAATTAGCATTTAAAAAAACCTATGAAATTCACTGAAAAAACCATAGGTTCCACACCAGTTATAGTTAGGAATTAGCTTTTAAAAAACCTATGAAATTCACTGAAAAAACCATAGGTTTCACACCAGTTACAGTTGGGAATTAGCATTTAAAAAACCTATTAAATTCACTGAAAAAACCATAGGTTTCACACCAGTTATAGTTACCTGGAAATTTTACTGACATAAAACCATTGAAATTCCCACGTTATAGTTAGTTGGACTCACTATAACTTGCGCGCCTGTAATGCACTGCTAATGATGTCACATATTACATCACTCATGACATGGTCAGTGACTTCACTCATGACATCACTGATGACACCATCCTTGTGACAGAGTGACAGACCTCCTTTCAGTGTAATGTAACCCTTGAAACACATATTCAAAAATAGAAACTAACATTTTCAAAAACATGGAGATACCCATACTAGTTACAACAACCAATTCAGTAATTCCGCCATCTATATACACATCCACTCATTCACCAACAGTTCTATATAGTCACTCATACATATACTCACTCATCATATGTAGTGATACACCTATACATCCTGTTACACACCGACAGTCATCCAAAAGTTACTCACACACATACTCACACATGCAAATAAACTATTGAACATCCATTTATTTGCATATACAGCTATACACACACTACCACCTTACTTCTAAGGAAACTTACACATACTTACTCTCTTAAACAATCACTTATAGAAACACATACTTATTTAAACAGGAGCTCTTACAATCTCTCACTCTCACATGTACTCACTTATATACATCAATACTCCATATACTAGATTAAAACATATGTAGTTACTGATAAAGACACTAGTGAGACAGTCATTCACTCACTAACACACACATATACACACTCATCCACCCATACAGTCCTGCACATAAGCTGTCTTCAAAACACATACAAACAGTGAGTCAGTCATTGATGCATCTATGTGCTAAGTAATACCCCCACCAAACCATACAGACACTCTTACTGATACTAAAAAAATCTAATAACCCATATACACACACATGTAGTTACTCACCAACCCATGCAGCCACTTATACATAAAAGTGAAACACTGATACAAACATTTAAATATTTAAACATTACTCGCTAATATATGTATTCACTAAAATACACTTAATAAGCCAGTTAATCAATCATTTTTTTAAAAAAACATCCATTTTGACACTTATTTAAACATTTATTCTTCCATCCACCTTTACAAATACATATATAAAACGTATTTATTTTTCAGAAAGACACACATTCACTGGATGGTGTCATCAGTGATGTCATGAGTGATGTCACTGACCATGTCATGAGTGATGTAATATGTGACATCATCAGCAGTGCATTGCAGGCGCACAAGTTATAGTGAGTCCAACTAACTATAACGTGGGAATTTCAATAGTTTTATGTCAGTAAAATTTCCAGGTAACTATAACTGGTGTGAAACCTATGGATTTTTCAGTGAATATATATATATATATATAAATATATATATATAAAACGCAATCTTCACAACCTCCAACTTCTCGGCGAAATGAAGACACAGACCCCAGGCTGTAATATGGTAGATTTATTTAACCTCTCAGGCGACGCGTTTTGAGCAACTAGTGCTCTTGATCACACACCATACACCTGGTCAGCTCACCATTAGGTACTTTTTTTTTATAGTGATGCTCCACCTCTCTAGTGAGTCACGTGTTACATAAACACAAACAAAATACCAGTTTATACAACGCATGAATGCGAAGTGAGAACAATGAGGGCACAAAAAAATAATATTGCTGCATGAATGCATAATCTCCTTAAATCATATACAATGCGAGATAAAATACCCTGGAAATGAAATTTCATAACTGTTGCAAATCTGTAAATCAGATCAAATGAAACAATGTATATACAGATAAATATAGACCTATTTACACTAATTACATATAATATACCTATATACAAAAATGCCGAAAATGTAATACCTGGCCTCAATATGCATAGAAATATACCAGGTCTAAGATTAAAACATATGTAAACAGTTTCAATCAATGTATACGATAAATGCAATCTTATTGCTGTCAATCATAAAGTGCTTAGTGTGCCCTGATTGCCCACGTAGTACTAATTACCCTAACCAATTGGTGCTCAAAATTTCCTAATGAAATAAAAAATGTGAATATACCTTGAATTAATCAGAAAAAAGAGAAATTATTTTTGAACAATATTTACAAAGTACGTCTGGTTGTATAACAATAACGGGTAAATTGTTTCAGCTGGAAATTTCATAATAGTTGAATTCTCAAAACAACTTGTTCACCCGTGATGCAACAGGGGCCAATCAGATTTCAAAATTCTTAATGAGATTCAGTTCTGGAAGTCCCTAAACAATAAAAACATAACTTTGTGCTTAATCAACCAATAACAAAATATTGAAGCACACACACATGAATATACAGATGAAATAACTACAAAAAGTGATATAAATCTTCTGTGGTGTTAAGTCCATTCGGGTATTTGCTATCAAGCTCAACTATATATTCAGTCTCCTTTTTCCTCAGTAATTTTTCTCTGTCTCCCCCTCGTTTCAGAGGGGCCACTGCATCAATGACAAAATATGTCATATTGCTTAGATCATTGTTATGAGTTGATCTAAAGTGGCAAACTACGGGGTATGCACTGTAATTATTGACTATTGCACGTAAATGCTGTAAAATCCTGACGTGCACCTGCAGCTTGGTACTACCTATGTACCGTAGGCCACAGGTGCACGTCAGAACATACACTGCAAAGTCACTGTGGCAATTGTAATTCCCTCGAATAGCTTTACTGATTTGACTGAAAGGCGTATTGTAGTGCGTGGTATTGATGCCAAATTTGCACGCCCTACACGAAGAGCATTTGTAAAAACCATCTTTCTGTTTGAGCCAGGTGCTGCCACTACCTAGCTCAGGACTTGATTTCACCAAACTATTGTGCATGCTTCTAGACTTTTTATAGGTTATTGTAGGTGTAGCTGGCAATGTGCCACTAAAGAACCCATCGGTCATGAGAATTGGCCAATGTTTCTTTACAATAGACCTAATTTGTCTTTCCTGTTTTCTAAAGGATAAAATCAAGCGAGGAGTGTTGCTATTTCTCTCTGACTCTTGTGCTTCAGATTTCAACAGAGACTCCCTAGATCTTTCTCGACTGCGTCTCAGAGCACTTTCCAAAATGTTATCATTGTATCCTCTAGCTTTGAGTCTGGTAATAGTATTTTTAGCCTCATTTCCAAAAACCTCTGGAGTGCTGCTAATTCTTTTTATGCGCAGCAACTCTCCGTAAGGAACGTTGGCAATTACATGTTTAGGATGTTTACTACTGGCATGCAATATGCTATTCCCGGCCGTTGGTTTCCGGAAAAGCGATGTCGTCACCCTGTTAGTGTCAATGGTGATATGTACGTCTACAAAATCTGCCTGCACTTTACTTATGTTGGAGGTGAAGAAGAGATTTTCCTGATTGTGATTCAAAGCATCAACAAAATTTGAGGCGCTTTGTTCATCACCTTCCCATATACAGAACACGTCGTCTATGAACCGCATCCAGTATTTAACATGATTAAATCCAGGTGTTTTGATGAGACCATGCCCCTCCCACCAGCCCACGTGTAAACACGCGTAGCTGGGGGAGAAGCATGATCCCATCGCTATTTATATATATAAATATATATATATATATATTTATATATATATATATATATATATATATATATATATATATATATATATATACATATGTGATGATTTTTAACTCAAACCTATGGATTTGCTCAATTTATGGACTTGACATATAACATTCAGATGAAATCGATATTTTATGAATAATATTTGCTGGTTTTTACCTCAAATTGTGACTAGAGTTTCTTTGTTTGTACAAATAACCTGGTGGCAGCCTTATAAACAAGATATAATACTGACTTCAAAACACCAATGTCAACATACATGAATTCAATGTATGGGTTCCTTTAAATTTTGTTTTTAATGGAGGTTGCTCCGGGGGTTAAGATGCAGCGTTCAATCTCACAACGGCTCCGTCCCCTCCGAAGGACCACCCAAGGGAAAGAAGTACTGCAGAAATCAACCCCTCTGCTTCCTACCGTATTAGGCGTCTCAGGTTGGCTCTCCAAGTCCGTAGTTACAGTGGTCCAGGTGCTGGATGCCACTTCTATTTCACAAAAACGCCATGATTTTGTCGGAAAAGATGGGAAGCCGCTCTGCGTCCAGGTGCTTGTCTTTCATGGTCCGGGCCCACGTTTTACTGCATACTGGTTTCCCGCATTGAACCTCGTCCACCACCTTGTTCTTCGTATGTCGTAGGTACGGGAAGGCAGCACTACTCCAGTAAAAGAAGCATTAGGGTCCATTTTTGGCTTTAGGAAAGCGGATTTATTCTTTTTTCTATATTTTTTAATATGAGAAAACTGCAAGTGCAGGTAGAAAACAAATAAAACATTTTGGCCTAAGGCTTCTTCGGGGTCATAGAGTCGTGCTGTACACAGTGTCAATAAATAGGGATTATTCCGGTCCCTCCCACATCCATAAAAAACTAAATTTAAAGGAACCCATACATTGAATTCATGTATGTTGACATTGGTGTTTTGAAGACTGTATTGTATCTTGTTTATAAGGCTGCCACCAGGTTATTTGTATAAACAAAAAAACTCTAGTGACAATTTGATGTAAAATACCCACACATATTATTAATAAAATATTGTATTCATCTGAATGTTATATGATATGCAGAACAAGTCGATAAGTTGAGCAAATCCATAGGTTTGAGTTCAAAATCATTGCAGTAAAGTATCACGATTCAAAAGAACATCACTATTCTCTTAGTAGCAGAAACACAAATACAATTTAATGCTCTCCATATCTTCTTGTCTATTTTGATCACATCTTAATTGAGAATATCCACCCAATGTAATTACAAAGACCTGACATTATACATGAGCGTCCATAAACATGTAAACATAAAAATACTTAAAAATATCTAGGAATGTCATCAGGATAAGTGTAAAACAGTGCCCAACACTGGGCTGGAAAATATCAAAGTGAGAAGTAGTTAAACCAGCTTATTCAGGTGTGAATTATTATGATTAATAGTAATTAATCAAGACAGTATCAGTGTATACGTCACTGATTAACTGAAAGCTTTAAAGTTAGTACACAATATATATTCCCAAAGTATACAATTTAAAAGCCAGTTCCAGAGCACCCTAATTTCATGTATTCTCATAGCCCATAAGTTGCTAAAATGCCAACATATATATATAAGTTACCAGTAGGTCCTTATAGTTAGGACCAAGTTTCCATAGGAAAAGCATTTTTATGTTTTGCTAATAACTTTGGCGCCAATTGACAAATCTTCACGAAATGTGCAAAACTAGTTTGCCAGTCACTTCAGGTGCTGTATGGAAAGTTGGGCTCAAGAACAAGGGGGTGTCCCAAAACATGTTTTCCCAATACAATTTCCCATAGGTTATTTTTAGACGCGACTACAGCCAGAACCGTTGAACAGAGTTACACAAAATTTGGAAGAATGCTAAATCTTGGTCCAGAAAGAGTGCTTACTTTAATTTGGTGCAAATCTGTTTAGTAGTTTTGGAGTTATTAAAGTAAAAAGACTTATATATATATATATATCTAGAGACATGGTTCTGTGAAGTGACGCGATTGGCTGGCAGTAACCCAAGAGAAATGTTGCAGCCAATATTTTGTGGATTGGGACATGGTTCCCAGGGTGGAAAATAAAATGTAAAAGTTACAGAAGGGGTCAGAGTATAGGTAACCTGACCCCATGTGACTGATGAA
Organism: Lissotriton vulgaris; assembly: GCF_964263255.1. Classification (NCBI taxonomy): domain Eukaryota; kingdom Metazoa; phylum Chordata; class Amphibia; order Caudata; family Salamandridae; genus Lissotriton; species Lissotriton vulgaris. The sequence goes on from NC_141691.1 coordinate 1,904,972,027, forward strand.
TGGGTCTTTGAGGGAATCCGCACGGGCAATAAGTTGTCCAAAAAGGTTTTTGTAGCGTGCAGCGATCCGCGGATCAGCCTGGATTCTCAAGGGTTCGGGTGGATCTGCAGATCCCATCCACAATTTAAAAAAACTACATACACCCACTCACAAACGCACAACCTACTCACACACTCACTTACACACTAACACACCTACCCACACAACCACTCCCACACCCATGTACACACTAATATAGGCACTCATACACCCACACAGTCATTCACACCGCCACTCACACACAGGCAGTGATACACTTATAGAAATTGTAATAGCATATGTTTGTATTAAATGTGTAATTGATTTAGTATTGAATGTAAGCAACATAACTGTCCGATTATTTATTTGTCTGAGGATTTGGGACAGATCTGTGGGTCCATAAAATAAAAATGTTTTAAAAAGGCTTGGTGTATTGCATTTATAGATAGAATACATTTAAGTTACCTTACCCTAATTTTAACATTTTCGTTCACATTATATAATACGAATGAAGGTGTGAATAAAATGCATTTATAAACTTGTAAAAATGTGCATTAGTAAATTGAACTTATGGGTCAAATCGTAGTACAATTTATACTTAAATGAATACTGAAATTCTCTTAAAAACCAAAGGTTAGAGGGACATTATAGTTAGACTCAGATTTTACACACACAAAAACATAGAAATTCAGCAGTTATAGCTATAGTTATCTCAAATAACTATAACTCATACCTTAAGGTAACCATAACGTGCGCCCTCGCCATGTACTGCTAATTACCCCACATATTACATCACTCATGACATATTCTATGATATTATTGACGATATCTCTGCAACATATGCAGTGAAATTATTGATGAGAAAACTGTGCATGATGGAGACACGAGTTATGGTTACCTTAAGGTATTCATTTGCAGAGGATCCCAGTGCTATTAATAACACTCCCACCAGGGGCGCCATAGCCCAGAGGATGTTGCAAAATACTGCTTTTGGGGAGGGGGCACCTGGCCCTCCTCCCTGATCATCGATGATACCCCATACCCTGGGGCTGTGGAGTAAAATAAGGAGAAGGAGTGTGCAGATCCGTCCCCAAGTCTTAATAGGCCTGGGACCCTAGCACATGGGGCTGAATGCCACATAAAAGGGGAGGGAGCGATGTATCCCCTTTCTCTGTGCCCGAAAAGGCCTCTGGGATCCCATCCTTTGGGCCAGCTCAATTACTGTGTTTCGGGTAGCCCACCCCTGTGACTCATTACTTTTTCTGGCTGCATTAGTGCTGGCAGGGAAACATATGTTTGCTCTCCCTCAGCATCTTTATTAAAGCTCTGCTGGGTGGAAGCAGACATGCCTTCCCTGCCTGCAGGATTGCGGGCAGGGAAGTCATATCTACTCTCACTCAACGGGAGCTTTAAAAATGCTTCTGCCATGTGGGAGCAGACATATTTCTCCCTGCCTGTGCAGGGAAACCCACACGGCTTCCATCCGGTGGGAACAAATTATAACAGCTGCCTCCACTGGGCATGAGCAATTGAAGCACCCACAGCACCCAGGATGGGTTTATTAGGGGAGCTGGCTGAGCCCACAAGGGATCTCCTCTTAGCCCCCAACTCGCTGTTCGATGTGTGCCCTGGGTGGGCACTGGTGCTCCCACCTAGAAGAAAGAGAGCCCCTGGGGGATTGGGTCCCGGCCCTTCTACAAATTCAGGAACTGGGGACCTCATCCTCTAGGGCTGAAAGCCATTAATAAGGGGAGGGGACCACTTAGTCCTCCTCGCCAAACCTTAATAGGACCCGGGGACCCCTTCACTTAGGGCTGAATGACATAGTAAAATGGAGGGGGCTGCACAGAACCCCCCTCCCTGAGCCTCAAAAGGCCACAGGACCAAACCCCCCAAGGCAGGCTCTTTTACTGTGTCCCGGGGAGCCCACTCCCACAATGCAATAGTTTTCATGCAACTATTAACATGGACGGAGAATTAAAAGTCTTCTCCCACCTGGTGGGAGCATATTGAAAGATCCAGCTGGGTGGGAGCAGACATGCCTCCCCTAAAGCAGCAGTGAATAACTATAAATGGTAAATTTCAGTGTTTATTTAGTTTAAAACATTATGTTATCACAGAAATTTTCACCTAACTGTAACATTACTTTTCAGTGAAGTGAATGTGTATGTGTGTATATATATATTGTGTATATATATATATATATATATATATATGTATATATGAAGTATGACCGCGTACTCCTGGATCACTCCAAACACGGACATGGACCACAATTCTTTCTTGCAGAGTTCGTTTATTGCATTGTTGCCATAACGTTTCAGCTCGTCTGTGCCTTGATCACATGACATGAGTGATGTATGTATGTATGTATGTGTGTTCTTATATAGCGCTCGACTTACCCTTGGGCATCTCGGCGCTTGCATTGGGAACCCGTCCTGGCTTTTCCCTGTGAGATAACCCGTACTGGGCATCCCCAAGGTGAAAGCCAGGCATCCCGCCGCGGGGGGCCGTAGTGGAGAATTAAGCAAGCTATTGCCCAGAGATGCAGAGTGTGAACCCGTGATTCGAGTAGGCACCGAAGCGAGAATTATCGAGTCCGTGGACACTTGGGCTCAGACCCTGCCGCGTCGGGAATTGAACCCTGGTCCCGGGTCTGATCTCTGCTTCAGGGTATGCCTGCTCTAACCACTGAGCCACACTTCTCCACGTAATATGTGAGGTCATAAGCAGTACATTTTGGAGGCATAAGTTATAGTTTGCTCAGATAACAATAACTGCTGAATTTCACTGGTTTTGTACAAGAGAAATCTGAGCCTAATTATAACATCCCTGTAACCTCAAATTTTTTCAGCGCATTTCTAAGATTTTTTTAAACCTATTTCCTAACTCTAACATCCGTGTAACCTTTATTTTTTTAGTGAAGGTTTTTTTAATATTATTTCCTAAATGTAACCACTAACCTTTGACAGTGAGTGTGTGAGTGAGTGCATGAGTGTCTCAGTAAGTCTGTGAGTGGGTTTGTAAGTCTCTAAGTAGGTCTGTGAGTCAGTGTTAAAATGTCTGAGGGGGTGTGTGTCTGCGTGTTCTCTGTTTTGCCATCTTCTGCTCTGTTTTGCCTTTCCTGCTCGCTTTTTCTTCCTCTGTTTTGCCTTTCCTGCTTGTTTTTCTGCCCTCTGCTTTGCCTCTTTCTGCTCGTTGCTGACTTTCATTTTGCCTCTTTCAGCTCGTTTCTCACCTTTATTTTGCCTTTTGCTGCTGATTGCTGGCCTCTGTTTTGACCCTTTTTGCTTGTTTCTCACCTTTATTTTGCCTCTTGCTGCGCGTTCCGGACCTTTATTCTGCCATTCTCTGCTCATTTCTCACATTTATTCTGCCTCTTTCTGCTCATTTCTCACCTTCATTTTGATCTTTCTGCTCTTTTCTGACCTTTATTCTGCCTCTTTCTGCTCGTTTCTCAGCTTTATCTTGTCTCTTCCTGCTCTTTGCTGACCTTATTCTGCCTCTTTCTTCTTGTTTCTGGCCTTTATTTTGTCTCTTTTTTCTCTATTCCCCTTGGACTGCAGGGGAGCCTCTAGGCAACCCGTCCCAGCTGCTCCCGCCTCCTGCGGAAAGGCAGCTCCCTCCGTCCAGGGCCACACTGAGAGGCCCGCCTCGACTTGGAAGATAAAACATGGATACAGTTAGAGTTTGGAGGGAATTTCCCTGTGCACTTCACGCTGATTTATGTTTCTTTAAGGAAGACAAAGAGAAGTTTTTAATGTCTGGATGGTAGCGGAATTAACCTTGAGTGAACCTGCAACCTGTTCAACATGAGCCACAGAATGGAACTATTCCTGGTAAAGGCTACGCTATGTACGAGGGCTGCGGTGACAACAAGGTTGTAATTTTGCCAAAAACAACATTGAAGTACCAAGTAGGTGAAAAAAGCAGTGATGGTGGATTCTGGGCATTGTGGTCCGAGTGCTACAATGTAAGACAATTGGGAAACTGTGCAGTGATGGGACACGATTATAATGAAAATACTTGATTTTCAAAGGATTTTCCTTATATAAATAACAAAAAAGTACTTACTGTGACTGCACGAAAGAGAAAACTACTTGCATTTATGTTTAAACACCCACTGCCGCTTTAATTGAAATGGTGGACATCAGTCCTTCTTCAATGTTTTTAGCTACGTTTTAAAAAGCTAACGAACCCATCAAGAGAAAACTGTGCATATGATTAAGCCTCGTGTGAGGTGAAACGCGTCATGCTGCTTCTGTCTCGAAATAAAATCTGAAATGATGCTACAGCATGCTGGAGTGGCCTGTTTCATCTTGCGAAGAGTAGCATGTGTTTTGTGGATATATTTATATATATATATATATATATATATATATATATATATATATATATATATATATATATATATACATATACATATATATATATATATATATATATATATATATATATATATATATATATATATATATATATATATATATATATATATATATATTACATACAGCTTAGAAGAGATACTAGCAAGATTTATTGCAAGACAAATTTTCTTCCCCCAAGGGTTTGTCTGTGGTGGTAGCCAAAACCAAATCCTTCCCTTCAAAAATAATCTGTGAAATTTCATATAATAAAATACCTATCTGTAGGCTTTAACACAAAAAAATAACAGTCCACACTTAAATGTTTATTGACTTTAACATATGTTTTTAATGATATGTCAGGCCTACTGCATTTATCATAACTTTTCCTAATAAACAGAACAGATCTATGGCATCAGAAATATTTTTTTCTAGTGAATTAGTCAGGCTTCAATTATTGAATTGCCACCATAACCAACTGAAGACTCGTGTACTGAGTTTACATTTTTCCACAGGACATCTATCAGTTATAGCCATAGAATTACAACGTTTACAAAAATACAGTTGGCAAAACAAAATAACATCTCTCCTAAGAGGGCCTAACAAGGATTATGACTACAGATCTTTAACCCACATTTTGCATACAAAGTAACTAGCATCAAAACTTGTGACTACTGAAGCAATCTAGGAGTGTCCATGTAACAAAAAATCGGCTTTAATTCAGAGTAATAACAATGCACCCTTAAATGTAACCCTAGGTGAAGCACTACGCTACGCTCGCGTAGTTTGCGAACTTTGCGCTACTTCGTACTACGTAAATTGCACGTAGCACAGTGCAAACACGCATAGCGTAGTGCAGCGGTCATTTTTTGCTTGCTCGCGGTACTCAGCTGCAAGTTGGCGACCACGAGCGAGCAAAATGACATCCGGCAAGACTTTTTCCTAGTTCGCGATCAGCAACAACAAGTTGCCGATCGCGAGCGTGGAAAATAAACCTCCCGGCAAGATTCTCAATGCAGGGCGGTCAGGTTTCTCATTGTGAGTGGTCGCGTATGCTCGCGACCGCTCGCAATGATAAACTACCAGTCCGCGTTGAGAAAGCAGCAGAAAACGACCGCTTGCACTGTGAAAGATGCGGTTTGCAGTGATTGCACAGTGCGGACAAGCATCCGGCACTGTGCAATCAGTGCGAACAGCATTTTGCACAGTGCACTACGCAGTTCACGTAGCAACGCGTAGCTCACGTAGTACGAACTGCACTTCGCGTAGCTACGCGTAGTGCTACTAGGCGAACTACGCCCAGGGTTACTTAAATACCTATTAGCTTTACCATATGCTTCGCCTAATCCATAAATGAAGCCTACTAACTTTTTTGTAACGTTTAATAATAAGTAATCAGGCATTTAGCCTTTACCATTGGCTTGTCATCCTAACCACACCACCCTATTGCACTGAGCATAAGCTTTTCAGAAAGCAGCCATGTGGCATACAGTCATAAAAGTACAAATGCAATATTACAGTTGGCAAAAATAAATACTACCTCTTCTAAGAGAGCCTAACAAGGACTATTAAAGGATATATTTTCTATTCCCAGTTTGTTTGGGTGAATTAGCAACACCAAAACCCTTTCAGTGAAATTGCATGTAACAAAATAACTGACTTCAGGTTTCAGCAAAGTGTAATTACAATCACTCCGTAAAAACCTATTGCCTTTAATAGATGCACTTCACAACAAGTAGGCCAGGCCAACTGGCTTTTTCATAACATGTCACAATAAAAAAATGAAACCTAAGAAATCTGGTATGACTTTTCCCAATGAACAGATTAACCTTAACCCTTCAATATTAGCTTTGCACCTTACCTAACACCAGCCAGTTCAAGTGCACATAAATAGCAACCATCATGTATACAGTTACAAAGTTACAAATATGTACAAAAATACAGCTTGCACAAGACAAGGCCTATCACGAATCACCACAGTAAAACTCCCCATGTTTTCTCTGAGTGGATAGGCAACGCCAAAACTGTTGCCTACTATGATAATCTGTGGTATTAAATGTAGCAAAATACCTGTATATTGCCTGCAACACAGTGTGATAACAACCAACTGTTAAGGGCTTACTGGCATAAACATATGCTTTTCACAAGTAATAGGATAGACCCACTGCCTGTGTCATAATGGTTTATAATAAGCAGGCAAAACCAATGGCATTAGACATAACGTTTCTCAGAGCACCAAATAGGAACATTTCCTTAACCAACTCAGGCCTTCAGTTTTGGGTGTTAACTTTTCCACAAGGCAACCGTCAGATACACGGCCATAAAATTAGAAATGTATACAAAATTAGAGTTGGCTATGCAAAATATTACGGGCCAGATGTAGGTATTCAAATACCGGTCGGAAACGGCCGAAACTACAGATTTTCAGCCGTTTCCGACCGGTATTTGGATATTGAGATGTAGGGGCATGTTAAATTACAGAATCGGTAATTTTACCGAATTTGTAATTTTTCCGATTCGGTAAAATACTGAATTGGTAAAATTACCGATTCTGTAATTCAACATGTAGGTAGCACTGTAATCAGTGCTACAAGGGTTTAAGAATTTGTTATTTACCACCAACTAGAAGTTGGTGGTGAATAATGAAAACCCTTCGAAAAGCATTTTTTTTGCTTTAAAAAACGTGCCATGTTGCAGAAATACATGCCCTAAGGGCATGTATATCAGCAACATGTGCACCCATGCACAATTGAGGGGTGCAACAGGGTGTCAAAGTGACACCTTGTCGCCCTTGCAAATTCGGTAATTTTACCGAATCGGTATTTACCGATTCGGTAATTGGCATTGATTCCTATGGGCCTCAAGGCCCATAGGAATCAATGGCAATTACCAAATCGGTAAATACCGATTCGGTAATTATCGAGTCATTCCGATTCGGTAATTTAAAAGTGAAATTACCTACATCCCATTTACCTACTCTCAAATACCGAATCGGTATGATTCGGTATTTATGAGTAGGTAAATCGAGATTACCTACATCTGGCCCTATATCTCCTAAAATGGCCTAACAAGGATTCTCACAGAGCAAACCTTCTATATCCATGGTTAGTCACACTGAGTGCTAAATGCCAAAACCATTGTCTACTATGGTAATCTGTGAGATTCCATGTACACCTATCTTGCAATTCAGGAGATTTTTTTGTGTAAGCACACCAGGGGAACCAATATATAGGTGGAGCCGCCTAAGCCCTTTTTCCAGTAGGTCTCTGACTTCTCTTTTTTGTTGCTCACTTAAGGTCATGCACCAATTGCACTGTCAAATCAGACCTAAAAATCTATGCAGATTAGTGTAGGCCTGGGCTCTGAAACACAAAACTGCACTCTGAAGTCCAATGTTAATGTCCTATTACTTACAGGTAAACTTCATTACCTTGATAAAGGTACTCCTCGTCCCAGTCATTACAATATGAGGCGGTCCCACCTCCCAACATGCATTCTAACACACTATTTTTTTTAATTTCCACAGAATAAAAGCCCCTCCCACCTGTCTCCATGCCTGCTAGTAACAAGACTAGACATAACAAAAGAAGGGGTAACGGAGGGGACATGACTGGGACGAGGAGGACCTTAATTGGGGGTTAGAAAGATTACTGGTAAGTAATGGGACAATATCCCCTAATAGTTCCTCCTCATCCTAGTCATTACAATATGAGGAATTAACGATCCCAAAATAAACAAGCATTTGCAATGCAATAGGTCTCACATTTGTGAGAGTTAGAGCCATTGGCGTAGTAAATGACAATGTTTTTTACTTTTGTATTTTGGTTTTGAGTGGATGTATATGGTGTGGAGTCAAATTATGTGGATTGCATTGGAATTGTTAGTTGTGGAATTGTGTAGTGTATTTGTATAGTTGAATTATGTGGTGTGGTGAATAGATGGATTGAGAGCTGCAGAAAATAGATAGAAAGGAAGATAGAGAAGCATAGGAAGTTTGTGCATGACGTGGTGAATGAGCTTGAAATAGTAGAGCAGAAAGACAGTGTGAGAAAGAGAAAGAAGTGAAGAGCTGGTCACAGATGTAAAAAGAGGGAGCGCAAAATCAATTTCACATAAAAATCAAACCAATATTCTGATTTACCAGCCAAGTGAGGTTTTGCAAAGCTGCATGCCTTCAGATGTGTTATTTGAGTTTTAATAAAGATTACACCCTCTACAATCCTTGTCAAATTAAAGTTCACAGAAAACAGATTCCATATCCTCCAGTAGATTGCACCCGTCCCATGCTTTGAAATGAGAACATAAATTAATTGCCATTTACATCGTGTGGGACACTGGCTCCCCGATGTTGTTAGCTTTTGACACACACAGGGGTTTAAGTGGGCCGGGTCTCAAGGGGTCTGAGCACCGGCAGTTTTTTTAAGAGGCCCTCGAAACGGGTCTCTATCGGGCTCTGTTTTGAGCCCTGGCACAGGCGGTCTGGTTCTTTTCCGGACTGCAGTGTTTGCTGTCACTGCAGTCCGGTAAAAAGTGCCAGGTCACAAAACAACCTGAGAAAGACCCGTTTCGAGACAGCAAGCACATCAATGTGCGCTGCTCATTTCTCACTAGCAGAGGATGTATGGCATGACGTCATGCCAGGTGAGCGTTGTGGGGGAAGGGAAATCCTTTAAAGATTCATTTTCTTTCTGGATTTCCCTTCTCTTTCTGAAACGCAAGAGCAGCAATATTGTGGTAGTGTCAGGAGGGCTTTAATTGGAAGCTTTTTAAACATTATATATAACAAGCCATAGTTGCAGCTTATTTATCTATGCAACTAATAACCATTGACAAAGCCAATAGTCCTTACTTGTTGTAGCTATGATGTTACTTGCTTTACCAATTCCAATTCCAAAAATTCTTTATTTCGGCCGCATAGGCCATAAAAGATACAGTAAAATACAGTACATATATACACAGTAAAATGGAATGCATATATTACACAATATTTACATATAAAAAGGCTAGAGGGTCTGCATGAGGTAAGGAAACACAGTGGCACCAATTCAGGGGGACATTTTCTTCCTTATTAACCACGCTGCCATTAGGAATTTTGATACCGCAAAAACAATGTGTCCCAGGGTGTTGGTTTTCATAACCCTGTATGCTTGTAGGTAATCCCGAAAACCCAGGTTTCGGCACAGCGGTGCAATCCAACGCTTCCTGGGATTCTGGTATGCGTGGCAAACAAACATTATGTGCAAATCATCTTCATTCTTGGTTTTACAACAAGGACAGAGTTTGTCACCCCCAGTGAGCCATTTGTGGGTAAATACCTTAGTGGGGAGTGTGCCAAACCTCCATTGCAGAAACAATTTCCTCGCCAGAAGAGGAAAAATAAAATCCATAAAAGGTTCAAAAAGGTAAGAATTTTTGGAGTTCATAAAACGACTCGTCAAGGTGCCGGTGCTATGAGCATTGTCCATGTCAGCCAAGTTTTTGTTTTTGTACAGCTGGGCAAGTGTTTTGCGTGTGATCCTTTGACAGCCCTGAACTGGATCATCCCAGAGGTCTGGCAAGTTTAAACTGGACAATTCTGATTTAATAAAAGCCAGCTAGGGGATTTTGTTACTGCCATTCAACCTCAGAACATGGATAAGGTCCTGTCTGTAGTGGTGCAGTTCCTCAGTGGACCATATCCGGTGCCAGAACTTCACGGGTTTGGACAAAAGATCTTCAGCGATGGAGTGTAGGCCCAAATCCAATCTTAGGGGGAGGAGTGGCGTTCCCTGCGGGAGAGCAAGTAGGCGTCTCAAGAATGTATTTTCCACCGCTAACAATGCCTTCCCTGCTTTGTAACCCCACAGCTCGCTGCCATACATGGCTGCTGCCTTCGCTTGGGATCTATAGGTTTCAAGGGCCGGACTTACAGGCTTAAAGGTGGATTTATTTGCCACCTTCAGGAGTGCGCCCGCTAGCTGGGATAGTTTCAGCCTTGATCTCGCTATCTAACAGTCCCAGGCCAGGTTTTCTTGTAATGTTACCCCCAGATAGACAAAGGTCGAGACCCTCTCAAGACTAACTTCCCCCAGTTTTGGGTTGGGTCTGGTTCTGGCAGGGGGATTAAAGATCATAAACTTAGTCTTTTCTGTGTTGACCTCCAACCCGTGTTGCCGACAGAAAAGGCCAAAACCATTCACAATCCTCTGGATCCCCATAGGGGATTTGGAAAGCAGGAGGGTATCATCAGCAAACATGATTGCCGGAACCCTCCTGCCTGCCAAAACCGGGGCATCATTGTCCTCGACAGTGTCAAGATGTTGAATGACACTGTTAATGAAGAGGCAGAAGAGGGTTGGCGCTAAGACACAGCCCTGTCTGACTCCTCTAAGGACAGGGAATTTGCCCGAGAGCTTACCATCCCTCCCACACCTTACTTGGGCATAGTTGTTCTCGTGGAGCCTGATGATAGTACTAAGAAGGTGTGGGGGCACTCCCAGCTCCTGCAAAACCTCCCAAAGTTTCCCTCTAGGGACTAGGTCAAAGGCTGACCTCAGATCCACGAAGACCATGTACAGTCTTCCACCCTCTATGGTAACCGTCTTCCAATATAGGAGAAGAAGGCGGAAGATCTGGTCCATGGTCGACGTGTTCTTTCTGAAGCCAGCCTGAAGGGGGGTCATGATGTCATTTTCCTCCACCCAGTCCAGGAGGTGATTAAGGATGAGGCGCGCAAAGAGCTTTTGGGGTACATCTATTAGGCTAATGGGCCTGTAGTTGGCGGGGAGCAGAGTAGATCCCTTCTTATGGATCGGAACAATCTCTGCCCCCAGCCACGACCCGGGGATTGACATACCTCCTAGGATGGCATTAAAAAGAATAAGAAGGTATGGGCCCCAGATGTCCAGGTGGTGCCTAAACAAATCCCCAGGTAGCCTATCTAGACCCGGCGCCTTCCCCGCTGGTAGTTGCTTCAGGGCTGCCTCCACTTCCCCCAGCGATAGTTCCAATTCACAGTCCTGTGTGCCACAGGGCGCAACCAGAGCTGTGGCAGGACAAGGATTGGTATCTTGATAAAGTTCCCCAAAATGGGCCTCCCAAACCTCGGGGGCAATATTGGGTTCTACTGCATTTTTGAGTTCCCCTATGCCATTATTAACAAGGGCCCAGAATTTACGGGAGTCCCTAACTTTTAGGGCATCATGAAGATCATGCCAATGATTCCAGTCCCACTCGGTCCTGGCAGACGCCATCACTGCTTTATAGTGTTTCCTATGGGCACGCACCTTGGCCTTATTAGACCCCTCTTTTATTGCAGCAATGAGCTCAGACTTTGCTGCCCTACAAGAGGAGGTATACCAGGTGGGAACATGGGTCTTTTTCTTTCTATTTGGCACCAGCGGGTGGAATACCTCAGCCAAATCTCTTACAAGACCCTGGTGGATATCACCCAGTTTCTCATTGTATTCCGGGGTTCTTGGTGCGTTTAGCAGTGCATCCACCTCCATAAACCTTGGGAGTGCCAACCCGTATAGTTTGCTAATGGCCTCTTCTGAGCTCACAAGTTTTCCCCACTTAACCCGTCGCCTGCTGGTTGCGAGAACCAAATCCCCCTCATCTCCCCCTGGGTTTTCTACCACTTTTCCCACTACATGGGGAGGCCACTGGATATTTAAACACAGGGCATTATGATCGCTATCTGACCTGTTTATTACCCTGAAGTCGAGGACTTTAGGCCAGAGTGTAATGTCCACCATGATGTAATCTATCCTCGACTCGTGACCCCTCCTATTAAAAGTGAACACTGAGGGAGTATCGGAAAGGGTACGCCCATTACAAGCCCTCAGTGCGTAGTTCAGGGTAAGGGACATAAGTTGTATTGCAAGGGGGGACCAGGCTTTGGGATATGGGGAGGACGAGGGTGGGACTCCCCAGTAGTCATCCTCAGCCGTGAGGGCACCCTCCGACATGCCCTCAAGGGGTTCAAAGTGGCAGTTGAAGTCTCCTCCAAGCACCACCTTGAGGTCTCCCGAGAGCTGCCCCAGGAAGGAGGAGAGGTCGTTTAGGGTTGGAGATTCGATTGGCGAGGCAACTGGTCGAGAGTAGACATTCACAAGGGCCCAAGATGGTTTACCAGGCCATGTGAGCCGAACACACTGGATGTCCTGGGAGGACGTATGTACCTGTTCCGCCTGGCATCCGGTGTGACTCGCAATCCAGATTGCCAGCCCGCCTGACGGCCTCCCCCTCCCACCCCATTTGGCAGGAATTTCAAATACATCAAACCCATTCCTGGTTACAGTGTCCCGCGCCCACGTTTCTTGAAGGAGGAGGATGTCGCTACTGGCCACTAGATGGTCCCACTCCGGTGTGCCCTCCTTGTTTGCAATACCCGCTACATTCCACGAAACAATTCTCAGGCCCTGATCTGTAGGTAGAGGGCCTTGACCCACAGTGGGGGATTGCGTAGGGACTATGGGTGGAGGAGTTCCTGGCACGATGGTAGATGGACCAGACAGCTCGTCCCCCCCGGGTTGCCGTATGTGGCCAGTCCCGATGTTGTGAGAAGTCCCCTGTAAGCCCAGACTGTCACCGCTGTTAGGTGGTCGATCTCTGGCGTTGACCTGCGGGGCGTATTCAATTGCAGGGGCTACAGTCATTCCCACCCGACTTTGCGCCTTGACTTTAGCCTTAACCTGGGGACCAAGTTCAGTTGCAGGGGCTCTGCTCTCTCCCACCCGCCTAAGAACCTCATCTACCATCTTTCCCGAGCCAGATGAGGTCTCACTGATTTGTAGTCAGTCGACCTGATCTAGGCAGGAGAATCTGTTGTGATGTATGAAGTTTACCTGTGCATGTGGAAGGTGGTGCCTTGGTCTATAGCGTGAGCCATCCACAGCAAAGCCCACTCTAGTCCACCCCTTCTCCCCCCTTGCCTCTGTGCTACTTGCATTTGGGTAGAAGTACGAAAGGGGGACTAATTCTATGTTGGACTTGTCAGGCCTTGCAAGCCAATTAGAGATGTAGTTGGCTACGTGGGGGCTTTTAAAACTTATGATGATGCAGTCCCCAGCCCTATTCTTTGGGGTGTGACCAATCCAAGGGATCCTCCTAGCCATCAGGACCTCGCCTTTCAGGCTAGGAGGCAGCGGCCTGTTGATGCTAAGCCAGCTTATCACCTTGTTTCGTAACGAGTCTTGGGGCTCCCTCATATCACCAGTTAACTCAGGTACTCCCACCATGATTACCGTGTATGGGACAGCTTCTGGGGGCAGGTTAACCACCCTGCGCCTATCACAGTGGGGAGCGGGACCATCAGTAGCGCCATTTGTAGGGATCACTTCTCCCCCAGTCTGTGGCGCTGGAAGTTGCTTTGATCTCCTTGGGGCCGGAACAGGGGGCCTGGGAGCCGAGGGCAACAAAGGGGGCGCCTGAGGAACAGGCGCACCGTCCGTGCCTAGCAGCACCGCATTAGCGCCCTGTGACGGTGCAGCGGACCGCCGGCTATTCACCAGGGAGGCCTGGGGGACTGGAGGGGGGTTAGTCACATTTGTGACTATCCCAGGGCTTTTCCTTAGATGACTGCTTTCCAAGGCCTTCAGTCTGGACTCTATGGCGTCCAGTTTAGCTGCAATGGGGGTTAACAAACTCCTCATAATGTCAGTGAGTGTGTTGACTAATGAGTCAGTGCTAGTGGAAGTGGAAGTTGCCCCACCAAAAACAAAAGGGCCCGTGTGCAAGGGTAGGGAAGCAGGAGCTGGAGAGCCCATGCGATTCGACCTGGACCCTGATAGGTTGAGGTCAGGAGAAGCAGAAATGTCTATGCTGTCAGTCTGATTTGGCTCTATTGTGTCGACTTTGGCCCTCTTTGCCTTCTTTGCTTTCCTGGACCTTTTCCTTTTGGGGGGGTGTTCTACTATGCTGCCTACATCGTCTATGGGCAAGTCGGCCTGACCTGGGTCTTGCAGGACTGTTCCCCTGCTTTCCGGAATGGTAGTATGGTCAGAGATCCCAGATAGCCGGGAGGAGTTCCTGTCCCTCTGCGTCAAAGGAGTTCTTAACTGCTGAAGGACCGACTCGATCGTCTGATCAATGCTGTCCATTAATGACATGTGGGTGGCATCCAGTGTGATCGGTGTACTAGCGTCTGTGGAAAAGGTATCCCCCTGATCCAGAAACACACTTTCCGGGCCCATCTCGAGGTGCGCCTCAGGGATTGACGAGCATTTACTAGCTAGGTTACTCGTCTTTGGGAAAAAAAAATCCAGAGTGCTTGTACCTTGTTGAGCAGACTTACTTCGTGAAGTTCTGGTCGCCATGATGGAGTATGTAAGGGGAGCTACAAGGCCCGGGGCGTCAGAGGGGTGGCCCGGTCCGGTCTCAGCCGGCCTCTAACGGCCTAGAACGGCCCGCTCTTTGCCCGGTCTTCGCCCCGGTGGCCGCCCCGCGCGCGTCCCGCGATGCGCGTGGGCAGGTTCACCTAAGTATGACAAGGGGGCGTGGCACTGGGAGGGGGCGCGGCGCGGCGGGAAGAGGAACCAGCTGACGATGACCAATGGAATGCTGGTCCTCGCAGTCCCGCTCGCCTGCGCCTCTCACCTCCACTGCGGCCGGACTCTCAGGCGGTGTCTCCCCAGGCAAGCACTCGTTGGCTCCCAGCCAGGACAGTGGCGAGCAGGTCAGCAGGGCAAATACTCCACACGAGCGGCTCCCGCGGAGCGGGGGCCGCGAGGAGTTAAGTAATGGCTCAGGCGGGGGGGCGCGGCACTGGGATGGGGCGCGGCGCGGCGGGAAGAGGAACCAGCTGACGATGACCAATGGAATGCTGGTCCTCGCAGTCCCGCTCGCCTGCGCCTCTCACCTCCACTGCGGCCGGACTCTCAGGCGGTGTCTCCCCAGGCAAGCACTCGTTGGCTCCCAGCCAGGACAGTGGCGAGCAGGTCAGCAGGGCAAATACTCCACACGAGCGGCACCCGCGGAGCGGGGGCCGCGAGGAGTTAAGTAATGGCTCAGGCGGGGGGGCGCGGCACTAGGAGGGGGCGCGGCGCGGCGGGAAGAGGAACCAGCTGACGATGACCAATGGAATGCTGGTCCTCGCAGTCCCGCTCGCCTGCGCCTCTCACCTCCACTGCGGCCGGACTCTCAGGCGGTGTCTCCCCAGGCAAGCACTCGTTGGCTCCCAGCCAGGACAGTGGCGAGCAGGTCAGCAGGGCAAATACTCCACACGAGCGGCACCCGCGGAGCGGGGGCCGCGAGGAGTTAAGTAATGGCTCAGGCGGGGGGGGCGCGGCACTGGGAGGGGGCGCGGCGCGGCGGGAAGAGGAACCAGCTGACGATGACCAATGGAATGCTGGTCCTCGCAGTCCCGCTCGCCTGCGCCTCTCACCTCCACTGCGGCCGGACTCTCAGGCGGTGTCTCCCCAGGCAAGCACTCGTTGGCTCCCAGCCAGGACAGTGGCGAGCAGGTCAGCAGGGCAAATACTCCACACGAGCGGCACCCGCGGAGCGGGGGCCGCGAGGAGTTAAGTAATGGCTCAGGCGGGGGGGCGCGGCACTGGGAGGGGGCGCGGCGCGGCGGGAAGAGGAACCAGCTGACGATGACCAATGGAATGCTGGTCCTCGCAGTCCCGCTCGCCTGCGCCTCTCACCTCCACTGCGGCCGGACTCTCAGGCGGTGTCTCCCCAGGCAAGCACTCGTTGGCTCCCAGCCAGGACAGTGGCGAGCAGGTCAGCAGGGCAAATACTCCACACGAGCGGCACCCGCGGAGCGGGGGCCGCGAGGAGTTAAGTAATGGCTCAGGCGGGGGGGCGCGGCACTGGGAGGGGGCGCGGCGCGGCGGGAAGAGGAACCAGCTGACGATGACCAATGGAATGCTGGTCCTCGCAGTCCCGCTCGCCTGCGCCTCTCACCTCCACTGCGGCCGGACTCTCAGGCGGTGTCTGCCCAGGCAAGCACTCGTTGGCTCCCAGCCAGGACAGTGGCGAGCAGGTCAGCAGGGCAAATACTCCACACGAGCGGCACCCGCGGAGCGGGGGCCGCGAGGAGTTAAGTAATGGCTCAGGCGGGGGGGCGCGGCACTGGGAGGGGGCGCGGCGCGGCGGGAAGAGGAACCAGCTGACGATGACCAATGGAATGCTGGTCCTCGCAGTCCCGCTCGCCTGCGCCTCTCACCTCCACTGCGGCAGGACTCTCAGGCGGTGTCTCCCCAGGCAAGCACTCGTTGGCTCCCAGCCAGGACAGTGGCGAGCAGGTCAGCAGGGCAAATACTCCACACGATCGGCACCCGCGGAGCGGGGGCCGCGAGGAGTTAAGTAATGGCTCAGGCGGGGGGGCGCGGCACTGGGAGGGGGCGCGGCGCGGCGGGAAGAGGAACCAGCTGACGATGACCAATGGAATGCTGGTCCTCGCAGTCCCGCTCGCCTGCGCCTCTCACCTCCACTGCGGCCGGACTCTCAGGCGGTGTCTCCCCAGGCAAGCACTCGTTGGCTCCCAGCCAGGACAGTGGCGAGCAGGTCAGCAGGGCAAATACTCCACACGAGCGGCACCGGGGGGCGCGGCACTGGGAGGGGGCGCGGCGCGGCGGGAAGAGGAACCAGCTGACGATGACCAATGGAATGCTGGTCCTCGCAGTCCCGCTCGCCTGCGCCTCTCACCTCCACTGCGGCCGGACTCTCAGGCGGTGTCTCCCCAGGCAAGCACTCGTTGGCTCCCAGCCAGGACAGTGGCGAGCAGGTCAGCAGGGCAAATACTCCACACGAGCGGCTTTACCACATATCTTGATGCAATGAAAGAGAAAGAAAAATACAAGTCGGGCGGCACACTATGCTAAACACAGATTTTTAGCATTAGGTGTTTAAAGCCACGCCCCTAATTACACTGGCCACACCCCTTTGAGAGACCCCCCAGTTTATTCATCCCACTTAAAGCCCTGGACACACACGTTGTTGTTTTCTGCAGGGAGCGCCCTCCACCATCAACAAACAATAATGAGGGAAAACAGTGCGGAGCACAGCAGTGGCCTCACGTTTCGTATGAGGGGGCCACTGCAGTATGCAATAATCAGCCCCTTACGAGGTCTGTCAGCCTGACACGCACGTCTCACATCTGGCTACTTACATATCTTGCAGCTGCTGACCAACTCCTAAAAAGAAACAACCAATGGCGTTGTAAATGACAATGTCTTTTTGCCCCCTGTTTCCCGCTGTATACAGACATACATAGAAATCGCACTACAAACTGGCACACATGCATGCACACGCTGAGAAACACACGCGACAGACACACTAATACATAGGGGTGCACCGAAGCACGTGATCAAACACGCAGGCACACTGAGTCACAGGCACACTGAAGCTTTGGGTCGGAATGGGCCCCTTTCAAACCTGGCTGACGCCTGGTTCCGCTACAGACATGACAGTCTACTTCCTGAAAATGCGAGTTATATAAGTATATTAAAAGAAAGTTGTAAGTATTTAAAAAATAAGTGTCTAAAAAGTGACCCACGGATTTTGACAGGAGCGCTCCATTGAGACAGCGTTTTCCTTGCTTAACTTTAAAGGACAGCAAGCTTTGTCACCGTGGCTATGATGAAACTAATGTGGAATTGATCCTCAGCTGCCTTGTATTCGCGTTTTGTTTCCTTGATTGTTTCGCTTTAAAGGTATTGCGCTTTCCCTCAAGGCTGCAATTTCCTAGTAACAGCCTGCTGCTGCATTTTCGGCCTCGAGAGATCATCTTCGGTGCTTGGAAATAAAAATGTGCTTTCAGTGGGAGAATCAAAACAGTGCTTTTAAAATGCAAACGTATCATGAGAAAAATTGTAAGACGCGTAGTTATAAAATATATTATTTCTCACCAGATTTAATTTGAAATGGAGAGTACCTGCACCTCTCAGCACTATGGCAGTATATTTAATGGGAGACTACATGCACTTTTCAGGAAATCAGTACTCTAAAAAGTGAGTACCTGAATATATATAAGCTCTGCAGAACACTGAATGCCCTACGAGGTAACCCATGCTGGGCTGTACAAGAGAAGCTGCAGGGAGGCAGAAGCGTGCACGCATGCATATACAAATGACTAATGTGCAATGATATGGTAGTGACGTTATTTCAAAGAATGCTTCTGTTGAAAGGTGAGGAAAGATGGAGGTAAGAGGGTGAGGAGGCGTTGTCAAGCTTGATCTAGGGGAGAAAGAGCAACATGCAGAGGCAGGTGCAAGCGGGGAGCGACTATATGGATGTGGCATAACAACCAAAACTGCCAACTCTGGCGGCATGAGGGACAGCAAAGCAAATCCTCAACAACAACAAAATTCAGAAAGCGGATCGAAAAGATGACCATCTGACACACTGCCACCGGTGGTGAGACTCGAACCCTTGCAATGGAGAGGCCTGTGACACCAATGGCACAAGACCTGTCTTTGAGCAACAGTTCCCAGCTGTAGAGTCTATCAAAACCTGCAATGCTGCCATGGAGATGCAGCCCAGCCAGGCGCAAGCGCGAAACCACCAGCAAGGCACCACAGGAACAACGCAGGGCTCCAGTGGCCAATCCGAAAGGGAGCCATGCTAAAAGCACAAATGTAAAAGGACCAAGCCCCATGAAATGGGACACTGAAAGCCATTAAAAACGGGCTGCCGCCTTCCCCGCAGCCGTGTGCACAAAAGCCACAGCCTGCGAGGACCAGGTCCTGCTAGAACTACTTAGCACTTGACTGGCCCCAACCCGCGGACTGCATAGTTGGCATATCACGTGCGATTCGCCCCACAAAACTTGGCCACCCTCTCCCACCACAAAAGGCACCATACCAGTGGGTGGTCTTCACTGCGTAGTCTTTATTAATTCTCATAAAGCCATCTTTGTTTGTTGATGCACTGTCAACATTCGACCAACTTTTATTACCAAAACAACACACATTAATAAGCATTGTGTGAAGCAATATTCATTTGAACCGCAGGTTACAGTATTTACAATTCAGGATCTCCAGAGCCCCTCTGGGTGCGGGTTGTACCAGCATGCCACAACCCACCTCCATTGCTTCCATTTGAGGTAACTACCCGTCGTCTACCCCCTAGACGCTGCCACCAGGGCACTGCTTTGCGCCTTTTACTGCGCACCAGCTCGCACAAAGTTGCTTCCTCCAAAACCCGGCATCTCGGGTAGGGCCGGAGAGTCCAGGACCACCAGCAGGACAGCCCTCTCTCCCGCCAGCCCGGAGCCCCATGGACTGCCCTCCCTGTTCCAGGATTAGGCCAGTCCCCGCCAAAAGGAGTCCCCGCCATTTTCCTTGCCCGGAACCCCGCCACAGGATGAGGAGCCTACTTGCGCTCTCGTCCTCCCCCAAAAAGCTGCTTCACCTTCCAGATCTAGCACTAAGGCCCCCCCCCCCTATAGTGTGGAGAATAATTCCAACCCTGTATTGGACAGATGTAGCCCATCTGCCAGGCACAATCCTATGTTGATGTCTGTATCATGGTATGCATAATGGGGAGTATCAGCGAACCTGCCAACCACTTCCCCAACCTCCTGATGCCTGTATCATGGCATGAATATTGGGGCGTATAGGCGAACCTGTTAACAACTCCCCCCCCTCCCGATTCCATTTCTGCACTAACTTGATCACCGCCTTTTGTGGCGCATTGTCCCCCCAAATGTCAAGCAGGAGCACCTCCGACCAAAATCATGATGGTGCCCGGCAGGGAGCTTCTTACCCCTAAGAGTGTAGAGAAGAGTGCCTCCTTCACCCTTCTTCTGCCCACCGGAATAATGCTATAGCTGCCTGCATGAATCACCAACACATCCGGGATGGGCATACCTCCCTGGATGCGCCAAAAATTTGGCCTGCTCTGCTTATACAGGAATTACCACACCAGCAGTTCCACTGCCATCGTCCAAACTAGCTGTGGTCTGCCATACCGTCCAAAACAATCATACCTCCATCTGCCCACACTTTTGATGGTTTCTGATGAGCGACCCAAAGTTTGCCTTTGTCCATGTTAATTGTGCTGCGCACCCCCTCGTCCTCGCCAAGAACTGCTGACGCTTACGACCAGAGCCACCCAGCATACAGGCAACTGGCAATTTAAGTACCTCTACCCTAATGTTCCTCGATTGTTTAGCAATGCCCCACATTGCCTGTGGTTTTAATTTTGCCACCAGTTACTGGGATGAGCCTTTAAAATGCCTTACCCATTCCATGTTAATTGTTCTGCGTAGCCTCGGTCCTCCCCCAGGACTGACGCTTAAAAGTAAGGGGTAATCCAGCATGTCAATGACTGGCAACATAAGTACAGCTGGATGTACCATGTTACAACGCATACCGTTACAACTACCTACCATTACAACGCGACCATTACAACGCATACCATTACAACGCATAGCGCTTTGAGGTGCTGGATAGTGGTAAGTATAATTTACTATTCTAACTCCAGTCCCCGTGGACCCTAGGGAAGGTGTTGGATAGTAAATTATACTTATTCCCTATCCTAGAGCGCCCCCCAGCGCAATGCGTTGTAATGGTATGCGTTGTAAAAGTCGCGTTGTAATGGTAGTGCGTTGTAACAAATGCGTTGTAACAGGTGTATACCGTACAGCTACCCTAATATTGAATTTGTCAGCAATTCCACACCATGCCTGTGCATTATGCCACAAAACTCCGCCACCTGTTATTGGGACGAGCCTTTCAAATGCCTTACCCACTCCATGCTAATTGTGCTACGCACCCTCAGTCCTCACCGAGGACTTCACCACCTGCAGTGGGACGAGCCTTTCAAATGCCTTACCCACTCCATGTTAATTGTGCTGTGCCCCCTCATGCTTCACCCAGGACTGCTGACGCCCATTAATGATGAAGCTTAAAGGAAAAGAACAACTCTGCATATATGTAACCGGCCATTTCAGTAAAGCTATCCTACTATTGAAAGCTTTGTAGTTGTACAACTTTTCATACATATCCAGGCCGATAATTTTTATTTCCTTCCAATCTGTTTTTTGGCAACGCCACAGCATTGAAAAGGCTCCTGCGCAATTGTGGATGCTTCCTTTCCTTCCCGACTCAGGCAATTACTGCCTGCTTGGGCTTTAAAACTCCCTGCTGTCTTTAGTGCCAAAAGACTATGTGCTGCTTACATTTGACTTCCTATAATTGCCATCCTCAAGGAATGAATGAGCATCAATGGTGCCCTTTTAGCTGCCCCATCCCTATGTGCCTAACAGATTACCAATAGTTAGAATAGGACGCTATCTTTCTATCACGACTGTCCTAAAACCAGGGTTCCCACCAGGTACTTATGTTCCTGTTCCCAGTCTTGTTTAATGTATCAATGAAACCACTTTGGAGCACTTCTGAGTAGCTCAGGAATTCTTTATTACCGAGCTGGAGACGATAATCCACATCTTACCTTAATTTTTCCTTTCCTACTGAAATCCTCTCCACTCCCCACCCCAGACAAGCACATGCATGCGAATCGCGCCCGATGGGGGTTCAGGGAGCACACAAAACACCCACCTTGGTAAGAGTAATGCGGCACAGAAAAGAAACAAGCAATGCAAAAAGAGAACAGAAAACTAGCGTTTTCCCCTACATATCGCTGGACAGGTAAAAAAGCAGGCATGGAGGCGGGTGTTAGGGGCATTTATTCTATGGAAATAAAACCAATACCACCTCATATTGCAATGACTGGTGCAAGGAGGACCCATGAGGGGGTAATGACTGCCCTCCTCCCATCTGTGCTTGTGCCAGAGAAAAAAACACAGTAAATGATCTAGTTGACTGAGACAATTTAATAGGATTGCAGTTTCATGTGTGTGCCCTAGTTCAAGCTCAGGCAGCTGGACAAATAAAAAAAAAATATCACAGCTATGTGGAGTGCAAGCACTTTTTTGTGTTTAAGCACACCAATTTGGCCCAATAAAATCATGTACTCCTAGTTACCAAAAACTGGGTGGAGCCAAAGCCCCTCTCCTGGAAGTGCTTCTTAAAGCCCTTTTTTAAGCCAGACTAAAAAAAACAATGGCATGTGTGTTGCGCTTTTTACTCTGCTTTTCTATAAATTAGCAAAGAACAGAATACATTCTTGAGTTGTTTAGCCTATGTATTTCTTAACTGGAATTTTTTTTAGTGTTCATTTGCCAAATACACTTTTCTCGGAAGAAGGCATTTCTGCTGGTACAAAACTACAAAAGGTAATCTTGTCATTCCTATACAGACCTGATTTCTTCTAGGTGCTGGAGAAGTGGAAATGTGTGTGAGGTCAGCCACAACTCATATTAAGACTGAGGTCTATCTCTCCCACAGTTCAACAATATGGTTCTCTACAGGCGGGGAATACAGATATCTTTGGTGTTGCTCAATAAGCATGGAGTCTACACTGATGTATAGCTTTTCGATCATGACTGTACTGAACAAAGGGGCATATTACCAAGGGCCTTATCGCCGCTTTAGCGGGAATTTTTCCCGCTAAAGCGGTGATAATTTAATCGCCCTATTACCTCGCTGTCGCTAACACCAGTTAGCAACAGCTAATAGGCGATAGCGGGCATTTAGGGGCCCACTTTGCATGTCAGCGATAATTATCACTAATGACATGCACAGTGGGCGTGCCAAGATGTTAGCGACTGGAAACAGTCGCTAACATCGCTATCCCCAACTTTTGGAAATTATCGCGCTAAGCCCGATTATCTCCAAAAGCTAACGCCTGCCCAGAGCAGTTCTTAGCCATGTTATCCAATGGTAGGTGGATAACATGGCTAAGAGCATTTGCTCGGTAATGCATGAATATCGCTGACTTTTCAGCGATATTCATGCATTTCGGCCGATTTTTATCGCTTAGGAGATAAACCTTGATTATATCAAGGCTCCTAAGCGATAAAAATAGGAGAAGCTCGGCGATATAATTTTGGCCGCTAACCAAGCTTAGCGATATTTTTCGCTTAAACTTGGTAATATGCCCCAAAGTGTTTTAGGCTACTGTGTACCACTCTCTCTAACCTCCACGGTTAAGGTAGTCCAGCAGACTAACACTCACCTTGGCCATTTACAGTGAACTAAAGGTCAAGAGCTCGAATGCCAACAAAACAGACTTCCATCCATCTTCGGTCAGTAAACTGAATGCAATTAAATTAGATAATAGTAATACCTGTTATCTGAGTGCTTAAAACTGCAGCCCTTTGGTGTGAAGCACAAAATAAAACCAAGGGGCAGAAATATAATTTTCAGTATTTAAAATAAATGCATTTGATAACAAATTTGGAATGAATATGTTATCTCTTCCCTAGACTCTACATTTTCTCAGTTTTTTTACATTCATGAAATAGATGGACTGGAATCATAGTACCTGCACTGTTATTGCTTTTAGAAAACGATGCTGCTTTCCCAGGGATTTTGCCCAAAACTGGTGGTGCTTGAACCGTGGGCCCAGCACAATCTTTCACAGCTGTAGGTGTCAGGAGAGGGGTCGGAGTCTCAAGTAGACGAGAATTTGCATTTTGAAGATCTTTTTCCACATTGAAATAAAAAAAATGAGCAAATGTTAAAGCTGAAATTATAGCACTTAATGACTGAATAAACAAGCAGTATGTCCAACAACTACCAAATTAACATGAGATTATGATGAGGAGGGCCGAATAAACAAATGATATGTTATTTTTTTAAAGGCCTTTTCAAACATTTTTAGACTTTAATGAGATCTATTATGGAAGCAAAATCATGCAAAAAAATACAAAAATCAATCACGACATGCCATAAATATCAAAGTAAACCTACATATAAGCTCCTGACATACAAGAATAAAGGAGAGGCACAAAAAGGAAAACAGACATATAAGGAAGCCACATCAACAACCCTAAATTAGCACCTACTCTGCCTACTAAGACCCATCTCTTCACCACTAACTGGACTTTAAACTTCTCTCAAACTCTGAGGGTCTAAGACTAGAGGGTCCTTACCTTGAGGGTAAGGACCTCAAATCAAGGTCTATTGAAGACACATGCTTCCATCATCCATTGTGAAATCTCCCCCTTGAAATGCCATCACATCCATCCTCAACATCATCAACCCTGCCTTTAGCACAGGTACCTTACCAGACGACTTCAAAACAGGACAAATACGGAAAACGAAATCTCTAAAATCTTGACCCAGACAAAAAGTGTCAGGACTCTGAAAAGTTATCAAGCTGACACTATTGGAGGGGTGGGAGGGAGGGACTGTGAATTTGTTTGAGTAAGGGCACAGAACATGTAGGTTTTCACATTATCGTTTTCATCTACTTTAAATACCAGACATATGGCTGTAGCAAGCCATGAAAGCTATAGAAGAGAGGACAATAAGAGTTAGGCTGATAAACTAGACCCAGTACAGGAACTTCTAGTTTGAGGGTCCATATATGTGGTATTACAGGCAGCAGGAGTATTTGAGTCCATTACAACAGTCCATATGCTGCCTGGCAACATTCCATTTTGTTGTATAGCTTTCCACTCCCAACTACCGTATTTTCCGGCGTATAAGACGACCCGGCGTATAAGACGACCCCCGACTTTGGCAGAAAAATTTTAGGTTTAGTGCTATACTCGCCGTATAAGACGACCCCCCACTTCCAGCGCAGCATAGCCATTCCGAGTATGTACCGGTATTTTGAACTTACCGTATTAGTCTAGTCCTCCTCCCTGTGGGTGAGCAGTAAGGCTTTATCAGTGGGCAGTGGGTACCTATAAGCGTTTATTTTACAAACTGAAAGACTGAACGCAAAGAAATTGGTTGTAGAAACAATCTTGCTTTACTCGGAAACATTTTATTTAAAACCATATCAAAAACTGTCACTTCTGAATAACGGCAAACATAAATAACGTAGTGCATGAAACAGTGCAAGTGCATTAAACGTTCTATAACTTCCCATAAATCCAAGCGATTTATAACGTTCCCTTTAAAAACCTTCAAAATCCTCCTCTTCGTCATCTGATCTCATAAGTAAGTCTATGAGATCCTGTGGTACATCTGTAAGGCAGTCATCGTATGGATCTTGTACCAATTCCGTATCAGATGATGTGGTCTCTTCTTCGGCATCCTCTTCACCTTCCCACAGATAGTCGTCCTCCATACCATCTAATGAGTTCGATATGCCACACTTCTTGAAAGACTTTATGACTGTTTCTGCATCGATGTCGTTCCAGGCCTTTATGACAAAGTTGCACAAAACATCCAACTGTGGCGCACGCATGTTTCCTCCTTTTGTGAATGTTTTTTCACCGCTAACCATCCACTCATTCCACTGTTCTCGGATGCGATCTTTAAATGGCTTGTTTAGGCACACATCCAGTGGCTGCACCAACGATGTCAGTCCTCCAGGTATAACAGCAGCATCCGTTTTCAGTCTTGCCAGCCTTTGCTTGGTGCTGGGAGTTAAATGAGCCCTGAACATATCCCACACCAGTAGACTACGCCTTTGTAGAAGTCCACCTGGTCGCCTGCTCCATACGTTATCAAGCCATAGCTTTACCCCTTCTTCATCCATCCATCCTTTCTCATTAACATGCACAAAACAACCAGCAGGAAACTTGAGTTTCGGCATTGTTTTCCTTTTAAAAATAACCATTGGCCTCAGTTTGCCACCATCAGCTGTGCATGCAAGTACCACAGTGAAACTGGACTTCTCATGTCCTGTTGTTTTTATTAAGATTGTCTTTTCGCCTTTTTGATGGACAGTTTTGTTGGCGATCATATCAAAATTCATCGGAGTTTCATCCATGTTTCCGATGCTACTTAGCGCATACACATGTTCATTGCGCAGCCTAATGACGTAGCGATGGAAGCTATGCATTTTGGCATCAAGATCCGCTGGTAATTTCTGGGCAATTTTTGTCTTTTGCCGCAATACCAGATTATGCCTTCCCAAGAATCTGGTACACCAGGACACAGTGGCCTTAAATCTGTGGCTGAGATCGGGATTAGATTTGGCCCACTGAAGTGCAACCAAGCGGATTTTATTTCGGGTCACGACATACCCGCTTTGCCGATGCTCGGCCACCATGTCTGCTACATGCTTTTCCAGTTCTGGCCAATGTGGGGTGCCTCTTCTTAGTGCACACTTGCCCCTTGGCATACTCCGCAATGCTTGCTCATTTGCTCTCCAGGCCCGAACCATCTTCTCTGTCACTCCATATTGCCTAGCAGCAGCACAGTTATTATGTTCCATGGCAAAAGCCACAACTTTGAGTTTGTAGCTGGCTTCATATTTTCTTCTCCTTGCCACTGCTGGAGCCTTGCTGAGTTCTAGACTGCCAGCCATTTGCTCTGGATGCGCTGCTGGAGCCTTGCCGGGTTCTTCGCTGTCTCCAATTTGCACGGAATGTGCTGCTGGAGCCTTGCCGGGTTCTTGACTGTCAGCCATTTGCACTCGATGTACGGTACTGGTGCTGTACAGAATGGACAGGTGCAGAGACTGTCTTCAACACCACACGTACGGTACGGCAAATACGCTATCTGGTCACGAGACTGTTTTTCCTCTTAGCAACAACCAGCCAATCACGGCAAGTGCTCTACTGCCTTCGGGAACATTCGGGAACATTGTACAGTCCCCTTTCTATGCCACGCCCATGCCAAGGGGAGAGGTGAGCGTGCCAAAACGTGCCAAACGTGCCAAACGTATCAACACACTGGGCGCTGCCATCTTCGGCGTTGGCTGCCCATTACCATGTACCGTGTTTCGGACGTCCTGCTGCCTCGTCCTGCTGCCTCGTCTGCCTGGGGATGTGCAAGCGGTTGGAGGCGCGTGTACAGCGGCAGCGGCAGTCGAGGTAAGACTCATGGCGCCATTTGCTCGCTTGTGAAGCGGTTTGACACCTTCGAGTGAAGTCCTTGCTATGAAAAAAACGCTCGCTTTCGATACTTCATGGCGCGGGGCCTGGGTGTGGACGTTGCCAGGGTCGGTGGCTGTATTTTTTGACATAAGGTGTGTTGTTTCTTGTTATTTCCTATTGTGAAGCGGTCTGACACCTTCGAGTGAAGTCCTCGCTATGACAAAAACACGCTCGCTTTCGATACTTGCACAATTCATGGCGCGGGGCCTGGGTGTGGACGTTGCCAGGGTCGGTGGCTGTATTTTTGGACGTTGCCAGGGTCGGTGGCTGTATTTTTTAACATAAGGTGTGTTGTTTCTTGTTATTTCGTATTGTGAAGCGGTCTGACACCTTCGAGTGAAGTCCTCGCTATGAAAAAGCGCATGGAAAAATACCATAAAATTTTGTACCCGGCGTATAAGACGACCCCCGACTTTCCAGAAAATTTTAAGGGGTTAAAAGGTCGTCTTATACGCCGGAAAATACGGTAGTTCAATTCACGTCTACCTGTTCCTTCCCTTTCCTTGTTTTCTCCCTATTGGTTCCCTCGAGTTAGGTAGGAAATTAGGCAGGGGTTTCTACATGCTTGTTTCTGCTTCCAGGTCAGAAATCCAACACTACGTTTCTTTGCTTCTTAGTATTCCTGAGTTCTCCTCCTGTTTCCGGGCTGGTGTAGGGTGTAGTGAGCCACCCGGATACACTCTGCTTGCCCTCAATTGGATATGCACCAAGTGCATCCTCTGGCCAGGTGTGGCCCGAGGCTATAATATAAATGGGAGTAGACTGCACGGGATCTTATTGTCGCACCATACAACCTGAGTGCATGTGTGTTCTTGTGGGCCAGGGGAGTGTGTGTGGGCCTAACCAGCGGGCCATTTTACCACTAAAAGGGTGCCCGTGACACTGTTGATGATCATGGAATCCCTCTCCCACACTCCAGAGCTGCCGCCTCCTGTGGTGCCACCTACTCCTTCGTGGCGGTGCACAGCCCCGCCTCTGCCTTCCCGCTGACCCCGCCTCTGCTCCCCCGGGGACGCAACCTGAATTTTCCTGCTGCCACCTCCACGCTGTGGCAGTCTCTCTCTCTCAACCACTAGGCTACCTTGTCCCCTTAGCGGGCCGAGAATTAGGCTGGGAGGCCTGCTACCGAACCACACCTGTGTGCTGCTTGGATCACGAGGTGAGTACCTGCTGTGGGCCCGCACTATTGCTGCTCCCTCCTCAACGGCCCCTTGCGTTGATACCACCTGCAGCCTTCAATAATGGTCAATAATGTATTGTTTATTGATAGACTACAACTGGTCTTGGCTTATATGGCGATATATAAACCGGCTTTGATTTAAGCAATGAAAACTAACCAGATCATACGGGTAAAGTAAATACAGTCGGGTAGTTTCACCTAAAAATAAAATAGAGATAATCAGGATAATCAATAAGTAAATATCTAACTTTAAAGCACAGAACGATCTAAGTGAAATACTAAAATGAGAATAACTTGTAACATATGGGAGGCCGATAATCATCCATTTTAGCAAGTGAGCAAATAAAAGAAATGCTACACGAACAATACATTTGCATATGAGGGAGACGGCAAAGTTCGGAACTAAAAGATGGCCGCCGTAATTTTGACCAGACCTAAATTTAGACATTAAACGCATTACAAACTCGAATGGATGAGCCCCACTAGATACAATAAAATTAAATAAATGGTGTATCTGGATAGTGGGGGAATAAATAATAATAATATAATAGTCATTAGTTCCCCGTTGAGAATGTTAGGACGGAAGAAACACATATTAATTGAGCGGGACCCACAATATGAATAATAATTGTTTGGTTAAAACATAAAAACAATAAAACAGAGTTGGGTCAATCTTTCATAAGGGAACAGTATAATCAAGTTGCATAAACATAGCTTATAAGGTAAATAAGGTCGCTAAAAGATGGCCGCCACGCTAACACCGATAGCGGTGATGCACAACTCCAAATCCCCAGGTGCAAGCAATTTGGCGTTCAACAGTCAATTAAGATGAGTATAAAAGAGAAGGACAGGGAAACCGATTACAGCCCTGAAGGACGGTCCGTGAGGTCTTTTTTGTTCCTGAGAGAGGAGAACTGCAAGTAAGTGGAAAAGCGACCCCTAGATAAATCTTTCGTTAAATATTCTCCACCTTTATAAAATATGATGCAAATGCCATACGCACCTTTTTTTTACATAGATTGGAGTAAGGCACCCCCAAGACCAGCGCAGTCTAATTACTATTAAAGCAAGAAGCTTACCTCGTTTTTTTGAAATAAGATGACAGGTACGATGTGAATAAATCAAAATAGACAGCCCTTCAATTAGAATAAAGTGAGGCATCAGCTAATCCTGAACTACCTTTTCCCAGAGCAAAGAATACATCTCTTTTAAACAACAAACGGCCGTCCTTCCGGGAATTAGAATACAAGATAGAAGGTAAGGTAGTAACTTCAAATATAGGATTATTAATCTTGATCAAAATGAGCTTATAGAAAGGCATTGACGAGTGCAAAAACAATAAAGTAATTATGAGGATATGTGAAGCTTGCAAATAACAGATCTTCACATAACAGTAAGGATAGTATCCCCTCCAAACAATGCACCTACGAGATGAAACTTAGGATGCTAACAATAATGTACGAGGATAAATGAATGTTCCTCAGCTTTCTTTTAAAAACTTTAGTATTGGAAAGAACAGACTAAAACCTGTGAAAGGAAGGAACGGTATGCACCTGTTACAACGCATTTTTTACTCCGCACTACCATTACAACGCGACTTTTACAACGCATACCATTACAACGCATTGCGCTGGGGGGCGCTCTAGGATAGGGAATAAGTATAATTTACTATCCAACACCTTCCCTAGGGTCCACGGGGACTGGAGTTAGAATAGTAAATTATACTTACCACTATCCAGCACCCCAAAGCGCTATGCGTTGTAATGGTATGCGTTGTAATGGTCGCGTTGTAATGGTAGGTAGTTGTAACGGTATGCGGAGTAACGTCATACATCCGGAAGGAACAGTCTCTGAACTTAAATGTGAAGGAGAGATAGCTTGTAGAATGATGTGTTAATTTAATAGGTAACTAGGATGTGTAAAGATATAACTATAGTTAACATGAAGTGTATGTAACAAAATGATCCCATTCTTAAACAGTGATAATTGATGAATCACCAGAAGGGCTTGTAATAGACGAAAACATCTTTCTACCAAGAACAACCTTCATGAAAATAAGGTAACCACAATTAACCGAACAGAATACAAATAATAGTCTGTATAACAGTATATAAATCTCTGCCTTTTTTTAGAAATGATACACAAACTGTAAGAGCTTGAAATCGCCCATTGACTAAAGCGACTAGCCAGCAGTCCAACTAGGTATGTACTGTAAACACCTGACACAATGCTAATTGTCCGTTCAGAAATGGTACATTAACCATAAGAGCTTAAAATAGCCCATGGTTGAAAGCGACCAACTAGCAGTTTAACCATGCAAGCTCAATGGCACTTGATGTGAAATCAAGTCAGTAAAATATGATTCATATGGGACCTCAAAGACGAGGGGCAACACAATGAGGTTGTGGAATAACAAATACTGTGTAGACCTGTATCACGATAAATCTAATGAGATAAATGAAATATCATAAAATGTGAATAACTAATGTGCATAATGTTTTAAATTAAAAAAAATTCAAGTTGTTTTTCTGTCAAAAGTCAAGAATCACGAGCGAAATGTGGAGACTAGAATTTGGTTAACTTTAGAAATGTTCATCTCTGTAACAACGTTTATGAAGATATGTTATTGTGTGTAATAAGTACTTTATGCTTTTGTATTAAATCTAGAGTGCTTTTTAAATGAAAAATTGTCCTGAAGAAGGTGACGACCTATATCACCGAAACGCCGCGTCGACATATTTTTCTCTGTTTAAGTGAACATTGTTTTTAATAATGAAATGTGTTTTTATGAATAAATATGTTTTTAACCCACAATACATGTAAAAATAGACAATAAATTTTAGAGATATATCTCGAAAAAATCTTTTTGCCTCCACACTCTCATTGTTTCAATTTGATGTCTGATATAAATATCTGAAATATATCAACCTTGTAAAATTGTACATTTGTTAATCCATATACAACCTCAGATAAAATCCAGTGTTTACCCATTGTCTTTTACCAGGATCCCTCAGAGACCTTAGTCTCTTCACTAAAGAATATATGAAAAGGGAACCTTTGTAATTGTTTTGTAGAACTAAACCTCTCCCTTTTCATAAAAGGGTTTCTCCTAATTTTTTCATTATTTTCATTATGAATGTCAGTGATGACATTCTCATCCATTCAGCAACAGCTGCGGAACATCACAAGCACCTGTGAGCCACACTGAAGAAACTCTTGGCGCACAGAGTCACTTTGCACACAGAAAAGTGCTAATGTGTTTAACAAAGAGGGAGAACAAGTCAAACCACGAAAATCACAAGCTAGTAAACAAGCCCAAGCACCTACCACAGTCTAAGAAGCACATAACTACCTATTGTCGTGGACTCATCCCATGCTTAGTGACTTTTTCGGAACCACTGAGGGCTCAGACCAAAGTGGACGCAAGATAGATGTGGAGCCAAAAGGAAGAAGACGACTTCCAGGAGAATAAAGACCCCTCTCAACAACACCACCATGGCGTATTTTGACCAGAGAAGCCAACGGAACTACTAGTGGATGCAAGTCGTGTGGGGCTCCTTGCAGTCCTCACTCAAGAACGTGAACCCGGCAGATGGGCAACACTGGTGTTCGCCAGCAAAGCACTGACACTGACCGAAACATGCTACGCCAAAATTGAAAGGGAAGCCCTGGCAATCAAGTGGGTGTGCGTGCACTTCCACCTGCACATGAGCGGTTGACCTTTCAAAGTTGTTACTGACCACCAGCCTCTCATTCTTTTGTTTTGAGCATCAGCCCCACATTCACCACCACGTATTCAGTGATGGGCTATTCAATTACAATAAAACAGAATAAAAAAGTGGTATATCGACCCGGGGCCAAGGCCCCTACAGTCTTCCTCTCCCATCACCCTACTTCAACAGATGACCCATCGGCCACCAACCTTGACACAGTGGAGGACTGTGTCAGCATGGTCTCGCAAACTGCAACCCCAAAGCACTGAGTCTGAACGACATCGAAGAAGCCACAAAGAGAGATGCTGTAATGATAAAAGTGAAAGCTGCCGTAAAGAAGGGTACCTGCTAGAACTTCTTGCAAGATGCTAATGATTGGACAACCATGAGAAGAGAGGTTAGCAAAAATGTGGAGAATATGCAACACATTTAGCACCACTCAGGATGATATCCTATTACGAGGACACCAGAATGTAATTCCAGCTGAGTTGCAAAGCCAATTGATGCTACTGGCCACACTGGGGGCATCAGGGCATCATGAAGATGAAGTTCCGGATGCGAGAAAAAAGTATGGTTCCCTGGATTGGAAACCGTAGTCAAGGAAGTTGTTCAACAATGTTTGCAAGCTTACAAGCCATCTGGAAAACCCGGCACCTATAATCACTGAAGATCCATGCACTGTCTCGTGGTTGTCTTGACTTTGGAAGCTTCCCAGACGGGATGGCTATGATGATCCTAATCGGTGGCTGCTCCAAATATCCTATCATCGAGGGGGTTAAATCTACTATGTTTACGCATGTGGCCCGCATCCTAGAGAAAACGTTTGCCCTCTTCGGTTTGCCTTCTGAAATCAAAACTGACACTGCTTTTCCAAGGGGCAGAACTCAAAGACCTTCTCTAACAACTAGGGATACATCATCGCTACATCACCCCGCAATGGACACAGGCTAATGGCAAGGCTGAAAAATGTATGCAAACTCTGAATAAAACTCTCCGGAATGCAGTAGCTGAACATACAAACCCGGAACGAAGCCTCCAGCTGTTCCTCTGTGAATACCATGAAACGCCTCATTGCACCACACAACAAACCCCATGGACTCTAATGTTTAATGGACCCCAGCGAGACACTATTCCGACATATCCAGGGTGGGCGCCACATCATATGTTCCCCAAGAAACTCACACCAGGGCACACAGATGCAATGAGCAAACAAGCCAAAGGCAAAGGGCGAAAACACAAATGATCTCGCCGGGTAACATGGTAGTAATCAGAGACCACGGACCCGTGTGGAAGTTCAGAATACCTTATGAACCAGGACCATGGACTGGGTTGACGGTTGACGGAACCATGGTTAAGGCAAAGAAAGGTAGAGAAACAGTTGCAGGGAACATCTCATGGTTCAAAAAGATAAATGTTGGAATCCAACAGACTGCCAACAGGGAGGACCTGGAGTAAACCGGCTTGGCCCGAAGCTGATGAATATGATGAGACCTCTCCCAAGCTGATGAAGCCATCTTTATCCGTTACAGTAATGACCCTTGCCTCCTGAACCTCCTCAATGTCTCTACAGTATTCAACATAGTCAGCCACAAAGCCCTTATCCACACCCTGGAAAGACACATGGAATTCTTTAGCAAAGTGCTGCAATATTTCACATCCAACCACGCTCATCTTGTCCAAATAGGAAGTGAAATATCCAGGCACCTCCCCAGCTCCTGCGGAGTAGGCTTCTACCTGTCTGCATGTAACCCCTTAGATTCACACTGTACAGCATCAAGATTTAACCAATAAACCGGTGCCTTTCAACCCTTACTCAAAACCTTTTAGAAGTACGACATTCAGCAACTACAAAGGTGCTTCGTTCGAATCCAGAACTGGATGTCCAGCAATTACTTGAAGCTAAACTTGACAAATGTATGCATGTATGTATGCATGTGGTATTTGTGTAGCTTGAACCTAGTTGAAAGGCAGCAGACAGACTGAATTTTCCCTGCTTACCAACAGAATCAAATAACCTAAGTTAAAGTGTAGCTATCCAACAGCAACCGAGACCCCCACCACCCCTCCATGCAATCTAGCACTCAGTACAAAATTCCTTGGATTCTCCTTTGATTCAGACTTCTTCTTCAAAGAACACATCATTCAAAAAACTAAGGCAGCATGGTATCAGCTCTCTCTTATGAAAAAGGTGAAACATATCCTCCCTGGAATTGACTTCCAAGAAGTCGCTCTCATTTGAATGGAGGCCACTTAAAACAAATTGGCATCATTCCCCAACTATGAATTAACTACATTGACTTGTCCTCCAGGTCCTATTTTTCTCAAATATACAAAAAAAAGGAGTATGAGGGAATTTTTAGCCACTGGATGGGCTCACCCTGGTCTTACAATGACCCAAAATACAAAGATAGCTCAACTAAACCATCAATTCAATGTTTCTCCAAAATTCTGTTCTCAACAAGCCATGCAACATTTCATAATTTTAGTAGCATCACCTCAATAAACAACACCATATTGGTCGTTGACAGTAATCTTGACTGACCGCCTGTGTTTCTGATCACTGCTTTACTCATCCCTCATCTAAGTGAGCTATACTCTAGGACCCTCATTCTAAAGTACAGTGGTTCTTAACCTTTTAACTACTGTGGACCGTCACTGAGACACTACTGGAAGCCAAGGACCCCACCATAAGCAATTTATATTTTCGGAATATTTTATTTTATCCACAAACAAAAGATATGCAAGATTCGAAATAAAAAAATTGGAAGGTTGGAGCTTTCCAAAATGTAGATGTGGTTCTAAAAGACAAAGTGATATGCTAGACTCTAGCATATCACTCTGTTACTTTTTGTTCCCATTGCATGCTCTCTTTTTGTCAGTGCATACCAGTGCTGCTTCAATTAGTCTATCAATCGTCAAAACTAGATCTCATTTGCTGTTCTTACACTGCTCCCAAAAATCAAGCTAAGGATACCAACTTAATTTTCGGGTTTCATTTTCAACTCCCTTCACATTTATACAGCCTTTCCAAACATAATTTTTTTTTTTGCTTTTTTATGTATATGTACTTTATTTAATAACCGCAAAAGAAGTGGGTTGCCTAATAGGAATACAGAGACTGAAACCTGTTTGGGATCAGAAGCTACCTGCTACTGGTCGCATTGGACCCTTCAAAATAAGGAGGCGAGCCTTAATGGAAGAGGATGCCTCACACACTTTATGGTGTCATGCTTCATCATTGGCATCCTCTCCCCACCCTGGTGAGATGGTACTACCAGGGCGGACTCAACCCCCGCGAAGACTTGATGGTAGGAGGGAGTTCTTACATAAAACTTACAGAATAAGGTTGGGATCCAGATCTATTAAAAATACCTTAAGGTTCCTCGGTTATCACCTTTATTAGTGAGCACCTTAGGTACACTAAAAACAAAATCAGTATTATTTGAAAGATGAAAGTGTCCCCTCTATGAAGATACAAGCACGACCAGTGATGTGTGTTCATATTAAACATTGCATGTTGACTGGTGGGCTTTGAGGTAACGTGGGCCGAAATATTATCCTGGGAAGCAATTCTCAGTAGGCACTAGGGAATATGTTAGTTTGTCGGACAGTGTACCCCATCAAAGGCTGACCGTCCCCCACTGTTGCCAGTAGCGTACAGCTATCCACTAAACCCTTGTTTGGTATTTATAACTTCCTCCCACTGCAGGTCAGGGACAGAAGAAATAAAGGTGGAGATCTGTGGTTTGAACACACATTCATTCAAAATTCAAGAAATCACTTGGCTGTCGTTTTTAGCAGCATTATGCAGCGCTGAAGGGCAGTCCCTGGAGATGTTAAGGTGGAGAGATTCGCGCTGCTTCTGCAAGAACTATGCACTCAAAAGTATTTGTGGAGCATATACTCGCATTTTGACTTTAAACCATTTCTTGGAACCCGCGCAAACAAACAAGCAGTCAGCAAAGAAGACCACGACTGCCGATGTCCCTTGGAATTTAAACGACGTTGCAATGCAGGCCCTCAAATTTTGCACAAATGACATTTACAGGTTCCGAGCAGGCTGGCGGGTAGAAGGTGGGGTGGGGGACGGTACCCGGAACCCGAGCCTCCGATGCCAAGGCCTAGGGCTGGCGAAACACTCTCGGCACCCACACCCGCCTCGGCGTGTGAGCAATAGGCCCCAGGCGGCGAACGCTTAATACTGTAGATACTTACGTTGCCAGTAAATGCATTCCTTTCTGCCAATGGAATGGACCGTCTAACATGAGTGACGGGATGCTGTGTGGGATCACTGACATAATATCTACTACAAAAATATAGGCATTTAAAATATCGACTCCAAAATATCGACTACAAAAATATCAAAGTCCTATCTACAAACAGGTAAGTACAAAAATATTGAATCAAAAATATCGTTTAAAAATATGTACTTCATAAAAATATCGAATTTATTAAAATTAATGTCAAATAAAAAAATAATAAAAATAAATAACTAAAATATACTTAAAAATACTTAAATAACCTTAAAATTATTAAATAATTAATTTAAGTTATAAAAAAATAATACAATTTTATTTGTTAAAACATATATATATATTAACATATTATTATTATAAAATGTACAATATTATTACCGTAGCATAGCAGGAACATTAAAATTACTATTCCTACTCCAAAGAGTGCAACAGTAGGGAAAGCGTTGGATAGCGTAGGGGTAAAAATTACTATTCCCACCCAAAAGAGTGCAACAGTAGAAAAAGGGTTGGATAGCGTAGGGGTAAAAATAACTATTCCCACTCCAGTGAGTGCAACAGTCGGGAAAGCGTTGGATAACGTAGGGGTAAAAATTACTATTCCCACTCCAGTGAGTGCAACAGTAGAGAAAGCGTTGGATAGCGTAGGGGTAAAAATTACTATTCCCACTGCAGTGAGTGCAACAGTAGGGAAAGCGTTGGATAGTGTAGGGGTGAAAATTACTATTCCCACTCCAGAGAGTGCAACAGTAGGGAAAGTAAATACTTCATATATTAGTTAAAAATATATAAATTAATATCTATAAAACATTTATTAAAAGTAATTACCAATTTAATATAATATAGTAATTAATCAATTAAAATTACACATTATAATTAATTATTACAATTAGTTACCTATTAATACAAATTAATTAAAAATTAACAATTAATTAATTAACAATAAAACATTAATTACCAATTAATTCTAATTAAATACAATTAAATACATTGAATTATTTAATTATTTATAAATAAATTACTTCCCACCCTATTCACCTATAAACCCACAACCCGCTACAGAAAATAAATTAGTAAAATTAACATAATTAGCAATTAATTAAAGTTTAATTGGCAATTAATTTTAATTAATTACCAAATATACATTAATTAACAATTAATTAAAAATGAATACCAATAAATAAATGTACATATTTTATTAATTATAATTAAATTACTTCCCACCCTATTCCCCTATAAACCCACAACCCGCTACACAAAATAAATTAGTAAAATTAACATAATTAGCAATTAATCAAATAATTAAAATTAATTGCCAATAAAAATGTAATTAATTACCAAATATTAATTAATTAACAATTAATTAAAAATGAATACCAATAAATAAATTTACATATTTAATTAATCATAATTAAATTACTTCCCACCCTATTCCCCTATCAACCCACTACAGAATTAAATGACGTAAAAATTAAAAAACAACATTCATTAATTAAAATAAATATAACATAAATACACACTTTTCAAACATATAATAACATAAAAAACACTATAAGAAATTCGATTGGATTAAAAATTCGATAATTTTGATAACCTATATTATATACTTCGTTATTTTAACTTTCTATATTTTTAACATTCGATATTACATTACTTACCTCAAAAACTATATATTTGATGTCTATATTCTATCCATTCGATATTTTGTCCATTCTATATTTTAAACTCGATATTATGTTCATTCGATATTTTTTTTTACTCAATATTTTGACTGTTTACCGCTGTGTGTAATGTTACACCGTTACACACACGCATGTTTGTGAAGCACTTTAAATGGTTTAATTTTTTCGTGCAGGCCACCCCAAAGCAGACACACATAGTGGGCCTCGCAGGGATTAGGCCCGGGTCGTCTGCCCCTGTAGCGCGTTGCGGTTCGCTTCCCCCAGCTTCCTGAACGAGGCTAGGCCATACCACCCTCCACACCCCGACCAGACATCCCCAGAGGTTTCCCTCCTCGCTTTCCCCACCAGCCGGACAGGGTTCCTCATGGCCAGGGCCCATGCTGTGGCAAGCTCCCAACGCACCCTCGCAGTGTCCTGCTCGAAGATTCGTTCTCCTATCCTAGGGGTGGTGCGTGAGTTAGGGGACAGTCTAGGGTTCCTCGAATACCATTCCTTCCGTCCCTGAGGCGCTATGAACTTGCTCACCACTGCAGGTATGATGGCTGAGTGAGCTGAATACTCACTGTGGTGGATGGCTAGTTTGACTTCGCTTGCATTCGAAGTGGGGGGGGAGGGAGACACCACCGTGTCTCCGTTTCCGGTTGGGGGGGCGAGTTGGTCCGAGGTTGCGCCGTCCGGGCGACTGGTTGTTCCTTAACTTTACTCCTGGGGGTGGCCGCGCTTCAGTCGGGTGGGTGGCTCAGGTTCGGAGCTTCCTTGATGCGCTATTGGCGGTGGCAACTATCCCCTCAGCCCCCCCAATTGACTCCTTTGCAAGGAGCACATCCAAACTCGTCAGATTGCCTGTGGTCGAGTGTGGTCTAAAGACCATGAAGGCATGCCTGCGGGGCGTGTGTTCGAATCAAAGGGGTTTCCTCGGATATTCTAGTCTCAAGGCGCGCTCCCGGCCTCAGATTCCCTGTGTGCGCCTGCTGTGAGGGACCACCAACTGGTTCGGGGAGCGTGGGGGGAAATGACTACCCCTTGGGTTAGGTGGTGGTTAGTTCTGCTTGCCTTTGTAGGGAGGTGGCAGTTTGGCCATGCACCTCCCCTGCTGTGGGCTTTTTGTGTGCCAGTGGTGCTTCAGGGGTGCTTGGATTCCCCCGCAGCCTGGGGCTTTCTATCACCCGGGTACAAACTGCAGCACCAGGGATCCGACCGCCCTACTCACCTTGTGCAGCCTGCAAATTTTTTCCGGCCCTCCAGGACTGGGGAAGGGCCACGGGTTCGGGCCGCGAAATTGCAGGGCATCCTACACTGCCTTACAAGGGAACTGAGAGTAACTGCAATTCTCAGCACTGATACGATACATTTACTTAATTGAAGAGTGCCTGAACTTTCGAGGAGACAACTGGTACTATGGTTTCTCAGTACCAAGACTTGTCCATTTCCATTTAAATACCATCCCACATGCAATAAACCTTGTAAGCTGTAGAAGAGCACCCATCCCATTCTTTTGAAGCAAAGCGAGCTGGGACCAGTGCTGCACCGTCTGCCGCATCCGAGCTCAACTGTATGAACTAGAGTAGAAATGCTTATGCCAGCCTGGCTTCCATCTCTCTCTATAGTCTGTTCTCTTCTCGCTGTTTACTCCTTGCAAAGGGCGCCTCGTTGCTGCCTCCCGCTTGGCGCTGATCAATGTTGACAAGCTTCGAAGGAGTGGGGGGTGCAGCTAGTCTTCAGGCGCAACCACCGCTCTTAAACTTCATGCTTGTCTGCGCTCGGTGCAATTAGGTCCATAGTGCAGGGGAGGCAGGCACGGTCAAGCCGGTGACGAGGTTTGCGGATTTATTGGGGCTCAACGTTTAATTGCGCATATGCGCACCATCAGGATCGTCGCCGCGCTGCGAGGCAGCTGCCCCCCATAAGCGAGGGGGGTAAAGACAGGCCATTACTCCAGGGATGAGGCCGCTCGTGTGCATTGGTAACGGCAGTGTCAATGGCAATGCAATCATTTTATTTGTATTTTATAGAAAGGATGCCTTAGTCCAGCACACATTGCTACACGCCCGCATGTGTTTTTGTGGTTGTGTGGATCGGGCCAGCGGGGGCAGGTCTCAAAAGCTGTGATCCAACATTCCAGTGTAATATGATGACAGTACACAACCACAGATGACTTTCACCATTGAAAGATGGCAATTCTGTTTTAAAAGCCTTTGTTCTGAAGCGCGTTAAAGTTAGTAAAGGTGAAACTGGTGTAAAGTTACTAACTGGTTTTGTCCTCCGCAGATACTTTGCATTGCCAACCGAAGGTTCACTTATGTTAAAAGACCGAGGTTGATGGTGCAACCAGTGCCTATCTGGGCAAGGATGAGGCAGTGTCCTCTTTACCACCCCTTGGTTCGCCATAGTGTCCAGTCCAAGGTTTGTGAAATTAAATACATGGGGATACTGCGTGGCCAGTGATATAACTCATACCTGGTGTAAGTCGCTTTGGGAAAGTTAAAGAAAGGGGTCACCCAGCTATTGGTACATTGTTTGCACAGGTGTGATATTTGCTAATGTTTAAATCGTCCGCCTTTGCTACTACTACTTTTGGTTTTAACGGGTAATAGGTTTGTACTTCTTGCGCCAAATCGACGGTTCTCACTCAGAAGCACAGTGCTGATTTCACCGGGTATATATTTGTTGTCGCGCAGTACAGCTGTGGTGCCCTAGCTAGTCGCAGTGTTGGAACACACTCTTGAAACCAAAAATGGTCTATGGCAGTAGAACTCGGCACACCTGATTGCATCAATTGTTTAATCCTATCCAGTGCATCATTGCCTCATAGGAAGACTCAGCTAGTGGCATTTTGAGGTCTGGCTAGGAGGCGCTTCTTGTTCCGCAGCAGTAACATATATAAATATATATAGAGTAACAGGCCCCCTTTTGTTGTCAGGGGGCCAGGGCGTCCATCATCTTTGTGGAGGCATGTTTGGGCTTGTGGCCAGGCAGCGGTGGTTTGGGATGCCGCTAGCGCTGCGAGACGGCCAGTGCAGTATTTACATTTGTTTTGAGACAGGATGGGGGCACTGGTGATCAAAAGGGCGACTTGGGAACTGCAAAGCCAGTTTTGGGTCCCGGTGTTGGCTTTGCACCGAGTGGCCCAGGGCAGGTCAGTTAGTTCACCATGCCAGTTGATGGCTATAATTGGGTGCAGTGCAGCAGTATTTCCTAGGTACTCCATTCAGTGGTTCCTGAAATGGAACACGTTGCGCGGCATCAGTGGAGCAGTGGCAGTCATGTAGGATTAGTAAGAAGGTGCTCTGGGCCAGCAATGGGGTCTGGGAAGAACCCTGCTGTTATAGGGCATGCTCAAGCACAGTGTATGACTTACCACAGCCTACATTTCATTGGGGGCACTCAAGTTTCATGCAGGCGGCGTTGTTCATGGTTGGGTTCTGACAATGGTGCGTTGGGTGAGTGACTTGCGCATCGGCCATGAAGCCAAGTACACTTCACGGGGCTCTGCTCACACCAAAGTTGGCCAGGATCACATGAAGCACAGGATGAGAGTGCGGTGTCAGTCATATGGGTCGATTTATGAGAAATAGGCCAGAGGTAGCTAATAAGACATCACAGACTTTGTGGTAAATATATTTTACCGTATACGAGTTTGCCATATAATTTCAGACAGGTAAAAGAATAGCTCAATCAAATGAGAGGCAGAGTCCGTGATGTCTGAGTCATACGGGCTTTAATCAAAAATGGCTCGAGCCATGGAAATCAATTCCATCAATACAAGGGTTCGGGGGTATGCAATGATGGCAGAAAGATGTCAACGATTTATTAACAGTACATGACATATATAGTAAAATGACACAATGGCAATGGAT
This sequence comes from Lissotriton vulgaris, assembly GCF_964263255.1. Lineage (NCBI taxonomy): Eukaryota > Metazoa > Chordata > Amphibia > Caudata > Salamandridae > Lissotriton > Lissotriton vulgaris. The sequence continues at coordinate 1,905,013,928 of NC_141691.1, forward strand.
ACAGTAGGCGTGACAAGTGAAATGTATATGATAAGAACACATGTGCGTAGCAAAAAGGCGTGTACAAGGGCGTGCACAGAGGCGTGTACTGGAAACGTCATAGAAAAGTGTCATATGTGGGTGGGTGCGTAGGGAATTCTGCAAAGTCAGCAGGAAGTGCGGATGCGCGCGCAGCTATCATGACGTGACATAGATGTGGTAACTGGGGAGAACTTTAACGCTGGTAGAGGAGACAGAAGTCTGGGATGTCAGAACGACCTGGACCTATAACATATCTGGTATCTTATGTTTGGAGGATGTATTATCTGGAGTAAAAGGTCTCTCGGGCAGAGGCTATACTATACTGAATGCTAGTGTGTGCATATATGTCTACGTGTCTACGTGCGGGGCCATGGGCCTACTATGGCAACGGGAACTGCAAATTACTTGCACGGAGACAGGAAGGCTTGCTCTTTGCTCTGCAGCCGGGGATATGTTTACCTAAATCACTAGACAGGAATGTGTTTTCGAGGAGGCTGAACAGATAACTTGAAGGCAAAATACGGTTTTGGCAGGCAGGCCAGGCCGAGCCAGGCACCGCTTCGCTTGGCAGGAAGTAAGGCAGAGGTCAGGGATGCATCTCCATGCTGTAGCTTCCAGAGGCAGAGACAGAAGTGGCTCGAAGGCAGAAATCAGGGCCTAGCTCGGCAGAGCCAGGAAAAACGTGAAAGTGCACCATGTAAAGACGGTGGCACGGCGTACTTAGGAACTGAATTATCGATCCATTCATGGTGGATCTGATAGAGGACATGTTGACGTTGGACGCAAATGTGTTTGCGTCTTCAGATTCGGTTATGGAGGGAAATTACATGTACTTTAATCTCGTACATGGAGCCGTTGGGGTACACGTTAGGGGACATACTTGACCATAAAAATGTCAATTACCTCAACTTGATCAGTGATGATATCATGGTTCATCTTTTGTCCCAATATAGACAGAAGTTACGGACAGGCTCTGTTTTGCAAAAAAATAGTTATTTTGTCTCCGCATGTGCCTCTTTTGCAGGACAACAAGGTCAATTTAGTCTCCAACGCGGGATTGTACGCCGCTATTCCGTTTCCAAAGGGTCCCGCTTCCTGCTTTCAGTACCGGGCTTACGTGCAGGTGACCTGCTGGCTGTTGCGGAAGTTGATTAGCGTAATGGTCACAATTGCGGTTGAGCTTGGTACTCATGGTAGGTAGACACTTAATGCAATGTTCAACACGTTAAGGTTATAGTCCCACCAGTGCAGAACTGATGCATTTTCAATATGCCATGCAGCGAAGCCAGAATTGTGGCTTCAGTTTTCTTATGCAACTAAGAAGCATTGTTAAAGCCGATGGTACTGGCGTGTTGTAAGGGCACTATGGTTTTTTAGTGTATACTCAGAGGTAATGTCAGAAGCCACAAATTAACAATCTGCCTTTGACACCGGTTACCAGCCCAATGGTGGGACAGTATAATCTTACACTTGCTCAGGAAATGTATACACAAAGAGAGGCATTGCGAAATACCGAGGCTGCATTGTGCATTTGGCTACGAGGGCCTCGTGGGGAACACCTGCGGGCACCATATAGAATCAGGTACTATGTACACTCAGTGGGCATTCCTTTGCAGCCAAGAGCAGGTATCAGGTCGCTTCAGTTAAGACACATTCACCCGCACTTTAGCCAGGGCAGCAGGCGGGCGGTGGTAGTTGTCATCCAACAAGTGCGCTGGCGCAGGGAAGTTTTGTAACACTGCGTTAGAGCCAAATGGCGACAGGATATTATAGACCTTGTGGCATCCCGATAGACAGGAAAGGGCATGTTTTTGCATGGAATATTCCCCCTGATTCCTACAGACTTGTTTGCTCCCTGGTTATCCATATCGAGGCCGGAGCCAGAGACTGGAAGGGGCATCTTCTACCACCGATGTCCCAAATACATTGATAGTCAATGCTGGGGTAGATGTACGCATGTTTACTTCTTGGCCTGTCCCAAATTTTGGGGTCAAACGGGGGTTGCGTATTAAGTCCTTAGGAATCACTCAGCATTCCTTCAATCCAAATAAAGGCAGTTAGCGTTACATCAGCGAGTGGGTAACATACACCTGTTATCAGCGCCGGCATGCCCCGGGGGCATGCGTGCTTCACACAAACACAGAGCGGCAACCAGGGTACTAAGTGGCAAAAACCAGTAAATAGGTTGAATATATGTCTTTCCGACCTGACAGCTGTGTGGATCCAGTCTCTTCGAAGTGTATGCCCAGGTGATAATTGTGTGCTTCTTAGGTTCTCATGACTGATTCGGTTTGTGGTAGCACACCGACCTACGGTGCTGCCGTCCCAGGAAATGGGGGAACAAGGTGCCAAGCACAAAAGATTATGTAATAGAGCATTTGGCACAGCCAGTGTTCAACTAATTTAAGTTAGCGGGGCAGGTTATCCTTCACCCCTGGGGCTGCTCAGTGTGGGCAGTGTGAAGCCGCGCCCCCCCTATTCGTAAATATGCTAGGGTGGGGGTACGTAGGACTTAGTCAAATCCTGAAGGTTAGGCTCCATATGACCGGCAGTGGGCACTGTATAAAATCAGAAATTCTCTGAGCAGGTATGCCTAGGGGGGGTTTCACCACGGAGGGAGCTGAGCTGGCATTCCCCATAAGGATCAAGGGATGCCGGGCAAGGGCAGGAGGGCCTCCCTTACTCATTGTCACATACTCCTAGTTATGGACACTCAAGTGCGTCCGGATTTGAAAGCAAAAGGACTGTGCAAAGGCTAAAGTATAATCCTTCTCGCCCTTTAGCCTAAAGTAGGCAGGCGGGTGTGGGAGCGGTCAGCTAACAAGTGGGCTGCTGTCCTTTAGATGTGGGGCACAGGTATGCAGGACACACAGTGCTAGTTGGACAGCAGCTAGGTGAGATCAGCAAATTCAGGGGGCTTTGTGAGCCATGGTGTCTGAATCTGCCTCGCCCAGAGCTGGCACGGGGCAGAGTCATGTGAAGCAGTAGAACTTTCCCATATGGGGGATTAGTTCTTGGTACAAGTTCACAGGCCAGAATGGCTTTTGGTTTCATGAGACACTAGCGGTCTAAAGTTACGGGCTATTGGGATATTGATGGGGTCTCCTTCCCGTGGATTGGCAGGGGGCCTGTAAATGAGAAGTTGCAGGTGAGAAAGGAGCTGTTTTGGTGGGGGGTTCTGTCGGCGACGGTGGCCGCCGCCAGAGCTGTGGTGGAGTTACAGGGTGATCTGGAAGCAAATGGGTACAGAAGGGTACCTCTGCACTGCACATAGGGGTGCCAGAGCCCAGGAGCCTCACGGGAGGTTCCTGAAAAACGTGTTGGCGCCCTGTTAGTCCTTCGGGCGGTTGTGGGCCTGAACAACTGGGGGCTTGCCTTGCTACGCTCCGCCCTGAAAGGGGCGTGAGTAATAAGGGACCAGGTGTCAGGTGATCCCGGAGGAGGATCACCAGAAGGGGCAACACAGATGGGGTTCGCCCCAGTGCTGCTGGCAGCCTTACTGTGCTTTTGCCAAAACACTTGTTGTTTTCTTGGCTCATCAGGTGGGCAGGTGGCGAGAATGCTGCCTGCCCTTGGATCGCCCGTAAGATAACCCACCATATTACATAACGTTGTATGTAATAAACCTTAAGCAGATTTTCCCAATACAAAATCTGTGTGGTGTGTACCTATTTGCATGCATGCTATGTGTTTGGAGGTGGGGAGTGTTGCCATGATGGAACTATGCGGCTGCCCGAGGCCACCGTAGGAGGCCACTCAAGAGGCATTGGGCAATCTAGTGGCATCGGGCACCCCACACCCCCTCCTCCTGAGGGGGCAGGGACTCTGATGGAGTCCCCTTCCTGGGTGCGGCCGGTGCTGCGTCATGTCCTGTGTGCGAGGTGGGGTGAGGGGTATATAGGTCCCCCTCACCACGCTGATGACCTCTTTGTCGCACCAGACACGCCACAGTCGCTGCCTCGCGGGATACGCCGTCTCCCACCCTACAGCTTACCTGGCATGGATGGTGGTAGGAAGTATGGTGAGAATGTTGTAATCTTGTACTTTTTTCATTGCAGGCGGAATTACAGATCGATCTGGAAGCAAATGGGTACATAAGGGTGCCTCTGCACAGCACATAGGTGTGCCAGAGCCCATGAGCCTCATGGGAGGTTCCTGGAAACCGTGTCGATGTCCCATTAGTCCTTCGGGCGGTTGTGGGCCTGAACTACTGGGGACTTGCCTTGCTACACTCCGCCCTGAAAGGGGCGTGATTAATAAGGGACCAGTTGTCATGTGATCCGGGAGGAGGATCACCAGAAGGGGCAGCACAAATGTGGTTCGCCCCAATGCTGCTTGGCTCGTCAGGTGGGAAGGTGGCAAGAATGCTGCCTGTCCTTGGATCGCCCGTAAGATAACCCATCATATTACATAACGTTGTATGTAATAAACCTGCAGCAGTTTTTCCCAATACAAAATCTGTGTGGTGTGTACTTATTTGCATGCATGCTATGTGCTTGGGGGGAGTTGCCATGATGGTATTATGTACAAAGGTGCCCTTCTACACCTACTGCAGTACGCTGCGACAGACAGCATTCCTGCTCCACAGTTTCAGGCCCTAACATTGTACATGGTGCCACCACCATAAAATTCAAGAACATGAACACGCAGTAAAACAAAGACGTGACCCTTTCCTACCTAAGGGAGTGTTAGAGCAGAAGTCAAGGAAGTGTAATGTAACTGACGTGAACGTTGTATTTCCTACTCCTCTCGCTACACATCTAATTTAAGCCGCATTATCCAGAAACATTGGAAAAATGAACCATATTCTAGGCCAGCCTGAAATTTATGTTACAAACACCTGCTTAACCAAGCGTAATTTTGCATTCCATTATGATATTACGTCACATCGCTCGATTAGGACTGCTCGCAGCAAAACATACGAAAACAAAGCTAATGACCAGAACACAAGCAGCAGCTGTTTGCGTCGCTTGTGTTTTTTAGGTTTCGCCTGGCCGTAGCACTGCGCAGCAGTGCTCGCGCAGGCGAAATCTTTTGATCTACAGTATGGGGCTTTGTCCCACCTTTCTCTTCCATTGGCTAGCTCCATAAATGAAGGCTTGCCATTGCAAGAGATGATTGTCAATTACTCTTTCCCTCGTCACGACGCGATTTGGGGGCGTTTCTGTGTCTTTTTTTAAGTCCCGCCCCTTTTGTCGTCATGCCTTTCTGGGCGTTTTTTGTTGCCGGATTGATTTTTTCTGTTTGTATCTTTTATGTAATTCTAAGTACTTATGTATCGCAACTGGTTCTTTTGTAAAGCGCTCGGACACCTTCGGGTAATGTTCGCGCTATATAAAATCGCATTATTTATTTGTTTAGTTTGTATAGCGCAAACAGCTACCCAACAAAGGGTTTCCCGGCGCTTGTGATTCAGTGAAGGGAGTTTGGACAGCTGACTTAGATGTTGAACAGCCAGGTTTTTATGGCTTTTCTGAATCTGGTATAGTTAACCTCTGAGTGCAAAGATTGTGGCATGGAGTTCCACAGGGAGGGGCCAAGGTAAGCAAAGGATCTGCCTCCCATGCGTGATAGTCTTATTTTAGGCACAGCAAATTTGTTCGCTGTTGCAGATCTCAGCGTCCTGGATGGCCGGTAACTTTGTACCAGACTTAGCAGATATTTAGGAGCTTTGTTTGCTGAGATTTTATGCATAAAGCATAGTGATTTGAATTTGATTCTGCTCTCAATTTTTAACCAGTGCAATTCTCGTATGAGTTTGGTAGTGGGTGCATGGATAGGAATTTTACCTAACAGTCTTGCAGCAGCATTCTGCACAGTTTGTAGTTTGCGGACTGTGGCTTTGTTGGCCCCTAAGTATAGTACATTGGCATAGTCCAATCTAGATGTTATAAGGGCGTTAATGACAGTTCTTTTAGTGTGATCTGGTAGCATCCAGCAGATTTTCTTTAGCCACTTCAAGATGACAAAGCAGGTGGCTGATGTTTTGATGGCCTGCTGGTGCATACTAAGAGTGTCATCTACCACAAAGCCAAGGTTACGGGCCTGGTTAGTTGGAATAGGAGGAGAGCCCATTTCTGGGGGCCAGTGTTGGGGTCCCCAGAGTTCTTTATTTTTTCCTAGGATTATGAGTTCGGTTTTTTCACCGTTTAATTTTAAGAAATTATTTTTCATCCATCCAGCAATTTTTGTAAGCCCAGTTCTCAAGATAGAAGGATCATTATTGTCTGTTGGTGGAAGGGAAAAGAGAAGCTGAGAATCATCAGCATAGGAGAACATTATCAGCCCAGTATCCTTAGCTATTTTTGCAAGAGGGCTCATATATAGATTAAAAAGTAGTGGGCTTAAAATTGAACCCTGAGGGACGCCATGTTTAAAGGTATAGGTATCAGAGTACGTGCAGTTTGAAAAGATTTGAAAAGTTCTATTTTCAAGTAGGGATGTGATCCAATTTAAAGCAGGGCCACAGATGCCCATTGAACGAAGGGTTTTTATTAGTACCGCATGTGAAACAGTGTCAAATGCGGCACTGAGGTCTAAAAGCACCAGTGCCACTGTTTCACCCTTGTCTATCATTTGACGAATATTTTCGGTTACACCTAGGAGAGTGGTTTCTGTTGAAAAACCTGCTCGGAAGCCATATTGATGGGGAGGTAACAAGTCATGTGTCGTTATATAATTTGAGAGACAGCGGTGGACATGTTTCTCTAGAATTTTTGCAAAAATAGGTAGGAGAGATATTGGTCGGAAGTTTGTGGGTACCTTCGGGTCAGCATTAGCTTTTTTTAGGAGGGGATGGATCATGGCATGCTTCCATTCCTGTGGAACACATTCTTCTTGCAAGGATTTATTTAGAAGGTCTGTGATTGTAGATAAGGCTTTCCTGCTAAGTAGTTTTAAGATGGAACAGGGTAGCGGGTCTTTAGGCGAACCTGATTTAATCGTGCTTAGAAGTTTGGTGACAGTGTCAACGTTGAGTGTAGACCAAGCACTCAGAGAAGGGGTAGAGGGTTTATCAGAAGGGGTGGCAGAATTGGTCTCTTCACTGTCTAATCTATTAACATCACTACCGTCATAATGATTTTCCTCATGATTGTCCTGATTAGGTTGGATGGCCTGATAAATTCTATCAACTTTGTCGACAAAAAATGCGGCAAGTTGATTGCATTGAGTTTTATTTAGATCAGGTGGAGTTGGTGAGGTATTGGAGCCAGCTAGCTCTCTGACTGTTTTGAAGAGTGTTTTAGCTTGATTTAAAGCTGCAGTAATTTTTGAGCAGACAAAGTTGGCTTTTGCTCTGCTGCACAGCTTTTGGTATTGATTTAGTTGATTTGTGTATTCATTTTTAGCTTCAACGGAGTAGGACTTTCTCCATTGACGCTAAATAAAATGAATAATTCCATGATTTATTGAAGTTGGGCTAGATTTGGTAGAAGTTTAGGGCTAGTTTGGGCTTCTTTCATAGAGGCAAGTGCTCGTTTTCGAATTCGAGTTTAGAAACACAATTGGGGGGGACACCTGTCCGTTTGCGGACGAAAAATTCTACATATCCTTGCTAACTTTACTACTACTGGTGAGTGCAATAGTTTCCGAGGCAAGTATGCCCTTGCTGTTTTTGCATTTGCCATAATTGTGCCTAATTTAAACTAATTATTCCAAATTTACGGCAAAGCAAATTATGCAAATTTCGCACACCTCTATTTTTCACACTGTGTGTTCCTCCGATCCAGATCCGCCTGGCAGCCAGTGTGGCTCTAGACACTGCCCAGAGCCACCCGGCCTATACCATGGTCCGGACGACGTCACTTCCTGCGCCCAGCCTTCCGTTGCTTGCTGCTGCTGGCCTCGGAGTCTCCCCGCCAGGTCCGTAGTCTCACCCCTCCCTAACGGTACCGGTAACGTGAGTGTTCTGTGCAGGGAGGGCGAACTCTGCCAGCCCCCGTTTCTTTGCCACAGGCCCCAAGTCACGCTCCATCTTGTGCCCGCGCTGCTGAAAGTGCTCCAGTGTGCATGGCCATCTCCTAGACTGGCCAGACAATCACCACGTCTGGGCTGCCTGGAGCAGCGGTGAGTATTACTTTCGGTTATAGAATGGGTCTGCTCATTCATCCCCGCATCTATCCCAGATAAGAGTGTGTGTGCCTGCTAGATGCATAGCATCGCTAAGGATCCAGTCCACTATACCTTGGTCGGGATGACGTCACTTCCACGTGCATAGTGTTGTTTGCCTGTGGATTAAATTGGGAACTAGTAGTTAAGCCTTGTTGCTGCTCCCTATAACTAGACATAGAAATGAGTTAGAAGGCATCACTCAAGTGTTAACAAAAACCTGGCCAAAAACGTCAGTGTCACTGTATACTTTATCATTACTAACCGTTATATACTATACTCTCTGGGGCCCGCTGCAATGACACTAAATAAAACCAAAAACAGGGAGAGGGAAAGGGAAAGAAATCGTTTTATTATTAAATGTTAATTTGTTCTTCTGTTTTCCTGGACAAGTTTTATACATTGTTATTTTAGCCTCCGCTTTGACGAGTATCTATCTGTCTGTCTATCCTTGCCTACTCACTTCTTTTCCTCACTGTTTACCTCTTACCAACTGCCACCATTTATCCCTGCAACCATCCACCCAAGCATCATCCATCCATTCATCCGTCCGTCCATGCAGTCATTCATTCATCCGCACATCTATCTCTCTTTTGGTCGTTCTTTCCTGCCTATCTTCCTCTTTCCCTACACCCCTCATTGCATCCACCTGTCCATCAATCAGTCCAATCCCCCACCTATCATTATATTCGTCATAACTCCTACGCATGTAAAGCTACCATATTCATTCACTTTTAACTCACTTTTAATATCAGTATTCACCGAGGGCTCTATTCTTATCTACATTAAAATAAACTTGAAAATAACTTGTGGCTTCCGAGGGGACTAATCTTCATAAGCATGCTCGCCCCTTCCGAGTGCTGGATGCTGACTTGTAAAAGAATTACACACCAGGTGCCCGCCAATAGTGATTTCTCTAACAGAGCCTAGTTATGATGGTTGTTTTGAGATCTGGCCTTTCAGGCGGATTTAGCTGTATCACCAGTCTACTGTTTTTGGTTTTTGTTCGGTCTGGCCCTTAAGACATTTGTTTTCTCTAAAAATTTCCGTCATAATCTATCCTCTTAGAGGGGCTTTGGTCTGAGGTTCTGTAATTCTCGAGTCTGACTCCATTTTGTTCTGTGCCACCATTTTGTGTTGCCCTCACGTAGGCCTGTGAAGGTAGCCTGGCGAACAAAGTGGCCTGGCCTTCTTAGTCCATGTATACATTAACTAAGGTTTCTTTTTTGACTCTGAACTGAACTGTAAGAAACTGACCTCTTCACCTGAAACGGACTTCGCAAAGCCAATTTCCCTGATCAATCTTTGTCTGAGATTGCCAATCAATGTTCAGGACATCGTTAACTTTTAGTTTCCTTGCACATGCCTTATCTTGTTCATCATCTGTTACTGTTTCTTTTTATGTTTCTTCATTACATGGGTTATGCTTTCAATTATAGGTTTGTCCGGCTTTTAGAGGTTGAATTTGGGACATTCTTAATGATTGACTTTTGGGTTGGGATACTGTACATGTAATCATGCCATGCCCTGCAGTGCCATCTAAATCAGATTAACCTTTGTGAACTATGTAATTATAATGTTTTGCCCATATCCTGCTCAAACCCTAAAGGCTACTCACCTGCTGACCCTCCAGATTTTCCATTTGTTTACGAATTTAATGGGTACAACTCCCTTACATGCCTGGGGCGGGATAAAGAGTATATAGGACGTGAAGTAAGACCATTCTAGCAGACTGCCTCATTCAGTTGCTAAGGCTTCTGTGTGACGTAGTCTCACTCATTTGAGGTTAATAAAAATGTACTTTTATATTCCAGCTTCTGTGTCAAGTTCTTCTTTGTGAGTTTAAAAGGACTAAGTATCAGTGGAACCCCTGAGAAGTGGATTGTTGATTTCTACAGGTCAGAAAATCTTCTTCCGTAAATCTGTTAAAAAAAAAACAGCCATCAAGTCCAGACCTATTGGTTTTGCCAAAGCTTGTTTGCTGGTGTTTGTCTAGTTTCTGTCTAGTGTTTGTCTGTCGAGCAGTCTTTTCTCCTCTGCCTTTATTCCCTCTCTCCCCTTCAGTCTTCGGAGCTTGTTGCTTCTATTCCCTCTAGAAGCCGGCTTCTCTCTTTAACCTCTCGCTGCTGTCATCAGCCTCTCATACCTACACTCTCGTCTCATGCTGTCACTACAGCAGTCTCAACTCCTCCGCCCTTCTTACCTCTCTCCTCTTCAGTCTTCAGAGGTTGTTGCATCCATTCCCTCTTGAAGCCGGCTTCTCTCTTTAACTCTTTGCTGCTGACATCAGCCATTCGTACCTCCGCTCTCGTCTCATACTATCACTCCAGCAGTCTCTTCGCCTCCGCCCTCCTTCCCTCTCTCAAAGCTGCCAACTTTATAGCTGGAGAAGCAGGTTCAAGTCTTGTTATTATAGTCCAATTTTCATTTTTTTGAAGAATGCAGTTCTACCGCTTATATTTGTCCATCGGCCTCTCATTTAGTTGTTCCCAAAATCCTTTTTGTCTCGAGAAAGTGAGGTCATGTCGTCGTGGTTAGAGACGTAGTAAAGTGACAACTTGAAACCTGCGTTGAATGTGTGTGGGGTTCTGTCTGTGTGTGTGTGGGGTTCTGTCTGTGTGTGTGGGGTTCTGTCTGTGTGTGTGTGGGGTTCTGTCTGTGTGTGTGTGGTGTTCTGTCTGTGTGTGTGGGGGGTTCTGTCTGTGTGTGTGTGTGGGGGGTTCTGTCTGTGTGTGTGGGGTTCTGTGTGTGTGTGTGGTTCTGTCTGTGTGTGTGTGTGGTTCTGTCTGTGTGTGTGTGGTTCTGTCTGTGTGTGTGTGTGGTTCTGTCTGTGTGTGTGTGTGGTTCTGTCTGTGTGCGGGTGCATGTGGCTCTGTGTATTGCTCTGTGTGGGTGCAAATGCTATAGGTCTCACATTTGCGAGAGATTAAGCTATTGGCATTGTAAATGACAATGCCATTTATTTATCTATTTTCAAAATCAACACATAAATAAAAATGTTGTCAATTACAATGCCAATAGCTCTAACGTTTGCAAAGGCGAGACCGTTGCATTGTAAATGCTTGTTGTTTTATTGTTCTCAAGCAAAATAAGTCCTCGCATTTAAAATGGATGCACCAAGGATCCATTTTGCTTCAAAATATAGTGCTAAATGCTGTTTTTGCATTTGCCATAATTGTGCCTAATTTAAACTAATTATTCCAAATTTACGGCAAAGCAAATTATGCAAATTTCGCACCCCTCTATTTTTCACACTGTGTGTTAAAAATGGGAAGTGGCCTTAAAGAATAATATTTGCCACTAAAAAGAAGTAGGAAATCAAGAGAAAAAGTGATCGTCTTTAATGTGCCACTGCTGTGCTTGCTAAACTGTGTCACACGTAGATTCTGCACAGGTGGAGATAGGGAAAAACATAAATGGCGGCCAGGGATCTGCTGCAGGTCTCCACTGTGTTTGTGAGTCAGACCCCAAGAGCCTCTCACTACTGTGACTTACCGGTAATCATCTTCAGCGTTTAGCCTGTCCACTGAGATTGGTTTTTCAGACATCTTGCATTGTTCACCCTGAGGCCTTAATAGCTTCTCTCTTAAAATTCAATTGATTTGATTCCTGCTATTATTTAGAAGCAAGAACTCATTACACCGCATAATGCTGATGTTCATTTCCTGGTACATATTAGATCACGTAGGCAATATGATAAATCAAATAAATAAACGCTAACAGGGGAGTCCAAATAAATCAGCTGACAATAATAATAGCTAATAATGTAGAACACCATCCGGCGATTGGGCTCGGTTTGTAACTGAAAGAGAAAAGTTCGATTTGCTACAAAGATTTGTTATATGAAATGAACCAAAGCTGCCCTGAGTTCAGGGATTAGTGGAGAATATTTTCTTTTAAAGAGCAATGAATCCCAAAAATACTTGCATGTTGCAGTATTTGTAGGGCCCTTAGAGTTCTGTTGCATATCAGCACCATATGATCTTTCGATAAGGTGTCTTAGCAAGGTGGGCCATCCGGGGGCGTAGCTTAGTCGGTAAGATTTGTTGGGTGTGAATCTCAAATTTCTCAAACAATAAAGCAGTGGTCCACAGGGTGAATATGTGAGGTTATCCAGGTTTGGGGTGGATTGTTCCCATGAGGAGGAGGGTCAGTAGTGATTACCATTAGGTGGGCCTATAGAGCTGAGTTAAAATTTGGCGGACAGTTACTTTGTTCGAGTGGCAAAGGATTACAATGTCTGCCATACTCAAGGTCCACCACCCCGATTTGGAGTTGAACGGATCACAAGTTTTACACCAACGAAGTAAAATGTACTCTGTCAATGGAAAATTCCTTTAACAGTCCAACGGAAGAGGAGCATTCATAAGTAAGCCATCCAACTGCACGCCCTAATTTGAGTTAATGGTCAGATGTTTTTTTGTTTACCGTACATCATCGCCAGAAATATCCACCGACAATAAAAATAAATGACTGACCCACACCATGGCAGAAATCTGGTGTAGGGGTCATTAGTATTTTTCTTTTCAAAAGTAAACTCCCACTTTGGAAGTTTGTTTCTGACAAATATAAAACTTAGAAAAAGTTTGATGGCCAGTTGTCATGCTTGAAGGAGCTGTCCATTACACTTTTCTTACATTGACATGAACTGCTATAACTGGTCTGGCAAACATCTCTAAACGTGGCAGGGGAAGTAACGGCAGCAAAGTTCTCCACCACCCTGTCTGCCTTTACTCAGCCTGATAAATCTTAAATCAGGCACTCTGCATAAAGTGGCACAGTGGATGAAAAATAATGGTTTAGAATGCAACCCCAAGGGATTGCCAGTAGTTAAACTATTTGCGAGCATTGGTTTGGGGTGCTTGATTGCCAGTAGTATACCTGGAAACCTGAGACTGCATAGCTTTCCAAACCTACTATTGCCAACGTTTGAGAATTTTAAAAAGTAGTACATTTGCATCCATTCAAGGAGAACTTCTATGGATCCAAGTTTGCTAATTTTGTGGTAAACTGGTCACTGAGGTGCTCTTCAAAGAGGTAATGTTGCGTGTCCTGAGGAGAGCAAATCTGTGCCATAGCTTCAAAGAAATTGCACAGTTCTACTCTCCTACAGTAAGAAAATGAGAACAGATCTCCTATTTCATTCCCTATTGTACCTATAACCACGTTTGCATGTTTATTTTAGGTGCACTGCCTTGACAATGACAGGGTGTTTAAAATAACTCTCACTCACCTACCTAGTAAGTGACATGCTTCATCATAGGATTCCCACCCTGGTCGCCGAGTGCTCCCAGGGTGTGCTGTGGCACCTGATTACAGAGGAGCTGGTTTTATGAGGGGAGAACAGTGATGATTAGTTAATTAGTGAAAAGTGCAGTTTTAAAATTTGCTCAAGAATTCCAGTCAACGGGACATACATTTTAAAGAGGGAAGTCTTGGTAAATGTAAAAAATATAGTTGAAGATTTATGTGGGATATTAAATTGATCCCACTTATCCTCAAAGCGATCTACATGTTCAGCCATGTTTTAGCAGAGGCTCTCAGGCTCAGGATGGCTGTCGTCAGAACCAAAAAAATGAAAGACCAGCATGTACGCTAGGGCATGCAGGGATGGTGTGCGTGGATTGTACGTACAACCCACCGACTTGTCAGGAAAATCACAGTTGTTTTTCTTTTTTTTGTGGTGGTAGCCTTCTGCTACCTGGGATAGGTCGAGGGGGTGGATCCTGTTGTTAAACTTTTGTCAAGGCATCTCACCCTCCATAGTACCTGCCTCACCTCGTTCGTCCCGCATCTTCAAACAGTTCTACTCTCTCCATGCGCTGAACAGTTTGGGCTGCTTCGGGCCAATGAAGGCACCCTTGCACCATAGTGCAAAGGTGTCTGCATTATGGTCAAGATAGTTTTTTTGTAGTAAGAACTAGAGTACCTTCATGAACAAAAACTATGCTTGGAGGCTTTTTTCCCTTTGTATGTCTGTTGCAGAATGCAGCACATCTGCAAAGAGGAAATAATGAATATAAATAAAGATATGTCCCCTTATTACGCCAACCTCATGCAGAAACACTATTTTTGCTCAAATCCATGTCCACAACTCTTTGTGAATATATGTTTGTATCACAATCCAGGGGTGAACGCACACGAATGCCCATGCACCACCCATGTCATGCCTACCTGACACAAAGTAATGCAAAGCAGGTCAATGACCTGCGTTGTGTTGCTTTTTCTTACAAAACCAGGCAAATCAACATTTGTGTGATTTTGTAAATACCAAAAATTATTTAGCATCAGGCATTCATTTAAAGAGTGATATAACCCTGACTCAAAATCTTTGTGATCCGGGCATAAATATATTTGTATGTTTCTGATCCAAAAAATGAGTAAGTTACAACCTCTTAGTGAAATCAGGATGACAAAAAAAACCAGACAAAGCAGACCCGACTCAGGGCTCCCAGACCCAACTACTAAGCCAAGAATGTATTTATTTAAGGTGTCACCTGCCCCAGAATCTATGCCCCTGGGAAATGCGAAAGAGTGTTGCCTGCCCTGTACTACATATGTGTATTTGCCCATCCCCAATACTTACTGTTAGCAAGTGGGTTACTGGTTGACTGGGGTCTGAACCCTGGTCAATCAGCAACCACAACCTTGTAAGGGTAGAGCACAATTGAATCCCAAATTAACCAGTGCTCAACCTCCTGGTAGTTTGGCACCGAGCAGTCAGGCTTAACCAAGAGGCAATGTGTAAAGTATTTGTAATGTAATGTAATAAGGCAAGTTCAATGTTATGCTATGGGAGAGAGAGGCCTTGCAGTAGTGAAAAACAAATGTAAGAGTTTTCCACTACCAGGACATGCAAAATGTGGTAGTACATGTACAATTCTTTTATTACATTGGACCCTCCCTCTGTGCTGTTCATGCCTACCCTAGGGGTAACTTATATGTTTTAAAAATAAACTTTTGGGCCTGGTAAAAGGTTTATTTTGCCAGGTTGAAAGGGCAGTTTAAAACTGCGCACACAGGCTCTGCAATGGAAGGCTGAAGACAAGTTTAAAGGGCTACTTAAGTGGGTGGCATCAGTGCTGCAGGCCCACTAGCAACATTTAATTTACAGGCCATGGGCATATGTAGCTTACTAACTTGGAACTTGAAAGAAAATTAAATATGCTAATTGGATGTAAGACAATTCCACCATGTTTAGAGTAGAGAGCACATGCACTTTAGCACAGTTTAGCAGTGGTAAATTGACAAAGTCTTAAAGCCACCAAAAAGAAATTCAGCACAAATGAGAGAAGGAAGCAGAAAGGGACAGGTCAAAACTTTTTTTTAATGTAAAATATCAAACTCGAACATGGGGCACCCTTCGAGATCTCCCTAGGTAGAAGTGATTGTTTAGCCGCCAGTAGAACGTTTATGTAGATCAGTGGCCCTCTTCGTCTTCTTTCCTTTCATGACAGCAAACTAACTTAGTAAGATACTTTGAAAGGACTCTGGCATCTTAATGCCCAAGATTCCCTCTATGGTTCCCATTACTTCTTTCCAGAAGCTCATTATGCGAGTGCAATTCCATAAAATATGTGACAAGATGCCTACCTCTCAGCATACCCTCCACTTCAAGGCAGATTGTTTCTTATTTATTGAATGGGTTTCCAGTGCCACATAAGCAAATCTTACAATGGAATACTGCTTCCAACTTAAATCCTGAGAGGGACTCACCAAACTCCTCCTGGTGAGTCTTTCTCAGGGTGTTCTTTCTATCAGTTAGCACCTTATAAATTCTGGCTACCAGATGAGTGTCACTTAAAACTCCTCTAAGCAATTCCTCAAACCGGGTCAAATGGTTTGTTGACACTTGTCTAATAGGCTGTTATATTGTTTTTCGTGCAATGTTAACCGAGTAATCAGATAACCAAGTCATAATCTGTAGATAAAAGAATAGCAATTGCCCCTTTTGCATTACTAGCTATTTATGTCATTTATGTCATAGTATTTATTTATTAGAAAGTATCTTTAGCTCAAGATTTTTGTATACAAATTATAATCACCTTTAGTTTTGTTAGATATTTGTTTTTTTCATGTAGCCCCGCTTCCCAGATTCCATGAAAGGAGAGGAAGCATTTGGGAAAGCTAACAGATGGATAACATTTTGAGATTTATTCCTGTTCAATGTAATGTAAATGCCATTTGTAAAGCGCACAGCTACCTCAAACGGAGGTGTCCTGGCGCTGTCCATATACCGCTTAGGAACCCTTCCTGGTTTTTCCCTGTGGAATGTCCACTCCTGGCACCCCCAAGGTGAAGCCAGGCATCCCAGCGCTGTTGGGGCTGTTGTGGAGATTAAGCAAGCTATTGCCCAGAGTTGCAGCATGGGACCCATGATTAGACTAGGCACGAGGCGAGAATTATCAGGTCCAAGGAAATTGAGCTCAAGACCCGCCGACGCTGGTATTGAACCCTGGTCCCGGAAAAGACCTCTGCATCAGGGTCTGCTGCTCTAACCATTTGAGCCACACGTCTCCACACTGTTCCTGGTAACCAAGTCCAGGATAGCTCCTGATCCCGATTCTGACTATTACTGTTTGCTGCAAGGTTCTAACAAATCTGCCTACTGGGTTGATCTGAATGACTGTCGAACAGGCTGCATTCTGTAGGGTGAGTGATCTTTTTTGCGTTATGCAGAATATGGCATTAAATCTTTTAGCAATATCATTTATTTCCAAGCTATCTATTTCGGTAATATGTGTACTGGTTGTACATCAAAGCCATTATTCCAAAATAATTCACAGTTACCCAGAATTATCGAAGGTGCAGGACTTTACCAAATTCTACCTTTACTTCGGACAGATCATTTTTATCATTGAACAGAACGCGTTTTATTTCAACCGAGGACAGTGATTGAAGTTGTGGAAGAGTATGTAACAAACGCAGTACCCTTGATCTAATTAGTGGACCGTTATCTCCTGTGTTAACTGAGTAATAAAAGGACAGATGTACAATGCCACATGCTATAAACAGACGCTTATAGGCTAAGCAACATTTTCTGTTGGTAGCATGTGTGACTGTAGATACATATGCTCGGAAAAGACTTTAAAGCAGTGCCCTCCATAAGTGGTGGATAGCGAGTAGATGATGGAGATGTCTGGCCAACCACAGCCAGCTATCAAGCTAAAATGCCCACACGGTGGTGCTTAGTGAAAGCGCATTGACCGGGTGGCTGCTTTGCAGCTGTCAACTAGTGAAACGTTCCCTAAGGAAGTCTTGATTGCTCCTTTCTTACAGGTGGAGTGTGCCCTGGAGGTTCAGGTAAGATTCTCTTAGCTTTGTGGTAGCAAGTTTGAATTCACTTGATTATCCAACTTGTTGTGCCTACTTTAGAGATGTGATGTTCCCTGGAAGGTTTTGCGAAGGCTGAAAAAGAATTAATCAGCCTTACAAAAAGACTCATTCTTGTCAATGTAGTACATAAGAATTTTTTAGACATGTGTAAAGTTCTTTCCACTACTGAATCCAACTGCAGAAAGAAGACTCTGAGATCTATTGTCTGATTAAGGTGAAATGGTGAAACCACTTTATAGAAAACTTAGGAT
This sequence comes from Lissotriton vulgaris, assembly GCF_964263255.1. Lineage (NCBI taxonomy): Eukaryota > Metazoa > Chordata > Amphibia > Caudata > Salamandridae > Lissotriton > Lissotriton vulgaris. The sequence continues at coordinate 1,905,031,645 of NC_141691.1, forward strand.
TGGTCCTCAGAACCACCTTATATCTGTGAACCTGAATTAATAGTTTATGTAATATGTGTGCTTGTAACTCACTAATGCACCTAAAGGGAAGTAATGCATTAAGAAGGCTACCTTTTAGGAAAAGAACTGTAAGGGACATGAGTGTGAAGGTTTGAAAGGTGGCCCCATAAGCCTCATGGACTATGTTAAGGTTCCACATGGGGGCAGGAGGTATTTGAGGAGGTATGGCTCTCTTAAGACTTTCCATGAAAGCCTTGACTACTGGGATTCCATTCTGGGGTGAATGATCCCTGTGTTGCATGTATGCTGCCACAGCAGTGAAGGGTGAGTAAGATTGATATGGGTATCTTTGTGAGCCTTCTTGTTGTTCCATAGAGACTCAGCATTTTAGACTTTTACTATCTAGTTTTTTAGTTTGCTGTCTAATATCAGATTGACTCTAAGTCCAGTAATATTTGTTGTAAGTGCGAAGTCTTGATCAGCTTATTAGAAAGCAGTTTGGTGATATATTAAGTTCCATTTCAATCCAGTATGGCTGAAAATTGGTCCTTTCAGAGAGCTAGCGAATACCGTAACTAGTCAAGGATGCAGTTTGCAAAATTAAACCAATTGTGAAAATTATACCCACCTTGGAATTGATCTAATCATAGCATAGATTGTTCTAGGCACTCATGTTTTTTCAATTCCATAAAAACGAGACAATGACTTTATTTATAGCTGAAAATGTATTTGATAGTCTGATAGGGAGCATGCTAGATGTGAAATTAATAAAAGAGGTAATAAGCATTTTTAAAGTTTCAAATTGTCCCCACGAAGATAACTATTTTGGAGACTGGAAATCCAGAAGACTTTTTAATTTTTGTAATTGTGTTCTATTTGTTGTACCTAATTGATTCTAGTAGACAATTTGTGACCCATATACCAGGGCATTTATTACATTTGGATTGCCAATGAAGGCCGGAGAGGGCAATACTATCAGAGAGGAATAAAGGGATTATTGGGAGAACTTCTGCCTTATCTTTGTTCTGGGTATATCCTGAAGTGATGGAGAAGTAATGATAATTTCTAAGAGAGCTAAGACGTCTTTGACAATATTATGATGTCATTTGTGTATGTGGCTGTTTTTAGTATGTCAAATTTAAATTAGAAGTCACTAATATCCTCGCAGAGATTTATGGCTTGTAAAAGACTGTCAAGAGCTAATAAAAAAACAAGTGGGGATAAGGGCCATCCTTGGTGAGTCCCTTGACCTGGTGTGATTGGGTCTGAGAGGTCACAGTTTATTCGAACTCTAGCATTGAATTTATAGTGCCATAGTCATGATGATAAAATGTGTGCCTGGATCATGATGGTGCAGGACAGCTTCCAGGTAAGGCCAGCTCACTTTGTCGATAGCTGTCTCTGCATCTAGTCCAATAGCCGAGTCTGGGATTGGGCAAACCTTCTCAGTAATATGACAAAATGTGCAGATATTTTCGTTGTCTAGGGATTTATGGATGAGTTCGGAAATTGCTTGAACCATTGCAAATATTGTAGCATCCATACTGATTAGGTTGTGGGCCTGTAATTTTTCAGCTCTAGGGAGTCTTTACCATTTTTAGTGGCTCGAGGATTTCATTACCTAATGATTTATAGAAACTGATGAGGAATTCGTCAGAATAGGGTGCTTTGTCAGAGGAGATAGATTTGATTGTATCTAATATTTCCACTGTTTGAATAGGTTTATTTAGGTTGTGTTCCTCATACTCAGGTGACACAATTTGCCTATAAATTCCCAGCTTTTTTTTTTAGATATGAGGGCGTTTGTTTTTGTAAAGCTCCCCTAAAAACCTCCGAACACTTTTGTTGTTTCTGTGTCTCTGGTAATGACCTGCCCTATTTTGTTTTAATGCTGGAAAATGTACTTTTTTTCCTTTTGAATTTTAAGCAGGCAGCAGATTTTGGATAAACTAGAACATTTGGAGATTCTATATTACTTTTTAATTTTTTTTAATTTTTTCATATGATTTAAGCCTACCTCCTGGGTTTTGGATGACCCCTATCTATCAATGTATCCTAACATCATAATTTTCCTAGTAACCAAGATACTCTTTTTAGGCGTTTGATTCAAGAATGCTACAGAACTTGAGAGAAAGGGAAATGGGATATTTTCCAAACTGGGCTACTGACAGATTTTCAGCTGTAAACATTAGCTCCTGAAGGACCGAAATGTAACTACTACTACTATCACCTCTGCAAATGGCTCATTGCTCAGTACAATGAGCCATTAATAAATGGAAAAGGCAAGACTCCATACACCAGCTGCTAATCTACTGGCAATGCTCTCTACATAGGAATAGACACACACCTCCTACAGAGACTTCAAACCATAAAGAACGCAGCACCCAGACTCGTCCTTGACTTCCGACAATGAACCCACATAACACCCCACCTCAGGCAACTCTACTGGCTCCCCGTACAAACGAGATACCAATTCAAGCTGCTGACCAACACACACAAGGTTCTACACAATGGGCCTACAATAACTACTTCCTGAACTTCCACCAACCATCGAGAAGATTACACTTTGCCTCCCTATCACTTGCCCACACTCCCCACATCCACCAAAGCAGAAGTGGAGGACACTCCTTCTCCTACATCGCAAGAAAGACCTGAACGGCCTTCCCATGCAGCTAAGGAACATAACCTCACTTCCTGAATTCCGAAGGGCCCTCAAAACCTGGCTGCTTGAATGAGCCTTCAGGGACCTGCAAGCGCCTGGACACCCTTTCATGTGATTAGCAGTGGTATATAAAACTTGATTGACTGACTTCCATTTCACCTAATCCCCAATCCTGTGAATCTAGCAATCTCTAAACAAACTCTGGGACCAGAGATGGGAGGCAAATGGGTCAAGCTAGAATATTCAGCAACTTTATTTGCAATCAATAGGATACAAGGACATTGGTTGAGCTGATGGAAATGTATACTACAACCAATCTGCCTGGGTGTCATCTATCCTGTTCAGTAATGCAGTTCTTTTTTGTTTATTTATTTCTTTGTTTTTATATAGCAGTGGCTTGTTTCCTTGAACCACTTTACAAAGTTAGGAAGTAGTTTATTTGGAGATCCATCTAGAGCTGTGTGATATAAAGTCCGCAGTGGGCTGACTAAAGAAGACTTTCATGTCAATCTTAGAGGATAGATAGTACATAAAACATCAGAGCAAGATTTGATAGGATCATTCAATATCCTTAGGTAAACATCCATAATAAATTCATACAATGGAAATCCCATATGATTCAGGCTGGCTGAAGTTGAGTCCATTGCTGAAAATTCTAGAGAACTGTTCTTGAGGAAGAACCATATACCTCTGGTGGTGGAAAGCCCATATCCTCCCTCAGTCTTGTCAGAATGGACTGCAACAATTCCCTGAAAATATGTTTTCTTTTTGTTCAGTTCTGAAGAACTCTACCTCTTTCTTCTCTCCATCAGAGTCACGTTCAAGCTCCTCACACACGCCTAACCAGCCCCCCATTACGCTGGACCAGCATACCTGAACCTCGGCCTCTCATTCCACGCACCCACCAGACACCTCCGCTCCTCCGAACTGGCCCTTGCCCCCGTCCCTCGGATTTGCAAGACCAGGACCAGAGGAAGATCCTTTTCCTACCTTGCTGCCAAAACCTAGAACACCCTGCTTCTCCACCTCAGGCTTTCCCCATAGCTGACCCAATTCAGCAAGGATCTCAAGACCTGGCTCTTCGACTGAACCTCAGCACCCAGGAGGACCACCAAGACAAAATGGATTCAGAAATAAGCTCCCTCATCCTCTGCTTCAAAATAGAGTGTGATTGCACTTGGAAAGCCTTGCCCTTCCTCCTGCCTGGTCTGGTGTCTCATCTACATTATGGTACTATATGAAACTAAGATAAAAACTACATTTATTTAGATCAGGCTTCTCCATCAGTTCTCATTCCAGATGTCTAGCTGTTCTTTGGAGACAATTTAGTTGGGCAGGACTAACTGGCCTCCAATTTATCTGAAATAATGTCTATTAATGAAGCTCTCAGCAACGTACCATGATGGCTTCAGCCCACAACTGCTCATATGCGTCAACTCCTGGGTTTCTGCAGTCCCTGTCCTCAGATTCAGCATTCACATAGTCCAAGGAGCTACAAATCACTTGGCACCAACTCACCATGCTCCACAGAGCAACAGTTCTCTTCCATAAGAAGACGTCCGTATGTATGTACAAACCCTGATCTAGTCTCATTTTGGTGGAGGCAACACCATGCTCACCCACATCCCTTAAGCATATAAGCTCCTCTGGAGAGAGTCATTACCTCAGCGTAACTGATTAAGGGTCTCAGGAAATTTAACAGAATTTCGTTCACCTTCCAATAACTCTACTGCCTCACTCTGTCAGTCCATATCCTTGCTGCACCAACTACAAAGCAGCAAACTTGAGCTCTGCACCATATTTGCAGCACCAACCCCTTCAAACTAAAGAAAAGAAAGCTAGAAAGAAGAAAAGACACCAAGCCTTCTCTAACTGTGCACCTATGATATGGATATTTGTCTGCCGTCAGATCTGGCACGATCCATTCTATTTAAGCAACAGTTTATCTACTTTTGACTCTAGCTAGTAACCCCATTTCCTCTGCCTGCACTCTTTCTCTCCCCCTTTTTCCGTTCAACTTTCCTATGCATCCAGTTTTGTACATCTCTCCAATGAACGTAGCTGGGTTTGCGCTATCGAATCAACATGTGTAAATGCTTACAATTTGTGAATTCAGTGAGCAATCCTGTTGCTATTAGTGAGTGGTAAAATTGTTTTTTATTTGAAAAAGCAGCACTTTTCCAAAAGGTCAACATATAAAATGTACAATCGCTGATTTAACTCACAAGCTATATTTTTAGTGCAATGTTGGCTCGCGATCCGATTTATCCAAAATCCAAGCAAACGCCACACACAAGTTTTTTCTTCTCCTGAAGGAGAATTCAAACTTGAGATTTAGTCAAGGTATGGTCCCATCTGGCCACTGTTGAGAGAAATGGTGTTGTTGCTTTACTACAGCAATGCCACCATGGATGGTAATTAGGGACAGCAAGAGGAAGCACCTGCTACCCTTACCTCGCTCTTTGCTACACCCTTCCCTGCCCCTGCTGCCCTTGGTCTCAAGGATACTGAAGATAGTGTCTGGGTCAAAAAGTAGGCCTCTATTAATCTTGTCTTCTTTCTGTAGTTTACTTGATTAGGTCTTACCCTGGCCCCTCAGCAGCCAACAAGAGACTCTTGAGGGACATCAGGGGTCAAAGGGAGCACAGTGTCCCTCGTGCTAATCCTAGCATTCTAACGACTCGGCCTCGGCAGCTGCATGAGCAAACCAGTATTAATGCACTTTTTTAATGGGAAATTAGATGGCAATCTTTTGGCCTGTCTAGCTGCTAAATGTTTTAGGCGCCACTACATTGGAGTTTTTAGCCATTTAAACACCTACGGACCAATTAAAAAAATAGATATAACTCTATATTCATAGTTTAACGCCATTTGGATGCAGATGTACTCATTTTTTTGCATTTCCAAAAATTCCTGGTGGACTTCCAGAAAGCTGCGACAGTCACCACTTTCCAGGAGTACTCTTAAAAGTAAGTGCATGGTGTAGAATTATCTAAATCTTTAGGAAAAGTGCACCAGTTATCTCATTTTTTCCGCGTTCCCTGACATCCATAGGAAGTACTAAATCTAGAAATAAATCCTCTGCCTTACTATGCTAGCGATGAAAGTGATAAGACTGTGGTGGATTTGCTTCCGAATTTAGCACTTCTTTTCCATTACCACTACACCTGTGTGAAATGTTATTTTACGCTTGCACAATTTGCGTAACTGGTGTCATTACTTGCTATGAAAACTATACAAAATGTCGGAATTAAGCCTGTGTGAAATATTGTATAGTTTGTGGCTACAGAGGAAATACTCAACAAAAAACATTCACTCAAGATACCTCAAAGTTCATTTCAGATGATGTTTGTGCAATTTCACATAATGTTCCTCTCATTTGACATCCTTTTGAGAAAACAATTACACGATTTCGATTTTGCACGCCTCTCACCCCCAAATTTAAATTCTGCCTCAGCTGGAAGCATCAACTATTTCAGCTTTTATTAACGTAATGTTCTACAACTGAATAATAAACAGCTGGTGTACTTCGCATATCTACCCATAGGTACACTTGTGACCTTCTAATGTGATTACCAGGGTCGATGTTCCTTTCGTCCTCTGCATCACTCTCCTCTCTGTCCTCAAAATCACATCCGTGTGGTGGTACCACATCACTCATCGCACTGCTGCCCACCATGGAGTTACTTTGACTCATGTCAAAAAGACTGGCAAGAGATTTGCAGAGTTTTTTCTTCTTTCTTCTAAAAATTCTGAGAAGACATAGGGATGCATTAATGCAGGATTCTGACACTTTGTTTAATTAATTGAACCTAATTATAGCATTGGGTTAACAAGTATTCATCTCCCTCTGTGCAAACATTGGGAGTTGAAATAGTGTAGCACAGACTGTAGTAGTAGAGTAAGCTTTATTTCATTTTTTAGGAGAATCATAAAAGCACACAATAGCAGACGGGGAAGTCTATCAAATCTGAAATATACTCCATGCCCACTTCCTCATGCAGAATCTCAGAAGCAGTGCTAGCTGGTACTTTGAGCAAGATTTTCAAAAAGGAATTTTCAACCACCTGAAGCTGGGATGCAGGAACTTGGCCCCAAATTCCGTAACCATAACATGCCAATGGCACACACGTGGCCCTAAAGACATTAGTTACAGCCTCCACGTTAGTATTTGTATTTTATAAAGCCCAAGGGACATCACAGCACTAGGATAGTTGAAAAAACAGTTTAGAGTGAAATTTGGTACATGCTAAGTACATCGGGCTTAAAGCCAAAATGGGTAGCTTCGTTAGTGTGGCCCAAACTTTTGGCCGTGAGGCCAACCTTACTGACCGCTGCTTTGAATCTGGAAGAAATGTTCTTTAATTACTCACCATGTATAAGTCTCACACCATGTAAATATAATTTTCAATAAAAAATTACTGAAATCAAAAAGAAGGGGTTGCCAGGAATGTGAGGAATCACAAAGTATCCCCAGATAAGAAAGAAGCACAGACTGTGCTACTAGTTGGTTGCATGTGATCTCCGCTTGTGGGGCTGTTTCCATAAAATTAAAGAAATTATTGCAACCATTTCCAATTAGGCCAGTACACATTTGTTAATGGTTAATGTTGCATGCGCATGCATAAAATACTAATGAGCACTTACTATACCGAAGTGTACGTAAAAACAGGATACACGTGTGCACCTACAGGAACGTATGTGCAAAAAATACACAACTCCATGGAAGTAAATTTTGGGAAGATATCCTTAAACTGTGGAATCCTGTTTAATTACACATATCTTGTTCGCTATAGATGCGCTATAGTTGTGTTTGGATCTACTTAAGCAAAAGAAATCACTGAAAAAACAAAGGTTAAAGTGACGTTATAGTTAGGTGTTGGAATGAGAATGTTAAATAAAAAGCACCAAAATACACCAGTTATAGTTTAGTCAAAATACTACAACTTTCGCCCCTATCAGGCAATGCTTATGACCTCATTTATTATATATTTATTATAGCTGAAATTGGACTATCTATGGGACACTAAAGATGTGACCTGCTTCCCTACGAAGGCAAAGCTGAAAGAACTATATTGGGAAATGGTGTATCTTACAATGTTTAGTGATGGTACAAGTACAAGCCTAACATCTCGCTTCTTAGATATAAAAATGTACCCCTCATGCGAATCCTTTTGGGATGTCATCGAAAAACCATATGATAGAAAACTTTATTTTCAATTTCGCATAGGTACACTCCCGGTGAATGCCTTCAAGAAGCATTGGTCCCCAGCATGGGATGAACACTGTCACCATTGTAATGAACAAACTGAGCACATCTCCCATTTCTTGTTCTGCTGCCCATTGTATTCGTCCCCCAGACGTAAATGGTTAAAACCTGTGTGCTCAAATATGGGAACCCGTAGCCAATCTGAAGCTCTTAGGATACTTGAAACAGATTGTTCCACAGTGCTCGTGGTTGGGGTAGCAAAATTTCTGGCTTGGTCATGGTTAATTCGTACCCGATCGCTAATGGCAATCGCATCCCAATGAAATTATGTACATTATCAATTCTGCACTTTGCCATATGAAATATTGTATTCTAATTTTTTTGAAAAATTTACTTTTTAAGAAGTGTGATAATTTAGTGTATTTTTATCATGTATTTATTCGACAATTCGTGTTTAATATGTATTTTTAGAAAGTATTTTTATGTGTAGTATTTATTGTATTAGGGCTAGGTGAATGCTTTTATGACAAATGTCGAATAAAGCTTTAAAACGGCAACGGCATTTATTATGTCACTTATGACATGTTAAACTAAAAAAAAAGTAAGAGTGTTACTAGAATCTGTTAGTAGGACATAATTTTGTCAGGATTAGGACAAGGAAGGCGGATGATAGGTAATGTTTTTTTTCGTGGTTTGCCCAATCTGACAGTGCAGGACCCTAAAGGCCCCTTTGGAAATTTGAAGTCAATTAATGAGACGAGACAAGGATTGAAGTTCCTATGACTAGAGTCCACGATCTGCTCCTATGAATCTTGTTTAGGTAGAATCGATAACGGTGTGATTATGGAAGGTTTTTATTTACTGTACCTTACTAGACGCTCTTTGTAAGTGACAATTGTCTTAGTTGGTGAAAGGGTTAAATTGCCTTCCTCACTGCTGAGGATACTGTCTTCATCCAAAACATAGTAGCCATTGGTGAGGAGTCGTGGGCTATGACGACATGTCAAGTAAAATCTCGACAGGGTACTTATTGCAGAATCACCGCAAAATGAGCAATTGCGAAACCAGTCACCAGCATCACTGTCACTAGGAAATGAGAAAAAAAGCATTGTTTTGTGGCAAATTCAATACCAATACATTTCCTCTACTAAACAGTTTCTCCAATAAGCTTAAAACAATCATATCACTCTCTCTGAAATGATGGCTGTACTTTTATAGAGTGAGACACCTGTCAGTTGAGCATGTATCACAAACCACACATATTTTATATGTACATTTCTTGTAGTGTCTCTAGGTAGTATAAAGAAAAAACACGTTTGACATATATTAATGCCTATATTTAACCATTATGGTAAAATGGAGTAACAACATGTTTTGAAAAAACAAATAAGTTTTTCTGACATATAAATTTGGACATAGAATTATATGTTTGGTAATAATTTCTCTTGGTAAATAAATCACTTAGACAATTCACTAATTTAACTGTGCATCATGAGATTACACCACATTAGCATTGAAATGATTTTAACAACTAATTCAAATCCTTCAGGCATAGGCCTTCATTACGAGTTGCATGGTACTAGCGGGGTGCAAACTACGCACACAAAATTAACGTTACCATATAGTAAAACACCACCAGGGTCTGTTATTTCAAATCAACTTCAGTTCTTTAAGTATGAATAGTATTCTTAACATGCATGTGACTTTGTCTGATTAGCAGCTCGTTTGAAATTGAACACTGAAATACAAGGATTGGTGATATTTCCTCCCTTTTATTACTGTTATTTATATTTTCCACAGCGGCCCCTGGAGAAAGGACAGAGGTCCCGAAATGCATTGGCCAAAAACATGTACGTACAATAACAGAAATGTCTGCAATAGACATCATTATTTTGTCACCTAGGCCATTCGTTCTTTGAAATGTATTTATGTTTATCTTAGAACACATCAGTGTAAAATGTCTTGATGAATGATTATTCACAGTGACATACTTTACCTGAACTGTCACATTAAAAATGGAATTAGAAGATTAAGGTGGTGAAATAAATCCTTTGATAGATTCCAGGTTACAAGTGACAAGCATCAATAGAAGCATTGAATACACCACCAGTGCCATGCGATTACCAGATAATCCCCCAGAGTGCTGGTCTAAGTGAGCTATGGGGAAGGTGCTGGGTGGGGCTGGATGGCAGGTTCCAAACAAATGCTGTTGCAGCTAAAGTCTAATGGAATTTTACCACCTGGAAATACTGGCTGGTACAATCAGGTCTTGTGTTCCTTCACCCAGGAAAACCAGGTAAAGGAACACTGGGCTAGTTTTGATCAGGTGGTGCGATGTTATGCTTCTAAATACTGCTCCGGTTGACTCATAATGAGGGCCATAGTACACTCCAATGCAAGTGATGAAATGATTGCACATTGTGTTTAGGGGTAATATTAACCTCTTTACTGTTCTACATTCTACAACCGTATGCTCATGCTCTATCTCTCTCTCCATATAATCTTTGTCTTCATCATTCTTTAATATCTTGGCTTGTAGCTCCATTTAAACTGTGAAAATCTCCGCATATCTATATCAAATAAAATTCAGAGAAAAACCCAGGGCCCGATTCACAGAATGAATTTAAGACTCAGTCCTAAACTTACTACTATTTTGGTATTCACAGAATGCACTTCTACTTTTGGCATTCAAAGAATGAATTTAAGACTCAATCCTAAACTTACTACTATTTTGGTATTCACAGAAGGAACTTACTACTTTTGGTATTCACAGAAGTTAGGATTTTGTCTTAAGTTTGTCTTAAAACAAACTTAAGACAGACTTAAGTTAGGATTTTGTCTTATTAAGTCTGTCTTAAGTCTGTCTTAAGTTTGTCTTAAGACAAACTTAAGACAAAATCCTAACTTCTGTGAATACCAAAAGTAGTAAGTTTATTCTGTGAATGCCAAAAGTAGTAAGTGCATTCTGTGAATACCAAAATAGTGGTAAGTTTAGGATTGAGTCTTAAGTTAATTCTGTGAATCGGGACCACAGAGATTAAAGTGACATTATAGTTAGGTGTTGAACTGAGATATGAACTAACGTTCCAAAAACTGGAAACCCCCAGAAAATTGCCAGTTATAGTTTAATGAACTACCTTTAACTTGCGTTCCTGCCAAGCACTGCTTATGACCTCACATATTACATCACTTGTGATATGTTAAATGACATAAATTATGACATCACTCATGAGATAAGCAATAATGATGGGATCATCCAGCATTATAGTGTCTTGTAGGGTTTCTCTACTTGAAGTAATTGAGCATGCTACACCTGTGGCTTAATTTCTATCTCCATTCAAGTGAAAATGGATATAACGTTTGATTACATGTTGAACACATAGCATAACTGTCAAGTCTCACGCCTTTGGTGACTCCTACCCACAAAATACCTCCATAGACTTCACTGGTACATCACCCCTTTTTACAATTCAAACAACCTCCACCAACCCGATTCCCTGCCCTGTGTCCATTCCACTGCACGTGGAGAGCCCCCACTGCACACAACATACAACCTGTACAGTGGCAGTTGGTAGCAGTGTCTGATCTATGACCAGACCATTGTAAAAACAATGCAGGCATTTTTGGTACATTGGTACCGCAGTACACAGTGCATACTGTGTTATCATTTTTTTGTGTACCCTTTCTTTTACTGGCTATAGATATACCCAGGGTCTGTATTTTTAATGTCACAAGTGGACTGCAGCCCTCATTTGCCACCCACTTCAGTGACAATGGAAACATGACTGGAAACAGCTATAGAATTAATTATTTGACCTTTTAAAATATTTATACCAAATACAATTTATTGATGAAGTCAGATTTGTAATACATATTTTAGAGCAGGTACTGTAAAAAAATTACCTTCTGCCTGGTTAAAGCGTCTAACTGTCACCTGGCAGATAATGGCCCCCATGTGGTGAGGTAGTAATTTCTCCAAAGAGTAAACATTCAACTGATCTAAATGGGCATTAACTGACATTAAAGTGTCAAGTCCTGCTTAAATGTCACATCCTGCTTGCCAGGTCTGCTATGATTTTTCATATGACCTTTGGTGTGCACTTCAAGAGAGCCATAGTAGTACTACTAAATGTACTACAACATGTAGTTTGTGAATAGGCCCCAATGAGTATGGATAGGAAAAGGGAGTTAACATATACTGGCATTAGAACTATGTTTAGTTTATTGATAGATCAAATTACGGCCCCATTAATTTGGGTATTAAATGCTGTCTGGACCTTGCCTATTTTGGGTAGACTAGATAGTTTTCTGAATTGAAGAATTTATAGAAAAAAAATAACGTTGAAGACATTTGATTGGACAATGGACAATGCATAATTACTAGCTAGACATTATATGAAGGGGGCATATGTTCAGAACTGGTAAATTTCAGATCTACTGGTATGTGATCTAGTAGGTTCTTTCATAAATCAATGCATTTACTCCTCTAATCTGAAAAGGCACAATATTGACGTCTCTTTTCCTTACAACATTCATCCATTTCAATGGAAGATGAAGTAGTCACTGGTAGTCACGTTCTAATATTGATATTTTAACTATTTCAAGCTGTCTCTTGGCCTTATTTGTTAATCCACTGATGTTCCAGCTAAGTAAGTCATTTTATATCTACTCATTTCTCTTTTTATAAGCGCCACTTTATTTCAAGGCATCTACCATTCTCAGTACAACAAGTTGTGTGCCAAGAGGTTCTCCAACTCTTCCCTTTTCACAAGGGCACAATCACGGGTGATCATTTATGCTGGACAAGCCCTCAAAATATTTAAAAGATAATATAAGAATCTCTCTCATTCTGATACTTCGTTACATCACTTCCATCCTGATGGAACTCCATTGGCTCCCTTGCCAGCCTGTACCATCTTCAAAATCAGCTCCATCATTTACAAAGCGATTATGACCAGCACCCCCGCTTATCTTAAAAACAAGCTCAGCATCTCAAGGGGCTCTCACCACACCAACAGCCATGCCACTATCAGACTGGAGAAGTAAACAAAAAAACCAAAAAGAAACAGACCTTTTTCATTGATGCATGTAGCATCAGGAAGAACATCCATGTAGCCATAAGAATTGCCCCAACACTTCTCCAATTTAGGAAACTGTTCAAAATGGACCTCTTTAAAGAGCACTCAATTAAAATGCATTACCTCAATTATAGAATAACCCTTTATGGGGCATGTTACAATCTATCTTCTGGTTGGCAGAAGCTTCCCGCTTAAATATTAGTTCTAAAATCTCTACCTGACTTGTTTCTGGAATATTTTTGCTCCTTGATTCAGATATTTTAAAATTAGGCCAGTGGGGCAGGAATTCAGGAGGTACACCTCCTTAATGTATACACAGTGTGGTGCCAATATGTGCTGAGCCCACCACAAGAACGCAGGATCAAGTGTAGGGCTTGATTAGCTAATTTAAATATTGCTGGAACAACTTACCTTGTGGAAGACCCATCCAATTGATTATTTCTATACCAACCTTATCGGCTGACATAATTTTATCCCAAGGAAATGGAGACTAGGTCTACCTTTCAATTTTTCCCCTCAAATGCTCATCACAGAAAGAATAAGCATCCCTCCTCTCCCCAATGGGTACAGACAGAGCCCGGAGGACCCTCAGACTCAATGTTATAGCCTCAGAAGATTCTTGTGGTCCTATTCATTTCCTTTGTGTTATTGCAGCCATGAGAACATCACTCTTTCCCTACCAGCAAGCCTATTACCGCTACAACCGGCTAGTCAATCAATCAATCAATCAATCAATCAAAGCATTTATATAGTGCACTACTCACCCAGAGGGTCTCAAGGCGCTAGGGGAGGGGGGTCCGCTACTGCTCGAACAGCCAGGTCTTGAGTTGCTTCCTGAAGGCGAGGTGGTCCTGGGTCAGGCGGAGGTGGGTCGGGAGGGAGTTCCATGTCTTGGCGGCGAGGTAGGAGAAGGACCGTGGCCGGTCGATCTAAGCTGGCGTTTGGGAGCGTAGAAGTTGAGGCGGCTGTTGAGGTATCCTGGGCCTTGATTGTGTAGGGCTTTGTGTGCGTGGGTGAGGAGTCGGAAGGTGATTCTCTTGTTGACCGGGAGCCAGTGCAGGTCTCTCAGGTGTCCGGAGATGTGGCTGCGACGGGGGATGTTCAGGATGAGTCGTGCTGAGGCGTTCTGGATCCGCTGGAGTCTCTTCTGGAGTTTGGCGGTGGTTCCGGCGTAGAGGGAGTTGCCGTAGTCCAAACGGCTGGTGACGAGGGCCTGGGTGACCGTCTTCCTGGTCTCGGTGGGGATCCACCGGAGGATCTTACGTAGCATGCGCAAGATGTTGAAGCACGACGAGGAGACGGCGTTGACTTGTCTGGTCATGGAGAGGGAGGAGTCCAGGATGAAGCCCAGGTTGCGTGCGTGGTCTGTTGGTTTGGGTGCGCTGCCTAGGGCGGGGGGCCAACAAGAGTCGTCCCAGGCGGAGGGTGAGGATCCCAGGATGAGGACTTCCGTCTTGTCCGAGTTCAGTTTCAGGCGGCTGTTCTTCATCCATTCGGCTACCTCTTTCATCCCTTCGTGAAGGTTGGCTCTGGCGGTGGCGTGGTCGTTGGTGAGGGAGAGAATCAGCTGGGTGTCGTCGGCGTGGGAGATGATGTTGAGGTTGTGCTGGCGTGCGATGTCTGCAAGGGGGCTCATGTAGACGTTGAAGAGGGTTGGACTGAGCGAGGAGCCTTGAGGAACGCCGCAGATGAATTCGGTGGCTTCAGATCTGAACTGGGGGAGGTGGACTCTCTGTGTCCTTCCGGCGAGGAAGGAGATGATCCACTCCAGTGCCTTCTCCTGGATTCCGACGTTGCTGAGTCGCTGCACTAGTGTAGGGTGGCAGACAGTGTCGAAGGCCGCGGAGAGGTCTAGGAGGATGAGGGCTGCTGTTTCTCCGTTGTCAAGCAGTGCTCGGATGTCATCGGTGGCTGCGATCAGGGCGGTCTCGGTGCTGTGGTTGGCCCGGAAGCCAGACTGCGAGAGGTCGAGGGATCCGTTGGTCTCGAGGAAGGTGGCCAGCTGCTTGTTGACGGTCTTCTCGATGACTTTTGCAGGAAACGGGAGCAGCGAGATTGGGCGGTAGTTCTTGAGGTCGGTGGGGTCGGCTGATGGCTTTTTTAGTAGAGCACTGAGTTCGGCGTGCTTCCAGCTCTCCGGGAAGGTAGCGGTGTCGAAGGAGGTGTTGATGATGTCCCGCAGGTGGGGTGCAATGACAGCGTCGGCCTTGTTGAAGACGTGGTGAGGGCAGGGGTCGGTAGGAGATCCGGAGTGGATGGAGTTCATCGTGCGGACGGTGTCTTCGGTGCTGATCGGGGTCCAGGCGCAGAGGGTGGTGGTGGGGGGCGGTGGTTCGGTCGTGGCGTGCGTCGGTTGAGTGCTGAAACTGTTGTGTATGTCCGCGATCTTGTTGTGGAAGTAGGAGGCGAGGGAGTTGCAGAGGTCTTGCGAAGGGGTGATGTTATTGGTTCCGGCGTTGGGGTTGGAGAGCTCTTTAACGATGTTGAAGAGTTCCTTGCTGTTGTGTGCGTTGTTGTCCAGTGGTTCCCTGAATGCGGTTTTCTTTGTGGCGTGGATGAGTTGGTGGTGCTTTCGGGTGGCGAGGTTGAGGGCAGTCATGTTGTCCGGTGTTGGGTCTCTGTGCCAGGTTCTCTCGAGGGCTCGGCAGTTCTTCTTGGAGCTCTTGAGTTCGTCGGTGAACCATGGGGCTTTCTTGCTACCGGTCTGCTAGGCGGGGTCTTCAGAGGGGCGAGGTTGTCTGCGAAGTTGCTGATCCACTTCACGAGGTTGGTGGCCGCCTGGCTTGGGTTTGTTGCGCTGGTGGGAGGGTTCATGCTCAGGAGGTCGCGAGCTGGTCGGCTGTGATCTTGTTCCAGCTTCTGCGTGCAACCTGTTGCTGGTGGTGGTGGATCGTGGTCCTTCTGAAGCTGAAGTGGACGCAGCTGTGGTCCGTCCAATGGAGTCCGGTGGCGTGGCTGAAGGCGATGTCCTTGCTGGATGAGAAGACGGGGTCGAGTGTGTGTCCGGCGTAGTGGGTGGGGGTGGTGACCAGCTGCTTGAGTCCCAGGTTTGCGAGGTTGTCCAGCAGGGTGGTGGTGTTGCGGTGGTTGTTGTTCTCCAGGTGGAAGTTGAGGTCCCCGAGGAGGATGTAGTCAGTGGAGAGGAGGGCGTGCGGGCTGATGAAGTCGGCGATGTCTTCGCTGAATGTGTGCGTGGTCCCGGGGGTCTGTAGATGAGGGTGCCTCTGAGGGTGGTCTTGGGGTTGATGTGGACCTGGAAGTGCAGGTGCTTGGCGGGTGCGAGGGTGTCGTCGGTGTTGGTCGTGATGCGGATGGTGTTCCTGTGGATGATGGCGATGCCTCCTCCGGTCTGGTTGATGTGGTCCCTTCGGATGATCTTGTAGCCGTCTGGGATGGCGATGGCGATGTCGGGCGCTGAAGAGGCGTTCATCCAGGTTTCCGTGAGGAAGGCGACGTCTGGTGAAGTTGTGTCGAGCAGGTTCCAGAGCTCGATGGTGTGTCTGTGGACGGAGCGGGTGTTGAGCAGGATGCATTTCAGGTGGCTGCTGCTGTTGCTCGTCTTGGTCTTGGTTGGTGCAGGAGTAGTGCAGGTCCGGAAGCAGGTGAACTTGCAGGAGTTGCAGCAGAAGGGTCCGTGGGTGCGTCTCGGGGTGGCTCGGTCGCATCCTGGTGACCAGCATCGGACTAAAAGAACAAACAATATCTAGAAATGAAGGTTTCCTTGAACACAAAAGAACCTCTGGGCTCTCAGCAGTCTGGTTTTCACCCTGAGCACAAGATCTGAGACAGCAGTGATAACAGGCTGGAATGATCTCATGGTTCCGCCCTTTAAGGCATACATTTGCCTTCTGAGCTCTCATTGCACTGGAACCTTCAGCACCTATCAACACTGTGCTCTAAATATAACTTTGACCCTCCTAAAAACACTGGGTTAATGCCTAACCCTTCCTTGTTGTAAATCTTTCTTTGACCCCGCATGAAAACAAAGGGGTCATGCCTATCTCTTCCTTGTAGAAAATGTATCTTTGACCCCCCCTTCCTGAAAGCGAAAGGCTTGTAACTTTCTCTTCCTTGTTCTCACTCTGTCTTTGACCCCTCCTAAAACTCCAAAATATGCCTTTATCCACATAGTCTTACGTGAAAGTCACCAAATCTGAGTGTCAGCGGCTCGCTCTGAGAGCTCCAGGGAGCTCACATGGAGCATGGATTTGGTAGACGGTGGCTCACAAATAGTTTGCTGAAGACAAGTTCCTACAATGCAAAGTTCTTGCTGTTAGGGCGTTGCCATCTAATTCTACTACAAGAGCCATGAGTCTGCCCACTTATCATGTTCGAATTTCTTATTAAGTTTGTAGATAAAGTACAAATTATTGGATGTATCTTTACTGCAGATCTTATTTTCTGCAAAAAAAAATTGCAAATTGGTCGGGGACTGATGACTTAAACTATGTCAGCTCAACAGTGTACTCCCATTTTTACCTACGACCCTCATAGGGCAACTTGTGTAAACTCTCAGTTGGATTCTGGTAATACGATAAAGGGAGGTCGCCCCGGGTAGCAGCGATAGAATGTACCTGCAGGGGCAATATTTGATCTCCGATGGTGGGACCTGTGCCCACACCTTTAGCAATCTCTTCAGTGGTTGCCAACGAGCAACAGGGAATGTTTTATGATTCTGCCTCTGGTGTACAAAAGCTTTCTAGGGCTCGGGCCTCAACATCTGGTAAAATATTTAATTAGGTATCCGCCAAACTGATCCTTGCACTGGAATTACCAGGCAGTTTACTGCATGTTTTTCCCAAATTCCAGGACTTTTTCCTCTCATTTATTCCTTCTGCAGGGGTGGAGGCGTTATTACCGGGTGCATTAAACCATGCAACCATGCAGTGATGGTATTTTCACATGGAACATGTGCATACACTGCTCTACACGTCTCATAATCTTCCTCTAAGTGTAAAACAGCAGGAGACTAATGACGTACAGTTCTTCGCCCAAAGACATGGAATGTACTTCCATTTTACATCTATAAGTAACCATCTCTACTGGCTTACAGATCAACTGTGAAACTATACCTGCTGTGTCAGGATTCTAACTGCTTCTTCCCCTGTTGGAGGCGTAGGGAAGCCCCACCAGTTACAGCGGGGGTGATAGGCTTAAAGTTTTATTTTTGCTTTTTGTGCCCAGTTATTTATGAGGAAGCCCGTAAGTAACGTCACAAGAACACCACACTAGAGATCAGAGGGGGGTCGAGAGGAAGCTATGGGACAACAAGGAAGAGAAATGACAAATGGGAAGAACGGAGAGAAAGAGGGGATAGGGGAACTAGAGAGAGGGGTAACAAAAAGTGTGGCATGAGTAAAAAAAAAGCAGACAAGAAATTAAAATGGAAAGGTAGAAAAATTAGAGAAACCGAGTTTTTATGAGAAGGAACCCAACGCTCAGCACCAACACCTCCTGCGGAAAACTTGCAAAGGTGGTCGGACTTCCTTGCTTACTCACTCGGTGCCCCTCAGGTATGATCAAAGTCGGAGTATTTTAATGTTCTGGCTACTCACTTTGTAGATGCCCAGATGTCATTTGGTCAATGGTGTGTGCAATATAATCAAACAAGCATTTGCAATGCAATAGGTTTTGCACTTACACGAGTTTAAGCTATTGGCATTGTGAATGACAATGCCTTTTATTTATGTGTTAAAAACCAAAACATAAATGAAAGGCATAGTCATTTACAATGCCAATAGCTCAAACTTGTGTAAATGTGAGACCTATTGCGTTGCAAATGCTTGTTTGCATGAAAATCCTCATGTTTTTAGACTGATGCTGCTGATTTTTCGTCTCTGAAGTGCACTGATCCCTGCCAAACAGACCTCAGCGCGAGTGCTCTGACCCTTAAAAGGTGTTTGCCTGATTGCTTCCCCCAAAGTTGGCATTAGCTCACTTGCTTTTAAGTGCATAGGATGTGGTATCAGGGGTATCCATGGCCTGTAAGTTAAAGCGTCTCTTGTGGCCAGCAGCACTTATTGTGCCATCACGGCTTGAAGATGGCTCCATGACATCTACTGAGGTTTGTTGACTGAAGTGTCACGAGGCCAGTGAGAGATGGATCTTTCTAGCGATTTGCATTATTTTATCTTTTTTTGGCGTATTGTTAAGTTCAAATATGCTTATAATTGAAGCATCCCTTTTACATCATAAAATGAGCCTGTGGTATTGTGGCCGATGTAACTCCAGATTCACACACAGGAGCTCAAACAATAGAACGTTGAATCCCAATGCAAAACATGAAGTAACCCTTCTATTTAACTGCTGCTTTAATTGCTGCATGATGATTGGCATGCTTATTTTCAATTGCACCTTTTCTTAGCCTGAACTGTAGTGTGGCTTTTCCTAATCATATTCCTGTGACCTGCCCGCTGCCCCCGATTCCACCCGTCATGATTCAAACATGCAAAGGGCTCCAAAGTGGGCACATTGTGGAAGAAACCATTAGTATATACAATATGCCCCCTTGGCGCCCCTCCTTAATGCGATTCAGAATGGAGTGCAAAACCTATTTTGTGCGTCCGAATTGCAAAATGGTATTAGGAAATAGAAAAAAAAGCCATTTTGCTGTCGTAAAGCTTGTGAATGTGAAAATCACAGGGTTTGCGATGGCAAAATGGCTTTCTGCAACTGGCCCAATATTCCATTGCGTGGTGTTCATACAAAGAGCTGTGCATTCAGTGAGTTGTCCAATCCAATCCTAAAAATTCTTTATTTCGGCCATTTAGACCATAAAAGATACATATAAAAACATACATCATAAAACATCCACATTACATTAAAACATTATATAAAAACATTACTTTGAAAGGGGGAAAAGGGAAAAAAGAATCAGTTCCCTTTGGCAATCAGGAGGCGGATTGACATTACAGTTATATCAGAGTTCCGTCCTTTAATAGTCAGGCTTTTAATAGTTTTCTCCTGATGTGCCACATCGCCATTAAGAATTTAGCAACTGCAAATACTAAATGAGGGGAAGTATTTGTTTTCAATATTCTGTATGAAATCGCAAGGCTCCTTACGCCCAAATTCCTACATAGAGGCACTAGCCAATATTTCCTTGGTCTATTGTAGGCTGGGCAAACGAACAGGACATGAATTTCCTCCTCATCATAGTTGCTACACCCAGGGCAAGTTTTATCATCCCCCTTTGCCCATTTACATGTAAAAGAATTGATGGGCAGTGTACCTAGCCTCCATTGGATGAACAGTTTTCTTGCCAATATCGGGAAAATGATATCCATAAAACTTTCAAAGTGATAAGAATTCTGGGAGTCCAGGAATCGCTCAGTTAAAATCCCAATGTGGGGTGCAAACACAAGGTAAGCAAGACTTCTCTCCTTATGAATCTCCACCAGTCTTTTTCGAGAGACTTTTTGGCAGCCTAACTCAGGGGCCTCCCATAACTCATGAAGACTCAGCCGGTACAGTTCTTTCTTTACTAATGCCAGCCACGGAATTCTATCACACTGGTTCAAATTCATTACGTGGATGAGATCTTGCCTATAGTGTGCAAGCTCACTGGTGGACCAGAGCCTATGCCAAAATCTTAGTGGCTTTGATTCCAAATCCTCACCTATGGGGGGAAGACCCACATCTAATCTTAAGGGAAGCAGGGGTGTGCCACGGGGAAGGGCCAGGAGACGCCTCAAGAAGTTGTTTTCTACACTGGCCAGCGCTGTCCCTGCTTTATACCCCCATAGCTCGCTACCATATGATGCAGCCGCTTTAGCTTGTGTTTTATACATTTCTACTGCCGGGGTGATAGGTTTAAAAGTAGAAGTGTTCGCGACCTTCAAAATTGCCCCTGACAATTGGGACAGCTTTATCCGAGATCTTTCTATTTGTGGTTCCCAGGATAAATTCTCATGTAGGGTTACCCCCAAATACTGAAATGTTCTTACCCTCTCCAGTCTCACTGAGCTCAATAATGGATTAGGTCTAGTCTTGGGTGAGGGGTTAAATATCATGAACTTAGTCTTCCCTGTATTGATCTCTAGACCATATTGTCTACAGAAAAGACCAAATCCATCCAGGATCCGTTGAATCCCCATCGGGGATTAGGAAAGCAGGAGGGTATCATCAGCAAACATGATGGTCGGCACCCTCCTGCCTGCCACAACTGGAGCGTCATTGTCCCTCACATTACCAAGGTAGGATATAACATTATTAACATAAAGGCAAAACAGGGTTGGCGCCAGGACGCAACCCTGCCTTACCCCCCTAAAGACTGGGAACCTTTTTGACAATGCTCCGTCCCTCCCGCACCTGACCTGAGCAAAATTACTATCATGGAGCCTAATTATGGCCCGTAGAAGGTGGATAGGGACACCCAGCTCTTTTAAAACCTCCCAGAGTTTCATTCGAGGGACCAAATCGAATGCTGACCTCAGGTCCACGAACACCATATACAGCCTCCCCTCCTCGATCCTCACAGTTTTCCAGTAGAGGAGAACGAGGCGGAAAATCTGGTCCATGGTGGACGTGTTTTTCCTGAAGCCAGTCTGGAGGGGGCGCAGAATTTTTTTGCCCTCCATCCAGTCTAAAAGATGGTCCAGTAGAAGGCGGGAAAAAAGTTTTTGAGGGACATCTATAAGGCTGATCGGCCTGTAGTTGGCTGGGAGAAGAGGACAGCCCTTCTTGAAGATAGGAACAATCTCCGCCCCCAGCCAAGTACAGGGGATCTCCATACCTCCCGCGATGGAATTACAGAGAATGAGGAGGTACGGGGCCCAGATCTCAGGGTGGAACCTAAAGAGGTCACCAGGCAGTCTATCGAGTCCCGGGGCTTTCCCCATCGCCAGTCTCTCTATCGCACTGACCACCTCCCCAAGGCTACATTCCAATCCGTCATCAGGATGGGATAGAATACTAGCAGCCACATCATTGGCAAATTCAAAGGTATCTTCATATAGTTTGCCAAAGTGGGCTTCCCAAACAGGAGCTGCAATGTTAGGCTCCACTGCAGCTTTGGGTTCACCTGTGCCAATGTTTATGAAGGACCAGAATCTCTTGGAGTCCCTCGTTTCTAAAGCTAGGGAGAGGTCCTGCCATCTATTCCAATCCCATTCTGACCTTGCCAGTGCCATTGTTATCCTGTATTCCCGCCTAAGCTCGGCTACCTTTCCCCTGTCTGTACCTGCTTTTATTGCTGCTATTAGTTCTGTCTTAGCCTTTTTACAGACAGAGTTATACCAGGTGGAGGTTCGGGTCTTTTGCTTGTGCTGCACTACCACCGGGTAGAGGACCTCACCTAGAGCTCCCACTAACTCTTCATGGATTTGGGCTAATGTCTTGTTGAAGTCTTGGGGTCTAGGTTGATTGATTAAGTCGTCCAAGTCCTTTAGCCCGGGGAGTGCTAGATCATAGATTTTCCTAATACTCTCGTCTGAATTTGCCAGTTTCTCCCATTTTACCCTACGCCTGTTGGAGCTGAGAACCAGCTTCCCTAAATCCTCACTGGGCTCAACGGGCTGCGATCCAGCAACGACTACAGGGTACACCATATCTAGTAGAAGTGCATTATGATCGCTGTCCGTTCTTGCAACTACTCTGAAATCCTGGACCTTGGACCACAAGCTGATGTCTACAAAAATGTAGTCCAGCCGCGATTCTTGATCCTTCCTATTGAAGGTACATAGCGAGGGGGTATCTGAAATTGTGCAACCATTACAAGCCCTTAACTCAAAATTAAGTGTCAAGGACGTAATTTGCACCGCAAGAGGAGACCAAGATTTGGGGTGGGGGGATTGACATGGTGGAACACCCCAAAAGTCATCTTCTGCAGTGAGTGCACCTTCCCTCAACCCTTCCAGAGGTTCAAAGTGACAATTAAAATCTCCACCCATCACTATCTTACAGTCTTTAGGGAGTTGGCCCAAAAAGGACGAAAGATCATCAAGTGTGGGTGATTTCATGGTTGCACCAACTGAGCGAGAGTACACGTTGATAATTGCCATCTTAAAGGCATTAGGCCACGAGTAAAACACACTGTATGTCCTGCGAGAATGTGGCTACATTCTCCGCATTACATCCAATGTGACTGGCTACCCACACCGCCAAGCCACCTGGAGGCCTCCCTTTGCCACTCCAGCTGGCTTTGATTTCAAAAATTGCATAGCCCGTTCTAGACAGGGGTTCCCTGGCTCAAGTCTCTTGAAAGAGACAAACATCACTATTACCTACTAAGGAGTCCCCGTCATCAGTATATAATTTGTTGGCAATACCCGCCACATTCCAGGACAGGACCTTCAAAGTTTCGGGTAGAGATTTAGAGCCCGGTCCCCCAGTTTTCTCGTGTACAATGACCACTGAAGGAACAGCAGACCCTTGCAGTTGTGTTGTTTCCGGGTTGAGTGGAGCAAGAGGTATGTGTTCGAGTCAGGCAGGTCAGTGGGTGTTAGTATGTGAGCAGGTGGACTACCAGGTGAAATGTTTTCTTGGCCCCGCGTCCTAAGAGGAGTTAGGTTGTCTGAATGGAATGTATCACTTCCACGAGTGGTGGTGCCAGCATTACCTCCCACGATCCCCAGCCCTGTAGAATCACTAGTGGTTGACCGAATCTGTTTACAGTGACTTGGGTTCACTTTTGTGCTATTAGTCCTCGGAGGCAACAATATATTAATGGGGGACCCCAACCGTCATTCGCAATCTTTGAGGCCTGAAAAGACTTCAAATCTGTTGGTGACTTCCAAAGGGGTAAAAGGGAGCAAATGTTCCATCCCCTTTGTTTCTGACGAGTGGTTCACCCCCCCAAAATTACTACCATAACCCCTATAAGGTACAGTGTCCCACCCAAATGCGTTCTTTGGGGCCATAGGATTGGGCATCATCGGCAAATACTGATTATTGAATTTTGTGCATGGATTATTCAATAGGGCAGGACACACAATGGGAGCCACTAGGGCTCTTGGATAGAAGTATGTAAGATCACAGGGGACGGTTGTTTTACCTACGTTCCCTGGTATGCAATTAAGGATGTGCCTGACCGCCCCTGGATCTCTAAAGTTTACCACTATAAGATCACCCTTAATGTCTTTTTCTCGGCTGCCCAACCATGGGAGTCGACGTACATGCACAATCTCCCCGTTGATGTTACCAGGGAGCGGTCTAATCTGGGTGAGCCAATGCATAGTTTTTTTTTAAACTGGACAGGGCCTTCTCTCCTATAAGCCTCAAGTGTAGGGACACCCGTGAGCACCACCACGTAGGGAACCGCTTCTCGGGGTAGTTCGACCTGGCAGCCCCTACGGTGTTCAGCTCTATTAGGGGACGCCCTCCCTCTTACCTCCCGCATGCTTCTTGCAGCAGTACTATTTCTCCCCTTCAGGATTGCGCCAGAAGCATGGGGGACAGGTTGGTGGGCAGGTTTGGAAGAATTTACCGCCTGTTGGTTACGGCTCGCTATTTTGCTAGATGCATTTGAGTCCTTGTGAGAGGCAGGAATAGAAGATGTAACTGCGACAGCAGGGGTTGGGACTAGGTTAACAGGATCTTTTGGTTGGCCCACTTTGTTGGAAATAGCCATTTCCAACTGCCCCAACCGTTGCTCTACCCCCATTAATCTTTCGAGAATTGGTAATGTATATGTCCTGAATAGGTGTTCAAGAGTGTCAAGAGAAAGGACAGACGACTGTAGATCCAGCGAACTGTCCCTAAAAGATTCTGGGACAAATGTCGGATCAGTCGGTATAGGAGGTGACGGTATTTCTTGAGGGGCCATTTGAATTTCTTCAGGTGTTAGAGTGTCCTTTGGTTTGGGTGCCGCAGCAGTGTTAGCCCCTTTGCCTTTGCCAAAGGGGCAACCCTACCTCTTTGTTGAGCACCACCCCTCCTCCGTCTTTTGTTTGGCGGCGGGCCATGTACTTTGGGCACCTCCAATTTCCTGGGTTTATTTCTAGCAGTCACTTTCGCAACTCGTGGGGTATCAGATGAGGCTTCTAGCCCTGTACTGGAGCTGCTCGGAATTAATGTGATATTAGTGGCCGTGCTGTTTGAATCAGCTAATGTGTAGGGTGTGAGGGGTGTGTCTCGGAGAAGTACTGGAATACCCTGAGTGGCTAGTGGATCCTCGTTTTCTAGGACCACGCCTATACCGGGAGTGAGGGTCTGTGGTGCTGTGGCTGGAGAGCTTCTGGCTTTAATACCTTCAATGGAGCGACATCGCTCAGCCCTCTGTTCAGCCAGTGCATTTTCCCTATCTATATCAGGGATAGGTTTTTTAAAATAATTATCTAGGGTGCCTTTACTATTATTTCCCCCTGCAGTGCTCAGTGAGTTGTGTCCATCGTTGTACTGGTGCGCCTCTGGTACAGTGATATTAAGGAGGGAAATTGTGCCATTTCCTTGGTCCTAAAAGATGGATCAATATCCCTGTTATGTAGAGACTAACTACCGACCACAAAGTCTTTAAAATCCACGTTTTAATATAAAAAGATGCGTTTCTTCATTATTTACCTTGAAAAGGAATACTCAAAAACGTTGGTGTGTAGATCCACATTAGGCGTACGTCTGACTGGAGGATCTGTGGGGAAACAAAAGAGATAACAATAAAGGAATAAACAGAACAAGCCACAGCTATACTAAGTATCATGCCTGTCAGTCACAAAGGCTGACAGAGGCGCAGTCTTCGCCTGTGGCTCCCACCGCCTGTTTAATGCACTTCTGCGTGGGACATTTTAAGGCAAAGTGTATTGATTTTTTCTATTACAGGCATATATACAAAAAGAAAACGCTTCAAAAATGCCCAAAGACACCTTTAGGCAGCATACGGTGCAGAAAACGTAGTCGTCGTACTCTCATACGGCAATTTAGTAGTGCTGCAGAAGCACAGGGGCCCTTATTTATGAGGCCTTGCGTCAGTTTTGCGCCGCCGGTGCGTCACTTTTTGTGACGCACCAGCGGCGTAAAATATGCGCCTTGTTGCGCCATATTTAAAAAGTGACGCATCTAGGTAGATGCGTCACTTTTTAAGCCCCTTAGCCACATTATACCTGCGTCAGGTATAATGTATGCAGAGAGGGCGTTCCCCCGCAAAAAAGCCTCGTAATAGTGACGCAGTGAAATCTATGAGATTTCACTGCGTCACTTTTAGGATGCTGTTGCGTCAAAATCTTGCGCCTGCCTCACAGCAGGCGTAAGACTGACGCAAGCCCTTTCACATGGGGCTTTCCCCATGTGAAAGGACGCATTGCTGGAGTTGCGTCACTTTTGTGACACACTCCAGCAATGCGTCACTTTTGCGCTTACAGATACGTCAGAAATACTGACATATCTGTAAGTCCTTGCGACATGATGTGTCACACATTAATTATGACGCATCATTGGTGTCGCAAGGAGTGCGCAGTGAAAAGTGACGCATCGCTGTTTTCACGCAGCGATGCGTCACTTTTCATAAATGAGGCCCAGGGTTCGTGCTGTAATTATGCGGGGATGAAACTGACAATGCTGCGCGTCAGGTGCACTGTCTCGTGGCAGCGGCCTTTTAATTTGCTGGCGGTATTGGTCATATTACATAAACAGTTTTGAAGCAGCAATAGTGTAATCTCTTGGCAGTAAAAGCTATAAGAGTTTTTTTTTAATGTATCGAGAACACAACTATTTTTTGAAATACAAAGGGCAACAAGCAACATACATGACATTGTTCTGTGTGTTGCGAACATCACGCACTGCTCATGATAAATGCAAATATTAACAACAACTTTAATACTGGCAAAGTTAAAACAACACGCATACCAACCCGGTTACTTGATATAGACATTACCGCCAACACACAACTGTTTTTGTGCAACCGAAGTTGGTGGTTATATGTCCAACTGTGCCTTAAAGCAGTCCTTCCCCATAAACCCCCACCGCCGCCCCAATTCTAACCCCACCCCAGCATCACCAGTAGGAGCCGCAGAAGGGTTTATAGAGGGGAAAGCAACCACAAAGGTACAGACGAGACACGCTGCATCTCCTGCGACAACAGCTCTGAGAGAGCTGCCAGGGACGGCTTTAGGCATGTACAAGCTGTGCACCTGCACAGGGCCGCCAAAGCGCAGGGGCCGCCACGCCAATATATGTCCTTATTATAATAATCCTCTGAGGATGGATACATATTTGCGTGGCGGCCCCTGGCAGGGATTTTGCGGCCTCCGGCTCTGTTCCACTTCTAAACATCCTGACCCCCCCTCTTCGGGCCCCGCCCGGCCCCCCTCTTCCGGGACCCCCTACCTACACTCCCTTCCCAGGGCCACCATGATCCTAGAGCCACCCCTGGCGCTGCCCACGCTGACACATGATCACAGGTGTCGCTGTGAGTCACACATGTATTGCACGGTTGACTGAGGAAGATATACAAGAAATTATGTCTGAATGCACCCCAACTTCAGCGCGTGACTCTCTTTCTAGAAAGTGTACACGAAAACGACAGGATGTCCATTTATTTACCTTCAGGTTTCCCCCACCTATCAACCTACCCCAGCATTGATCCCAGATCTGTACTACCGGCTGTGTTTACTGTTGCCAACAAGTAACAGTTTTACCTCTGAAAAATAGCCTCATCCCCAGACTCTGACACTCTGCTTTGGTACTCTACCTCTGGCCTCACAAGAACAGCTCCACAGCAGTTTCTAGCAGCTCCTCTGCCTGGCTACGGTCGGTCCCAGCTACGCCAGCTCCTCTACATGCATGCAATCGTAGTATGCCTGAGCAGCAACGTATCTTTCAGGCACAGGGTGCATGCACGGTGCCATGAGCTTGACGGCAGCAGATGGTTTGAAACCAAAAAGGACCCTATAGCATGTGCCGTACAGCAGCCACTCGCAAATGCCATACTTATGCGCTTGGTAAACCTGCATAAAGTAAGGTGGATAAACCCAGCCTTCGCCCAATGTGATGGTGGGGGAGGCTCTGGGAGAAGCCGCTAAAATAATATATAACATGATTCCATCTGGGCAAGGAGCATACCACAGTGATCCAGCCATTTGTTTATTGATAACTGAAAGTTTGTGTGGGGGAAATACACAAAGTGATTAAAACTGCCCTCACACACAGCAAGCTGTGTCATGCTTCATCATAGGGCTACTGTCACACCTCCTCGCAAACCAACGCTGGAGGTGAAGCAATAAGGAGGGGGAAGAAAATACAACATAAATTGAGAGAAACAGGATCCTACGTGAAAAAATGTGCAGATATACTGGTTTAAAACTGGTCTCAGGGAGTCCCTATTACAATTTTAATACTCGGTACCCTGTCCAGACTGAAGAGCGAGGACACGGCTGCACGCTGAAGTGGGCAGACCAGAAGTGCCCATCCAGCTCCCACAACAGCACACAAGGGTGCTGGCTGCGCGGGAGCCGGAGGTGGGCTCCTCAGGCTGCTCTCCAACACGAAGGCAATTAGGGGTCCCGGGTGGGAATGGGACCCCCGACTGGACACGAGGAGATGCACGGGGCCCGGGTGGCTCCCCAAGCCACATTCCTTCGCCTGTGGGTCCGGGTGAGACCGGGTCCCCCAACGAGGCCTAATGATGCGGCAAAGCCGCTACCCGCTCACCTTGGCTCTCCCTGGCACAGCAGGAGAGCCGCTCATCACAGGATGTATGATGATGCAACGCAAACTAAAACAACGCATACCATCACATTGCATTTTTTACCTCGTATGCATCCTTACATCGCATGCATTTACCCCACAAACCATGACATCACACTCCGCCTCCACATGCATGCAAAAGACCTTCACAACGCACACAAATACCGCGCACTCTATTACACCGCAAAATTCTTCCTAACGGCCCCCAAAACACACTACAACGCCCTGACACAAAACAGTAAAGTGTATAAAACGCTCCAACACAACAACCTAATATAGCAACGTACCAAACACAGTACAACCCCCCTGACACTACCCTCAACCCTAAGGCGTAAACAGTAAAGCCAAAAATAGTACCATACACTACTATTAACCCTAAGCCCTAACCCTAAAGCCTAAAACACTACTATATAAGAGTCTTAACCCTAAGCCCTAAAGCCTAAAACACTACCAGATACGACTCTTAACCCTAAGCCCTAACCCCAAAGCCTAAAACACTACCATATACGACCCTTAGCCCTAAGCCCTAAACTCTAAAGCCTAAAACACTACCATATACGACCCTTAACCCTAAGCTCTAAACCCTAAAACACTACCATTTCACGCTATTAACCCTAAGCCCTAAAGCCTAAAACAGTCCCCTCCACTACACTCCTCATCAACTAACCTAAACCCTAAAACACTACGAATACACTGTCGTCCTTACCTGTGTCTCATCGTGGTTCCAGCGTTGTCTCCCCGCCGTCCGTGCCCCAGCACCCACGTTGTAAAAGTGCCTGCGATGTATTGGCGTGCGTAGCGAACCCACGCGTCGTAACGTCGCATGCGTTCTGACGGCACGAGAAGTAAACGCATGCAATGTAACGCATGCGTTGCGATGGTCGTTCGCCCTCATCACATATTCATGAATACGAGCATGAAGCGCCCTACATTGCCTTGCAAGGCATGATGAATTGATCATTTTGGTGATTGGTGGCCCCCCAGAAGAGGGGGGTCACCCTCTATTGTAAAAAAGGTGCTGTGGTAGCTGCTGTAGAAGCGCAGTCTCCCCCCAAGCACGAAGAGACATCCCACCCTAAGTTTCTTGGGGATTTGAAAGAATAACCCCTCAATGGCTCAGCCAGCATTTAACACCTTCTGGGCTGGAACTGTTGTTCTACAGCTGAGGGTGTATTGAGAAGTCCATCATGGAGTGAAGGGCTGAGTTGGGGATGTCTGGAGAAGGGCATTCCCTGGAGGTGAAGAGGTGTAATTGCACCAAAATTGTTATTTCTTTTAGAGGGACTGAAGTTCACAGGGACAGATTTATTACTTCTGGCGCATCTCTGCTAATCAGCAGGGATGCGCCAGAAGAGTTGCGACGCATCTGCCCACCCGTGTGCCCCCACTGATGCGCCCCATTTGCAATGTGGCGCGGGGGATGTGTGTTGCATCCCCCGGTGGAAAGGCGGCACATTGCTGGAGTTGCATTGCAAGCGCGATGCAGCTCCAGCAAGGCTCGGGTGCCCCTATCCCTAGCATGCTGCGTCAATCCTTATGCCTGCTTCAAGCAGGCGCAGGGTTTTGACCTTTTAGCCTTAAAAGTGACTGGGTGAAATCTTGTAGATTTCACTCAGACACTTTTAGGAGGCGTTCCTGTGCCGGAACGCCCCCTGGGTGCTGGCATGCCCGCATGTGGCGCAGGGCTTTACAACGTGACGCATCTCCCTAGATGCGTCACATTGTCAATACCCCGCAGCATGGTGCTGCCTTTGCGCTGCCACTGCGTCACAAGACGCAACGGCGGCGCAAATGTGGCGTAAGGGGCTTGTAAATCTGCCCCACAGTGTTTAATGTGAAGAACATGATCAAAGTGATGTCATAAGCAAAGGGGGGTTATGTTGTCAGACATTCCTGCTAGGGTGTCTGGCTGTATATGCATAATCCTGTCATTTCACCTGTGATGCCTTTAGGGGCTGGAATTGCAATGCATTCTAATGATACCCAAATGTTATGAGTACTATCATTCTAAAGTGATGCTTAACTGTGTATCCTTGCTGCTGCGCTTAGGCGAAGAACCCAGACTGCTAGCCCTTAAGATGTAGAGGTGTATACTTCATGGTCAGTAGGAAATGCTCAGTCAGGGTTGTGTGTCACAAAGGCAGTGTTACCTATTTTAAATGCTTATTGAGATACTGGGGGGTCGCCACTGTGATGGTGCCAATGCGCAGGGCCCTCGCTCCAGGTTATGTTCAACTAACTGCATTGGGGGCAAGATGATGTGCATACATGGGAGTGGTGGTACTAGACCCAACCCCATGCGGGAGGGGTGGAGATGTTATGCAATGTCACAAAGTAATTCCAACAGCTTATGAATATTTGTAAATTGGTGCATAGTATTGAGTAGTGTGTGTATTTAATAAATGTACTCTTACTTTTATAAAGCAAAGTACAGACTGGACAATCAATTATTGAGAGTTATTTCTGCGCACCTGCCAATGGTGATTACTAGCCCACACCACCTTCCTTGAGTAAGTCTCAGACTGCTCGGCAACTATACCCTCTGAGAGTCAGGCGCTGCAATTGGGTGTTTCGTTCCCAGTGAAGGACAAATGCTGTCATGTTATTTGTGCAGGCCTCACAGATGCTGCCTCGTTTTCCAAAAGATACACATAACATTCAGGGAGCAAAATGGAGAAATACAATTAATCGTACCATTAGACGATAGGGTGCTAAGTGAACCACTAATAGAAAAAGGCATTCTCCCAGGTATATAGGAAGATCATTGTTAGATTTCGGGGTCTCTAGTTGGAAAAGGTAGGTACTTGTGACAAATATGGACCCTTGCCTCTAGTCAGGGTAAGGGGGATACACTCTTTAGATAACCCCTGATCACCCCCTTGGTAGCTTGGCACGAGCAGACAGGCTTATCAAAGGCAATGTGTAAAGTATTTGTACCAACAATCACAGTAACACAGTGAAAACACCACAAATGGACTCCACACCAGTTTAGAAAAATAAAAGTATTTAATCTAAACTAAACAAGACCAAAGCGACAAAAATCCAACATACACAGTTCAAGGATATGATTTCAAAAGAGTTCTTAAGGTTGCGTTAAAATAATCCGCAGTTGCGTCATGTTTTAGCCAAAAGTACCTTTAGATGCGACAAAAGTTCCAAATGGAAGCTGCAGCGTTGAAAAACAAGCGATGCATCACTCCTGAAACCATGGGGAGGCGATGCGACAGCCCCGCTGGACACAGCGGGTGTGTTGGGACGAATCCGGTCTGTATGGGAAGGGATGCGATACCTTGTATGGATTCCGCTGCGCAGGTTCGGTAGGAAGCGTCTCGCAAAGGTACGATCCGATGATCTTCGGGACGGCGACGATCTCATTTGAGGCGGCGAAGCGCAGCGCGGCATCGATCTTCTTATCTCGCGGCCCCTCGATGCGATGGCTCTGCGACAACTCTCGCAGCGACGTGATGCGGACCGCAAGCAGGCGGTGCAACTATCTCACCCAGTGACGACAGGCTCTGCGACGATACTCGCGGCGATGGTACTTTTCCCGCACCGGAGCGATCTGTTCCGCAAGCAAAGGATGCGTCGGTTTTTTCAGCGGCAACAGGCACTGCGACAATCTCGATCTTCGCGGCGGCTGGAATTTCCTCGCACTGACGGGATGCGCTCCACAAGCGAGGGATGTGTGAAAATTTGCAGATTGTCTTAGTTTCTCCTTGTCCAGCTTCCCAAACAACAGGTACAACTTCCAGAGGCACCACAACTGGACCAAGCACTCTAGGAAGAACAAAACTCTCTCAGTAGAATTCAGGGAGGAAGCTGGGGGTGAAGTCCTTTTGTTCCTGGGACTTCTTAACAGGGAGCCAGATCTACTCAGACCCTTGGAGATCTCTTCAAGCAAGGGGACACAGCACAAAGCAAAGTCCTTCTCCTCTCCTTGGCAGAAAAGCAACTGCAGGTCAGCCCACAAGTACACAGCAGGACAGTCCTTCCTCTTCAGTCTTCCAGCTTTCTCCTTGGCAGAGGTTCCTTCTTGATTCCAGGATGATCTAATTTTCTTTAGTCTGGGGTCCTATACTTATACCCCTAAAAGTCTTTGTTTCCTTTGTGCAGGAGGGCTCTGAGCCTGGTCTGAACCAGTTCTGGGTGTTCCTTGAGCTCTTTGTTTTCCTGACTTCTCCTTTCCTTTCCGAGAGAGGGGCAGGGTCGTCAGCCGCCCAGCAGGAGGTGGAGCCAGCATTGTGGAAGGCAGGCACAGCCCTATTCAGGCCCAGGTGCTACCCCCTCTCACCACTCTAGATGCAGATGGAGCTATTCAGCCCAAGGATGGCCTACTCAGCCTCTGGGAGCCACCCAGCCCCTGCCATTCACAAACCAGACAGTCAATTCACAAACAGGCCAAGGCACACAGAAAGGTCATTCAAACACACAGGAGCTTAGAGGGTACAGCTAGTCATAGGTCGCCCTCCACTCATAATACAACAAACAAATACAAGACCTAGACTTTTTGGGCACTTCTGGACCTATCCTTCTGTTGTGAGCATACCAAGTTTTTGCACTAATGTTGCAAGATGCCACTCCCCTATCATTAGCTTGTTGGGATAGTGGGTATAGCTCTGGATGGTGCCTTCTTTAATAATCGCCCGTACCAAGATAATCAAGAAAATCAATACAGTTGTGAGACGACATACACTTACACACTTTAGTGTCAACCAATACTACATAAATGACAAAAAAAGTCAGTGAGAGCGAGAAAACACCTCACGGGCGCACCACCAACGGGAACCTGGCAGGTACTCTCCAGGATTGCCCTGTTGTCATCATTGGTGCTTTCAAGCTCGGAAAAAATAGAGTGAAGTGTCCAATACACATAACGAGTTTGTGTCAAGAAATATGCCATGAAGAGAGAGGAAAAACTCAAACTGTGATTTACAACATGTAAAAACACATCACACATCAACACAGATAAATAACTTTATTCACTCTCTTGTGTTGGGTGTGAGAATGTAAAAATAGTAAGACACAGAAAGGTCAGACAAGAGAACAGCCACTTTCTAAAAAGTGCTGTTCTCAAACACAGGATTTAAAAACTACCTTTCCTAAAAGATGTGTTATTAAATTCTGAGTTCAGGGATACCAGAGTTTTATGTCCTATCTTGCTCCTATGGAAAGATATGCAGGTAACCACTGTACACCGCATTCCCCATGATAGCCTATGGGCAAGATAGCCTAACAATAGTGAAAAAACGAAAATGGCTGTAAATCTCTACCAGAGCATGTCACCTGTACTAGTACATGCTCTACCTTTCACACTGAACCCTGCCCATGGGGGTACCTTGGGCCTTCCATAGGGGTGTCCAATATGTACAGAAAGGGAAGGGTTAGGCCTGGTCAGTGGGGACACTGGCCAGGTTGACATGGCAATTCACAGACTGCACCCAGGCACTGCGGTGGCAGGCCTGAGGCACCATTTTAGGGCTACTCATGTGGGGGGCACAGTCAGTGCTGCAGGCCCACTAGTAGCATCTGAATCACCAGCCCTGGCACACTCAGTGCACTTTACTTAGGACTTGTTGGTGATACAAATATGCCAATCAAGGATAACCAATTACAATAACAGTTTACTCAGGGAGCACTTGCACTTTGACACTGATCAGCAGTGGCAAAGTGCCCAAAGCATCTAAATTAGCAAAAAGAAAATAAAGCACAGCGTCAAAAATACAGGAGGTAGAGGCAAAAAGTCAGGGGAAACCACGCCAAGGATGCCAGGTCTAACAATCATGAACAACTTCCCAGAAGAAGTGGGCAAACTCAGAACGGACTGGGTTAGAGACATGGGCCCACTCCAAGACGGGGAGTGGGAGGAGGCATTACAAGCCCCAGGAGAGATCGTAATACATTCTGCATTTAGACTGATAAAGCTGTGGATGCTGAATAGATCCTAGTATTCTATGACCACATTACACAAGGGGGGGAGGACCAGCAGTGACAGATGTAGCAGGGGGTGTGACAAAGTGGGGGATTTCATGCACAAAATCTGGTCCGGTGGGGGAATCCAGCGCTACTGGGTGGAGGTGATGGATGGACTACTCACAGCGACAGGGAGGAAAATAGGGAGTTATGGGGCGACGGTAGTACACCTATAATACGCCAAGCTTCTACTAGAGGTTGGACTCATTGTAGTAAAAATAAATATATAGCAAGGAGTTGGGGAGCACCCGAACTACTAGACATCAAAACCTGGATGGAAGATATGGACTGGTGCATGTTGGTGGAGAAACAAGTTTACAAAGAGAGGGGTTGCCTTAAAAAACAAGATACGGTCTGACTCACCTGGCAATGATTCAGCGGCCAGTATGTGATTCCATGGCGGAGAAGAGATGCAACACAATCGGAAGAGTGGAGGATAGGTAAGGAGGGGAGGAGAAAACAAGGGGATCCGAGGAGGAATAAGTAAAATGCCACTGACTCTGTGGTGCAATTGTTACCTGACAAGTACTGGAATAACTATGGCTGTCTATGTTTATTGTTGTAAAATCAATAAACATATTAATAAGAAATAATCTTTCCATCATTTAGCTGTAAGCATTTTTGCCATCTGCATGCTTCCTTCAATAGACTGGCTCACTTTCATAATACACAATATTTACATCGTGTATTAATTTGTCAAATATATATTTAGCTGATTTTCTTCAGATACAATTGGGGGGTATAGCTGTCATATTACAAACTAACACTTAAGAGGGGTTGTGATATGCATCAAGCCCTTATGCGTTTTATAGACCTCAACAGATATTAACAAGAGGGAGAGGATGTGGAACCAGGTCCGACTCTCGGAAGGGACGCTCAACATCATGTGATTCTGGGCAAATCACCTAATCTCCCTGTGCGTAACAAAAATAAATGTGTCCATCTGTAACGCAACTGGTGCTTATGTACAGTGCTCTGATACCTTGGTTTGCGCTATATAAAACTCTTTTAAAAGGTCTGTATTGCTTGTTTTTAACTTCTGTACATGTAGTTGAGTGCACCCACTTTATGCGGTGCGTTTGTTTTAAGACAAGGTCTTGCTTTGCTTGCATTGAATCTGCAGAATAATGTTCTTATTTTTGTGCATACAAAT
Source organism: Lissotriton vulgaris (assembly GCF_964263255.1). Taxonomy (NCBI): domain Eukaryota; kingdom Metazoa; phylum Chordata; class Amphibia; order Caudata; family Salamandridae; genus Lissotriton; species Lissotriton vulgaris. Next base: position 1,905,067,332 of record NC_141691.1, read on the forward strand.
TGCCTATGCCTTCCGCTCCATACTGCTCATCTTGATGGGGAACTTTCCACTTCTGAACTGGTCAGTGTTAGGAGGGAAAATCTCCCCTACAGAACAAACTTGTTCGAGCTCCAGCTTTCTGAATGTAAAGTGCACTGAAGCTTCTGATGCTCTCCATGAAAGGGGAGAGCGGTCAAATGTTGCTACTTGCGCAACCTGGGTTCCGGGTGAGATTTGCCCCTCACCAGCTCCATAGCGGTATTTTGAGAACAACCATATATGAGCTTCTGTCATTTGGGAAATGCAAGAGAAAGCTCCAATGGTTAGGGACATGCTAGCCATCTGGGCACTGTACTGAAGGCCACAGGAATGTAGTAGGCATGTGGGGGTAGTTCGTGGCTCTGCAACAAGGAAGCACAATAAGATAATGCTGTAAGGAAGATAGAGAAATATAAGACTGATTGATTAAGGATATGTGATTAACAACTTTTGAGGTTTATATTCAATTTGTTCTAATAAGATTAATGATTGCTCAGTTATCCTTTTTATGATGATAATCTTTATGCATATGTTTAGTAGATTACTATATAATAAACTAGCTTACCCGTCGCGAGTTGCTGCGATTTCAGAAGAAAGGAAATTTAAGGAAACTTGCTATGATAACATTCAATTTATATTGTGTCATTTTTATTGAAGCGTATTCATTTTAATATGTAAAACATTTTAAAGTGTTGTTTTAATTCTGTTTATTTATTCGAGTGCTTGTGGATAAACTGTATTTTTTTTTTTCCGTCTGGTGCGTACACGAATAAATCAGAAGGTTTTCCAACGCGTGAGCTGGCCACATACAGTTGTCCATGTGTAGTCCACACACTTGCAGGGATTATCCTTGTGCTTTGTTGATGGTCATTGCAAAAGCGAGTGGCACCGTAAACTTTAAACGTTCAGAATTGGAAAGATTATGAGGACCCTGGGGGAACGGGGGCCGATATTCAACAAATGTTTCTTTTTTTTTTTGCCAGAAACCTTTGCGCGAGTGTACTCAACAACTTCCCAAGGTTTCATGGCGATCGGATGAATGGTGCATAAAGGACAAACAGACATACTTTCGTTTTTATATATATAGATAATAATTATTATAAAAATCCAAGGTTTATGTCCATGCTGATTTGCGGGGTGTGGGTACTAATCCTAATTTATTTCCTGCAAGAGTTTCGCTGGCAAGTATTCTGGATTCCTAACACCCCCATGTCCCAATGACTATAGCTGAACTAAGAGGGGTGGTGGGTGTAACCTATCTCTTTTTCATTTTCTCCTAGAGGCCAAGGCGGTGCACACCCTTCTGGGCCACAGTGGGAGTAGTGGGTGGTTCATAATGTGAAGACATTTAAATGCACTTAAAAATCACTCTGTCACTCACTGATAAGCAAGGGGTGTATTGTCTCTGGTGCGAAATTTAATATTTTACACACAATGAATGAATGATCTAGTATCTCAGGTTTTTCTATAATTTGAGAAAATATTTGTGAATCAGATATTTCTGTGTGTGTGTGTTTAAATGTTAAGAGTGAATATTGGTATCCATTTGGTTCACTATGTGTTTGGCACCTAAAAAGGTTATTTCACTGCACACTAATCTTTATCAATGGTGGACAAGACACACTGCACTTACGTATTCTCAGGGCCCGTTCCAAAAGCAGTGTTAACAACTGAGTTGGGGATGCTTCCCATCCCATTTCTATGTTTAGTATAGATTTCCACTGCTTTGGTAAAATGCCCCCTTTAAACGTCTTCCTATGTGGCTAGTTTTTTAGCAACAGTGGCCTTCTGCTGAACTTCATTTGAGGGCAAAATATATATCACACCGTGGCTAGTTAAAGTTAGTCTGACATCGGGCTTTCTGGTGCGGAAGCCTACAAAATTCAAAAGACAAGGTGAAGTATGTACTTCTTCAGAATTGATGAAAGAACTCCACTTTTGTAAAATGCAGCAGCTCACTTGGCTCAGGCTTTCCTCGCTGGTCACCAAAGTGGAATAAACCCACACATCTGGAAACACAAAACAATCCTACCATTGCTCAAGAAACCCTCAGTAGTCCCCAACTAGAGACTGATTTTCCTGCTTTCATACTCGTCCAAGGTACTAGATTAAATCATCAACAAACATCTCAAGGAATACCTAAACAAACACCAACTCCTCAACACCATGCAGTCTGGATTTAGACCCAACCCCAGTACCAAAACTGCCCTCATCGCTGCCACAGATGACATCCACAGGATACTGGACATTGGAGATGCAGTAGCCTTTATTCTCCTGTACCTCCCTGCAGTATTTGCCATGGTCTCTCATCCAATCCGCATCCAACGCCTGCACAACATCAGGATAAAGCTGGATCTAGTTCTTTCTGACTGTCAGGACTCAGTCATCCTGCCACCCTTGACCTCAGATGCCTTGAGTTCATCAAGGGTCTTCCCTGAACTGGACCGTCTTCAATGCTTACATGATCCCCCTGGCCAGCATCATCATCAGCTCTCACAACATCAATGTCCTCTCCTATGCTGATGGCACACAACTTATTCTCTTCCTCACGGACAAGACATAAAACACACAGAAGTTCACAACATGCGTGACTTAAATCGCCGATTCGATGAAGTCCAACTGTCTGATGCTGAATACTAACAAGACCGAAGTTATGATCTTTGGGAAGAGATCCTCACTGTGAGACTCCACCTGGCAGCTGACAGAGCTAGGACTGATACACACCCTCAATAACCACGCCAAGAACCTCGGGACCATCATCAACTGAAAATGCTAAGGAAGATTTTCAAATGCCTCCCAACCAACACCCAGAAAACCATCACCCATGCTGTCAGCACCAGCAAGCTGTACTATGGGGACATCCTCTACTCTGAGATCAACAAACAACTCACCAGCAGGTTGCTGACCACTTAGAACTCGACTGAAAGATTCATTCTCAACTTCCCACGCCCGCACCCATCTCTCTTCAGCTAAAGGAGCTAAACTGGCTCCCCTTTCACAAACAAGCACAATTTAAACTCCTCAGCCACACTTTCAAAGCACAACATAACTTTGGTCCAGCAAACCTCAACAATCGCATCTGCTTTAGCAAACCACAGTCTCACTCATTCTAACTCAGTTTCACTAATTTCCACTCATTCCCACTCATTCAGTATCACCTAGGCTCATTCTGACTTACTCTGACTCACTCAGTGTCACTAACTCCCCTAGTCTCACTAAGTTTCAGTAAGTCTTTATGTTTCTTACTTAGTTTTATTCAATCTCACTCAATCTCAGTCAGTACACGTATTCTCGATCAATAACTCTGACTCACCTAGTCTCACTCATTCTAACTCAGTCCCATTTATTCTCACTCTTTCTTACACAGTTCCACTCATTCTTACTCAATCTCACTCAGACTCACATAACCTCCCTCACTCTGAGTCACTCACTTTCACTCTGACTCAATTTTACTCAATCAGACTCACTGATTCTCATTTTTTCTGATTCACTCATTCTCACTCTGACTCAGTCTTACTCAGTTCCACACATTCTCACTCATTCTGACTCCCTCTGGATCACTCAGCCACATTCTGCCTCTTTCACATTCACTCTGACACACTCTGTCTCTTCTGTCTTACTCAGTCATGCTCAGTGTCACTGGCTCACTCAATCTCAGCCAGTCTCTCTCATTCTCACTCAATTGCACTCATTCTCAGGCAGCAACACTTATTCTCACTCAATCACTCTGATTCACATATTCCCACTCTTCCAATCAATCAATCAAGGTTTGTGAAGCGCAGCTACTCACCCGGAAGGGTCTCAAGGCACTGGGGGTAAGCGGGAGGAGTGGGTGGGCTCAGCCCCACTTATTCCCAATCAATCACTTGAAGTCAACTATTCTCAGTCAGTGTCGCTTATTGTCACTCAGACTTTATTTATTTATTTATTTATTTATGAGATTTATAGAGCGCGAACGAATGCCCGAGGGCGTCTCAGCGCTAAAGCTCAATTCATGACTCTCCTGATTTTGGATCCCGGCGTGGGTTACTGGTTAAACAGCCAGGTCTTTAAACTTCTGCGAAAAGAGAGAAGAGTGTGACTTAGCCTGATTGACAGCGGAAGTGAATTCCAAAGTCTGGCTGCCGTAACTGGGAACCGTCTGTCTCCCCAGGAAACTGTTTTAGTACGAGGAACGGTTAAGTGGTGCAAAGTCACCGATCTCAGTTGTCTTGGAGGACAGTAAGGTGTTATCTGGTTTCTAAGAAACGGCGGACCTAAGTTGTGTAATGCTTTGAATACAATGCAAAGCGTCTTGAATTTTATTCGATTTTTGATTGTTAAACAATGAAGATTCCGAATGGTTTGGGCAATTGGTTTAAATTTAGGGGTCCTGGAAATCAGTCTTGCCGCAGCATTTTGTACTGATTGCATTTTGTTAACCACCCGAGTTTGTGCGTTGGCAAACAAGCCATTGCAGTAGTCGAGTGATGAAAGTACAAGTGTGCTTACCAGGGGTTTGCCTGGGCTGTCAGGTAGGAATGGGATGATTTTTTTTATAAGTTTGAGCTTATGAAAAGCTGTTGCCGCTATTTGATTAGCGTGAGCAGAAAAATTAAGATTTTCATCAAATACAACTCCTAAATTCCTAACCTTTGGAACGGGGTTGGGCAAGGATCCAAAGGCGGACAGCCACCATACGGGGGACCAGCAAGGGGAGAGTTTCCAGAAGATGACCACCTCAGTCTTCTGAGAGTTAAGTTTAAGGCAGCTGGAGGACATCCAATCTCCAATCGCCAGCATGCCGTCCTGGAAGCGTTCCGCCACCTCTTCTCCATCGTTGTTGATGGCGAGAACTAACTGGATGTCATCTGCATAGGAGGTAAGACCCATCCCAAATTGCTTGATAACTGTAGCTAGGTCCGACACGTAAATGTTAAAGAGTGTCGGACTTAGGGATGAGCCTTGAGGAACCCCACACGGTATAGAAAGCTCGCTCAATTGAAATGGTCCTAATGTAACTGCCTGAGTCCTTCCAGATAAAAAAGAGGCAAGTAGGTTTCTTTGCTCCCAGTTGGATTCCCATCTTTCCGACACGGTCGATCAAGATGGAATGATCGACCATGTCGAAGGCCGCAGATAGGTCCAGCAGTACAAGCACTGCTGTACCTCCCTGGTCTCTGATGACTCTAATGTCATCAGCGGCTTTGATGAGTGCCGTTTCGGTGCCATGAAGTTTGCGGAACCCGAACTGGGTGTTGTCCAGCAGGCAGTGTTCTTCGATGTAATCAGACAGCTGGAGATTCATAGCTTTCTCTACCACCTTAACTAAAAAAGGAAGGCTAGCTATAGGTCGATAGTTTTTTAAATCGTCTTTGGCCAGATGTTGTTTTTTTAGAAGCGGCTTTAAAAGGGCGTTTTTCAGCGCATTGGGATAGAGCCCTGATTTAAACATGGCATTACATATTTGCGTGACTACACGAGTTAATAGGTCCATGACAGGTGGAAAATTTTTGGGTGGGCATGGGTCCAGAGCCGATCCTGTTTTTATGGTGTTGATGATGTCCAAAGTTTGTTGCTCTGTCATGTCTTTAAAATGGGTAAGGGAGCAAACAGAGGGTGTCGTACAGGCGGGATGTGTGATGGAATTGTCCTTGGAGGAGAAGGCTAAATAGATGTCGCTAACCTTTGTATAAAAGTAATTGGCCAGTGCGTCACAGAAAGATTGGGAAGGGGGGGGGGGGGCTAAGTCAGGAGTTTTTCCTACTAGTTCCTTCACAACGTCATAGAGTTGTTTACTGGAGTTCTTTGCATTTTCTATTTGGTCGCTAAAGAACGTCTTTTTTGCCTTGGTAATCATTTTTTTATAAATAGCAAGTGTCTCTTTGTAACGGGATTTACTTTCTAGGTTGTAGGTTTTTCGCCAAAGTCTCACATGATTCCTGCAAATTTGTTTTTGTTTCCTGAGCTCTTCCGAGGACCATGGTGCAGAGGGGCTATCCTGTTTCTAGATAAGGTTTTATATGGTACCACCGCCTTTATAGCATTGCCTAGCCAGTCTGAATATTGATTCATGGCTATGTTTGGGTCTGCTGAAATAATCGGGCAGGTGCTATTCAGTAATTCTCTAAAGTCTGCATAATCAAGGTCCTTCCAAGCTTTAAAAGGTGCGCGACAGGGATCAATCGGTCTGTCTATTGGGGCATCATTGCTAGAAATAGCACAGAGCATGGCATGATGATCAGACCAAGGGAGCGGGAGGACATCTTGTACAAGGATCCCCTTAAAATTAGAAAAAATGCCCTCCAACGTGTGACCAGCCTCATGTGTGGGCGAGGTAACTAGTTGGGAAAGTCCTAATGTTTCCATGTCTGACAGTAATGCATGTGTTTCATTGTTGTCTTTTTTATCTATGTGACAATTAAAGTCACCTAAAACTGTAAAGGAGTCTTCTATTGCTAATGATTCAAGCATTGAGTTCAAGTTGGAGAGAAAATCAGTGCGTGCTCCTGGCGGTCTATACAATAGAACTCCTTTAAAATTATGCGAGGGTGTCAACATAATAGCAAAAAGAATTGCTTCACAGGTTGATGACAGTATGGGAGACGTCACTGTAAGATGCTACAGGCAATTATAGCCAAACCACCACCCTCCTTTCTCTGTCTGTCCTGTCGATAGACCTTATATCCTGAAGGAACTGCAACCACTAAGTCAGGATCTGAAGCATTATCCATCCATGTCTCTGTGACAAATAAAATGTCTATTTTCCTATCCTTAATGAAGTCTGAAATATCCTGTCTATGTCTAACTAGTGATCAAGCATTAATAAGTGCTATGGATATGTTAATGTTTATTTTGGCGCTCTTTTTACTAGCAATGACATTGTTCATAACGAAAGGAAGGGAAGATTTGCAATAAGGGCAACTAATAACGGTCATTGAGGGAATAGATTCTGGGTCATGCTTTACGCAGTTTCTGTGAGAAAGTGGTCAGTATTGTATTAACTCGGCTTTGGGGTAGGGGATTCGGCCCTGCGTTCGGCCAGGGGTCATGGCCATAGGACCGGTCCCGGCGCGGACGGGCGCAGACGGCCTTGCCTTTGGCGCGCCCGCTGCGCCCGCCCGCTGCGCGGTCGGGATATCATTGTCCTTATATCCGGTTGTGAGGAGGGTGGGAGGCGGCCAACAGCTGGACCGCAACCCATTCCTCCGCTCAATATGGCGACTGCAACCCTTTCTCCGAGGGCGTCAACACCTAGTCGTGTGCGACAGGGATCGGGGTTCGAGAGTGACAAGGTCACGAAAGTGCAGGTATTAAAATACAATACAGTAATTCACGGCGCAAAATAAAGTTAAATTGCAGTTTTAAAACAAAATGATGCCAGGCTAAACCCCCGGCTTCCGCCTCAGGGGAGAAACATATATTTGACTCACTTAGTCTCACCCTGACTCATTCAGTTTCGCACACAACTCACTGTCAATTCTCTCTCGATCATCCACATTCATTTCCATTCATACTCACTCTTATCACTCCTTCCCACTCACTCGTTCACTGACTCTCTCTCTCACACATATATATGTTCCTACATACACATGCTTTCACACATCAGCACACCACATTTAAACACTTTCTTAACTTACCTTGCTGCCTGCACAGGTCCTGTTTGGCCACCTGCTCCTGCCTGCTACAACCTGCACTGGAGCACGAAGCCTTGAGCCTGCACTGCCCCAGATACCAGGCTGAGGCCTGTCTGTGTCGGCTTGGGGAAGGGCAGGGCGGCAAAGTGATTGGCATGTAGCCCCAAACACTGCAGGGTTAGGCCTACAGCACCAGAGGCTACCTCTAGCGGCGACCCTTTATTACATCACAGATAGGAAGACACAGAGGGGCGCCAGGGACCCGAGGCAGGGCTGGAATTTCATCAGCCCTAGGCAATGTCTCTGATGGTTTGTGCTGGCGCCTTCATGCGCCTGCGCCAGCCAACGGAGGGCTTCCCTAGCTGCTTCAGGCTGGGCTCAGCATATATTTTCATTACACCAAGAGTGAATAATAGGTCATTATTCACTCTTGGTATGATAAAAACAGGCCCTAACACAAGAGGGTAGCCTTGGAGCCCTTAAAGGAAAGCCGCCACTGCAGTCTGCACAGAACCTGCTCTCTATCGGTAACATTACTTCCTAACCCCTGGAAACAGTTTAAATGTAGTGTGTTCTATGTAAATGTACTGAAAAATACATAGATGAATAAGATGATGGTCAGAGAGGCAATATTACAGAAACTCTAGCACGTAGCATGGAAAATGTATACACATATCTTGGTTCATATTGTGACCACCAAGGTTTTTCAGGCTAGCACCTTCTATTTTCTATGGTTTTGTATGTGTAACTGTTTTCTTTAACTGACTTACATAAAGTATACATTCTTCTGTGAAGCTATATAACTGGCGTCACATTGAATTGAATGATATAATAGGTCAGGTTCTATTGCTAACCCCTGCAGCCTGTAAAATAAGCCTTGAAAGCTCAGCTTCACCCCCCCAGGAGAGGTGAGTGCCTAGGGAAGTACTTTGGTTATGAAACGGGAGTGCAATAATAGTATTGGAGCCCCTGGGGCACCAGTGGAATACAATGGCACCTTCGCAGGATGCTTTCCAGTAACTTATACTTGCTCCAGGCCACCAAATAAGGCCTCACCTTGTTCAACAGGATAAGGATTGTATATGAAGGATGTAAAGCAGATTAAAGTAAACCATTAAGCAATACCTCAGTAAAAACGTCAACAGAGCATCAGACATGGTTGCCTACACAGGTATTGTTTGTTGTTATTTTTTGCCCTGGCCCTACAGACATTTACAGCACTAATGGAATGCAAATGAATTGTGACAAATAAATAGAGGGTTACAACATAAGAAATATACAGTTGTCTTATGTTTCTTGCAGTAGATTTAACTGACGACTTCAATACACTTTTCGTCGGGCTGTCCAGACATGTCACCATGGTTCAAGCAGGTCAGGTTTCAGTTTCCAATCCTAGCTTCACCCTACATTTTAAAGCCTTTACATAGAATCACGTTCATCTTATTTCACCTGGTCTTTGGGACCAGAAATCAAGTTTCCTCCCAGAGTACTTGCTTTTCTGCAAAGAACCCTTAAAGTTGTGTGCAGAACACGTGCTTTATGTTGGTCTATTCAGCTCATTTCTCCACCGTGCAGGGGCGTTTCTTGGTTCAGTTCCTGGTTCAGACCCTTCGATGGTGGTCTATGTCAGGGTTCTCCAAAGTCGATCCTGGAGGGCTAGATCCTGGCCAGATTTTTGGCATATCCCCATTTAGATAAATGCAGTTATCTTAAAAACCTGGTCAAGGACCGCCTTAGAGAACCCTGGTCTATGTGAACACACACAAATCAGCAGCAGCCATCTTAAAGCTGTCTGCTGTCCCCCAAAAAGCATTGACTACTTACCATTCCATCATGGCTTCCTGTCTACATTCTGCATTGACTGCCTCACTGTGACTGCTAGTTAGACCTGTTTATTTTGTGTCAGTATTCCTGGATGTGCTACCGGCACGTCTGGGTTTCCTCAATCTTCCTGCAAACTGCGGTTCTACAAGCTCCACCATTAAAGATCCAGTTATAATAGATCCACTTTTGTTCTTTCCATTTGGCTGCCATCACCTACAGCCTTGTGACTTTCCCTTCAGTGACTCCAGTTTCTGTCTGTCTGAAGCTTTACTGTTTTATTTTACATTATGTAATATTACATTTACGTCATTCTGACGTCCTAGAGCTATTTCTATGCTTTTTCTATAGTTGATGCAACCACTTCTAGTTAATAAATATAACTTCTAATGATTGTTTTAGAATGAATATGGCTGTGACATTGAGAATAGAATCTGTGCTATTGATACATATATTCAGGTAGCTGTCACTAACCCTACATTTACCACCAGACCTCTACGTAGCACTGGACCACTCAGCCATATTTGCTCACATATATCAGAGCTGCTGTATGGCATCGTGAATCTTCCCCAGTTTCATCCGGTTAAAACTCCTGGCATTCACAGTTGGAAAACGACCCTCATCCTGGCACAATTAACAACTTAAAATAAGTAACCTTTCTCCCCACCCCCCCGCCCACAAGTAGCCTGTACTAGCATTATTTATTTAACTCTGCAAACTGATCTCCTGCTGCAGCTCTGTCACATGCGCCGCTCACTGGGCCCCTCATCCCTCAGGTCTCTTCTATGTGTGTCCATCATCCTTACCGTCACATATTTCTGCAACATCCTACTTAATGCATCTGCAGTGCCAGCAAGGTACAGCGTGACTCTTGAACTGATGAGCAGTCACTGCTGAGGTGACTCTCCTCAACATTCCAGCTGCCTCTATGAGGTCATCGTAGCAGTGGTGGCAGAAACAGTGGTTGATATTCATGCCACAAAGCACCTTTTGGGTTTCACCCACAGATCACTTTAGCTGTCTCACGAAAAACAACGTCATCACACAACACATGCCACACAACACACATAATAGGCTATATATAGACACATACAGACTCCCTGACAGAGAGTGGGGCTTTTAAACAGCCCCTGTTGGACATGGGCCACTGTGGTTCAGCTGGTTTTATGCATTTTCTAACTAGATTGTCCATCAGCAGCGGTATCAACAAATGGCATTTTGTGGATGTGAACACCCTAAAGAAGTAGCCGTGGAGGGTGCAGAGGAGGGCGCCAAGTTCCAGTAGCTTCAGGGGTGCTACTGGGCGGTTCATTGTCTATCTGGCACCCCCACTCATATTATTTTATTATATATTGTTATATGTTCTTCTATATCAATTTTTCTTCTATGGCCGTTTACCATGACAGAACGGGAAAATGTAAAAAGCTAAAATGGCCGCCAGTGCGTAATGACACATGCCTGAGTACGGGCATACGTGCAAATGTGTTATCCCACACTCGTGGCCATCTAGGAATTATTTTTGTACCAAATAAATAGCGGTTCTATTTTAAAAAAAGGCAAATTTGACATAGTCTTTTTCTCTTCAGTCCTCCATACACTATCGCGGCACAAAGAGAGTGCCCCATTGGCTTCTATTAGTAACAGTGTCAAGTTCTCTCGACAAACTGATACCTCCGAGGCTCCAGACTGAGCTCCAAGCCATCAAGGATCCCACACCGGTTACATTCTACCTGGCTGGGGCGAGGAGCGAACCCAAGGATGACATATTCCAGCTGGGTGAGGGCTTGGCATCCATTTAACTGAAGCTGTCCCAATGATGACCAAGGACAACAGTCCTGAGAGAAGCACATGTGCTGATGGCTGGCTTGGAGCCTTGTGAACTCTGTCTGGGCCTATAGTGAGTAAGCGACGAGCACTAGTGCGAGCGATAGTTCTCATTGCAGTAAACTAGAACACCTATTTAACTGTGCAAAGTATCTAAAAATGTTTGGAAATTTGGGTCACCAACTTATGCATGAAATCTGCTAGCAGCCCATTAATTTCCTGGAAGTTTACGAATAAAGCAGTTGGGGTTCTGGTGTGGGAGCTCCTGGGCTAAGGCTGTAGTAGACAATCAATCCGTTGTTGCATCTTTGTAGCTCAATTAGAGCACCCCAAAAACATCCAGAAGTCTGCAACCTTATATGACCATTACATGATCCACCATGCCAACACATGAAATGTTACTGCCCTCTGGCTCCACAGCAAGGAATAGTCGAACGTCGAGTTAGAACACAATACGCTGGCACCATAGTACTTTATTTATGTAGGGGATTCTATTCTCTTAAAACCTCAGCTGCCACCAAAAGGTGACATCAGCTGCTTATGCGTCGTTGCATAGTCGTTTGCTGGTGGCACTCCAAGGAAAATATAGTGCGGAGAGGGGCGGCTCCCCCGTTTCAGCAGAGGACCATCGCCCCACAGGCCAGAGCTGAGAAAGAAAATGGCAATAACGTTTATTTATTACCATTTAATTTTTCAGCAACCGACCCGTCCTGAATGGAGTGCCAAGACTGGGCGGGGCCAGTGCTGCCAGGTGGCAGCAGAGAGCGCTTTAAAATGTGCATGTCTTTTTGGACGGCCATCTTGCTACAGCCAGCCTAATGTCCACAGAGCCAAATGCTATGGTTTGAGCAAAATACTTTGATTAGGGGCACTATGACAGGGCTGCTGTGGGTGTCAGTGAGAGCATGGTTTTATAAAATTTATAAACATGTGTGCCTATGAATGGGATAAATGAATGAATGAATGAATGAATGAATATTGCAACTAATAAAGCGCAAGAATTACCGGAAGTGTTGTGGTGCTATGCAGAGCAGAGAAGAGCGGAGGATAACCTGAATAGAGATAAAGGAGTTATATGTGTACAGGTGGGTGACTGAGAGACTGTGTTGTATGTACTTGTGGCACAGGACATACCTTTTCCCATGTGTGGCACTGTTACATGTATAACACAAATGGGAGAAATTTAAAGTGCAGAAAAATTTTCTGCACAAATGTTCTGAGTATGCAACATTTTTCTGCACTTTTTAATTTCTCCAACTTAAAATATTGGCTGTATTTTTCACTTACAAATATGGCACTGTATCGATGCAATTAAACTGAACAGTTGTGTTTTTTTACGGAGTTTTATATAGCACGAACTTGACCCAAGGTATCAGGTATCAGAGCGCTTTATACGTGTACCGGTTGTGTTACATGAGGACACATCAATTTTTGTTAGGCACAGGGAGATTAAGTGATATGCCCAGATTCGTAGGATGTTGCTCGTCCTTGCCGAGACTCGAACCCCGTTCCCCAGATTTGTAGTCGACCGCCCTAGCCATTAGGCTAGGTCTTTGACCTTGTTTATGTGGATTCCATAAAACTCATCATTTACATTTTCTTCCACTTCAAGTGTTACATTTACAAACATCAAGCACCTTGCTCCCAGTGGCCTGTAGACATGGTGCCATATTTATAACAGACATATAAATGTGTTTAAATTAGATGAATTTTAAGTGAATAAACATGCTTCATAAGACATTAAGATGTATTTGGCTTAAGAGAAAATGGAGAAAGACCTTCATACTTAATGTTTCATAGAAAAAGTCTTCTTCACTTTAAATTTCTCCCATTTGAAAAAAATGACTATTTTTCATCTATAAAGCCGGCACCTGTCTACTGGCCACTGGGAGCAAAAGGCCACCTGCTTGTAAATGGGAGAACATTAAAATGAAGAGTTATTAATTGAGGTAACTATTCATTTTAATTTTCTCCTATTTAAAAGCATCCAGAAACATAATTTTGTTATCCCGCTCCAATATTTAATCTACAAGGACTATTATTTAAGAGTTAAATACTTCAGTGCCTCAGTTCTCCACCTCTGTGACCCAGCCTGGCCCATAAGTCTGACTGGGCACTGCTCATTATCAGGCCCTGCTATCTGCAGCCTGATAATAATAATGAAGTGAAAGTTAAAAGAAAAATGTGACCCTGTGCTTATTTAAAAATGATCTCAAAGCTGCGAGCTACTTTGAAGGTGTATGGGAGCTACTGGTAGCTCGCGATCAACTGGTTGGAGACACCTCACTCTGCAGGAGCCCACCTTCTCCATAGGGCTTTATTGGGAATCACTAGGTTGCCCTCATCTACAAAATGTAGAATGGGCAACCTGTTAGGATATAGGGAAGATAGTGAGGTTGTATGGGGGTAGCCGAGAATGCCACTTATCCAGTTGTTCCAAATAAATTTGGTATCAGAACAATATCTGTTAGGAACCAGGGGAAATGGTAGAAGGGGAACACACCAGTCACAATGGTTAGAGGAAGGCACTAGATGTCAGCTCAGGACAATCATGGAACCACTGCTCGATACTCTGTGAAAGAAAACAGCATAGACAAATCAATTTTCTTTCATGGTAAATGTTTTGTGTTCAGTAATAGAAATACCCATTCTTGGTGCGGAATGACCTCTGCATCTAGCTGACAAGGAGGACCAAAGCCTTAGGACACCAGAACAAGATAAACAAGGTCAATTAGGTAAGATCACATGACCATGAGATCAAATTTTAAATGAGGTCTAAGGAAAGAAAGAGGGAACTGAAAAGGGAATCATAATGATGGTTGTCACTGACAAACTAAGCTGCAGCAAATAAGCCAAAACAATGAGGAATGATGCCAGGGACATAAGCCAGTGCACAAGGAGATTTTATATTACCATTTACCACATTGCCCCGGAAGCTCTGACCTGGACCCAGGAAGTGATTTCCTGTAAGTCTAGCTTTAACTAGTGCACTACCGCAGGGACCATATTTTCACTGTTTTATCTCTTATCAGCCAGTATTTATGCAAACCCTGACACAACCCTACCCTCAAAGGTTCAGCCATCTCCCCATTTCTTTAATTTAAAAAAGCTCAGAGAGGTCCAATTAAGATGCAGGATGGATGAATCTATCCTACATTTTATATAACACAAAACCCAATAAATTTACATACAAATCTTGAATTCAAGTTAGTGTTATTGTGATAATCTGACATGGATCTACCCCTGCTGGACCAACACTGGACAAGTTTGATTAAAGCAAAGAAACTGGTGCTCATGTAAAGCACTCTGTTACCTGATATCCTCGCGTCTAGTTTGCGCTATATAAAACTAAAAAAAAAAAAAGTGAATTATACAGTGATATGTAAAATGACAGAGTGTCAAGAGTGTCAAGTACTACTTTCCATGATCTGGAAGGGTGTAAAAAGTGTTGCTAGCATATGTGCAAAACTTGTTAGCGCATGTGCACTTTACTCTCACTTTTACTGATACAGCCCCAGAAGGCAGCAGTTGTACTTACAATGCACAGTTTGTAGCACTGCAATGTAGATTGTTGTGCAACTGATTGCTTATGATATTTCCTTGCTTAAGTTTGTGACTTCCTTTTTCCTCAGTCTCTTACATCATATTTATCAGTAAGGAGCAGTTGGATTTTTTTGCCTGATGGACCTGAAGTGTGAGTTTGTCAGGAGTCTGAGCAGTAGTAACAGACCCTCAGCCGGCAGGGACTGTGAGAATGAGCATCTAGACCTTGTGGTACAGAACCACTGGTGGCCATAGGAAGGTAGTGAATACCTGGACCAACCTTCCAGTGTAGAGAGTGGAGCGAAAACAACTGAATTCACTCAGACCGGACACAGAAATATACATTGGGAGTCTCAGTAGGAACAATGGCACACATTTACAAATGCATATTATTACATGAGTGAGTGTGACTTAAACCTATGCATTCAGGAGGTAGCCAGGTTTAATTCACATCTACTCACAACATAGTTGAGGTAAATCGGGTCCTGTCTCCAGATAGGTCAGAATGGGTAATCTTCTTTCTCTTTAGTAGGATTTCCAATGTAAGTTCAGATTTTAGGATAGCCATTTACTTTGTTAATGAAGTCCATTACTCGCTGAAACAAATAATCTAATTGGTGGGAATGAAAAGTCCTTTCTACGGTAATGGTCCTGTACCCCTGCCCTGAGTGCCTAACTGCACTTTTGTCTGGATCCCAAATGCTGATTTTTGTTGTCATAGGCAAACACAGATTATGCATGTGCACCATGAAATCCTAGGTTGCCTGCAAGGAGATGATCACCCAAATGGGACGGGTACTTCACAACATGGTCAGATGCCAGGGACGACGACTCCTGTAGCCACACATTTGTCAGGGAGCAGTATTTGTCAGTGTTCTACCCAGTCTGCCAAACACAAGGTAGAAATTCCTCGTATCACCTGCATGTAGAGGTGTTACTTCAGTTAGGAGGGATTTACTATCTCTACTTTTGTAAGCTCTGATGAATTCCCAAGACTGTGTATTTGGATAGTTTATGGGAAGAAACATGTTGGCAGGAAAATAGTTGTGAGGGTCGGATTGCTTCACAGCAAAAATAACATAGATGTGAAGGTCATAGTGCCCAGAAACATCTTTCTCAGTTCTTCTAACCAACCTTGGGTACCTAATAATAACAGGAATTCCTCCAGGGTTACCCTAAGGTATTTTTATCTGGATTCCTGTAATTATCCAGGAATTAAATATCAATAACTCCTTCATACTTATGAGTTTGAGTCCGCCCTGGTAGTACCATCTTACCAGGGTAGGGTGAGGAAGCCTATGATAAAGCATGCCACATTACGTGGGTCCGGCTTCCTCATCCAGAACAACTGGATCTGGTTTTTCATCCAAGGGGCATTTAATACGGAACACAGTGTTCTTCTGCACTCTCTCTCTTGATACACTGTACACATTGTGATTAGATGTGTTAACGTTTTGGAGGATGTATGGTTTCCTTCTCCCCTTCATCACCCCCTGTGCTTGTACATTACATGGAAAACACTGGGCTCCATTTTGGTGAAGACTAGAAGAGTAGAGGAGCCCCCAATAGATTTGTGTGTTGCTGCATGTGAGCTGGATGGGACACAATGGAAAAGGGAGAGAGAGATTCCCCCTGTGCACTTCTAAGAGTGATCTTTGATTCAGTACAGATCACAAGGAAGGGACATGGACACAACTCAGGAAGGAGATGGAACTGATAAGGGAATCATAAAGAGTAGGGCTGGAAGTCCGGGATTAACCTGATGCACATATCACTGTGGCTGTGAACTCCAGTCACTTCTATTGCCTCCTTTGTGGGACTACCAGCTTTGGAATCTCTCTTGCTGTGAGACACAGACATTCAAGAGGAAGATGAGAGGAGAGAAGGGTGTACTTCAAAAGAAGCAGAGCCCCAACATAAGACCCAGAACCTAAATCACATTTGGTAGCTGGAAATTGACTTTAAGAAGGGAAGACCCCAAAGATGGGTGAGGGGACATCACCAAGGTAAACCAAGATCACCTGCTCTGGAGCCTGAAGCACCAGTGCCTGCCTGCTTACTACTACCAATGTGCCCTGTGAGGAAGAGGAAAGTGTTGGAGGGAACGAGGTCCAGTGGGGAAGGTTGTTGTCCATGTGCAGAATCGGATTGGGGACTCCTGTGCGTGAGGAAGGGACCCTGTGAACTTAGCAGTGAATTAAGGGCCGAGCGAGAAGGAGTGACGCCTGTACTGCCTCTTTGCAGTGACCTCCATATGCCACAAGGAGCAACATGGAATTATTGCTGGCAAAACACCAAGATCTGTGCAGGCCTTAGTAGCAACCCAGTATGTCAGTAGGGTATGCCATGGTATAGGTAGCTGTGAAGTGAAGACTTATTCTTTGCCATCAGGTACCACAGCAAATCTGTAAACCGGGGGGGCTGCTGGTACCACGTACTGTAAAGTTTGGGTTGTTGCCCTGAAAATTGAAGCTGTGATCTGTAAGTCAAAAACAAACACTAAGACCTGCCCCTGACTTGTCCTGTGGAGTGTGGAGGACTTTGAGAGAATATCACTCTGCCACCGGTACCAGATCTGGAGCACCAGGATTAAATCCTCCCTTCACAACACACCCACCTCCCGTTTGGGGAGGGCTGAACTTACCAAGCAAACAGAAGCTAAAACACCTCCAATCGCTGTTGCAGACATCCACGAAGCGCAAGGAGAGCCTGCATCTGCCAGGTTCTGCTGCGCATCCATCATTCAGAATTATTAGACCTAGTAGGACTTGAGCATTGTGAGTGCCTGCACTTGGGGCACCTGCTGAGATTCTGAGCACTTCTTCATGCTGTATTGGATAAGACTTGATATGTGCCTTCCAAGCCCCAGGGGACTCACTGCTAAAGATGTTTCATTGTCACAAACACTTTTGACTCTCAGAGTCGACAGTAAAGTGAACATCCTCTGTATGTGGCCACTAGTGAATGGAAATAACCCCAACCACATTACCAGGAAGAGGGTGGGACAGGGACATGCCAGTTAAACATTAGAGCCCGAAACTCAAGGGGGTTGTGTTATTGCTTATGAATGTCGCAATACTTCTTTGAATGTTAGAAATAAAAGACTTAATTTTAATATAAAAGGAAATATTTAACTGTACATTGATTTATTGATATTGCTGAGTGCATTTTGAGTTATGAATCATGTTCACTAACCTGTATCTTCCTCCCTGAGGGAGCCTTTGACTGCTCGTCCACAGCTACCGCTGAGAGTTAAGTGTAGAAGGGGTACCTGACCTAGTTGCTAAAGATCCATAGTAGCTTGGGCCCCAGAGCATTGGTACTAAAAGACCTCGAACACCACGGCTGGGTCCAGTAGCCACTGTGTGCACTGTGGCCTTCTGAAAGGGGTTTGCCTCTTATATACATTTTCCAAAAATAACTGTTCTGTAAAAGTGAAGCTCGGTGTTTCTAGCTGTTATGAATCTGCCAAAATGCACCCCGAATTTCTACCAACGTAAATAATAACTTTACATACATTTACTTGCGACAGGCGTTGACTGTAGATGAGGCAGGCCGTGCATTTTGATGTGGTCTCTGTAGTTCTGTGCCTGTCAAAGAACATGCGAAAATGGCAAAATAAAGATTTAGTTCTAATGTAGGCAACTGATATCATGGATCATAACATGAGAAAATGTAAACATTACTCTATTTTCCTTTTCAGCTTTTAATACCAATGCCATAGGATGGGATTGATTTAGATATAACAGGACACAGTGCTTCCATGACCACACTTCAATTGTACATGATGTGCCCTCACCAGATAAAAATAACACCAGGGCAAGAAATTCCGGCACATGCCCTCCAGCATATGTGGAAGACAACACTTTATTGAAAGTAAGGAAGTCAGACCTCCTTTGTGAATCTAAAGCATGTGACTTGGTTATCCCTCTGCTGCAGTAAGGTGACCTGTAGCCTATAAATCACCTCCCCTGCTCTCCTCTGCTCATTCTATCTAACAGGTAAGCGACTGTGTCTTACCACCACACGGGGTGATGTCCTGTTAGAGCTTTGGGGTGCATTGTGTACTATAGGGGGGCTAGCAGGTGCAATTTTTATAATACTGTTACTATTTTCTCTAATGTTTGCAAAGTTTGCAATTTTCATGCCTTTCAGTTGTGATTAGCAAAGTGGTTTTAGGTTGCTATTAGCCTGGAAGTTTCACTAAAGAAGTCATAGTACAAGCACTAACTAGCATTGCGCTCCAGGCCTTTTTTAGGTTTCACTAAATACAGCTATAACTGTCATGGAGACTTGATGCTATCAATACTTTATAAAAATGCATACATCAAGTAGTACAGAGAGAGTGGGATTGTGTCATATTCCTTGTGTCATATTCTTATGTAGTTTTCAGGGTCTGTCATTGGTTGGATGAACTGTCTTTCACGCCCATGACAATGTATTAAAGGTTACATTGTCCAATTACTGATTTCATTAGGTTTTGGGGGTATGATAGACCTTCATATAGTCATCATTTCCTGCGTCTCCAATGCCAATAGCTTGCTTCCCTTAATCTCATCATTCTCACCCTTGCCATCCATCCTTGCTCCTCTGTTCACCCCCTTCCGTCTTATTGCTCCCTCATTCGTTCTTCCACATTTCTCCCTCTCCATCATCCCCTATTCATTCATCCTTTCCTCTCATCTCCCTTATAAGTCATTCTCCCTTCCCTGTTCATGTTGTTCACTGCTCCTTGATCCCCTCTTCAAACTTGGTACAAAAACACTGATTGCCAATGTTATTCTCAATCCAAAAGGGATAACTTGGAATTTTGTAATAATTGTACATCCCAGTATTACCAATAGATGCAGTATTTGTAATTTTGGGTGCTAATATTTCCAAGAGCTTTGTAATGTGGCCCTAATTCAGGCTTCATACTCACTAACCATTGACACCTCACCACTGATACTACTGAACCCCCATTGACACTGAGCAGCTGCTAATCTTGACAAATTAATTGTAAGAACCTTTTGGAAACACTAAGCTACTGATAATACTGCTAGACTTAAATTACTGAGCCACTGACCACTTTGGGCCACTGGTTAGCTACTAGGCATACTAAACCACTGATACTTAACAACAATTATTTCAGTATCAAAGATAATACCGAGCCATTTGTGAAACCTCAGTATTCAAAATCAGTGGGTCCGTTTCTTACAGTACTGAGCCACTGACTATGCTGAGAAAGTGTTCAAATTGAGTCCACAGCAATACAGACCCCTGGATGTGAGAAAGCACCCTTTTTTTCTGACTGGTATTACTGGACACTGGGTGACTCTATGCCTAGGCCCCAGTTTATCTGCCCTGGCCCCAAAAACATAGTAACATTAGCTAATCCTTAACTAACATATTTAATTAGCTTTGCACTAAGGCCATAGAATATGGTTTAGGAAAATACACAAATGGCATGGACAGTTGAATGCCACCTAGGGACTGCAGCCCTTATTATGCCATCCACTAGAGTGACCAAGAAAACATGGCTTCAGACCTACCTGTGTAGCTTGACTCCTGCAGTATTTAAACCTGCAGGTGATACTGGTGAATAATCCTTTTGACAGGACAGAACCCTATTTTTTTAATATTAAATGTCACCCCTGAGTAGGCCTTGTAGCCCACAAGGTATAATGCCTGGTATTTAAAAGTTGTACGTGCAAGAATATAATGGGGCAGGTTCTTACAATAACTAACCCCCAAGCACTATTTACACTGTTAGGGCTGTAGCTGTGATATAAAATAATATCTGTTATATTTGTATTGGGATAAGCTACAGAGGCGATTACACCACTATTGTTAATACTTATTAAACATTCTATTAATTGGTGAAGTATGATTTCTAGCAAATATTTAGGAAAAGAGACTTTTAGAAAGTTACACTTTACCTGGTTGAACTTTCAGTAGGCTAAGTAACATTAGCCAGCAGCTGGACCCTGCCAGTGCTTCCCCCTAATGAGGTGGAAACACTGCTGCCAGAGCAGGAACAAAGGCATAGGACGTTTTGACAGGAAGATGTGGTGGTGAGGAATTTGAATCCTGTCAGCTCAGAAAGGAGAGCTGGGAGGGTCCAGGAACTTTATTAACTTGAAAGGACCAGGAAAGGATATGCTCAGTCCAACTTACCTTGAAAGTATTGTGAGTGAGACCCAGGTAGAGACTCACCCACAATAAAGGTCCAAAAACTAGGGAACCAATTTGCAACAGGAACCACATTTACTAATAAAGCTCATATTGTTGAGTCTGCTCAATCAGAAGTAAGTACAAAGGGAGACCTGAGGAAGGGAAGCCTTTTTTTCTTAGGCCATCTGTCAGCAAATTTGCACAAGGGTAGTGGGAGGGGAAGCTGGTCCCAAAACCATGTTGGCGTGGCTAAAGGGGAGTAGACTGCTCATTTCTCTACACACACCACTGGCTGGCACACATGCTCCCTTCAGGAGCAAAACAATAGATTCTGCCATGTTGGATTTTCTCAGAATAGTGCACTGTGAAATAGTTTGCAGTAAAGCAAACAGGATGTGCAGCAAAAGTTGGAATTTTTGTCCTTGGGAGCTTTTTCCTCAATGGTTAGGGAGTGCCCAGAAATCACCTCCACCCATTGGCAAAAGTAAATCTTACAATTGTGGCACCTCACCCACGGCTCACCAGAACATATTCTAGTACTGGACCTGCTGCTGGAGACATGTGTGGAGACTTTGAAGGGTTGGACACTGTCCCATTTCTACTGGTGAAAAGCCACTTCTCAAGAAGACCAATGTTGACCCCTAATGACCCCAAGAACTATAGCCGTATCTGTCTTCTCCCAGCCCCAGCTAAGATCCTGGAGAATCACCTCAACCTTCACCTGATAGCTCAAGTGGAGGAGCAGAATCTGCTGGACATGTCACAGTTCGGTTTCAGAAAAATTGTAGATTTCAAAAGACACAGATGCATCTACAGCCAAATTCAATAACAACATGACTGGAGTGGCCAGGTGGATGGGCAAGGACTATCTGAAACTAAATAGTCAGAGGATGGAACAGGAATTTGTGGTCCAATATGTAGGGTATCTTTCCTATTCCAGTGGACAAAGCAAAGAATCTAGGTGTTATCCTGGATAGCGAGTTATCACTGGGCCGGCAGGTAAATCACTCAGTGGCAACATGCTTTTGGATCATCAAAATACTGAGGAAAGTCTTTCCATTCATTTTTCTCCCGGCACGTAGACAGTAGCCCTTGCGCTTGTCTCATCAAGCATTGACTATTGCACTGTACTTTACTTGGAGACCAACAACATGACTCAAGCAAAGCTGCAACTAGCGCAGAATGCGGTGGCAAGGCTGACTTTGAATATCCCTAAACGTCACTCGGTGTCCAAAGGACTACATGAACTGCACTGGCTTCCAGTAAAAAAAGTGCATTATGTTCAAGGCCCTCTGTATTTGCTTAGGGCTTGGAATGTCAATCCTGATGGAATCAAAACCATGTTTCAATGGTACACTCCTAAGAGAAATCTTCGTTCCATTAATCAAAATTGGGTAACTGTACCCGGAGTTCAAAAGAAGAGGTGGGGAGGCAGAGCTTTCTCGGTTTTGACAGCAAGGCTCCGGAATGCACTTCCACAACGCCTCCTGTGTCTGAAACTGCATCCTCCCTTCAGGAAAACCTTAGAGACATGCCTTTTCATTTTGTAGGGTGATCTAGTTCCCTTGGCACCTTTTGGAACCAGCATATCGTGAAGCGGCATAGCAGGACTTTAGTGCCTTGAAGCCTAAAGGCATTTGTTGCACTCTCATCGATCTTGTTCATATCATACCACACCCAGGGCTAACAATTGGACTCAAATGGTCAGTTTGATGACCTCCTGGCTAGCTAGACAAACACAACAAGCTGCAAGAGGCCCTTTTCCTGGAGTACAGAGCTGACCAGTATCATCTGGACAAGAACTGGACCCTGTTGTTGGCCTCTGCTGGAATGGGTCCTGGTTGCTGATTTAGCCTGAAAAGTTTTTGATCTTATTCCTTGCGGCTGACTCACATCTATCCTGGCTATTAACCAACTTTTTTACAATTGAAAATACCAAGCCTTCAACAGTACTGATAGTTAACTTTTGTAAAAGCTATAAGGCAAGCCTATCTGACTTTCCCCCAAGCGGTCACTTGGGCAACATTCACAAACTAGGATGCACAATTAAAAACAATGAATTTATTAATTATATTTAAATGTATTCATTTTCAATAAGCGTTACATTGTTCATCAACAAAATTGTCAATCAAGTCTTTGTGTTAAAAAAAAACATTAAACGTGTCTGAGTCTGTCCTTAACAAACTTTGCAAAATACAACATTTGATGGACAGAATGCAGAACAATGTCAAACATTCACCCCAGTACAGAGCTCTGGGCCTAAATCCATCGTTTTTTTGCTCACCATACCACCCCAGTTCAGACATGGCCATATGCAAATCAGGCTAGACCCTGTGCCTCAAGGGAACAGTCCAGCCCGAAATGCCAAGCCATGTCTTCCCTGGACCGGAATCAAGCATCCTAGGACCGGTTTCTGGCTATCAGCCGTCTTCAGCCAGGCTAGCTTAGCTCCAGTGGCGTGGAGAGCACGGTACTCACGTCTGAGCATACCCGTCCCACTCGGGGTGACAAATGCAAAATACAACAGTTGATGGACAGAATGCAGAACAATGTCATACATTCACCCCAGTACAGAGATCTGGGCCAAAATCCATCGTTTTTTTGCTCACCACACCACCCCAGTTCAGACATGGCCATATGCAAATCAGCCTTGACCCTGTGCCTCATGGGAACAGTCCAACCCGAACTGCCAAGCCATGTCTTCCCTGGACCGGAATCAAGCATCCTAGGACCGGTTTCTGGCTATCAGCCGTCTTCAGCCAGGTTAGCTTGACTCCAGTGGCGTGGAGAGCACGGGACTCACGTCTGAGCATATCCGTCCCACTCGGGGTGACAAATGCAAAATACAACAGCTGATGGACAGAATGCAGAACAATGTCATACATTCACCCCGGTACAGAGAGCTGGGCCTAAATCCATAGTTTTTTTGCTCACCACACAACCCCAGTTCAGACATGGCCATATGCAAAGCAGCCTTGACCCTGTGCCTCATGGGAACAGTCCAGCCCGAACTGCCAAGCCATTTCTTCCCTGGACCGGAATCAAGCATCCTAGGACCGGTTTCTGGCTATCAGCCGTCTTCAGCCAGGATAACTTGATTCCAGTGGCGTGAAGAGCACGGGACTCACGACTGAGCATACCCGTCCCACTCGAGGTGACAAATGCAAAATACAACAGTTGATGGACAGAATGCCGAACAATGTCATACATTCACCCCAGTACAGAGATCTAGACCTAGATCCATCGTTTTTTTGCTCACCATACCACCCCAGTTCAGACATGGCCATATGCAAATCAGCCTTGACCCTGTGCCTCATGGGAACAGTCCAGTCTGAACTGCCAAGCCATGTCTTCCCTGGACCGGAATCAAGCATACTAGGAACGGTTTCTGTTTATCAGCCATCTTCAGCCAGGATAGCTTGACTCCAGTGGCGTGGAGAGCACGGGACTCACGTCTGAGCATATCCGTCCCATTCGGGGTGACAAATGCAAAATACAACAGTTGATGGACAGAATGCAGGACAATGTCATACATTCACCCCAGTACAGAGATCTGGGCCTAAATCCATCGTTTTTTTGCTCACCATACCACCCCAGTTCAGACATGGCCATATGCAAATCAGGCTAGACCCTGTGCCTCAAGGGAACAGTCCAGCCCGAAATGCCAAGCCATGTCTTCCCTGGACCGGAATCAAGCATCCTAGGACCGGTTTCTGGCTATCAGCCGTCTTCAGCCAGGATAGCTTGACTCCAGTGACGTGTAGAGCACGTCACTCACATCTGAGCATTGAAGGGTAATGTTTTCAAAATCATGCCTTCGGGAGCTGCTGCGCTCCATGTAGCCCCATACAACACTTAAATATTATGTTGGTGGTCCCCCGTCCAGTTTGAGGCAAATCTTGCTGGCATTATGAGGACTTCCCAGACCGGGAGCAGTGCATACTAAACAAGTGATATTTCTGTCGCTTTTTCACTCAATGCAGTTCTTCACAGGTGCCTCAGTCCAATTGGGGACACCTGCACACTGGGAGCCTGCAGGAGAAGCCTCAAGGCCTCTACAGCACTGCTAGCTCCCTGCATTCAGCAGGAGCTGGATTTGCGTGTTTGCAGCTCCTGCTGTCCTCAACAATTGGGATCCAGAAGAGTATTCTATCTGCTTAGAGTGTAAACTGGAGGTCTTAAAGCAGGGTGCATCTCCCCTCTTTTGACAAGCCTAAACCTGCCTTTTAAATATTAATAGGTCACCCCTTCTAAGTAGGCCTTGCTGCCCATGAAGGTAAGATGCATGATATTTAATAGTAGGATATTTGGAAATTATTGTTGAACATGGCCTTGCAGTGAAATATTCCCAAAAGATATTTTCAGGAAGACAAGTTGCTTACATAGGGAAACATTAGGCTATATTCTTACATTTAATAAATGCTGAATTCATATTGGTAGCAGATAGAGAAAAAATTCAAGAACTCATTTTTATATTTATTCTAAATCAAATTTGATGGTGAAATCAAATTATGTCTACCTATTGAGCAAAAGGCACTTTTAAATAGTTAGCATTGCACCCAGACAGTAGACAAAGAGCTTGGGTGTGGAGAGATCTTTTTCTTCCTTTCACAGTATACCCTTGGAGTTGTGACAACCCCCTTCCTGAGCTTCATCAAATTGCTATCCAGTCACTGGAATATGTAGCTCACATATATTCCTGGCTCCCATTTATCTTCCTAGAGAATCTGGCCCCAAAACCAGTGGCAGGAGGAAACTGTCCCAGAACCGGCTTGATATGACCACAAGGGAGGGTTTGCTCATTATCATAGCCACCCTTCTCGGTGGGCACAGGAACACTGACCAGGGCAAGAAGGGTTCTGCCATATAGGATTATCCCAAAATGATTATTTTGACAGGTAGAGCATGCAGTTTCAAATTGCCACTGTCATGTAACCTGTGTGCAGCTATCAGTCTGTGCACAACAGTAGTTTCTCACACAAATGCCATACACATGTTCATGTGTAACCAGCCCAGTTCCCCTTACTATACGTACTATAGCTGCGCCAAAGTGGCTTTATCTTAAAAGGTGGACACTGGTTTTAAACACTCTCAATCCAATTTACCTTGAACGTGTTGTGAGTGAGACTGAGGTAGTGAGACTTACCCTCAAAAAAGGTCCAATAACTGGGTGACCCATTTGCAACAGGATCCTAAGTTACTAATCATGCTCATATGGGTGAGCTGTCTGTTAGAGCCATCAGTGCGTAACCTTCAGTACACAAGGTGAGAACCTTGTACTGGCAACTCAACCATTCAGCATTCATAGCTTGATAAAATAATGATTATTCCCATGAGTATTATCTTCCTGGAGCCCAGATGGGCAATTAACGTTTTTGGTATGTGCTATGACCTAGCCCAGGCAGCAGAAGAGCTGGGGGAAGGAGTTGGCAGAGGCGACTGCAGCCACGGGGGTTCTGGTGTCCCCTGCCAGAGCTGTGGAGTGCTGGTGAGTTCGCCGCCCCTGCTGATTCCAAGGGAGAAGTCTGTAAGGCCGGCGCAGTATGAGCGGCCAGGTGAGGCACGGCTGAGTGGCCTGCCGGTCGGCCTGAGTTACCCCGGCGGCGCCTCTGCTCTGTGGCGGGAGAACCCCACCATGCTAGAGCACTGCCAGCGCTCCCCATGGGAAATCAGTGGAGACACTGAACATTAAGTGAGGCTGCAAGAGGGCCCACGGTGTGCATGCCAGCCTAGTGACAGACAGGGGAACTACACTGGTGGTAAGGTGATATGGTGAAGGGACCCTATCCAGCAGTCACCAGTACAGATTATAGAACTGGCCTCACTGCACACTGAGTGGTGAGGAGCGGGAGCGAGGCCATTGCGGGGACAATGATTGCACTATCGACCCATTCTACTCCTGGAACAGGAACGCTCCCTCTTGACTTTTGCGGGCTGGGTGAGACCCCACCCAACTCCCCGCGACTTCTGCAGATCTGAAGCCTGAGTGAAAGGGGGTGAAGGACTGGTGATCTGGGGGAGCAATCTCCCTGGCATTGGTGGGAGTGTCCATGAAGAGCAATTTCTGGTGGCCGCGGGCAGACAGTGTTCGTCTGGGGCTGCGAAGATGGGTAAACTGCGGGGGAAGCAAGGCTGGGAACAAGAGGAGGATCAACAGGAACAAGCACGGGGTAGCCCGGACACTCAGCCAAAATCCTATCTGTCCAAGATACTGGTGGCCATCTCTGACACAAAGACCACGCTTCGCCAGGACATCAGCATGGTATCGGTTGGCCTTGGACTCCTTCGCGCGGAACATCAAAAACTCAACAAAAGGGTGAATGTGGTGGAGTCCGGGCTGGAGGAACTATCACCTGCACATAGGGCCCTCTCGGGGCAGGTGGTGGAACTAACTGATAGGGTCTGGACCCTGGAACGCCGAGCGGCGGATGGAAAAGGACGTAGTCGCCGAAATAACGTTCTGATCCTTGGTTTGCCAGAGGGGATCGAGAAGTGCAACATGGTGGCATATTTGGAACTGTGGCTCAATGAAGTGGTGGCGCTAGGAGTATGGATGCCATTTTTCACCCTGGAAAGGGTGCATCGAGGGCTGGGCTGCCCTCCGCGACCTGTGGTGGCCAGACTACTGCACTATAGAAACAGAGACATCCTTCTGCCGAAAGCCCTCACAGATGACCCCTTTGTGGTGAATAATGCAAAAGTCTAAATGTTCCCTGACTACACCTTGGAAGTCCAACGGAAGCGTGCCTCATACATTGTGGTCAAGAAGGCACTCAGTGATGAAGGCATCCAGCTTTCTCTTATGTTCCCAGGCAGACTCTGCATTGTGGTAGACGGCAAGACTCACTTTTGCAAGGATCCCAAAATTGCTTGGGATTAGATAAAGGCGTACCGTACCGAAATACCTGAGCCAGAACCGAAAACCCAACGAGCGGGAAAGAGCTGCAGGGCTGCAAGCGGTAGCGGAAATCAGCCAGAAAAGTGGTTCCTCATTAGAGGAAGGTTCGAGATCCATAAAGGGAACTGAGGGTTCGAGCTCCTACTCCTCCGACAGGAACAGCCTGGAGCTCCCGGTGGTGACCCCGAACACTGCAGATGACATTACATGACTAGAGATGGCCTGCCTGGGTTGGTTGTAAGTCCTGGGTCAGTGCATGGGACACCACTGTACGCCATAATTTGTTCTATGCTCTTGCTGTTCTCAACAGAGTAGGAGTCCATGGCCCCCTCGAAGCGTTCACTATGATCGGTTGGGCCTTAACGGTTTCGTACTACAGTACACTTGGAATTTGGGCAGAATGCTCTGGGGCCGGGGAGTTGTCGTAAGTTGGGATTTTGGTGTTTAATTTGCTATGTTCCTCATGCATGCGGAGATGTTGCATTTTTTAATCATATTGGCTCAGGAGGGGTGGGTAATCTCAGAAGGGGCATCGCGTAGAATTATGTAGGATGGCGGTCGAATACCAAGACCTGAAGTGGCTCACATGGAACATTAGGGGATGGGGTCTGTGTCCAAACGCCATAATATTTACAGCTACCTGAAGCTCTAAGGAGTCCAGATAGCACTCTTGCAGGATATGCATCTCGTTCAGAGGAAAGTTGGGAAACTAAGGAGAAGATGGAGGGGACAGATTTTTGCCAACACGTTTTCAGCGTATGCTTGAGGGGTGCTGATATGGATCTGGCCGGGGGTCCCTTTTAAGGCAACTTGCATGCTAATTGATAAGGAGGGAAGGTATGTGTTACTCGCGGGCGAATATTGGGTTGGGAGATTACACTATGCTGCTGCTATGCCCCCAACCATGATCAAATGGCATATTTGTCCTCCCTCTCCACTCACATAGCAGATATAAAAGTGGGGCAGATAGTGATGGAGGACATTTTAATTGTGTAGCGGATGTACAGCTGGTTCTTTCCCGCCCCCCCTCTCGGGATCTCAGGCGCACAGACTGGCAGCTGGACTGCGGGAGTGGTTGGCACACTGGGACTTGCAAGATATATGGAGGCTCCAGCATAGTGGAGATAGGGAATACTCCTTTTACTCCCACTTACATCATCTTCACACAAGATTAGATGCATTTTGGTGCTCCCTGGCAATCAGCACTCTCATTAAACACCCTGAATACTTCAGCTGCACATTTTCGGATCATAGCCTCCTGTTGATATCGTACCATCCCCACAGACGGAGGCCCCCAATACCTACATGGAGACTTAACCCTGTGCCACTGGAGGATGTACCGTTTGTGGAATCTTTGCGATCTCTTATAGACACATACTTCACCGAAAACACAGCCACAGCCTCTACCGCACTAGTAGAATGGGAGGCATTTAAAGTGGTGGTGTGGGAGCATTGCATTGGACAGACAACAGGAATACAAAGGGCACTACACCGAGAAATCTTGGATCTGGAGTGAGAAATGCGCACATTGGATAATTTGGAGGGCCCGGGGATGCAAGCACAATTATTGGCTAGACGAAAACAATATGATGAGGTGCTGGAACAGGTTTGATCAAATGATTATAAAGCATAAATGGACAGAGTACATAACGAGGAGGGGAAGGATGGACGCTTGCTGGCATGGCTCATTAGACCTGAGTTACGGGGCTTTCTGAGAACTCGTATAAAAAACAATGAGGACGTGATCGAATATGACCCGGACAGGATTAACTGTATCTTTCAGGGATACTATGAACGACTATATACCACCCCACAATGTGCCTCACAGGTGGAGCTTAGGACTTTCCTGGTCCCTCTGAATCTCAGTGTGGTGAATGACGAGACTGAGAGGGAGTTGGAGGGGCAGGTTACCCTGCAAAAGGTTAGTGGTGCTATTACTCTGGCGGCGAGTGGTAAGACGCCAGGCCCTGACGTCCTCCCGGCTCAATTCTGTGCAAAGTATGTAACCGGACTGGCCCCTCGCCTGGAAACTATGTAAACTGAAGCTATTCGACTGGGATGGGAGCCATCCTCCACGCGGTCTGCACTGGTAGTCCCACTCCCCAAGACTAAGTGTCAGTAGGCGGGGAAGAGAGAATTCCGGCCCCTGTCCATGCTTAACACTGACTTTAAGCTATTAAGTAAGATACTGGCAATTAGATTACTCCCACACATAAAGCGTCTGGTTCATCCTGATCAAAGTTGGTTCATCCCCTCCCGTAACACTTCGTACAATCTACATAGATTATACTCAGTGCTCTACCACTCAGGGGCCGGGAAGCCGTCACAGGCTGCTTTTCTCTCAGTTGACCTGGAGAAAGCATGTGATACGGAGAGCTGGGATTACCTAATTGAGGTCATGCGAAAAATGGGGCTGGGGTGGTCTGGCTAAAATGGGTCCAATTGTTATATACTTCCCCCACAGTGAGGGTTAAAATGTATAATACTATCTCTCTACAGTATACAACATCACGCAGTACTTGCCAGGGATGCCCTTTATCCCCACTCTTGTTTGCGGTAGCGGTAGAACCGCTAGCCAAGCTTTTTCGCTAGGGTGGGGAGGGCCTGGGATTGATGTTGATTGGCAGAACATACTTGATCTCTTTATATGCTGATGACTCACTGATTTACCTAGGAAACGCCGTGAGAGGGGCGGGAATCGCCTTTAGGCACCTGGAGGATTTTGGTTGCCTGTCAGGCATTCAGGTTAATCACCCCAAGATGCATTTGTTTCCAGCGGTTGGACCCTCCACTAGAACCTGGGAACTTCCTGCAGAGCATAACTGGACCCCCAGTACCTTTAAATACTTAGGTATCGGGATCTTTCACTCATTGGAGGGCATGAGGGAGGGTAATTTGGGCCAGGCACTCAGCTCGCTTCACTCTAGTGTGGCCTTTTGTAGCTCATTGCGGCTACCATTAATGGCCAAGAAGGTTACGTTGCCCCACCTACTGCATTTCTTTGCTAATCTACTGGTGCCGATGCCCGTGGGGTGGTTTTGGCCACTAGACGCACTGGTACGAGACCTCATCTGGGCGGATGGGAGATGCAAAGTGTCACTGCGGACTCTACAGCGCCCCATAAGAGAGGCGGGACTCGGAGTACCGGACTTTGAACTGTATCAAATGGCTGCACAACTGCATTGGGTTGCCCAATGGTTAGAGGGGGTGAAACAGGACGGAACTTACCTGATAGAACCCGGGCAGCGCCCATGCCTACTGCTGGCCAAGCTGCTAAATCAGGCTGTGAGGGTTCCATATATCTCAACATTACAGTCCACGGCCTTACAGGGCTGGAGAAGGAGCATGGCAAGTCCACCGGTTATTCCAAGATATTCACCGACATTATCACTGGCGGGGTTATCCTCTGACGTTCGGATGTCAACTTCTGCCACTTTGTCAAGGCAGACCCTTTCCATCATTGTATTCCAGGACTATACATTTGCCCCCTGCAGTTAGAGTTTTGGTGAAAGCCCACTGACTAGTGGGCCCGTTATTTGCATCAAAACTGCCCCTCTATTTCTGACTCTGTACTTGACACCCCCACTCAGCATTCAACAAGGCTACCTCAGGACTCTTCTACTCCACCCTGAAGACTCGGGACCCCTAGTCTGCTGATCCTCTTAGTTCTATCGAAATTAGCATTCAACAAGGCTACCTCCGAACTCGTCCACCGCTTCCATAAGCCTTAGCACGCTTGGACTACCGAATGCTCTTTTCTTTTTGCTGATGATTATTCTAATATGCTTAACTACCTTGAAGCAATTCTGTAAAGCTCTCCGATACCCTCAGGTCTGGTCAGCGCTATATATAAAATTTATAAAATAAATAAATAAAATAAAAATCTTGACATTGTGAATTTCCTATTTTGGAGCTTCAGCTAGGATAAAGAGACTGTTCTCCCCTCTAAAAAAAATCTTTTTTCGCTATTCCATTTTCTGGTTTAAATCTTTTTATTGATTTCAGAACAAAGAACAAAATTGAGAACACGTCCCCCATCTCTCAGAATCATCTTATTACAAACATGTTTCACGGTAAGCGTTATTACTTTAGTAAATGCATGGAGCGGGCCTGTTAGATCAAATTGTTAACAGTGCAGAGAGAAATAATACTTTAAAAAAAAAAAGGAAAGCCCAACAATCCCACCCTCCCCTTGTCCACCAGATTAAGGAGAGTTGGAAGGGAACTAGGAAAGTATGAGGCCCAGCGAGGTTCATCGCGGTCTCTGAGTTTTGTGCGAAGAGCTCACCTGTGGTATTTGCGTATCCGCCAGGCGCACAATAGTCGTAGGTATCTAGGGCAGGTCAGCTCTCTGAACTCTGTTACAAGCAACGTCAGGAAAGGGCGCCATAGCTCAGGGAACTCTGACCCCCTACCTGCCAGAGTGAGAGTCGGTTTCTCCATTCCTAGCACCATCCAGAGTCTCTGGAGCCATCCAGAGTGCGGTGGGTGTTGGGGAGTTGCCAGCGTTCAAGTATGTTCTAAGTAGCCGTCCCCAGGACGATCGCGATCAGTCGTCCTCTTCGGGACTTAGCTGGGTACATTAGTGGGTTGGGTAGGCCTAAGAGGATGTAGGTTGGGAAGTGTGGAAGTTGTGTGTCAAGGTGAGAATCTATTTCGTTTAAGATTTGGGACCAGTATGGTTGGATATGATTACAGCTCCACAAGAGATGTTTCAATGTACCCACCTCCCCACAGCCTCTCCAGCACAAGGCGCTCTGACGGGGATCGAATGATGGAGACGTTCCGGTGTATAGTACCAATAGGTTACCACCTTGGTCAGTGTCTCGATGAGACCTGTGTAGTACGCTGAATGCCGAGCCCTGTAACAGAAACTGTCCCATTCTTTGTGAGTTAAGGTGCGGCCTAAGTCCCTCTCCCATCGTGCCTGCCCTGCGTTATACGTGTAT
This sequence comes from Lissotriton vulgaris, assembly GCF_964263255.1. Lineage (NCBI taxonomy): Eukaryota > Metazoa > Chordata > Amphibia > Caudata > Salamandridae > Lissotriton > Lissotriton vulgaris. The sequence continues at coordinate 1,905,100,154 of NC_141691.1, forward strand.
ACAGTGGCGAGCAATAAGTACTTGTAGAGATCTGAGATGAGTTTTTTGTCAGAAGATCTGGTGACAAGCCACTTCTCGTATGCGGTCAGTAATCGCTGGGCACCCATCTTAACATGTGGTTGGAGAGTCCAGTGTCTAAGCTGCAAGTAGGACAACCTCTCCGTCTCCGGAATTCCGTAGTCTGTCTGAAGCCGTGGGAATGGAATGATTCCATCCAGGTCAAACAGATGACCCAGCGCTCTGCAGGGGGCGGAGCGCCAGTGTGCGAAGGCCTTTGGAACTGTACCTGGGTGAAAATCTGGGTTGTTGCATAGTGGTGTGAGTGGGGAGGGAAACATTGTCAGTTTGTGAGCAGTGGCAGTGCGATCCCAAGCTTCTATCATGGTGCTCGTGATGTAGGAGGCATAGAGTTTAGGTGGCCTATGTGGCTTATGAAGGAAGGGGATACCCTGCAGGGGCGTGCCAGCTACTGCTTGATCCTGAAATTACCAATGCTTCTCAGATTCAAGACGACTTCATTCCACTAAGTAGCGAAGCTGTGAGGCATAAAAGTATAGCTGTAAGTCGGGGACCCCCACACCCCCCCGCTCTGGTGGCAGAATTGCTATGGTGTGCTTGAATCGGGGTTTGCAGGCCTGCCATATGAAGCGCGCTAAGTCTGATTGAGTTTGCTGAATCCAACCCGCTGGAGGGTGCAGGGGGAGTGTCTGGAAGAGGAACAGGATCTGGGGAAGTATGGTCATCTTGGTGGCCGCTATCCTGCCGAGCCAAGTTAAAGTGTGATGTTTCCATTGGTCTAATCCTTTGCGAATGTGGGTGCGAAGCCTCTCATAATTGGCAGTGATAGTGGAGGGGATAGTGGCGCCTAGTTGCACTCCTAAGTATTGTATGGTAGAGGTGGACCACTGTATCGGATGTTATTCTCTAATGTGGGCTAATGTGTGCGGTGTGAGGGAGATATCATGGGCGGTCGATTTGCCCATGTTAATCTTGAACCCTGAGGCCTGCGCAAAACCATGTAATTCAATAAAGAGAGCCCTCAATGCTTGGATTGGATTAGAGAGGGAGAGGAGGATATCATCTGCATACAGGCTGATGGTATGAATATCCCCGCCAAACGTAATCCTGGATATGAGGTGGTGGTGCCTAATTCACCGCACCAGTGGCTCTATGTAGAGCGCAAAGAGGAGGGGGGAGAGATTGCACCCCTGCCTCATGCCTCTTCTTATGGGGAATCGGGACGATGTCTGGCCATTTACTCGAACCGTTGTGTAAGGTGAGCGATAGCAATTCAGTATGCGCGTGCGCAGTTTGTCCCCAAAGCCAAATTTCAAAAGGACCTGCTCCAGATAAGGCCAGTGCACCCTATCAACGGCCTTCTCTGCGTCTATGGCCAGTAGCATATATTCCCCTCCGGTGCGAGAAGCCTTATCAATGAGGTGCAGGACTCTTTTAGTGTTATCGCTAGTCTGTCTTTGTGATATGAACCCCGCTTGGTCTGGTTCCACTAATTGAGACAAGTACGGCGCTAGACGGGTCGCTAAGATGCTCTGGGTAAAGCTTTATATCAATATTTAGGCGGGAGATAGGCTTGTAAGCGCTGCAGAGAGTCGTGTCCTTTCCAGGCTTAGGGATGACCACTATAGAAGCCTCCAGCATTTCCCCGGGGATACCTCCAGTGTGTGCAAAGGTGTTAAAGAGGTCTCGTTCCAGAGGGGCAATTTGGCCGCAAAAGGTTTTATAGAAAGCTGCTCAGTTGCCATCGGGTCCCAGAGATTTCCCAAACCGGAGACGGGAGATTGCTGCGATAACTTCTTCCGTCCCAATATCCCTGTCGAGACAGTCCGCCTGCTCTGGAGAGAGCGCCGGCAGCCACTCCGCCTCCAGGTAATCAAGGCTATGTAGAGCATCAAGAGAGTCACTCGAGTACAGGCTTGCATAGAAATCTCGGAAGACTTTGGCTATAGCTGCATCCTCCGACGTGAGTCCCCCTCCCCCGCATCCCAAATACCCTGCACTCCCTGACGGTGTCGCGCCTCCCGCAGTTTATGAGCCAGGAGGCGGCCGCACCTGTCACCTCCAGTATAATAGGAGTGGAGGAGGCGGAGGCAGAGGGCAGAGTATTCGGCCTTATCCTGATCCAGCGCCACAAGTTTCTTCCTCTTTACGCAGAGTTGTCGCCAGGCCCTAGCAGCATCCGTGCGCTGATGCATCTGTTCTAGCTCCGCCACCCGCCTGGTTAGCTCAGATCGCTTTTGACTGCGCTCTACGTTGTTGGCCGCAGATATGGCGATGAACTCTCCCCGCAGGACGGCTTTGAGGGCAGACCATTGCGTCGCTAGGGACGTGTCGGGATTAGCATTTAGGGCCAGGAAATTTGTGATAGCCGTCTTGATTTGAGTAAACGTGGAAGCCTGGTGTAGTAGTGTATCGCGCAGGTGCCAATGTCGCAGTGGTTGTCGAGCGTGTGGGAAATGGAAGGTGGCCATGACTGGGGAGTGATCGGAGAGGGATGCAGTGAGGATCTCAGTGCCTGTCGCTATAGCTAGTAAGGGGGAGGAGCTAAGGAGGTAATCTAATCTGGCATATGTTTTGTGCGCCCCAAGAAGTAGGTATAGGCTTGGCTATGAGGGTGAAAGTGTTGCCACATGTCCGTGAGTCCCAGCTCTCGTAGATGATCCAGGTCAGCCTGGGAAAGAGCCCCAACCTGTGTTGTGCGCTGACAAGAGCGGTCAGTGACGTTATCGAAGACCATGTTTAAATCTCCCCCTAGCAGCAGTCGTTGTTCAGAATTAGCTGTAGCCTCTGTGAGTACTGTGTGAAACAATTTCCCTTGTCCTTCGTTAGGAGCATACACAGAACCCACTATGAGGGAGGTACCTGCCACCAGAAATTGGTATGTAAGTAAACGGCCCTTAATCTCGGCTTCCCTTTGGAGAACCTTGCCCCGAAAGGAGCAGGATACTAGGATGGCAACCCTGGCAGATTTGGTGGAGTTAGAGGAGAACAGTTGCGTGGGAAATGCACGGGACTTCATTCTGTGGCGATCCTTGGCATTAAGTTGGGTCTCTTGTAAGAGGCAGATATCAGCGGTCGACTGTTTAAATAGTGGAGAACCGCCCTGCGTTTGATCGGGTTGTTGAGACCACGAACATTGAGGGTAAGTTCCTTAAGTAGTTCCGGCGACATATGTCATACAAATGGGGAACTGACTGGATCAGGCCCCAAGGGAGCCTCTCGCGTGCCCATAGCTAAGAGAGGAAAGGCGCGGTACATAGGAGTTGGGGCCTGGCGCACGGCAGGGGGGGGAGGTGGACAAGGGGGACAACGACCAAACAAAAAAAGAAAAAAAGAAGATCCCCAAAACCCCACACAAAAAAGTACCCAGCCCACCCTAGCCCAGAAACAGTTTGAACAAGAACAGTCCCTGATAAAAAGTCCGCCGTCCCAAGACGAATGGTATGACAACCACTTGGGGTACATAGTATGGTCAATGAGGAGGGATATCCTCCCCCCGCCGCCCACCCAAAACCAGCAAGGATGCGTCAGAAGGGATTAAAAATGTGGATTAGCACCTAGGCCTTCATTTATCTTCCGAGCCCTCTCCAGCGAGGGCCTCTGTAGCTGCAGCCAGAGCATCTTGTTGGTTTTGAGCGATTTCTGAGGGGGGCGGTCTCTGAGGGCGCCATCTCCTGGCTTGTTGTTGCCATCCCGACGGAGAGAAAGCCAGCCCGCACTCTAGCCATCCACGTCGCCTCCTCGCTTGGCGGTGTCAGGCCCAGCAGGCCGCAGGTGGCAGGCGGCCATCAGAGAACGAAGCTGGTGCAGTTTGCGGTTGAATCGAAAGATGAGGCGGAATGGGTGCCCCCAGGAATACGAAATCCCTTGCTGCCATAGATGGTCAGTCACAGGGTGGAACTGCCTACGTCTCTGCAGCATGACCAGTGCCAGGTCCTGATACAGTACCGGGGAGTGACCCTGGAATGAAATCGGGTGGAGAGTCCTCGCATTGGAGAGGATAGCTTCTTTGGTCTTGAAGTCCTGCACACACACTAATATATCCGCCGGTGGCGCTTAGGGGTCGCGGGTGGTCCCACTCTGTGTGCTCTGTCCAAGACGACATCGGTTGTGTGGGACTTACCGAGTATATGCTAGAAGAGGCCGGTGGTGAAGGTGAACAAGTCTTGGGTATCCTCTGAGCTCCCCCCCCCTCACCCCCTCCTCCGGATCCGGATGTTATGCCTGTAGGATTGTTTTTCGATATCCTCCAGGTGCATCTGCATATCCATGTTCTGGTCTTGCAACCTGATGACTTCTTGCTGCAGTGTCGTCAAGTCCGTAACCGTGGAATCGCTTTTCTCTTCGAGTGTAGCCACCTGCTCTCCAATACTGTCGACATCACGGCGTACGTCTTTAAGTTCTGTGGTAAATTCGGCCTTCACCGACTGGATATCTTCCCTCAGAGTGAGGAATAGCGACTCCAAGAAGGCCTTCGTGATGGGTTCGTTCCCAGCGGTCGCGTGCTGCTTTGACGTCTCGGCTTCCGGCGCTGTATTTGCCTTGTTTAGAGTGGACTGCGAATGGCCAAAGATGTCCTTCAGGGATTTCACCTTGGCGTTCCTGGCTCTGGACATGTTCTCCTGCACTCCCCAAGCACCTGGCAAAGCAAGATCCAAAAACCAGGCGGGAGCGGGTCTGCCAGCAGGGAGCCGCTGCTTTCAGAAGGCGTATAATGATTGTGTAGAGACTACCGGGAGTTTCCCATGGTTGTGCCACTTGAGATTTAGGAGCAGGCTCAAGGTCCAGAGTCGTGTTGTCGCCCAGGGCCCGGGCACATGTTTCGCAGGGGCGACTGCTTCTCGTCACTTCGGGTTGGAGGAGTGCACAGCCCAGTGCCTTTGCAAAACCCCAAGGCCACCTGCTGCGCTGTACCCGGTTTTGGTGCAAGGTCCTATTTCATGTCTAGTCGGGCCTTCAGTAGCTTCTCAAGGGCCCACCTCGATTCCCGCCATCCCAGAGGCCACGGGGGCAGGGTGAGTGCCAGCAACAGTCCCGGGTATGGCCCGCTAGATACAGGGTGTCGGGCAGCTGTACTGGCGTCGGTTAGGGAGGGAGGACCCGCAAACTTGTGTCACCCACAGTTATGTTGATCCCGAGCCCAAGCAGCCAAGTCATCTGTCCGCGTGCCCACAATTCCCAATGCGCCACCTCAGTGAGTGCCAGCAAGCCGCCCCCTGCAAGCCTAGGCCCACGCTCATCCACGGCTTCCAAGCGACCCCCTCCATTGTGTAAAGGAAGAGTGATGCACGGGGGGGTTGCAGCGATCTGTAGAACTGGCGTGGGGAAGCAGCACTATCTTTGGGTCTACCCTTAGTCGCCCCGGCCTCACCTGAGTCACTGCTACGCCGGGTGTTGCGATGCCGGATCCGCCGCCCACTGCAAGCCGGGGATCTGCACGGCCCGGCTCGATGGCAGAAGAGACCGGGCCGCAAGCAGCACTCAACCCCCACTCGATGGGGAGCTCAGCTAAGCCTCCTCCTCAGGTTCCTAGAGCAGCCGGGCAGGCCCCAATCAAGTGTCTCCGCCGTCGTGGCCCAAGGAGCAACACGGGTCTCTCTCCAGAATAGTCCACACCCACACCAAGGGGTCCGCTGCCGGTGATTGCTCCTATGTCCGATGGAATGCTAGGCGGCGAAGGGGCCTCGGTGCCCCCGGGCACTCCTCTTGCCGCGTTGGATGCTAATGCGTCCGGCTCTCCGCCCACTGTGATATGCGTGGCCCAGTCCGGTAGCAAAAGAGACCGGTCTGCCGGCAGCACTCGACCTGCATCCAGTGGCGGGCTCCGCTGGACCTCTGTCACAGCCTCGCTGCACAGTCGGGCAGCTCCATATAGAGGGCCCTCGCCCTCATGGCTGTAGTAGCAATGTGAGTCTCGCCCGGAGTAGGCCGTAATTTCACCGTGGGGCTCCGCAGCTGACAGTTGTCTCAGTGTAGGAGGGGAGCACCGGACTGCAGGTGAGCTCCGATGATGGTGAGTCGTCTTCTCTCCTAGAGCAATGGCCTCAACTGCTCCAGAGGCCTTCTCCGGCCCCCCGTGATGGGCCGCAATCCACTTCCACAGCGCCTTGTGTGCTGCGGGGTTGGTTGGCTGCTACAAGGGGTGGTCGAACACCTCTGCATGCAGGAGTGCCGCAGATGGCCATGGTCCAGTGTGGACGCCCGTTGATACAGTCGCAAAGGCCGTTACCAAGGCCTACGGGCTTGCTTAGTCTGCAGCCGCCACAGGTGCGCCTCTGGTGGGCTTGGGGTCACTTGAGGCCGGGGATCAATTCGGCTCAGGGCACCGGGCAGGCTCAGGGACCACTCTCAATGTTGCTGATATCGGTAGGTACTAATCTCTCGGGACGTGTCTGTGAGCCGGGGAGGTGCTGGGGGTGAAGCTGGCGCAGGGGAATGTACACACTCTCGACGGAGGCCGCTGAGAAGCCTCCCGGCAGCGGCCGCTGCGGCGTCACCTGTGTGCGATCCAAGCCTCCGGCGCTCTTCCATCGGCTGAGCAGGGGGACAGGAGACCAGTGGGGCAGACGGCGGGGAAGGAAGCTGGCCTCGGTGATCCAATCTCGAACCACTGCGTTGTCGGGCCGCACTCACGTGGGCGGCCTGGTCTGCCTCCCGGTGTCTCCACTCCCACCTCCACCATCACCGCTGGAAGTCAAGTTCCGGGCTCAAGTTGGACCAGTGGGTGCTGCCAGAGTTCGCGCGTCCGGTCCCATGCTAATCAGGCCCCAGGGAAGCAGTGCTATGCTGTCACAGGCGGACGACGGGCAGGAGCCAGAAAACGAGCGTCCTACCTCGCCTCCATCTTGACCAACCCCTTCGCTATTTTATTTTAAACCAGTATTTTGAAGAACGTTGTGAGCCCCCCATACATGCTTTCTCAATGAGTGCAGACTGGATGGCAATTGCCACAGCATTATATATATATGGACAGCACCCTGATGAAGATCGCACCATCATCTTTCATCTCTCAGTAACTTCTGAAACACACGTCGGCGCACCTGTGTCTACACAACATTTGACCTTAGAGAATTTTTTAATACTGCACTGTTACAGTTTTCACTTTAGGAATTAAGATTCCACTATTTATTCGTATTTTATGCCTCGATATTTATATATATATATATTGTCTTTCAATGTGAATGTATGTGATCGTCTTGTTTGAATTTGTCATGTAGTGAAAAAAAATGAAACGGCCAACATCTCTTGAAAACGTACATGGCTAGTATCTCAAAATTGAACACCACGCAAACCATAAAAGGACTAATTGTAACACTGGCGACGATTTTAAAGAACCTGCGTGCTACTTCAATAGAGATTAGACTTTTAAAACTGAAGAAACTACAACCTTTGGATTTTAACAAACTTGGTACCTCCAATGCCCCACCAGTGACCATTTCATCGGTCACCCCAACCAGTAAGTGCCAGTTTGTCTCAGACTTTCCTTTGTTGTCTTAAAGCCTGCCTGTCTTTGCTGAACTGTCCCTGTATTGGCCTGAGTAACTTAATATAACCTGCATTGGGAGAGCATCAGTTGTGACCTGGATATCAATTTCCTTCAACTTCCTGATTGTGCCCTCATCACCTGTGAACAGTCAGCCCTAACATGGGCCTGCCAGTTCCTGTTGGACTTACCGTTTTCTCTCTGTTGAACCCTTAAAAAGTCATATTGCCTTGGAACATAATCTCCTGAAAGAGTTTGATGTGTGACCCTATGCTCCAAACCTGCGTTTAGCAAACAGACTTCTGATTTCAACAGAGAGTGAGATCACTACTTTGTTTGGAAACTGCTGCTTTGGATGGACTATTTATGTTTTCATACACTGGGACAGTGTCTCCTGGTACAGGCAACTTTCTATTGTGAAGTCCCCCAGAGATTTTGCATTGCTTGTGCTGAAGTTCAAGCTCCGGTATTGTTTGCTGGCAAAGTCACCACATTGGCTATTTGTCGACTTTGTCCACAATTCCACACAAAGGTATAAAGTGCCTTTTATTGTTTGTGTGGTGTTCAATTGTGAGATACTAGCCATGTACGTTTTCAAGAGATGTTGGCAGTTTCATTTTCTTTTAAAAAAACAAAACCGTTAACTTCTTGCAACCTCCGTTGCTGTCAGCGTGAGCCATACCAATTTGAAAGTGGCCTCACGCACGTCTTCTTGTCTTCTTCCTCAAGACTCTGTGACGCTTCCTCCGCGTCAAGACTGCTGCTGGCAACATTTCCTGCATGTTCGTGCCTGGAGCCACCCGGCACACCTCAAGGTGTTGCCATCTTGTGATTGGCATGTTTGCTTTTGTTTGTGATGCGTGCCGCCAACCACGTTTCTTCCTACCAAGCGTTATGAGTTCCGGTTGTCTTCCGCCTTACACCTTGGGGAATTAACTACTTCGAAGATATATGGTGAGCCAGCATGAATAAAGAAGAAATAGCTAATGTTTTCACAACCTTGATGTTCATCTTAAAACTGAGGAGGTTGCTTTTGGTTATTCCAGTCATGTCTTCACCTGACTTTCATCCTTCATGTTGAACTTTACTGGGAAGCTACATTTGTCTTCTTGACCTCCCCTGGATCGGCTTTGCAAGTTTTAATCTGCAAGCAAGGTATTGTTTCCCCCATTTCCAAGTTTATGGATGACCACGGTGACTACTTCATTTATTTTAGCTTATTGTTTTCTTAGGACCGTGCATCTTTCATAATGTTGTTGTTTGTGCTCAAATGCTTTAATTGTATCGTTCCTTAAGGTTCAACTTCATGTGTGCTTTCTATGTGATGATTATACCATTTACTGGTACCTGATCTTGTATTTGTATGTTAAGGGGTGAGTGAGTGTAGTGTCCTTGTTTTGCATTTGTATGAACAGAGGGAGAGAGAGTGTAGTGCCCCTGGTCTGCGCGTTATGGGTGTCCACATGAGAGGTCTACCTTTTGTGTAGCTTTTCTGACTTACTTGTATTGGATGTACCCTCTGAGTGGTTGCCTCATGAGAGGTATTTGGACTGTGCATTACGGGTGCGCACATGAGAAGACTAATTCCTTTTTAGCTTCTCTGGAATTACCCTTGTTTGGGAAGAAGAGAATGTTCTTTAGCTTCTCTGGATTTACCCTTGTTTTGGGAAGATGAGAATGCTCTTTAGCTTCTCTGGATTTTCCCTTGTTTGGGAAGAAGAGAATGGGGCATATTATCAAGGGGGTTTATCTACGCTTTTTTGGCTTTAAAAGCCAAGAAAGCGGAGATACAATTATCTCCCTATTACCTAGCTGTCGCTAACACCAGTTAGCGACAGCTAGTAGGAGATAGCGACCATCTTGGGCCCCACTTTGCATGTCAGTAATATTTATCACTAATGACATGCAAAGTGGGCGTGCCAAGATGTTAGCGACTGGAAACAGTCGCTAACATCGCTATCTCCTATTACCAACCTTTGGAGATATTCGCGCTAAGCGCGATTATCTCCAAAAGCTAACACCTGTCCTGAGCAGTTCTTAGCCATGTTATCCAATGGGAGTTGGATAACATGGCTAAGAGCATTAGCTCGCTAATGCATGAATATCGCTGACTTTTCTGCGATATTCATGCATTGCGGCCGATTTTTATCGCATTTGCGATAAACCTTGGTAATACCAAGGTTTATCTGCAATAAAAATCGCCGCAGCTCGGCGATAATTTTTTCACGCTAACCAAGCTATAGCGATAATTATCGCTATTGCTTGGTAATATGCCCCAATGTTCTTTAGCTTCTCTGGATTTAGCCTTGTTTGGGAAGGAGAGAATGTTTTGTTAGCTTCTCTGGATTTACTCTTGTTTTTGGTTGAGGTATTTGTATCACCGTTAGGGGTTGCAAAATTACCCTGATAATGTTACGTCTTGAAGCTTTGTGTTATTCTTGAAGCTCGTTGACTTTTTGTATGTGTGTATGTCCACCTCCGCACATTTTATTTATAACTAGTCATATTGCATGTATGTACAATGATCTCACATGCTTGTATTTTTACAATTCTGATGAGGAGGGGATGTGTTGTAATCTAGTAAATGATTAACGCATCCTCTCTGTTGTTGCCCTTTGCCTTGCTGCTCAGTCTATGTGATGTCATCAGATTGTTGGGAGTGTTTGAGTGGAAGAAGGAATCAGTTGGTGTGCAAGGGCTGAGCGGCAAGGAGGCTGCTCCTGGTGGGGCATTGTATGAGGCATAGCATGAGACATAACTTGGATCCTATCTGAAGAATAAAGCTGTGAACCTAATATACATCTCTGGACTACGTATCTTTCTTTTAATTGTAACATAGTACATTGATTTTTGTCTTGGTTTTTAGTGTAATGATTTGGTTTATTTGTGACTTTCTATATATTTGGAGCTCGCAGACTGTATATGTCTGTATCATTGTTAAATACTACTACTATATAGGTTTTTTCTAAAACAAATGACAATCCCAATAAAGTAAAATGTTTATCGGCTTCGCTGCAGCCGGAATTCCCCCGCTGTGCTGGAGAATTCTATGTGTGCACGGTTCAGAAGGCGCCCGGCCATCCTCCGCACATGCCCACCATGATGTCAGACGGCTGGAGGCCATCCGACGCACAGAAGTGGTTATAATAAAAAAAAAATCAATAAATTATTAATAACACTGGTCTGATGTATGGTACATTTATATCATAAATGTAGTATTTATCAATATATATTTTGGAAAAGTTTTTGTTGACTTTTTGTTATAAGTATTTTTCCCTGGTTTCTTCTCCATGTTTAAATCAATTTTTCAGGGACCCTCTTTGTGTATTTGGACAAAGCAACTGGCGCCTTGGATAGAGGCTGGGAATGAGACAATGGGAGATTGCTATCATAACAAATGCTTACTTCCCTTTGTTGAACTAATGGATGGGTATGACTCCCTCCAGGCCAGCCCCTTATGTATGAAGTGTTGATACGGGCATTTGGGCAACTGAGGGGAGCAGGGAGAGAGGAACCGGACAAACATATGGCCCTCCATTCACTGCTTACACTTGATACAGCAGGTCATCAAATAAAGTGGTTTTATGCATCGCTCCTAAAGGCATCCCTGACTCCGATGCCAAACTTAAGGGGTTGATGGGAGAGATTCCTTGATAGGGCACTCACTGATATAGAGTAGCGCCAAGTTTTAGAATCACCCAGGACAATCTCCCACAACACCCGTCCAAAATACTTGCAATTTTAGTACGTCCACATGACATATATAACCCCCCACCGCATCTGGGCCAACTGTGGAGGAAAGCCAAGAGGCTGCCCGAGGTGTAGTCAATTAGAGGCTGACTTCCTTCTTATGACCTGGAGCTGTGCGTCACGATGAAATTTCTATCGAGCAGTACTGACCAAGATTAATGGTACGCTGAATCGTAGACTGGATTACTCAGTGGAGGTTTGCTTACTTAGTCTATACCCTAGGCCACCCAAATGCAGGCTGGTGAACAGATTTATTGAGTTGTCCCTGGCACTAGCTAAGAGGCGAATTGCGATAACATGGAAATCAGCCATAGGACCGCAGATCAGCACGTGGACCCAAGAGGTATCTAGGTGGGCTGCTGCAGAGGGTAGAGCTTTGAATAGGGAGGAGTAGAGGGGCCTGCATAGGCACCCGATTGCTGAAGCATGGAGGCACATTTTGTTTAACTGGGCCCCCCAAGACATTCTAATAGTGAGGAAGACGAAAGTGAGACGTAGAGTAAGAGGCAGAGGCATTGAGGCAGTGAGGGGGCAATGTGTGCTAACCGACACGACAGGGACACTCCGGTTGCTGATTCTGAGACACCTCTACCCTCCCCTTCCCCCAATACGGTTTGCGCTTCAGAACAAACACATGGGTCTATCCGATGTTAATAATGATTAGACGACTTGTCCCACCTCAACAAGAATATACTAGTTTACCACTTCTCACACCAAGTCTGTCAGAGATATGGACATCCGCATGCATTGTTTGAAGATGTTCTTCTTTTTTAATATTTTATTGATTAAGAGTTATCTGTGGCATGTCCGATCCGTGGAGTAGCCGGTGAATATCACGGTGTTCACTTGCAATGAGTAGGTCCCAGGAGGTACGTAATATGGCATGTAAGGCGCATCTTTGATATGTGAAATGGGGGACGTTAATAAGTTGAAGCCCTTCCGAGATGGACAGAGGAGTATGTCTGATGTATATATGGTTCCACAACCTCATACTCTGTCTGCTGTCTACAAATATAAATGTGATGCAACAATACCTTATGACACACACTAAGTGCCCCACCAGGAAGAAATCAGTTAAATCTTGTTCCACCAACACTATTCTAATAATAAATGCCTACAGTATACTGCTATGTATGATTACAAAATGCCAATAAAGATATTTTCCCCCCCAAAAAATCAGACATAAATACAATTCTGCCACTATTCTAGGATTTTAGCAAAATAAAATGGAAATATTGATAAAAATTGTCTACATTTTGATATAGTCTACAAATAAATTAGGCAAGAATTATGGAATTTTTCTTCTGTCTTTTGTAAAGGATCTCTCTCAAACCCCCTAAACTTCTGCACTCAAGTTATCCTTGGCCAGATTTACTAACATTTCGTGTCATCCTTGTACCACTTTTGTGGCGCATCCAGTAGATATTTACAAAGCCACACAAGGGGAAATTTGCAAAGCCTTGTGTGGCTTTGCAAAAAAAAATGTGGAACGCAATGCAGCGGCTTGCACTGCATGGTGTTACATTTCATTCTGGGAGGCGCCTCCCAGAATGAAATGTAGCACAATGCAGCGCAAGCCGCTGCATTGTGTTCCACTTTTTTTGCGATCCCATGCATCCATCTATGGTTTTCACGCGCTCCCAGGTTTACAAAGGTTTGTATACCTGGGATTGCATTAAATCGCTAAGCCTCCCAAGGGCTGGCGTAACGAGGAGAAAACATTTTTTGTCTCTTCATTATTTCCTCTTTCTGTGTGTGCTATTGCAGCACACATCGGAAAATGCCTCGAGAGATTGTTTTTGTGCAACTAAGGCATCCCTTCCTGCACAAAAACAATTCTCCTTGAAACGCAGGCACCGTTGCGTGGTGACTGCGTGAAGAACACCAGCGCTAGGAGACAGCAGAAGTGTGCTATATCTTAGTAGATAGCTTGCTTTCCACACATTGCAGCACAGCAAGTTGCTTTGTTACACTGCACTGCTTTGCGTGAAAGGTTAGTAAATCTGCCCCCCTATGTATGGAATCTAATCGGTTTCAACATAGTAATACATGAACATCGATTCCAATTTTGGAGCTGTCTTATCTTTCTTTATAAATAAAATGCAGTAATCTGCAGTTTGTTTTTCCTATGTTTTTAATTTTATTAAACGCACTATGCATCCTATTTCTGAGGAAGTAGGGACGAAGTTTCTTATGCATCTCTAAAAGCAAAGCAAAGAAATATACAAATGTGGGCTGCATCTTCTCCTAACTTAGATTGCAAACATTTGGGAATGGAGCAAAGGGTTTCTTCTGTGCAGTGGAAGAGATCTGGCAGTCTAGTGCAAAACTCAATGTTCCAGGGACACAAAAGACCCCCAGCACATCACTCTGCTCCCACACCCTTCACTCTCCGGGCCTGGAATAATATCCCTTTTGTCCCTCACTAATCTTTTTTTTTCAAAATGTGTTTATTTGCATTCCCCCCCCCCCCCCCGCCCCCCCCCCCAAAAAAAAAACAACATACAGAACTAAAAACAAAAAACGAGAAAAGACAGTCAGTTCAAATCATGACATATACAATCCTTGGGAACATGGAAGATACAGAGCACACAGTAGATGTGTTTCCACTGGCTAGCGCATGTATAACAGATGACCTGTAAGACGCAGCCACTTCAACACTGTCGATGTGACCTCATAATCAGTGCCATAAACACACAGTGACTACCAACAAACACAGCAGAGCTATGCATCATAATTAACATCAGAATGCAGTATCAAGTATGTCCCTTGAACCTATGACACCTGCGGTGTCTGTGATGGTGTGTCGTTAGGCTCCTGTGAGCGCTGTATATATGCGAGCAAGGGTTGCCAAATGTCCAACGGTCTAGAAGCAGGCGGCTGCATTTGAGCATATGTATCGCTGGTGGTGTTGCAATATGTCATGCTGTGCAACCATGCATGAAGTGTGGGCTAACTTTACCCGCCCACTTAAGGGCCACCTCACCTTTGGCTAACAAGAGCGCTATCACTACAAAACGACGCCGGGACTTGGAGAGGTCGTGGACGTACCCCAATAGGGCAAGGAGAGGTGATGGTACTATGTCTAAGTCAACCATCTTAGACAGCTCACTAAAAATGGAAGTCCAATAAACCTCCAATTTGGGACATGTCCATGTCATGTGTGCAAAGTCCACCTGCGGGGTTTTACACTTCGGGCAGGTGTCAGACAGCGCTGGGTCAATGCGGTGTAGTTTGCGAGGGTGAAATAAAGATGCCGCAGAAACTTGAAATGCAGCAATTTATGACGATGGTTCGGGGATATTCTCCGTGTTTGCTCACAGCAATGGCACCATTGAAGATCAGTTAAGGGATGTCCAAGATCGCCCTCCCAGGCAGCCCTCACCGCCGTGTCTCTACTTGGTAGCAATCCTATCGCCCCTTTATACAGTCTAGCAACCAAGTGGTTCCCATCACCTCCACTAATGACTTCATCAGAAGAGGAAACTCAGTGGGAGCCAATGGGTAGCTCTCAATACAGGCACGGAGCGCCCTTTGCACACGCATGAGCACAAAATGGTCTAAATTTGTAGCATCCCGGAACCGAGGATCCTCCGTGCGCGAGAATATGTGCCCCCCAGGGAACAAGTCCCCAAAGGTGCGCAGCCGGAGTTTAGATAGTGTGCGCTTGACTAGCGCTTCTTGCAGGATAGGTATCCAGCTGTTACCGGCCAGGGGAAGTGCATGAAAGTACAGGATATTCATGCTAGTTACCTTCGCCAGCTTGTGCCAAGCCCAACTCGTGGTGGACAGCGTTTGAATATCACGCGGATCCCGAAGGAAACCGCGCGGCAGCAGTGCATAAAGCGGGTCCGGAAGTGCCAAATTCGCCTCAGACCAATAGTACGGAATCCGGATATCCGTGTTATGCCAGTGCCGAGCGAAACTGGCCTGGGCAACCAAATAGTAGATTTGCAAGTTCGGGACGCCAAATCCACCTGTCTCGTATGGTTGCACCAAAGTGTCCCATCCAACTCGAGGCTGTTTCCCACCCCACACCAACTTCCCAAGCAAAGTGCGTAGTCTAGAAAAAAAACGTTATGGAGAGGGATTGGGATGTTCGTAAAAAAATTAAAATACTGTGGCAACACCACCATTTTTATTAAGGCTATGCGGCCTGCCATGGACAGGGGGAGTCGAAACCACAGCCCCACTTTGCTCTCGAGCCCCTCGACCGCCGGGCCATAGTTCAACTGTAAGACACGGTCCCAGTCCCTATGGATATGGACAGCTAGGTACTTGACCGAGTCATCGCACCAAGTTAATGGGTAGTCCCTGGTCCTGGCGCAAACCGCATCAGTCAGTGGAAACACCTCTGATTTACCCCAATTAATTTGTAAACCGGACAAGGTGCCATATCTAGTAACCTCGCCAAGCAGAGGTTGTAAATTGTCATCAGGGCGCCGCACATATAATATAATGTGGTCGGCATAAAGTGTGAGCAACATCGGTCCCGTCTTGAATTGTAAGCCATGGTGGCTGTGTTTACTCTGTAAATGGTGCACCAGCGGGTCTAGCGCCAGTATAAAAGAAGGGGGGACAGGGGGCATCCCTGCCGCGTCCCGCGGGTAAGTGGGAATGCCCTAGTCCGTGTGCCATTGAGGCGAATGCAGGCCGTCAGCTGGGTATACAACAGTCTAACCACCGCCAAAAACCGCTCAGGGATCCCCAGGGAGCGCATGGTGGTATATAGGAACGGCCATTCCAGTGAATCGAACGCCTTCTCAGCATCCAACAACATCGCTGCAGCCGATAAATGTGATGCTCAATAATCAATGCAAGCCTAATGGCAATTGCTTTAGCGAAAATCTTATTGTCAAAGTTCGGTAGTGACAGGGGCCTGTATGAGGAGCATTTCAGATGGTCTTTACTGGGTTTGGGTATTAAAATTATGACTCCTTCCCTAAGAGTGGGCGGAAGTATCCCCTTATCTACTGCCTCCTGGAAAACGTCTATAAGATGAGGGACTAACAGATCTTTATACTTTTTATAGAAACAGCCAGTAAAACCGTCCAACCCAGGCACCTTAGCGCCATCCAGCGCATCAATGGCGTCCGAGATCTCACCCTCCGTAACGGGCGTAGCTAGGAACTCCTGATGCACCTTGCCCAACCAGGAGAGGGAAATCTCATTGAGGTGTTGAGGTACTCCTGGCAATCCTCCAGGGTCGAATCAGCCCTAGAGGTGTATAATTCCATACAATATTTCAGCACCTCGCGCAACACCCCCACATTCCCAGTTATCCGCTCTCCGGAGTCCCCAGTCAATGCTGCTATGTACGTGGGTCTGCGAGTGTATCGCATCAGCCGTGCCAGTGTCCTACCAGGCCGTTCTCCCTACGAGCTATGGAGTATTTACCCAGAAAGTTGGCCTCTCTATCCGCAGCTTCATTGAACTCGGCCAGCAGAGAAGCATGACTAAGCGCATCAGAGGAGTCTGGTGCGTGTGAGCTACCGTCGAGGTCCCGTAGTTTGGTCTCTACATGCGCAAGTGTGAGGCGAAGTGACCGGAGCACACCAGCTTGTTTGGAGATACAAATACCCCTAGCGTATGCCTTAAATGCCTCCCAGAGGGTGGCCTTGGTGTCAACGGTACCCACGTTCAGTTGGAAATATTCCACGATAGCTTCCCCCAATTCAGTTGCCAAAACAGAGCCTTGTAGGGCCATGTCCGGAAACCACCAAATGCGCTCCACCCCCCAGCCCTAGGAATACGCAACTGTACTAGTACCGGAGAATGGTCAGACAATGTACTCGGCAAATGCTTCACATCACTAAGCCACAGTAACGAGGCTGCCGAGAGGCACCAATAATCGATGCAAGTCCAAGTATTGTGGGGTGCAGAGTAGTGCGTGTATCCTAAGTCGCTGCCAGAGTGGTGGCGCCAGGCATCTACCAGATCCAATTGTTCGAGGACACCCCACAAAGCGTGCCGCGTGCGTGGTTTAGTGACTGTAGTGTGTGAAGTACTATCCAGCTCCGGGTTGTGTCAAGTTAAAATCACCTCCTAAATAGACACACTCAGCCCCCATGTGAAGATTGTTAAAAAGCTCAGGGTCCTCTACGTTCGGGCATAAACATTAACAAAGAGTACGGAGTGTTCCAGCATATATCCCTTAACCAACACGTATCTCCAGCCCTCATCCCTGCATACCTCCTCCTCATGAAAGGGCAATCTCTTGTGAATTAGCACAGCCACACCTCGGGCATAGGAGCTATAACCCGCAAAGTATCTATGAGACCCCCAGGCTGCAGCAACTAATGGGGTAGCAGATTTAGACAGGTGAGTCTCTTGCAGGAAGGCGACGTCTACCTGGTGGTGCTGTAAGTAGCTTGTTACTAGCTTACACTTGCGAGCGTTATTAAGACCCCGAACATTCCAAGACAACAGAGACACATCAGCTTCCGCCAGAACATTCCTAGCCATAATCTAGTACAAAGAAAATAATTGACAGCTCTATACGCATAATAGGCATGCTAAACCACAAAATGCACACAATACCACAAATAGTACACAAATTCGACCAACTTACCCAAACCCCTCCCACCCCCCTACCCACCCGCCCCACCAAACGTGGGGGGAAAACCCAATCCCACATTAGAACTCCAAGATGTGACAGCAAACTGAAAACCCCAACAATGAGCCCCCAAAAAACCAAACAAATGTGCATCGGCACAAGGGAGGTATCAACACCCCGTCGTAACCCCATACCATAGCATAACAGAGCAACATCTTCGCACCTCTGTGGCGGCACAGCCCGCGGTGCCATTGAGGCGCCACTGTGGAGAGCTGCAATAAGAAGGAAAAAAATGAAAGAAACACACACATAACGTGGTGAGCAGTGTCAGCAATTACAATAGAGAAGCACAACACACAGAGCTAACTGGTTCCAAAAAGATCAGCACTCGCTCCTGAATCCGGAATGTCCAGAGCGCCAGAGTTCTTCTTTGCAGCATTTGAGTATTGGTGACAAAACTCCTGAGCTTCATGGAGGGTGTCGAAAACCCGTGACCGTCCATCCACATCCACCTTTAGACGCGCAGGGTACAGCATTCCGTAGCACAGGCCAAGTTTCTGCAGTGCAGCCTTAACCCCAGCATATTTCCTGCGCACCTCCTGCACCATCGCTGTGAAATCAGGGAAAAGGGAGATGGCGGAGCCCTGCCAGTTCAGTTGCCCCTTATCCCTAGCCAACCGCAAAGCAGCATCCCTGTCCCTGAAATTCAAAAGACGTGCTATAATCGGGCATGGAGGACACCCCGGATTCGGTCGAGGCCCCTGGATGCGGTGCGCACGTTCCACTACAAATGTTTCGGTGAATGAGTCCCTGCCAAAGAGGTCAGTGAGGAGTTTTTCAACAAATCGGTCCAACCTGCCTGTGTTGGTCGACTCGGCCACTCCCGTAATATGGATATTATTTCTGCGCCCCCGGGCCTTCAAATCCTCGTTCTTCATTGCTACTGTTTTAAGGAGCCTCTCCATCCTCTCATACTTTTTGGCCATTTGGGCCGCCCCATCCTCCAGGTCGGAGATCCTACTTTCCGCCACCGTCAGACGCCCCTCATGATTGTCTAAACGGGCCCCCATCGCATCTAGGCGTTGGTCAAGGGCATCAAATCTGGTGTCCTGGGCCTTGAATCCTGCCCGCAGCTCAGCCAGGAGGCCCTCCGTCCCCGTCGCCGCTGTCGCAGGAACCTCGCCGCCCTCCGCCATGGGAGATTACTGCGCCGCCGTGCAAGGCCCCGAAGCTTTGAAAGGAAGTGTGCTCTTACGACCCATACCCCCTATACTGGCTGCGCAGCGTAAGTAGAGGTAGCAAGAAGCAGCGCAGTGAAACAGCCCCCGTAGGTAGTCACCGGTCACAGCAGTCCCAAATATGTAGAAAACAAGGCAAGGCGGGGCTGCAGCTAGTCAGCAGGAAGCCTTGCAGCACCCAGAGTGGTCTCCAGCGGGGGAAGAATGAAGGTCCAGCTGGGAGCACCCCCAAACGAGCACAGGCGCCAAAAGTAAGCTAAATGCAGTGCCAGACCAGAAGGTGCAGGGGCATCCACACAGGCCCAAACACAGGGCAAGGCACTGGTGATTTTGGCTCCAGGCAGCAGAGGAGTAGGGCATCAATGGGGGCTCAGGTGGAGGACCCCGCAGGAAGGGTACCTATGGCAGGCAGGGCAACCGCTGTCAGACGCCAGGGATCTAACACAGGTGGGGGGTCTCCAGGTACATCAGTGAGGTAGGGCTTCGGCCAGCGCCGGTCCGCCGACACACTCGCGGCCTCCAACTCCTCGAGGCCACCACCGTAGCCTGCACACAGCCTCAATGACTAGGGAGCCAATGACCCCCGCAGCCGCTTACCGCCCATCCACGGACAGCTATGCAGGCCCTCTGACGCGGTACAGCTCACGTCCCAGCCATGTCGGAAGCATCACGCAAGGCCCCGGCTTTAGCTCCCGGCACAGGCCCAACCATGCGGCATCTCTCTCCACACGGCGCCGCTTCGCTCCACAGGTAGTGTGCGGTCTGAAGCTGCAGCCGCCGCAGTCCTCCCCCTCTTACTCGCCTCTCGGGGTCATTCCTGCAGCAAGACACCCGTCGGCGCTGCCACAGATGAAGTAGAAAGGACGGGCTACGGCGGAGCTGCCAGCCTACGCAGCCATCACGGTTGGCGGCTAGGCCACGCCCCTCCCCCACTAATCTTCATAAGTAACATCAGTAGGGGGTCACTGCAGCTGATGCTGAACATGCTTTGTTCTCAAAAGAAGCCTTATGACCAGTATATGTCCCTGATTATTGATGATGCATAGGACACTATTCTGGGCCAGAATTCCATGATTTCCACTGCCCCTCACAATGCTGCAATTTATTTATTTTATTTATGTATTTTATTTCAAAGGTTTTATATAGCGCTGCTGGACCCAAGAGTATCAGAGCGCTTTACAAGGAAGGTGAACATAATAAGATAACATTAGCATTGTGCAAACAAATCACAATATAGTGTTGCATTCAGAAGAGCTAAGGGGACAAAGAAACAGAGAGATAACATTAAGGGGAAGATGAATATTGAAAGTTAAGAGAGAGAAGGGGGTGTAGAGAGGGGGAGTGAGAATATAAAAAGATTGAGACGGGTTGGGGAGAGGAGTGGACAAGAGAAGAGAAAAGAGTGAACATGTTCAGAGTTAGTAACATTCAGGGCTGGTTTCTCGACCGAAACCACTCTCCTTGGCGTGTCAGAATCCATCAGGCAAAGGGTGGACAACGGGGAGACCGTGGCACTCATTTTATTGGATCTGAGTGCCGCATTTGACACCGTCTCCCATCCCATCCTATTGTCCACCCTGAGAGAGGTGGGTATCGATGGCACCGCCCTGGCCTGGATCTCTGATTTTCTGTCTAATCGCACGTTTCAAGTTTTCTCCTCTACTTCTGACTCCTCTACTTTTCCTTCCAATCACGGTGTTCCCCAAGGTTCTATTCTCAGCCCCTTGTTTTTTAATTTATATGTGAGACCTCTTGCTTTTTTGGCGGAACAGGCAGGTCTCTCTATTTACTCCTACGCTGATGACACTCAGGTCATCTACTCCCTTTCTACTAATAAGCATCTCCCCTTCTCCTCTCTTCAAGCTGGTCTTACACAGATCTCGGCATGGATGTTGGAGCACAAATTAAAATTAAACGGGGAAAAAACTGAGCTTCTCCTGTTTGGCCATGACACTCCACTCTGGGGCCCACAACATTGGCCTCCGGAGATGGGCCCTCTCCCTACCCCAACCTCTTCTGCTCGCAATCTTGGTATCCTCCTGGACAACCAATTGTCCTTCAGGCAGCACGTCGTGAAAGTTTCCGCCACCTGCACCACCATCATCAGGTGGCTTAGGAAAATCTCGTGGATGCTGCCTTCCGACACCCTGAGAACTGTAGTCCAGGCTCTTGTCATCTCTCGCCTGGACTATGGCAACATCTTACTTTTGGGTGCCTGTAAGGAGGTAACGAAGAAGTACCAGGTAGTACAAAATATGGCTGTTCGCCTTATTTGTAATCTACCCGCTAGATCCTCAGCCTCGTCCCATATGCGTAAATTACATTGGCTGAAGATCGAGAGTAGGGTCAAATTTAAGGCACTATGCTTCATGCATAAAATAATGTCCGGAAAAGCTCCTCGCTACTTATCTGCCCTGGTTCAGCACTATCTCCCACCACGTACGCTCAGGTCCTCTACCCAGAACAAGTTCCGGATTCCGCGCATCAAGAGAGCAAAAATGGGAGGGCGCTCCTTTTCCTTCCTGGCTCCCTCTCTTTGGAACTCTCTACCTCCCCCTCTGCGCTCTGAAAAGTGCTTCCTTACCTTCCGCAAGGGAATTAAGACCTGGCTTTTCGATCTGTAAAATTGCTGACTGGACCCTCCCACACTTTTGCATACTGCGATTACTCTCAGCGCCGGGAAACCTACGGGTAGCTGTGCGCTTAAGAAATGTAATAATAAATAAATAAATAAATACCCCAATATTTGTTGAGAAGAAGTACTTTGAGTTCTTTTTTGAAGAGAGGGTAAGAGGGATTGCAGCGAAGATCCTTGGGGAGAGAATTCCAAATCGTAGGAGCATTGCCAGAGAATGCACGGGATTGGGTCTTTTGACATTTGAGTCTGGGAGGGATCAGGACAAGGGAGTTTGTGCTACTCAGGGACCTGGAGCACCCTGCTTTGTGTAGTTTGATTGCAAGGTAAGAGGGGGTGTTTTGGTGCAGACAGTACTTATGGCAAAGCTGCCTCTTTTCAACTGGCCGGGGATGAGATGTTGCACAAGAACCTACTATCAAGGATCTTCCTACATTTATCCTTGAGGTCGATGCCTCACAATACCAATAGTGCCATACAGCAGGGCAAGAAAATCCTGTTTGGAGTGCACAGTACTCTGATTATTATATTGTGCAGTCGTTGCCTTAAATCCTTGCTCTAGCTGACGTAAGCATGCCAGCTTCAGAGGCACTTTAGATTAGCAGCACTGCAGAGAATTCCGTCACTCCTATCTGGAAAGTGCTCAACGCCTTCAGCTGGCAGAGGACAGAACATTCAAGGGGCCTTCAGTTGCCATGCAACAACAACAAGAAAAAATAGAGACAGCCACCAGCTCCACCAAATCCAACTTTAGAGGTAGGTGCTTCAAGGAAATCTTTCAATTTGTGGAGGAAGTACAAAATTCTCCTTTAGTTCTCTTCGGAGGGAAGATCGGCCGGCTGAAATACCTAGCTAAAGAGATTGATGGATAGGTAATATGCAAATGACAATATTTTTGTAGAGCTCACCACACAATAAACTGTGGTTCGCCTTTCTGTATAGAAAAGGTGTGTTTTTCACAAGTGAAAGGTACAATGTCGACTTTTGGGCCACGGTTGCAGTATGTGACTTTTAAGTTAAACACAGATTTTCTCTCTACGTCTCGTCTATCAGCATACCTCAGCATCATCCCTTTCGTCTTTTAAGTTAGACACAGTAACTATCAGCTGCCAATAGATCAGCCCGCCCGGGATGAATAATTAAATGAAGATTAGCGTTTGAAGTCAGGTAAATTCACAGTGGAATTTATAGAAAGTATCTTAAGTACGGTTACCAACTCACACTGACGTCATGGAATATCCAGGGTATGTCTCCGTCCATCATATGGCCTACTGTCACGTGTGCAGCTGCACCAACCGCATCCTTGTAAATCACAACAAGTAAATATTTACATTCTGCAGGGCTCTTTCAGCCACTCATTTATCCCAGTGACAGATGGCACTGCTGAGGTAAAACCTGCTAATCTCTGCACACTATTCTAACAACCTTAAGCCGCATTTAGGCTCCCTGCCTTCTCTGCAGATGGCCGCCTCACCTCCTACATACAGGCCTTCACAAGGAGGTCTAGGGCGTTTGCCTGTTTCTCAAACTTGCAGTTTCAATACAACACGAGCTTTTTAGTGCTGCGTTGATGATAGTGATCAGGCTTGCACTAGTGCCCGAGAGGAAGGGAAGGTGTGACCAGTATTTGACATGCAGATACAGAAGTGCAGGTACTCACAAGTTACAATACCTGCTTACTCCTGAGATGTGCTGGTACTCTCCCTTTCAAACTAAAAAAATGCAGGTACTCAAGGGCAGATTTACAAGCCTCTTGGGCCACATTTGCATAATTTTTAACACAGGAAAAATTATGCAAAAATGGCTTTCAAATCTGCCCCTTAGTACCTGCCCATTTAACGCACTCTGTGGGAGGCAAGCCTAGCCCCTTCCTGCTGTGAAGTGGAGCCACCAGGTAAGAGAATGGATTTAAGTAAGCTGGGTCTCTCGGAACCTCAAACACAGTAGTAATTAAAAACAGACATTGAAACAACCAGACCCTATATTAATGTCCTTAACTTTAGTGACAAAAATATTGGAGGGTTTCTGAACAATGGAATATAAAAAACATCAGCGATTTAGCTCTGTTTATGTTTCACTTTTGCATTCCTCAAGAGTATTAGCTATATCCAGGATTCTGTGTTTCTGTATTTTTTCATGTTGCATATTAATATTGAAAAGTGCATCTTTTGAACTGAGTCACCTTCGGGTGTTTGTAACGGACCTCGATTGAGAGCCCTGGAGTTGAGGCTGAAGGCAGTGTGCGTTTCTCACAGTGCCTGTCTGTCAGTCAAAAAGGTATTCAAATACACTGTCATTCAATCTTTGGCCCCTCTGCAGAACACACAGAGCAATGGTCACGTATTCCAGTTGCAATTGTGATTCTTTGCAAATAGGTGGGAAGGATGTACACAGTTGTCAAAATACTGACAAGTTAAAATCAAAAGAAAATGTGAGGCTTACAGTTGAGTGGGTGATTTGTTTGGAGAAAGCTGAAGTGAAGGAGATGCCAGGAAGTATAATTAGGAGAAAGTGAAAAGAGTGTGCTGAAGACGAAAGTGATGATGTTGAGATACACTGAAACTAGATGTGGAGAGAAAAAACACGTACATGCCTGAACTTCAATCGACCAAAAAGCCAGGGTAGCAGAGGTGACACAGCACACAAGCCATTTGATGATTACTTTCACTCGCACACACATTCTTACACATACACATACACGTATTCTTACACATACACATACACGTATTCTTACACATACACATACACGTACCGTCTCTCACATGAACCCACTCACCCACAAGCATTCACGCAACATACATTTAAGGGCATTTTTTGCATACCTCAGCTGACAGGGAGTGTCATATTCCAGCTAATTGTACTCCATTTTTTTATTACACTAATAGTGAAGAGTATATTATTCACTATTAGTGTAATGAAAAAGTTGACAGAAAATAAGGAAAGTGGAGCCCCAACCAATGTCCATAAGGGCAGCTGCCATGTCAATGATTTTGCCACATCTGTGACCCAGGGTCGCAGAGATAGTGCCAGGGGTCGCAGCTGCAATCCCTAAATGACGTCCATGCATATATGTCTAACAGAGTGAATATAACAGGATATAACAGCAGCAATTGAAACACTCTGAAGACCACTACCCCTTCCACTGGCGTCAGTAAAGTTTAATTCACAGCGTCACAATTTCAAAATGGAAACATTTTAAATATTAATAGTTTACAACAAGATCATTGTTGTTACTCGTTCATCTTAAACAGCTAACAACCATTGACAAAGCCAATAGTCCAGGCTGTGTTTTCGGTGTATGTTATATGTTGTGTTATATTTCTGGATGCAATCACAGAAAGCTCAGAGAGGAACGCAAATACCGGTGAGGTGGCACACCAGGGGAACCACAGAAATGTACTTACGCCACCCTTACGTCACTTTTCCCATGATAAAAATGACGCTAAAGTGGCGCAAGGGGTATGTAAATCTGCCCCTTTATGTTTCAGCCACACACTTAATTACATAGGCTGCTCTTCCTTTGAGGTCCCCCACTGCCCCGGATAAGAGTATAACAGCAGGTAGCTCCATGAATCAATCACCTTGAACAGCCACAACTTAAAAATAGTTTGTCCTATTGCTACTTTGCAGTAGGAGTGGTTGCATATTAGTGATAGGGTACCACCTGGCAGGGGTGCGCTCAATCCCACAAGGGTGTCGGCAGGGACCTCTATTCTACTGCTAATAAGGATGCTCGAAATAACTCAGTGGGTTGGGCTCCTGCAGGAAAGACAAACAGCAGAGTTAACTTTCTCCCTAGCAGTTAAAAGTTTGAGACATTCCTAAATGCAAGCACCAGTCAGTGACAGTGAACTTTGTTGCCACACGACGTTACCTTTGGTTGAATCTCCAGTCACGTCTTTCAGGTGATGTGGATTATTGACAGTTGCACTTCCGCCCGGAAAGAGTGCAAGCCTGTTTGTAACCCAGCGGGTCCCTTCATCAGACTGAAGCTAAGAACGCTCTCAGGGCTGCGACCTCGCTCGAGACACTCTCTGTGCGCAGGCTTCCTGCTAATGTCCTCTCGAAGCTGCCCTGGACTGACTCAAATGTCTGGCTGTAGCGATGCTGTCCCGTGCACCGGCCAGCTGAGCTCGGAGGGCCTGAGACCCGCAGCCAGCTCCCTCTGCAGCCTCTTGTTTCCTTTCAAAAGCCGCCAGTGCGATAGGAGGCCCCGGAGCCCATGAGGTCACGCTTCCTGTTGCAGCAACAGCCTCGGCTCTCAAGGGTTTGTTTCTGAAGTGCAACCCTCCGAGAGCAGGGCACACCGAAGCATCACCCGCCGAGAGATAAAGAGTCAGACAGGCTTTGATAAAGTGTGTTTTTATTCAAACGCGCCCCCCTGGCAGGACTTTCTTCAGACTTTGGGTCGGTTCCCTCGTCGGTCTGTGGCTGCAGTCTGCACCACAGAATCCCTTCCTGCAGGGGTTTCATCCCACAGACTGCACACACAGCAGGAGGTTGTTGTTGGCCACCAGCCAGTTGTAGCTACTCGATTTAGCAGAAACCGTCTGGATAACAAGCGACAGCTCAGAATAATGCCATAAGCTAAAGGCGTTACTAGCCAATGGGAAGAAGGCCGCCGAGGATGCTTCTTACATTGATGACGTTTGAAAATAGACGAGGCTTTGACCAATCAGATGTCTGCCCGTGAGAAAGAATCTAGTTACTGGCTGGATTAGAACAGCTCAAGTTTGTCTCTACTGAGGCGTTTACTCCATTTGGTAGAGCAAAATGTAATGATGCTCTTTCTCCCCCCAATAACTTTCGGAGTCGGATGGTGGTACCAACCTCTTTATTCAGGTACATAGATACAAGGAGCGCAAAGCATGTCCGGCGCCCAGCCTGCTCGCGCTCTGAATGCCGCGCTACGCCTGCCGCGCCTCTACGTCAACGTACGTCACGTAGCCACGTGACGTACCGTGCTAGCGCGCTCACTACATATCTCCCTTTTTTCCAAAGAGTTATGTGAACAAGTCCTGACTCATATCGTAGTCTCTGAACCTCACTGGTGGGACCACCGCCCTGCCCCTTCTCGTCAGTCTTACCGGGGGACTGGCAGTCGTTGCTTCTTCACTCTGTCCACTCTCTAGCGCAGCCGCGCCAGGCACGCTCCGACTGCTGTCTTCCTCCGGCTGACACTCTGCACTTGCCTCTTGATCTTCGTTACTACTTTCTCCTAAGTCCGGGCCTTCGCCTCCATAGTCACTGGAGTGGTCACTGTTGCTCTCACTCTCTTCCATGTTGGCTCTGCTTCTCCAGTTGAGTATTTTATTGCACCTGGCCATGCGATCCTGCGACCACACGTTTCCATCGCTCAGCAAAGCCGCCCGGCCCTTGATTTCCACAACTCTCAGGGGCCTGCTGTACTTACTTTCCCCTTTTTTCTGCAGAGTGGGCAATCTTACTCTCACCCATTCCCCCTTTTCGAGGGCAGTGTCTTTTACATTCCTCCTCGCATCATAGTGTTTGGTATACACTGCTTGTGCCTTCTTCAGATTGGCTTGCACCACTGCCGGTGACCACTCACTCTTAATAACTCTGTCCTTCCATATCCTGTTGTCTTGGGTGAACGGCTCCCGGCCTCTTAATATCTGGAAAGGGCTATAGCCAGTGTTCGTGGGAGTTATCCGATACGCCCACACCATGTGCCATATCTCCGCCTCCCAGTCTTTGTTGTCTGCAATAGCCGCTTGTATCGAGCCCATCACCACTCTATTGAAGCGCTCCACCAACCCATTCCCCGCTGGGTGATATATGGATGTGTGTTTAGACGCTATTCCATTTCTTTGCATAAATTGGTTCCATCTGTCAGAGCGGAATTGGGGCCCATTGTCACTAAGGACACACTTAGGGATGCCCTCTCTCACGAAGGTCTCCGCCATGAAGCTCACTATTTTCTCAGTGTCCATTGTTTCTTCGATCTTTACTTCCGGCCATTTCGAATAACGATCCACCATTACACAAATGTATTTCTGTATACCTTGTGCATTCAGCACTGGCCCTAAAATGTCGATGGACAGTTCCTCCCACGGGTTTTGTGGAGGATCAATCTTTCCCAGGGCAGGGCGCAATGGTTTCAGCGTTTTGTCCGCGCCCTGGCACCTCAGGCACTCTCTCACATGTCTTTCCGCTCTTATGTCCATTCCTGGCCACCAATAATTCTGCTTGGCCCTTAGTTTCAGCTTTCCCACTCCCAGGTGGCCTTCGTGTAACATGTCCATCAATCTGGATATCATCGTTGACGGGGGTATGACTCTTTCCCCTCTGTATATAAATGTTCCCTGGTCATCCATAGATAGTTCCTCTCTCACCTCGAAGTAGGGGACAAGGCCACGCTCTAATTTGCATTTGTCCGGCCAGCCTCTCACAATGTAGTCCTTCACTTTCTCCAGATTCGGGTCTCCTTCATATGCCGTTCTCCATTCCTGTTTGCTGATGGATACTTCGAGGTCCTCGGTGAGTGCGACCCACTCTTCCCCCGCCTCGGGGCATTCTGTACTGGGCTCCATCGCTGCCGCCCTACTCAGGTAGTCCGCCACTTTGTTCCTGTTCCCTGGAATGTGTTCAACATCATAACGGCACTCCATTAATTTGAGCGACATTTTCGAGATCCTCGGTGTCGCTTCCGCATGTCCACTAGATGTGAGCACTTTGAGCAGGGGCTTGTGATCGGTCCTCAACCGGAACCTTGTGCCCCACAGGAACTGCCGGAACCGGGACATGGCCCACACCACCGCCAACATTTCTTTTTCAATCACACTATATCTCTTTTCAGTGTCATTCAGGGTGCGGGATGCGAAGCATATGGTTTCGACTCTCCCTTGGCCTCGGTCTTGCATGAGGACTGCGCCCAGTCCTTTATCACTCGCATCTGTGGTGAGTATGGTGCTTCCTTGGGGGTCGAACCCTTGCAGTGGAATTGCCCCTGCCACTTCTCTCTTTATCATTTCAAATTCCCGTTGAGCTTCCTCTGACCAACAGAACTCGCTGTTCTCTCGGGTTGACAGCCTCATATGGTGAGTTTTCGAGGCGAAATGTTCAATGAATTTCCCATAGTATTCCGCCATTCCCAGGAATGACCTGACTTCCTCCTTGGTAGCTGGTGATGGTGCGTCGCAGATCGCCTTTACATTTTCACTCTTGGGAGTCACTCCTTGAGCACTGATTTCGTGGCCCAAGTACGTTACCTTCTCCATCCCTATCCGGCATTTGGCCCATTCTGCTGTGAGGCCCTTCCCTTCCAGGATGCCCAACACCGCCTCCAGCTTCCTGTCGTGGTCCATCCTGTCCTGGCCCATCACCAATATATCGTCCTGGAAGTATTGCACTCCCTTGAGGTCCTGAAACAGCTGATGCATGAGCTTTTGAAATACTGCAGCCGCCGAGGCTAGTCCGAACGGCATGCGGCGGAATCGATAGCATCCAAAGGGAGTTATGAAGGATGTTAAGCTGCGGCTCTCTGGGTGTAACGCTATCTGGTGATACGCTGAAGTCAAGTCTATGGTGGAGTACCACTGAATACCCCTTGTGCTGGCCAGCATCTCCTCTATCCGGGGAAGGGGAAACTTCTCCACCACTATATTTTTGTTCAATTCACGTAGGTCCACGCATAAACGGACCTTCCCATTCGGTTTCTTCACCACCACCAACGGCGATAGCCATTCAGCACAGGCTATCGGCTCGATGATCCCTCTTTTCTCCAGCTGTTGTAGTTCTTCCTTCACGTCATCCCTTACTGCTAGCGGGATGTTTCTCACCTTGTGTGCCACCGGTACAGCTCCTTTTTTGAGTATGATCTTGTGTGCAAATCTGTCGAGTCTGCCCACTGAGCCTCCGAAGACCGTTGGGAACTTCTTCCTCCATTTATTCGTGTCCAGCGCTTCCTCCGGCTCCGTCAATAATATCTGTTCCTTGCCTCCCGGGTCCAGCTTGATGCCCAGGTCTCCTTGGTCGAGCCACCCTAGGACGGAGGGACCTTTCTCGGAGACATACAGTTTGCACCTGGCCTCTCTGCCCCTGAACTCGAAGTTCAATCTCCTGCACCCGGCCATGGGGATTCGATCACCATTGTAGGTAACGGGACGTATGTCCAGCTTGTCCAGCTCGGGGCCCAGTCGCGGAGCAAACTTCTCTTCCCACACGCTCCGGGGGATGATGGTGTAAGGCGACCCTGTGTCTGCCACCACTTGGACTTCGACGCCTCCGATCTTCATTTCCATGACGGGTTTCATCGTTCTTCCTCCGCCGGTGCCACGGCCTCGGTCGTTTATGCTTAAGATTTCGTCGTAAATGCAGAGGACTGTGATCACCTCTTCCTCTGCTGCTTCTTCTGGCTCCTCCGATGCTTGGGCCACGTACTTCACTGCGTTCTTGGCTGCCTTCTTCCTGCACGCCTTTTCAAAATGGCCGACTATTCCACAGAACGTGCATTTGGCGCGAAGCGCGGGGCACTTCCGGTCGTGC
The DNA here is from genome assembly GCF_964263255.1 of Lissotriton vulgaris. NCBI lineage: Eukaryota > Metazoa > Chordata > Amphibia > Caudata > Salamandridae > Lissotriton > Lissotriton vulgaris. Next base: position 1,905,130,339 of record NC_141691.1, read on the forward strand.
GCCTCGTGCGTCCAACTGCCGCATCTGTAGCAAGGCCGTTTGTTACTTCCGGCCTGTTTGCCAGGGTTGCCTGGGCTGTTCCGCCATTTGTCGGGACCCTTTTCTGGCTGTTTCCGTGCCTGATTATCCTTGTGGTGTTCTTCCTCGTCCACTTTGTTCACCGTTCCACTGGGCACGATCTCTTTCTTCGTAGCCGCTGCACACCTTCGTGCCAGTTCAGCCCTTTTTACTATCACCAACACGTCCTTGAGAGAGGTGTCCCCTGCGGCCCATAGCTTGTCCTGCACGCTCGTGCACGTGGTGTGCATCACCACTTGGTCTTTTATGAATTCACTTTCCCAGTTGGCATATTTGCACGAGACCGCCAGTTTCTTCAACGCCGCCACATACTCTTCCACCGTTTCCCCGGGTAGTTGCTTCCTTTGCTGGAAGTTAAACCTGTCTACTGAGACGCACACTGAGGGTTTGAAGTGTTCTTCTAGGTCTTCCAGCGCATGGGCATACACGTCGTCATCCTCTGTCTCTCTCTTCTTCGGCACCAAGCTTTTGTAGATCCTTAGGCCTTCTGGGCCCAGATTTAGCAGCAGGATGCGTTTCTTTCTCGGCGGCTTGAACTTCTCCTCGCTCTCGTCTTCCATCACTTCTATGAAATTGTCTATGTATTCCTTCCAGTCCTCCCATTTCATGAGCGGTTCCCCTGGTCGGGGAAGGAACTGGACTGGCGCTATCGCGTAGCCCGCTTGTGCATTCATCTTCTCCGCCCGGGCTGCGGGCAGCGTACCTTCCAGGCTTCTCGGGCTCCCTGGTTCACCGTTTCGTTCTTCCTTCTTGAGCAAAGGTGGAGGGCTGTTCCTTTCAGCCCTTTCCTGTTCGGGTGGAGTAGCCAGTGCGTATCCCGGTGGGCCGTGACCGTGACTGGCTTCCTACCTTGGTTGTTCAGGGTTCTTCGACCGTCGCTATTTGTGCTCTCGGTGCTCTGTTTTCTTTGCTGATGGTTGCGTTGCGCTCCTTGCCGTGCCCTATGAGGGTGGGGTCGCTGTGCGTACCCTCGGGCCTTCCTCGTTTCTCCTGCGCCACCACTCCGTTCCGCCGTGCTTCTCGTAGTCTGCGTGGTGGGGGTCGTGGGTCGGTATCCCACCCTCGTCGCCACTGTAATGATGCTCTTTCTCCCCCCAATAACTTTCGGAGTCGGATGGTGGTACCAACCTCTTTATTCAGGTACATACATACAAGGAGCGCAAAGCATGTCCGGCGCCCAGCCTGCTCGCGCTCTGAATGCCGCGCTACGCCTGCCGCGCCTCTACGTCAACGTACGTCACGTAGCCACGTGACGTACCGTGCTAGCGCGCTCACTACACAAAATGTCAGCTATACCGGCGCTATAAGCGACCTAAGGAAATAATGCAGCTACAGTGTGCCATAACTTATTGAGAGTTAGTGAGCTTATGTCACCACCTGTATCAATGCGGCGCCGGTCATCGGAGGTGTTTAAATTGAGCAGTGAGTTTATAAAAAACAAGCACCCGGCGTTGTAAGAGATGACAATTGGGAAGTTATAATGTGGGATCTCGTTGCGAGGTACTAGTTGGGTGAGTGTAGCATGCTGTATGGTGAAGTCAGCCAAATGGTGAAGTGCGCTGATACAGTGCACCTGAATGTATGCCAGGGGCGCAACTAGGTCTTAATTTCGGGGGGGGGCTAACATGGCAGAGGAAGGGGCGTGGCTAATGTAAATCAATGGGGCGGAGCTAAAATGGCAGATAATCAGGATCGGTTAATGCTCGGGTCAAGCTGAGAAAAAAATGTGGTGAATTCTGCATTTGAAACTGGACAACAATTAAAGCACACATTTTTGTTAGTTTGATGCATTGCCCCCCAAAACCCATACTCACCCTGAATCTTAAAATTACCCCTGGCACTCCAAAACACATACCCACGCTGATCCCTAAAATTAACCCCTTGACACCCTAAAACCCATAGCCGCCCTGAAATCTGTAATTACCCCTGGCACCCCAAAACCCATACCCATCCTATCCCTAAAATTATCCCTCCCCGGCACCCCAAAACCCATACCCACCCCACACCCTAAAATTACCCCCAGGTACCCCAAAACCCATACTCATGCTGAACCATAAATTCCCATCTGGCACCCCATAACCCATACCCACCATGAACCCTAAAATAGCCCCCTGACATCCCAAACCCACACCTGCCCTAAACCCTAAAATTACCCCTGGCACTATAAAACACATACCCACGCTGAACCCTAAAATTAATCCCATGGCACCTCAAAACCCACACCCACCCTGAACCTTACAATTACCCCTGGCACCCCAAACCCCATACCCATGAACCCTAAAATTACCCCTGGCACACCAAAACACATACCCACGCTGAACCCTAAAATGTCCCCTGGCACCCCATACCCACCCTGAACCATAAATTCCCCGCTGGCACCCCATAACCTATACCCACCCTGAACCCTAAAATTGCCCCCCGACACCCCAAAACCCACACCTGCCCTGAACCCTAAAATTACCCCTTGCACACCAAAACACATACCCACGCTGAACCCTAAAATGTCCCCTGACATCCCAAAACCCACACCTGCCCTAAACCCTAAAATTACCCCTGGCACCCCAAAACCCCTACCCATGCTGAACCATAAATTCCCCCCGGCACCCCATACCCACCTTGAACCATAAATTTCCCCCTGACACCCCAAAACCCACACTTGCCCTGAACCCTAAAATTACCCCTGGCACACCAAAACACATACCCACGCTGAACCCTAAAATGTCCCCTGGCACCCCATACCCACCCTAAACCCTAAAATAGCCCCCTGACATCCCAAAACCCACACCTGCCCTAAACCCTAAAATTACCCCTGGCCCCCCAAAACCCATACCCATGCTGAACCATAAATCCCCCCCGGCACCCCATAACCCATACCCACCCTGAACCATAAATTTCCCCCTGACACCCCAAAACCCACACCTGCCCTGAACCCTAAAATTACCCCTGGCACACCAAAACACATACCCACGCTGAACCCTAAAATGTCCGCTGGCACCCCATACCCACCCTAAACCCTAAAATAGCCCCCTGACATCCCAAAACCCACACCTGCCCTAAACCCTAAAATTACCCCTTGCACACCAAAACACATACCCACGCTGAACCCTAAAATGTCCCCTGGCACCCCATACCCACCCTGAACCCTAAAATAGCCCCCTGACATCCCAAAACCCACACCTGCCCTAAACCCTAAAATTACCCCTGGCACCCCAAAACCCATACCCATGCTGAACCATAAATTACCCCCCGGCACCCCATAACCCATACCCACCATGAACCATAAATTCCCCCCTGGCACCCCATAACCCATACCCACCCTGAACCCTAAAATTGCCCCCTGACACCCCAAAACTCACACCTGCCCTGAACCCTAAAATTACCCCTGGCACACCAAAACACATACCCGCTCAGAACCCTAAAATTACCCCCTGGCACCCCAATCCGTAACCCACCCGTAACCCACCCTGAACCATACAATTACTCCCTGGCACCCTAAAACCCACACCCACCCTGAACTCTAAAATTACCCACTAGCACCCCAAAAAAAAATGAACACTACAAACTTACACTACATTTGCATATTTGGAGGGGACTGTCCACTTTGACGTTTCTATATATGTAAGTCAAGAACAACATTCACAGTAACCTAGATATGTAGGCAGTATGTAATGCTGTGCTGAAAAATGCATTAAAGTTACTGGAACTTACACAAAAAACTGCTGCCTGCTCTTCTGATACTATACTGCGGAGTCTGGCTGATCAGCAGCACTGTGTCCTGGCATCCAGCCCCTCCCGAAGGTCTCACTGTTTAGATCAATGTGGGTCAAATGCACAGACAGCAGGGGGAAAGGGATGGCCAGTGCAGGTGAAGCTTTTCCTTTGTAAATTAATTCCTGCTGGCGTCATAGGGTTTGCTGTCTGTGCATTTGTATGGAATACACATCTATACAAGTGCACGGACAGCACACCCTGGACTAAGAGGCCAGCAGAAATTCCTTTACAAAGGAAAAGCATCACCTTAACTGGCCAGCCCTTTCCCCCTGCTGTGCACTTCACACCCCATGTTCACAACCCATCAAGTGCTTAGGTGAAATCCCTGCCTTCAGGCAAGGATTTCACCTCGGCGGCGCCACTGGAAAGGAAAACAAGAGTTCAGGGCAGGGGGTTCACTCACTGAAACTGTTCAGAGGCTGTCTGGTTCGGGCTGCTGGGCCTCTAAGAAAGCATTTAAAAAATCACTTTCTCGGATCGGATGCGCAGCCTTCTTGCACCATTTCAGTGCGTGTAATCTTAGCCCGGGTAGAGGAGGCGACGGGGGGGGCTGAAGCCCGATGAGCCCAATGGGTGTTGCGCGCCTGATGTATGCTGGAGTGGATGGTAGACAAATGTAAATGACACCAACCACAGACTAATGAATGAAGCCTGGCTGAAACCCATATAAGGAGCTATGTTATTCACATCATTTTAGAGAAATCAAAATGTCATGGCAAACACAGACCTAAATTAGTCAGGCATTGGCTGCACGCCCTTTTCTTTTAAGAAAAAGAGAAAGAAAGAGCAAAGGAAAGAAACAAAGCAAGAAAGAAATAAGGCAAGCTATAGTCAAGTAGGGAAGAAAGCAAGCACGAAGGAAGGAAGGAAAGAAACACAGTAGGCATGCAAGAAAAAAGACAAGAAGGAAAGAATGAAAGAGAGAGAAGGAAAGAGAGAAGAAAAGAAAAGGAAATAAAGAAAGAGAAGGAAAGAGACAAACATAGAGAAGGAAAGGGAGTAGGGAAGAAAGAGGGAAGGAAAGAAAGATTGAAAAAGGAAGAAAGAGAAGAAAGAAAAGAAAAGGAAGGAAAGAAAGAAAGAAAAGAAATGAGCAAGAGAAAGACAGACAGAAAGAAGGCAATAATGAAAACAAGCACTGGCGTTGCCAATAGGTCTCGCAGTAGGAAAGTTGGAGCTATTACAATTGCAAATAACAATGCCTTTTATTTTTGTTTTCATTTTAAAAACATAAAGGGCTTTGTCATTTACAAAACCAATAGCTCCAACTTTCCTACTGCGAGACCTATTGTGCACTGCACAGTGTGGGTGAAAGTGGCACTGCGTGTGTGTGAGTGGCTTTGAGTGAGTTGTGTTGCGTGGGTGAGTGGCGTTGCATGTGTGAGTGTTGTTGCGTGGGTGAGTGGCATTGCGTGGGTGAGTGGCGTTGCGTGTGTGAGTAGCGTTGCGTGGGTGAGTGGCATTGCGTGGGTGTGAGTGGCATTGTGTGTCTGAAAGTGGTGCTGTGTGGGTAAAAGTGGCGTTGCGTGTGTGAGTGGGGTTGCGTGTGTGAGTGGGGTTGCGTGTGTGAGTGGGGTTGCGTGTGTGAGTGGCGTTGCGTGTGTGAGTGGCGTTGCATGTGTGAGTGGCGTTGCATGTGTGAGTGGCATTGCATGGGTGAGAGTGGATTTGCGGGTGTGAATGGATTTGCGTGTGTGAGTGGCGTTGCGTGTGTGAGTGGTGTTGCGTGTCTGAAAGTGGTGCTGTGTGGGTAAAAGTGGTGTTGCGTGTGTGAGTGGCGTTGCGTGTGTGAGTGGCATTGCGTGTGTGAGTGGTGTTGCATGTGTGAGTGGCATTGCATGTGTGAGTGGCGTTGCATGCGTGAGTGGCGTTGCATGTGTGAGAGTGGCGTTGCGTGTGTGAGAGTGGGCTTGCGTGGGTGTGAGTGGATTTGCGGGTGTGAGTGGATTTGCCGGTGTGAGTGGATTTGCTGGTGTGAGTGGCGTTGCGTGGGTGAGTGGCGTTGCGTGGGTGAGTGGCGTTGCGTGGGTGAGTGGCGTTGCGTGGGTGAGTGGCGTTGCGTTTGTGAGTGGCGTTGCGTGTGTGAGTGGCGTTGCGTGTGGGTGAGTGGCGTTGCGTGTGTGAGTAGCGTTGCGTGGGTGAGTGGCGTTGCGTGGGTGAGTGGCGTTGCGTGGGTGAGTGGCATTGCGTGTGTGAGTGGCATTGCGTGTGTGAGTGTCGTTGCGTGTGTGAGCGGCGTTGCGTGTGTGAGCGGCGTTGCGTGGGTGAGCGGCGTTGCGTGGGTGAGGGGCGTTGCGTGGATGAGGGGCGTTGCGTGGATGAGCGGCGTTGCGTGGGTGAGCGGCGTTGCGTGGGTGAGTGGCGTTGCGTGGGTGAGTGGCGTTGCGTGGGTGAGTGGCGTTGCGTGGGTGAGTGGCGTTGCATGTGTGAGTGGCGTTGCATGTGTGAGTGGCGTTGCATGTGTGAGTGGCGTTGCATGTGTGAGTGACGTTGCGTGGATGAGTGGCGTTGCGTGGATGAGTGGCATTGCGTGGATGAGTGGGGTTGCGTGGATGAGTGGGGTTGCGTGGATGAGTGGGGTTGCGTGGGTGAGTTGTGTTGCATGTGTGAGTGGTGTTGCTTGGGTGAGTGGCGTTGCTTGGGTGAGTGTGGCATTGCGTGGGTGATAGTGGGCTTGCGTGGGTGTGAGTGGCGTTGCGTGTCTGAAAGTGGTGCTGTGTGGGTGAAAGTGGCACTGCGTGGGTGTGAGTGGCTTTGCGTGAGTGAGTGAGTGAGTGAGTGAGTGAGTGGCATTGCGTGGGCGAGTGTGGTGTTGCGTGGATGATAGTGGGCTTGCATGGGTGTGAGTGGCGTTGCGTGTCTGTAAGTGTTGCTGTGTGGGTGAAAGTGGCACAGAGCCTTTGATGTGGCCTGGCGCAGGAGAAATGCTGCTGCTGCTAATTAAATATAAAAAGTGTTTAGGGACTCACGGCTGCCGAGAGTAACAAGGCAGTGCTGGGAGGGGGGCTGCGCACCAACTGAAGTGCTCTGGTTTCACGGCCTGCGGCCGGCCGTGTGAAGTGATAAGCCTTTGAAGTACACAGGCATGCTGTGACTGAGGTGTGAGAGGTCTGGCAGGGAACAGATGGCCTGGCTGTGAAGCAGGGGGCGGGGCAGCGCTGGGGAAGCCTGTGGGAGGGTGATTGATGCCTTTGATGTGGGGAGGGAGGAGAGCCTTTTGCGAGCCTGCAGGAGAAATGCTGCCGATGCGCGTGCATGTTTAATCACGTGATTCACGTGAACTTAAAGAAAACCGCGGCTGAAAGCCCATGGTTTGAAGTGGATTTTGCCGACTTGAATTCTCCCCATTTCCCATTCCTGCGGAATGGTAAAGGCGAGACCTAAAAAGCAAGAGAAAGACAGAAATAAAGAAGAAAAGAGAAATAAAGAAAAGGAAATGGAAAGAGAGAAGGAAAAAAGAAAAGAAAGAAGGAAAGAATAAAAAAATAAAAAAGGCAAGAACAAAATAGGAAGTAGGAAGAAAAAAGAACTAGACAGTAAGAGAATAGGAACGAGAAGGCAAGAATGAAATAAGATAAGAAAGAAAGAAGGAAGGAAACAAACAAATTAGAAAAGAAAGAAGAGAGAAATAAAAAAAAAGTAAAAGGAGGATAACTTAATACAGAACAGTTTCAAATTGGCAAAATCTGGTATGCTGTGAAATGTTAACAGTCACAAAAGCGAAAGACTCCAAAAGGAATTTACAGCAGCATTGACAGGGGATGGGATCTGATAAAAATGAAATTGTACAAGAAGCTTCCTGTTATCACATCAATCACTAAACACAAAGGCAAAACTAAGGTAATTATAAAGTAATCGCAAAAAAACATTGGCACTGATGGTAACTAGCTTGTGTGCAAATGTGTTCCTTGTGACAGAGCAAAATGCAGTCACTGAAAGCGAAATTAATCAGTGGCTTAAGTAGGCTGGCTCACTGCTCCGTGCTATGTATTGTAGTGGGCAGAAGCAAAATGTGAATGACACAACAACAGACGAGTGGACAGAGAGAGGTGGCTGAAAGGCCGTATATGTAAGTCTATCTTACATATTTAAAATCAAAAGGTCTTGGCTAATGCGAGACCTAAAAACGCAAGTTTGAATTTGTAAGCATTAGTCTACAATTCATACTATTACTCTTTGTGCACCTTTCCCTCATAGTTTTATGAGTCGTTGACACATTTTCAAAGTTCTTTTTGGGTCTTTAGATCGGTAGTACTATATACACCCATAGTACTGGCATGTCCAGAATCACTCAGAATAAAAATACCTAGAACAACCAGTGTATCCCTTTCATTGGCAGTTGTTCAGGTATGTGTAAAAAACAATCAGTGATGGTAAAAAGTCAGGCGCAATGATCTTATTAACCTAATATGCTTGTTGACATGTTGCAGCCCATTAGAACTGGCTTATGTGGGTCCAGGGCAATCTTGTATGCTGTACAACCATTGTATCCCTTTTATTTTCAATTATTCCGGTTTGGTTAAAAACTAATCGCGGAGCTAAAAAGTCGAATGTAATGATCTTATTATCCCAATATTCTTGTTGACATGTTTCAGTCCATAAAAACTGGCTTCTATGGGTCCAGGTCGTTAATCAGGACAAATAAGTGCCCCAGAAAGCGTTGATCTGTCAATACATGCTACTTCAGGGGGGACAGACAATTATGCAACACAAACGTTCGTGCATCTGATGTATTACTAGCCCGCTCTACCGTAGGAATGTGCAAACTGATTTCTGTAAGAGAAAGACACAACATATTGTATAGAGAGTAGACATACACTTCGTTGAACTCCTGATCCACTGCGTGTCTAGTGTTTTTCACACTGCGATCATGAAGATACAGGTGATACTCTTAAAAAGTAGCACCCACATCATTCCTCTATTAATATAAATTGCTGGATTGGCATCTCGTTAATGTAGACCATGGCTCCATATTGTGAACACATGCGTAGACGTGTATCAAGGTCAAAAGTCGAGGCAAGCGTAACATAAAAACATGTAACACACATTGATATATGACACACCGGAGAATACACCACAGACAAGGCTCTGCATATAAAGCGGTCCTTTCGCAAAAACTGCAGGTAAGTCTAGGTGTGATTGTATCATCACGGGAGTAACACTTTACTGCTTGAAAAACCTATTTTTCTGCCTCCCTCCTCTACATGTCCCCTCTTCCTACCTTTTCTACAGCAACAGCTTGTGGATTAGAAATTTGAACAAACCCCTCCCCCAGGTGCACTCATTGGGCTATTGTTGGGCAATCACTTGGCTGGGCCTGCAGGTTAGCCAAAGAGGCTGAGAGACAGTCAGTTGACCTCACCACCAGCCTTTATAAGACCCCGTCTCAGGAGGTCTCAGCCTAGGCTTCAAGGATAAGAGCAGAGAGGACAAGAGCAATTGCCTTTTTGGGCCTGTTCGGGACAGATTAGGCCTATGGTCAGAAATGATGCCGTTTTTAGGGCTCGCCTGCTGATGCGCTTCTGCGCATCGCTGGCGAAGCTCTATTATGGCTTAAACAGAGCTTACCTCAAACAAAGAGGTCAGTGCGTATCTTGATGACCTTGGGATACACACATGTGGTTAAAATACCCCTCACACACCAAAAGGGCCCTTGGTGTCATGCTTCATCATCAGGGTCTTCCCGCCCGGCTGCCGGACGGGGCAGTGCTGCGACAAGCAACTACGCTGGAGCACCTTTTTAATTGTGGGTGCTATGTGAGTGAATGGAGTGAGTGTCAGTGGGGTCAGGGGTGATAGGTGAGTGATGTTAAAAAATACCTGGCCTAGTGATACAAAAAACTATTTAATAAGCACTGGCTGGTATTGTTAAAAAAAAGGTGGTGTCGGAAAGAGTAAGCAGGTTTATGAGCTTACTTTCCTGTGTGGGTCGACATGTTTCGGGGCGACATGCCCCTTCGTCAGGACCGGGGTAAGAGATCCCCCTGTCACTCACTAGTGTGTCGCCACGGTGGGTCTTATTTTTACAAAAAAATGAAAATAAAGGGATCAATGTGTATGTATATATATTTTATATTACTAGATACACATCCCTAGCTATGAAGTAAAGTACTCATGTAGTATGCTCTTTACGATGAGGACCAGTGCCTCATGGGCCAGCGCTAGATCAGAGGGTATAATAGGGGTCCAATCAACCCGCAGCCTCGAACGAGGCTGCGGGTTGATTGGACCCCTATTATACCCTCTGATCTAGCGCTGGCCCATGAGGCACTGGTCCTCATCGTAAAGAGCATACTACATGAGTACTTTACTTCATAGCTAGGGATGTGTATCTAGTAATATAAAATATATATACATACACATTGATCCCTTTATTTTCATTTTTTTGTAAAAATAAGACCCACCGTGGCGACACACTAGTGAGTGACAGGGGGATCTCTTACCCCGGTCCTGACGAAGGGGCATGTCGCCCCGAAACATGTCGACCCACACAGGAAAGTAAGCTCATAAACCTGCTTACTCTTTCCGACACCACCTTTTTTTTAACAATACCAGCCAGTGCTTATTAAATAGTTTTTTGTATCACTAGGCCAGGTATTTTTTAACATCACTCACCTATCACCCCTGACCCCACTGACACTCACTCCATTCACTCACATAGCACCCACAATTAAAAAGGTGCTCCAGCGTAGTCGCTTGTCGCAGCACTGCCCCGTCCGGCAGCCGGGCGGGAAGACCCCGATGATGAAGCATGACACCAAGGGCCCTTTTGGTGTGTGAGGGGTATTTTAACCACATGTGTGTATCCCAAGGTCATCAAGATACGCACTGACCTCTTTGTTTGAGGTGGACCTGTTTGATTACAGTTACTTTTGCAAGAGGAGGACGTGCCCACCTCGGTGCCACACAGCACCACCTCTTCCTCCCCCTTTTGATTTCCTTACTTAAACAGAGCTTAACCACCACTGGCGATTCCACTGGCGATTCCTTCAAGTGCATGTGCTTTTTAGGTCATTGCGCAAGCACAGGCCCTAAAAAGCGCGTGCACAATGCCACCAGCTGCCTGCCTGCCTGCCTCGCATCACCACATGAAAGGCAGCCCTCCCAGCGCATTTCTCACCCCCTAATTATTCACGGCCGGCTGGCCGTACTTTCAGTTTCACACGGCCGCTAGGCCATGTCTCCTTTTAAAACCTGTTTAACTTGTTTTATTCTGCTGTCCTTCACCCCCAGGTCCCCCTGATCGGAGAGATTAGGCGCTCTAACTTTAACGAATATGAGACCGATAATATTTGAACTGTGCGCGGTAATTGGTTTCCGTGTGCATCCGCCCTTCAAAGTTGGCAGTAATTCAGGGCAAGATTACCAGCAGCATTGTTTCGCAAAAGACATCCTGTGTAATCGAGGCAGGGGCTGTTCAGACAGTGGAGAGGCTGCGATTAGAGCCTGACCGGGCACAAACATCCCGAAGGCAGTCAGCCGGTGGCGCTCCTGCAGACTTTCCTCCCAATCATTCGTTCTCTTATCACTTAGTGCCGGTTTTTAACAATAATACATTAATAATGTAGGAGGCTGCTAATTCGTGCGTATTTCCTGCACATATTTCTTTTACATTGTGGCGGTTTCGCAGATTAGCGTCATTAGAGGACCCAATACGCAACTTTACACCTGGGTGGTGTAAACCGAGGATTTACGGAAATGAAAAAAATAAAATTGCGCAGTTTAACATTCTAATGCTTTGACTCCAGACACGTTTCCCCCACGGTGTCCATCTTCTATTTCTACTTTTACCATTGCCTCTTCCTCTGTGTGCATCACGAGTCAGCCGGACGAAGAGGCCTCCGCCTCCCTCTACGAGATCCGGCCGTTTAAAAAACAGATGTGACTTGCATAGAAAGTGTTACGTTTTTTTTTTATATCTGGCCCGTTCCTCCACTGCCCCTTTGTTACCCTTTTCTTTTGAATGATCAATTTTTTCCAGAGATTTCAGATAGGTCTCTAAAAAGGTGCAACAGTTGGCATTTTTCCCACTTGGCAATATGTTTAGGTCTTGGTTTAACACCACAGCTGTTAGAACGGGCATATTGTTTCCAACATACATTGGGCATTCACTCCACCTATTTCATTTATAGGCCATAATTCTCTTTCAGCCACTGGCTTGACACTTTGTCAATTACATATTGGCTCAGCCCAGAGAACTACTTCTTTCTTCCCCACTGTCTCTCACCTTATGTATAGGTTTTGCAGTAACCCGTCACCTTCAATGGGGTGCAGGTACTGTAATGCATTCAAGAATATTTTTTATTGGCCTACCTCTATCTGCTTCTTATGTACATATTTATGCCCATCTGAATGTGCACTAGCACATAAAACCCAGACCTATTGGCTTTGCTAATGCCCGGTTTATTAAAGATGAAGGACAAAGCAAGGTGAAGTTTGTTTAACTGACAACAGTATCTCCAGAAGTCCTAGTCGGCAATTAGCTCCATATCCTAATGGTTAATTTGAAAGACTCCTGTTTTCAGCACTTCCATATAGCTTTTAGGTCTCGCCTATGGATAGCTTCAGCTGTCTGTTGTCAAAATACATTTTGTGTGCAACGCCAACAATTACAGCAGCTTTGGGGAAACTTATAGTTTATCATTGTATGGATTTTTTTGCCAATGCCATTTGCTTGCTAAGAATTCAATGGCTTGCTTTATTTACTCTTTTTGCGTTTGTCACTACATTCGAGTATTGCTTCTTTACAACACTTTTGAGTGGATAACTTGTACCTTTCATTGCTTACATTAAGGGAACTACTTTTTAGATCTGGCATTAGCCAAGACCATCCACCTATTTCATTTATAGGCCATAATTCTCTTTCAGCCACCACATCCACATCCACCGCATCCACCACCACCACATCCACCACCACCAACACATCCACCACCACATCCACCACCACATCCACCACCACCACCACCGCATCCACCAACACCGCATCCACCACCACCACCACATCCACCACCGCATCCACCACCACATTCACCACACCCACCACCACCACATCCACCACACCCACCACCACCACATCCACCACACCCACCACCACCACATCCACCACACCCACCACCACCACATCCACCACATCCACCACCACTACATCCACCACCCCATCCACCACCACCACTGCATCCACCACCACCACTGCATCCACCACCACCACCGCATCCACCACCACCACATCCACTGCATCCACCACCACCACATCCACCACCCCATCCACCACCACCACCCCATCCACCACCACCACTGCATCCACCACCACCAACACCCCATCCTCCACCACCACTGCATCCACCACCACCACTGCATCCAACACCACCACATCCACTGCATCCACCACCACCACTACATCCACCACCCCATCCACCACCACCACCCCATCCACCACCACCACTGCATCCACCACCACCAACACCCCATCCACCACCACCACTGCATCCACCACCACCACCGCATCCACCACATCCACTGCATCCACCACCACCACATCCACCACCACATCCACCATCACCTCCACAGCCACCATGACATCCACCACATCCACATCCACCGCATCCACCACCACCACATCCACCACATCCACATCCACCGCATCCACCACCACCACATCCACCACCAGCACCACATCCACCCCCACATCCACCACCACACCCACCACCACCACCACATCCACCACCACCACCGCATCCACCAACACCACATCCACCACCACCACCACAGCCACCACCGCATCCACCACCACCACATATACCACCACATCCACCACCACTTTCACCACACCCACCACCACCACCACTACATCCACAACCCCATCCATCACCACCACCCCATCCACCACCACCACTGCATCCACCACCACCAACACCCCATCCACCACCACCACTGCATCCACCACCACCACCGCATCCACCACCACCACATCCACTGCATCCACCACATCCACCACCCCATCCACCACCACCACCCCATCCACCACCAACACCCCATCCACCACCAACACCCCATCCACCACCAACACCCTATCCACCACCACTGCATCCACCACCACCACCGCATCCACCAGCACCACATCCACTGCATCCACCACCACCACATCCACCACACCCACCACCACTACATCCACCACCCCATCCACCACCACCACTGCATCCACCACCACCAACACCCCATCCACCACCAACACCCCATCCACCACCACCACTGCATCCACCATCACCACCGCATCCACCACCACCACATCCACTGCATCCACCACATCCACCACCACATCCACCACCACATCCACCATCACCTCCACATCCACCATGACATCCACCGCCACATCCACCACCACATCCACCACATCCACATCCACCGCATCCACCACCACCGCATCCACCACCACATCCACCACCACATCCACCAACACTTTAACCACACCCACCACCACCACATCCACCACACCCACCACCACTAAATCCACCACCCCATCCACCAACACCACCACCCCATCCACCACCACTGCATCCACCACCGCATCCACCACCACCACATCCACCGCATCCACCACCACATCCACCATCACCACCACATCCACCACCACATACACCATCACCTCCACATCCATCATGACATCCACCGCCACATCCACCACATCCACCGCATCCACCACCACATCCACCGCATCCACCGCCGCATCCAACACCTCATCCACCACCTCATCCACCATCACCACCACATCCACCACCACATCCACCACCACATCCACCACCACATCCACCATCACATCCACCATCACATCCACCATCACCTCCACATCCACCATGACATCCACCGCCACATCCACCACCACATCCACCACATCCACCACATCCACATCCACCACCACCACATCCACCACCACCACATCCACCACCACCACATCCACCACCACCACCACATCCACCACCACATCCACCACCACACCCACCACCACCACATCCACCACCCCATCCACCACCACCACTGCATCCACCACCACCAACACCCCATCCACCACCACCACTGCATCCACCACCACCACTGCATCCACCACCACCACTGCATCCACCACCACCACAGCATCCACCACCACCACATCCACCGCATCCACCACCACATCCACCATCACCACCACATCCACCACCACATCCACCATCCCCTCCACATCCACCATGACATCCACCGCCACATCCACCACCACATCCACCACCACTTTCACCACATCCACCACCACCACATCCACCACCACATCCAACACATCCACCCCCACTTCCACCCCCACTTCCACCACCACCACATCCACCACTGCATCCACCACCACCACATCCACCACCACCACCGCATCCACCAACACCACATCCACCACACCCACCACCACCACATCCACCACCACATCCACCACCACATCCAACACATCCACCACCACTTCCACCACCACCGCATCCACCACCACCACATCCACCACCGCATCCACCACCACCACATCCACCACCGCATCCACCACCACCGCATCCACCACCACCACATCCACCACCACCACCGCACCCACCACCACCGCATCCACCAACACCACATCCACCAACTCCACATCCACCACCGCATCCACCACCACATCCACCACCACCATATCCCCCAGATCCACCACCACCACATCTATGTGTGTGTGTGTGTGTGTGTGTGTGTGTGCGTGTGTGTGTGTGTGTGTGTGTGTGTGTGTCTGTGTGTGTGTAGGTGCAAATGCAATGTTCTTGGATTTTCGTCACAATAAAATACACTGAACATAATCTTCACAAAAGTTATTTACAAACGTTTAAGGTATTGCCATTATAAATTACAATAACTTTTATTTAAGTATTAATTAATTACAAAATTAAAAGCCATTGTTATTTGTAATATCAATACATCTAAGTCACGTAAATACAACACACATTGCATTACAAATACTATAGGTGTCACATTTGCGAAAGTTAAAACTATTGACATTGTAACTGACAAAGCTATTAATTTAGCTATTTTCAAAACCATCACATAAATAAAAAAAGTGTCATTTACTATACCAATCGCTCAAACTTTCCTAATGCGAGACCTATTGCATTTCCAATGCTTGTTTTTTATTAACAACCTCTACATAAGCCATCTATTCCCACACCCAGACACACACTCTCAACAAATACACAGTAATCAATCATAAGAATACAAACTGAAACCACTCTTCACTCACTCACCAAACAGTACACATCTTCACAAAATAAACCTATGTAACTTCTTGATCAGAGGGGTGTAGCCGCAATCCTGTTACTTGAATTTAGAGCTGCTTTTGACACTATGGATCACAACACCATGATCCGCAGGCTGAAGGAGGCAGGTATCAGAGACAGTGCCCTGGGCTGGCTGTTCTTATTTTTGAAAGATAGATCCATCCATTTAATGGAAGGTGCGCATTTCTCAGATATCTTACAGATCTCATATGGAGTCCCACAAGGATCCGCCCTTAGTCCCGCTTTATTCAACCTCTGTATGCATCCAATGGTGTATATAGTGCAGACATTTGGATTATCCATCAAGTCATATGCAGATGATACTCAGCTGGTATTATTGGTGAGGAAGGGCCTTCAATCCAATTACAACCAACTGGCCCCTGCATGGAAAAAAGTAGCAGAATGGATGACCAGGTGTAGCTTAAAGTTGAATGGCGATAAAACAGACCTGATGTTCTTGGGCAACAATTCTGTGCCCAGGGCTACCATTAGCTGGCCACTTGAACTTGGCACAACCCTATTCCAAAATCGTTCTGTAATAAACCTGGGAAATTGGCTAGACCACAATCTCTCCATGGAAATACATGCTAAACAAGCATTTGCAATGCAATTGGTCTCGCATTAGGAAAGTGTGAGCTATTGGTATTGTAAATGACAACATTTTCTAATATGTGTTGGCTTTGAAAATATATAAAATAATAGCATTGTTATTCACAAAGACAATAGCTTACACTTTCCGAATGCAAGTCCTATTGGCTATGGCAATGCTTGTTGGTAGCAAGCAAGGACAGTGCTGGTGTGGTGCTGAGTGATGATGTGGTTGGGCTGAGTGATGTGGTGGTGTATTAGCGTGATGTGGTGGTGTATTAGAGTGATGTGGTGGTGTCCCAGAGTGATGTGGTGGTGTCCCAGAGTGATGTGATGGTGTCCCCGAGTGATGTGGTGGTGTCCCTGATCGATGTGGTGGTGTCCCTGATTGATGTGGGGATGCCCCTGAGTGATGTGCTGGTGCACCTGAGTGGTGCCCCTCAGTGATGTGGTGGTGTTCCTGAGCGATGTGGTGGTGTCCCTGAGTAATGTGGTGGTGTCCCTGAGTAATGTGGTGGTGTCCCTGAGTGATGTGGTGGTGCCCCTGAGGGATGTGGTGGTGTCCCCGAGTGATGTGGCGGTGTTCCTGAGTGATGTGGTGGTGTCCCTGAGTGATGTGGTGGTGCCCCTAAGTGGTGTCCCTGAGTGATGTGGTGGTGTTCCTGTGATGTGGTGGTATTCCTGAGTGATGTGGTGGTGTTCGTGAGTGATGTGGTGGTGTCCCTCAGTGATGTGGTGGTGCCCCTGAGTGGTGCCCCTGAGTGATGTGGTGGTGCCACTGAGTGATGTGGTGGTGTCCCTGAGTGATGTGGTGGTGTCCCTGAGTGATGTGGTGGTGTCCCTGAGTGATGTGGTGGGGTCCCTGAGTGATGTGGCGGTGCCCCTGAGTGGTGCCCCTGAGTGATGTGGTGGTGCCCCTGAGTGATGTGGTGGTGTCCCTGAGTGATGTGGTGGTGTCCCCGAGTGATGTGGTGGTGTCCCCGAGTGATGTGGTGGTGTCCCCGAGTGATGTGGTGGTGTCCCTGAGTGATGTGGTGGTGCCCCTGAGTGATGTGGTGGTGTTCCTGAGTGATGTGGTGATGTCCCAGAGTGATGTGGTGGTGTCCCTGAGTGATGTGGTGGTGTTCCTGAGTGATGTGGTGGTGTCCCTGAGTGATGTGGTGGTGTCTCTGAGTGATGTGGTGGTGTCCCTTAGTGATGTAGTGGGGTCCCTGAGTGATGTGGCGTTGCCCCTGAGTGGTGCCCCTGAGTGATGTGGTGGTGCCTCTGAGTGATGTGGTGGTGTCCCTGTGTGATGTGGTGGTGTCCCCGAGTGATGTGGTGGTGCCCCTGAGTGATGTGGTGGTGTTCCTGAGTGATGTGGTGGTGTCCCAGAGTGATGTGGTGGTGTCCCGGAGTGATGTGGTGGTGTCCCTGAGTGATGTGGTGGTGTTCCTGAGTGATGTGGTGGTGTCCCTGAGTGATGTGGTGGTGCCCCTGAGTGTTGCCCCTGAGTGATGTGGTGGTGTCCCTGAGTGATGTGGTGGTGTTCCTGAGTGATGTGGTGGTGTCCCTGAGTGATGTGGTGGAGTCCCTGAGTGATGTGGGGGTGTTCCTGAGTGATGTGGTGTGTGAGGGTGTGTGGGGGTGAGGGTGAGTGAGGGTGAGAGGGTTGTGAGGGTGAGGGGTGTGAGGTTGTGATGGTGAGTGAGGGTGTGTGATGATGTGAGGGTGAGGGGGTGTGAGGGTGAGTGAGGAGGAGGGGGTGTGAGGGTGAGGGTGAGGGTGTGTGAGGCTGAGTGACGGTGAGTGAGGGTGTGTGAGGGTGGGTGTGGGTGTGAGGGTGAGTGAGGATGTGTGAGGGTGTGAGGGTGGGTGAGGGTGTGAGTGTGTTTGGGGGTGTGTGAGGGTGTGAGGGTGAGGGAAGGTGTGTGAGGGCGGGTGTGAGTGTGAGTGAGGGTGAGAGGGTGTGTGAGGGTGAGGGTGTGTGGGGGTTTGAGGGGGTGAGGGTGAGAGGGTTGCGAGGGTGAGGGGGGTGAAGGTGTGATGGTGAGGGTGAGTGAGGGTGGGTGGGGGTGTGTGAGGGTGAGAGGGTGTGTGAGGGTGAGGAGGTGTGAGGGTGAGGGTCCGAAGTAAAGCCAGCCTCCTGTGCGCATAGAGCCCGAGATCTTCTTAGAAGATAAATGATTTAGAGTTGATTGGAGCTACATTGCCAACAAGTGCACCAGAGACTGGCTGGTTCTTATTATTGAAACAGCGAAAAGGTTAAGTGAAGAGCTTCTTAAAGAAATCTTAGACATAGAAGAAGCTATAAAAGCAGACAAGACCATCATAGACACCAAAGAACAACTTAGCAAAATACAAAACGACCTAGGTGAATACCAGGCATATATGGTAAATCAAAAAATTAAAGGCCTGAAACGAAATCTAGAAAGGGTCAGCCCCGAATGGGCATATCCCTATACTGAAGACTGTTATTACCAACAAGGCCAAGAGCAAACTATTCAACCCCAAGGCCAACGAGGGGTGTGGCGCCAAGGGAGGAGGGCACCAAACAACTGGTCCTTCGGCAATACAAGTAGTGAAGAGGAGGACGTTAATATTGAAACAAATACCTCCAATCAGCGGATTAGGTTTGATCCTCATGATAGGACAAACGAGGATCTAGGGGCCCTGTTCAGGGTTTTTTTAGGTCAGCAATCGCTACACACTCTGAACCAAAGAGAGACCAGTCACAGGGGCAGAGGACGAGGGCGTGCCCGACAGAACCTCAATACAACATGGCACACTTCCTCACCCAGGATTACACGGAGCCGAGGCAGAACCCCCCAACAACTATAATACAGAGCAACATTGTAGTAAATTTGTCAGGACACCAAGTGAGTGAGGATGAACTCTGTGTCCTCAACAAAGGCCTGGGATATGTACCCACGCCGAAACATGACAGTTTCCAGTTGAGAGGGGAAATATATGGGCTCATGAGAAAAATTAAACTTAAAAAGATTTTTCATGGATGAGAACAAGACAAACAAAATAACCATTCTTTATTTACCACCAACTTGAGATGTCCATCCACTTTCTGCCCTCCTAGCAACACAGTAGGCTCAGAAGTCCAAGTGTTTGAACAGAAAGTCCTGCAGGACATTACCAACTTAGAACAAAATACCAACCGAACACTTAACATGAACATGAGCAAAAAAGACTGGGAGGCCCTGAGAGCTCTAGAAAGAAATACGGAAATTACCATCAAACTGGCCGATAAAGGCGGGAGGTGGTGGTAATGGATACAGCAAACTACGAAAAAGAAGTACAGAGACTACTGGGGGACCGCCATAACTATAGACCTTTAGTTAAGGACCCCACCAGAGAGTTGCAGAATACCATCATTCGGTTGGTAACACAAGCTAAAGAAAAGAAATGGGTGACATATAATGAGGCTGAATTTCTAGTTAATTTAAAACCCAGGATGCCGGCATTCTATATAGTGCCAAAAATTCATAAGGTACAACGGCCACACCCGGGACGCCCGATCGTATAGGGCATTCAATCATTGTTAGAGCCATTATCCCAATTCTCTGATTTTTTCCTCAGAGAATGTGTAGTCACACAACCATCTTATGTCCAAGACACCACAGATGTGTTTAGAATTTTGGAAGATTCCATCTATGACCAACAGAACAACTGGTTGGTCACCATAGACATAGAATCATTATACACCAGCATCCCCCAGGAAGCGACGCTGGTGGCAGCAGAGCGCTCCCTGGGGGAATGCGAATGGTTCTATGACACGCCTCAAATATTTGTATTACAATGCATAGAGATCGCATTAACTAACAACTTTTTTGCATTCAGGGACCAGATGTACCTACAGGTCTCTGGGACGTCGATGGGGGCTACATTCGCCCCCAGTTTGAGGCGCATTACATTAACCATGACTCTAATCTCTTCCAGAGGAACATTGTCCTCTGGAAGAGATATATGGATGATGTGTTATGCATATGGCGAGGCTCTGAAAACAGACTACAGGACTTTTTGATATGGCTGAACAATTTGGATCCATGCCTGAAGTTTACATGGACGATCAGCAGGTCTTCAGTCACGTATCTTGACCTAGATATCCGTGTAGAAGATAATAAACTGGTAACAAGTGTCCATCAGAAGCTAATGGATAAAAATTCACTGCTACATTACAGATCGTATCATCCATGAGCCCTTCGTGATGATTTGCCGGTGGGGCTGTTTTTGAGATACCGTCGAAACTGCTCATCAGTACATGAGTTCAGGGAACAAGCCCAGGATTTGGCATCTAAATTGGAAGAACGCAAATACCCCAGAAAGATAATCAGGCAAGCTCAGAAACATGCTTTCAATACTCCACGAGCTGCTCTATTAGATCCCACAGTTAAGAACAGCGAGGAATGCATCCCAGTTGTAACCACTTTTGGACCAATATCCACCAAAGTACGTCAGATCGTCAGACGGCATTGGCATCTCTTGAGTACTAAAACTATGAAGATGCCGCAGCCTAGCTTTCGCGTTCAAGCGCTCAATGAATCTTCGGGACCGGCTAGTCCATACCCGACCCAGACAAAGGGCACAAGAGAGCAACCTTCCCAACGGTCATTTTCCTTGTGGGGGTTGCTCGGTTTGTGAGCTTACGATACCCACCAAGGCAGTGTCCCTAAAAGGCAATCAAATCTGGCATTTGAACAAATACAGTAACTGCAACACCTGCAACGTTATTTACAGATTGAGCTGCCCCTGTAATCTACACTACATCGGGCTTACGTCACGTAAAGTGAAGATCAGAGACCAGGAACACTTGAGCACCTTGCTGGTTGGCAAACTCACCACAAAACTGGTGCAGCACTTCAAAGAATTGAAACACACCCCGAGAGACATTCGGTGGGTTGTCTTGGAGAAAGTACAGGGAGATCAGTTCAACATGGACCGAAGATTAAGTACCAGGGAAGCCAGATGGATTTACCAGGAGGGCGTAGATCAGGAAGAACTAAACAACCTGATTGATTGGGGCAAGGTTGACATCTAAGAATATGATGAATCTAAAATTAAGATTAGAGTAAGAACTGGACAATATGATAGCTGCATTTTAATCACTGACAAGCAGGTCACATCGAAACTTGTCTTGTCTAACATCTAAATATAGATAGTCCAATGATCATGCAGGCACATACACATAGAACAACTATATGGGTCGGACATCAGCATCCATACATCATGAACTTTGAAATGACAAGATATCAACACTTGCTACGGGTATGAAAGTGCAGCGAACAAATCTGAATAAAGTTTTATTCAAAAAGGTTTAATTTAAAAAAACAGATAAACTGATATATAGTACCATCATTGAAAGTATAGGAGAAGAATACCCATTGAACATCTTAAGGAAACAACATACTACAGTTCGTGCTCGTAATGCTACTAATAAAGTTTTGGTGTTTTGAGTGAACTAGATAAATTGACAGGAATGTTAGGATGAAGGGCTTGCCGTCCAACAAACTAGATACATGAGGCCCATATCAGAATAGCTGTTCAACAGCATGAAGGCAGATGTGCATTTAACATAACGAGAAATTGCAGGAAAATGTGTTAAACATCGCCTTAAAAAACAAAAATAAAAAAATAAAAAAATAAAATCACAAACAGTGTTTAAAATAAGCCGCCATTGCATATACAAACAGCGTATCTCCCAGGGACATACATAAAGGGTGTATCACTGAGATAGATGTATTTGGATCATGCACAGGTCATGTAAATAATAGGAACTCCAGACACTACAAAATGGCGCCAAAAATTCCTTATTCTAAACCTCAACTTGACTAACACGAGTTGCGATCACGTGTATGACCGTGATCCCACGAGTTACGCGGTTTCGCGGAGAGGCCAATAGAATTTAAAAACAGAGCCGAACCGGGGAGAAGGAAGGGGTTGAGGCAACGCTCGGCTACAGACGAAATCCCGGTAAGAGTATGCATGAGATCATGCCGTATGTGTGAGCAAGCTTGAACGGGGAACCGCTGATTGCTGTATAGAAATAGACAAACTGAAGCATGGGGACATCCGCTAAGCCCGGTGTGTAATAGATCAAGAGCTCGCCAATTGCAGTCAGAAACATTGGTGAGCGACACACATAACGGCTGGGGGACGCCAACCATTAAAGAGGCACTACCTTGACAAAGAGTTTAGCGCTAGAGCTAAGAATTACACTCCATGATGATAGACATACAGATCAGGAGCTAACTCCAAATGCTCTATGTTTTCACAGGCTGACGCTGGCAGCAAAAGGGATCAAAAATAAAATAATAAGGAGTGACAAGAGCACACCCACGCTCAAGGTATAGGTATACCTGACGAATATCCATAAATGGTAAATCATTTGTGATATACAAGGGGAGAGAACCATGTGTACATAACAATTTTAACAGATTGAATATAGAAAACAACTTGTGCCCACTGACATAATTGCGCTGTGTTCTCCTATGTTGTTCACAGGCACCTATATGAGAGTTGGTGTAGGGTGGAGTGACAGACCCACGCCCTGAAGAAGTTGCCGTAAGTTTTTAAGGGGCAACGAAACATGTCGGCTTTTTTAAATTGAACTGTCACACAGAACAGAATAAAGTACAGGAGGCCAGTGTGATAGAGTTCGGTTTTATTATCACAGGATCAGAATGTCACAGTAATTGAAACATCTTTTCCTCATGTTGGGTCCATACTTGCAGGCTTGGCATACAGGCAGGCACTGGTACCCTAGCACTTTCACTCACTTTTATTTACAACTTCTTTACGCACATCTTCACTTTTTCTTCGGAATGGTGGCAGCTGATGATGAGAACCTAGGCAGCAGGCAAGTACCATCCTGCTAGCATCCATGGTGTTGCTCCCATGAGGCTCCGTCGTTCCCCTTTCACACTTTTTTCTGTTCTCTGTTTCCTCTCCTTTCACTTCCTAAGGGACGGGAGGGTTGAGAGACAGAGGAGTTAGAGTGAAAACAGCGCAATCTTTTAAATTGACGTTTTAAATGTGATAATGTGATCTCCACCTAGTGAGGTAAGATGGCTGAAGTGAAAGCCACTGTTCCAACAAAATAATTTTATTAGTTGGCTAGAGCTAGGAGAAGGACACTCAACCACAGAACAGGTCTTGTATTGTATATGCTATGGTGAGAGGGGGACGACCTGTTTTTTTGATCCTCTTTGCTCCTTTTGGAAGCAGCACTTGGTCGTGGCAACTGTCAGCGTTGCGATATGAAGCATAGTGATGTGGCGTGCAGTGCCTTCAAGTCACAGTGCAGGCATCAGCTCGGTGATGGTTATCCAGCGGCGTTAGTGAGACCAGGGCTGCGGCCAAAGCGGGGCGGTAGTCGTTGCAGTGCTGACAGGTTACGGTGCAAGCGACAGTACCGATTAATGGGTACTGGCATCTGTGTACCCAGATTGTGGTGTGGGACGGGGCAGTGCATCATGTGACTTATGTGCGGTACCCCAATCCACGGGGCAGATTCGTGTGTTTAGGTCAGCGGGCAGCGATATCATCAGTGAGATCAGGGGGGTGGACTGAAGCGAAGCGGTGCAGAATGCAGTGCCCACAGGTCACGGTACAATTAGTGGCTTGGTGGTGGCGGCGGTCATCATCGTCATCAGAGAGACCAGTGTTGCGGTGCGGCAGTGCCCTCTGCCGTGCCTTCAGAACACGGAACCAGCAGCAGTGCAGATGACAGCTGCTTTCCCCCTCCCTGGCAACTGAAACCCAAGGCTCCAGAGGCGGTACCCAGAGGTAAGTGAAGTATTTTCTCTCCCTGATACTTCGTGATTAGGAGGCAAGCTCAATCTCAAGCCCTTGGAGATACTCAGCAGCAAGTGAAGTGAGGTCAGTCTAGTCCTTTCACTGCCCAAGACTGAAGCAGCGACTGCAGGCCAACCCAGCAAAGCAACAACACAGCAAAGGGGCAGTACTCCTCCCGCAGTTCTTGCAGCTTTTCTTTATTTGGCAAAGTTCCTTGATCCAATCAACGTCTCTGAAGTCTTTTATCTCCCTGAGTCTTCCAACAGGAGGCAAGCCCAACTTCAGGCCCTTGGAGAAAACTCTACCAGCAGGATGATGAAAGTACAATCCAGTCCTTTCCCCACCCAAGACAGAAGCAGCAGGAAAGTGGCAGTTCCTCCTGACAGGTTTTCCAGCTCTCCTTCCCAGCAGGTTCCTTTGTTCAGCAGTCATCTGAAGTTCCCGGGGTCTGGGTCCCAATATTTATACTCAGTTTTTCTTTGTTCGTTTGGGAAGAGAGTGTCTGTGCTCAACCCAAAAAAGTTCTGTCCTCTCTGGTCCAGCTTCCCGACAGGAGGTGGAGACAGCATTGTGCAAGGGAGACAGGGCCTATTCAGGTGCAAGAGAAATCTCCTATCACCACTCTAAATGCAGACCAGGAATATTTAGATGCTAGTGAAACTCCTCCCACTACTCTGAAGGCAGCCCAGGTTCATTCAACCAAACACTGACTCATCCACAAAGGGCAGGACACATCTTGACCCCCCGTGGCTGTCTACAGTCAATGCACACCCCTAGCCTCTGTCACTCCAAACCCAGACAGGCAATCCACAACAAAGCAGAGGCACACAGGGTGGCTAAACAAGAAAATACAGACTTTCTAAAAGTGGTATTTTCAAACACACAACATAAAAATCATCTTTACTAAAAGATGCCCTTTTACATTCTGAGTTCAGGCATACTAAACACCATTTCTCCATTGTGTCCCAATGGGAAGTAAGCTTTTACAAAGCATCTCCCATTCTATCCTATGGGACAGATTGCCTCTGAATAGTGAAAAAACGAAATACACAGTATTTCATTATCGGGACATGTCTCACAAACATCAGTACATGCCCTACCTTTCTCATACACTGCACTCTGCCAACAAGGGTACCTAGGGTCTACCGAGTAGTCAATTTGTAAAACAATAAGTGCTGTGGCGTGCGTCAGGAGGCAGCTTGCACCAGCCGATGTCTCCTGTTGGTGCAGCCTAAAAAAAACAACTACTAACCATGAAAGTAGGGAGAAGATGTGGCATAATTGCAAGAGCTTCAGAGCTGGTGAATGAGGTTCGAGTCTTGGCCTCGGCTCAGCATCCTGTGATTCTGGGCAAATCCCTAAATGTGTCATTATCTGGTGCTCTTGATAGCGCCGGTGTTAATGATTAAAAGCCGTTGCTGAGCACTGGAAACCACCGGCTCAAATTAAGCACCTGGCCTACCTTAGGGGTGACTCATTTGTAATAAAAGGGAAAGTTAGGGCTTGGCAAGTGGGTGCACTTGCGAGGTCTACATGGCAGTCACAACTGTGCACAGACACTACGGTGGCAGGTCTGAGGACCCTTTGAAGGGCTGCTTGTGTGGGTGGCACAATCAGTGCTGCGGGCTAAATAGCAGCATTTGATTTATAGGCCCTGGACACACAGTGCACTGTACAAGGGACTTACAGGTAAATAAAGTAAGCCAATCATGGAAACACCAATCCATAAACACACTTTAAGCAGAGAGCACTTAGCACTGAATAGCAGTGGTAAAGTGCACAGAGTTCTAAAACTAACAACAACAGTTTCAAAAACACGAGGCCAAAAATCAAAAAGTCTGGGGGGGGGGGGGGGGTTGGGGGGTATAAACCCGCTTAAAAAGCCAAGCCTAACAGTCATCTGTCAACTACCAGACATTATAACAGATTTGGTTAGCTTTGCCTGCGTGTTTTGTTTAGTTTGATATTTTCTTGGTAGCACTTGCTCATTTTCCTCTCATGAGCTTATTCCTCAACTACAGATATACAACTCTGTCCCCACACCACACTCTTGTGAACATAAACAGTAATATATATGTTGGCCACACAGCTGAAAGAGGAGATGGGAGCGGCCCCATTCTCTCAGCTCCAGAGCCCCAGCTGAAGTCATCTCCGACTTTCGGCAGAATTTTTGGGGTATGGGTTGAGGGGTAGGTCAGGCCAGATTTCTGGTACAACAACAGAGCTTCACAATGCGCAGTAGCAAGCTCGGTGTGTCTTGTCATTGGGATCATTATGCCAGTCTACATTTGCACTCCACATGTTGACCCTAGTGTCTTATATTCCCCCAATTTGTCTTCATTCCTACTGCGTCATATAGAAGGCAGACACTAAACTGTGTCGTAACAGCACTACCTTTTATGAGTGATGTACCTTTCATGATTTAGGGCCACAGGAAGCGTTGTGTGGTAATGTCACTGCCACAATAACAAGGCTGTGCATCAATGTCGTCCATAGATGACGCAAGCAAAGTTGGAAGGATTTGGCTGGCAAACTTAATTAATGTAATTAATGTGGGCCTAAACGATTGCAAAGCACCCCTTTCAGACTTATATCTGATGCATGGTGCCCTATTCCCTGCATCGAGTTCAGGTGCAAGGCTGGGTGCTCCCTTCGTCTTGCTACAAGGTAAGGTTTGGAGACATTTCTTGCAGTCTGGTGTCCTCTTGAGGTCATTGGTTGTAGATCCATAAGGCAGTTGCCTTCAATGGCCTTAATGTAGCAATGGCCCAGCTTCCAGCTAATACTAATGCCAGAAGAGAAACATGCAGTAAAAAATGTATTTGGCATGAATAAATATGTTCATATGTATTTTAATGTAACACATACAGAAACAGTAAATGAGCTGTTTCTTGACAACGGTGGATAAAAGGCCTACATTTCTAACCCTCTATGAAAGTAGTTTGTGGCTTACAAAGAAACCTTTTGAAACGGGACGTACTTTAGACCAACCATAGAAAAAAAACATCAAGCCAAAAGATTAAAAAATACTAAAATATTAAAAATAAGCTGTACAAAAGGAAGAACACTACACAAATGATAATTTTATAGCCACATTTTTTACTTCATCTTTCACAAAACCTGTTCATAAAAATCAGAAGCATTGAGTGATAGTCCCTCAGACCATGACATGAAAGGATGAACAGTCTTACCCAGAGTTCAAATGCTAATGATCCTAACGATATACATAAGTATTCTGGTGGCCAGCTTAGTAGCTTCTTTTGGTCACATTTTAATTTCTTGTATCCGTTTAAAGGCCTGTATCCACTAAATTATTTATCCTTTTCGCCAATTAATTTGCTCACATCAATTGTTATTATGGGATTTGCGTTCGGTTTTATAGGCTTTGACTTCTTCTGCATTTGATCCCCCTAGGCAACCAGACATTATATTTGTGGCCTTAAAAGTTGATTTTCTGGTAGCTATTATATCTGTCAATAGGATATGGGATCCTGCTACTCTTATGGCCAGAGAGCCTCTCCTTACCTTCTTTGAGTGCAACGTGGGGCTTTGTTCCGATTCTTCTTCTGTCCCAAAGGTGCCTTCTGCCTTTCACAGGGATTACGGCTGGTTCTCTCAGCTCTTTTGGAGGTGTCTGATGCTTCTCAGGAGATGGGTTGTCATCTCCTGAATGTGAAAAGGGCATTGCAGCTTTATTTGGCCACAATGGAATCTTTCGCAAATCTGACTCCCTTTTTGTTTCTTTTGATTCTTCTTGCAAGGATGAGAACGCTTTTTTGGTTTCCATTACCAGAGGGACCTAGCTTACTCCATAGTGGGTGAACCCCAACCCTGGTGGCATTCATGGTCATTCTACTAGGAGCCTTTCCCCCTCCTGAGCTGAGGGACGTGGTTTTTACATTGCTGAAATTTGTTGGGCCACTACTTGGACAGGTCCAAAAACTTTTGTTAGTTATTATCGCATTCAGAATGTTTTGCATGCTCATATGAGTCTTGGACGTGAGGTTTTGGATTCTGGATTGGCTTTGCTCGAGCTTTAGTTTGTTCTGTTGTGTTTTTCATTAATACCATTGTGATTGTGGCAGCAGCTTGGTTTTTGTTGTGATTGGTGTTGTTGCTGGCCTAGTCTGAAGATCTTGCTAGGACCGCTTTGATATTGTCTCAATTACTTACAGGTATTCTTAATTACTCCTAGTGCTGTTTGTTCCTGTCCCATTCATTACACCCCTCTCGCCCTCCCAGGCATCAGGACCTTCAAACTGTTGAGGGAGCTTGGTGTTCCAGGAGGAATGCTGGGTAAAGTGTATCCTGATAGGCTATTAGCTGTGAGAGATGGACATTTTTCAAGCATTTCCTTTTCTCTTTTCTGTCTCAGGAGGTGGATTCACCTCATTGGTAATGAATGGGAGAAGGACAAACAGGACTAGGAATAATGAAGATTACCTGTATGTAATTGAGACATTAGCTTCATCTTATATCTTTATGTGACAATATATAGGCCACCTGCTTCCGCTGCTTGGACGTCAGTGAACTGATGGAATAATTGATAAATAAATCAATAAATTGATCAGGGATAAATATTCAATAACATCACATACTCTGGCACATACTCATTCACCCAAATCCCTGATATGCTGGGGTCGAGTTTTATGATAAATACCTTAGTTCACTATTATTTTCTAATGTATATCTGAGATATCCTGTACTGCTACGTATTGATATGTAAATCAACTTTCCATCTACCTGGTCGATGAACCAACTAGTTGAAGAGTCGATGGCAATGGTAAAATAGATTTTTAATCATAAACTTAGCTAAATAACCCCAGACTGTCGTGAGATTCAAAATTGTGTATTTAATAATATTAAATGCTCAATGCAAATACATTCATAATTTCAAATTTCATAAATTCATAATTCATAATACTGCAGGTTGCCTCGTACAACATCTCAAGGGCTCTACCCATAACTGATGTCATACTCTTGACCACATCTATCCAACTTGCATGAAGGTATCAGTGATCTCAAAACCTTTTGTTCCATGCCTTTAGATACAATTGAGATCTTGAGGAGGTTTGAGCCAAAATGACTACCAAGTCCTTTACAAAGGCTTTCTGGCCACCCATTATGCTTTCAGTGGACCACATTGAAGGCTGTTATTCCTCTTATTCTTACACTACTTGCAACACCACTGCTTTGAATATGTTCGCTCTCTTGCCTTAACTCTCTTCTTGTATGTCTTCTTCCACTTCATGCCCTTAAGAAAGTTGGTTCACTAACGAGCTGCAACATATGGAATTAACCTGTTAGCAAAACGAACATCATTGTTAGGCACCAAAAAAACATCTGTGTGCAGAGGCCTGCATAACTACAAGAAAGCAGTTGTAATTGCACGTGCTAACTTTGGGCCAAATATTCTAAACATTTTTACAATTCCAAACAATCAAAATGCTGTATGCGACCAAAAATACGTTTTCACAATGTATCAATGGCAATTTAGAAGTCAGTACATTTTTTAACAACTCCTAAAAATGCTTAGAATCTCCATACCCAATTGCTGTTTGAAAGCGGCGAGTTCTGGGTGTCTCTTCAAAATAATGATTTAGTATCAGGTTTATCAATGATTTGCAACTATAATTCCAGTCATAAACCATTGAAAAGTTATAGCATAACATAACATAGCATAACATATATTATAGACCCCATGATGGGGTGATAACCTATTCACAAAAGGGAAGAGGTCCCCTTGGACCCCCTACGCTTTGTGAACATTGAAAAAAGTATTGGGGAGAGGACGCAGTGATCCATTGGACCATTGTTAACTTTCAGTGAAACATTTTAAAGAACTGTCGGTAGGAAGCACAAATGCATTTTCTAATCTAGTTTACGAGAATATATATTGTTTTAATGTCCTAAACCCATTTAGCAATTCGGTAAAAAGTTACCTTGAAACAGTGATTCTGTTAAATAATCCACAGGAACTGGTGGGGAAGCAGGTTGATTTATTAAGCAGCACAGCAACATAAACAGTAGTCTCTTGGTCCACAGGAACAGTGCAACTGACCTGTAGGCAAGAACACAGTAGTGTTCTAAGAACACTTAAAGAAAAACATGCAGGATTTAAAGGTACAGGAAAATGCAATGAGGTGAAAATGTAACACATCTCCCTTTCATAAAAAAGAAAGAAAAAAGGTTAAGAAGCATAACCATGAAATTTCACAGGAAACGATCTAGGGCGGTTAGATAACTTAACCCTTGAAGCAATGGAACTGCTGGTAGGCTTGGGAACGGCGGAAATGGAAGTTTGCTGCACAGTGGGACACTTTGCAACCCGCTTAAAATTCCATAACCTGCCATCCTGGGTAATGACACTATTTCTAAAAACTTTTACAAGTTTCATTGGCTTACTAAACTTATCAGAACATTTTGAAAGAATACCAGGTCTCTTGATCCTCACCACATCTCCCACAGAAAAATCAGGAGATTTAACGTTCCACTTTTTGTCATACCACAATTTACTTTTTGATTGTTTATTCTCAACTTTCTGAGATGCTTGTTCAACCAACTCTTGTGAAAAAGACTTGTTGAGACATTTATCCCTGAACCACCAAGGACAAATGGTAGAAGCAGGATCACGTCCTTTAAGCAAACGAAAAGGACTGACTTCAGTGGTTGAATGAGGAGTAATTCTGTAACACCACAACTTTTCTCTTAAGGAAGTTTTCCAATCTGACCCAGACTTACAGACCTCAGATATAAAACCCTTCAAAACTCTATTAAAACGCTCCACCAAACCATTTTCATGTGGTTCATAAAAGGAAACAGTGTTGTGCTTGATGGAATGTAATTTGAGAAAAGTCTCCATTTCTAGTGAGGTAAGTTGCACGCCATTATCCGTGACCAAAGTGGACGGACAGCCCTCTCTAGAAAAAACTTCCTTAAAAAATTCTATAACAACATTGGTGGAAGTAGAAGAAACAAATTTAACTTCTGGCCATTTTGAGTGGTAATCCATAAGCACAAGAGCATAGCGGGAATCAGAGGGAAGACACATAAAAGGACCAGAAATGTCAAAGGCAAGTTTTTTCCAAGGCAAAGTGGGCCAAGGGGTCGTCTTCAATGGGGGAACATTAACTTTCAACATTTTGTCGTTTCCTACACAAACAGAACACTCTCTGACCTTGTGTTCAACCAAACGATCCAACGATGGCCACCAGAAATAATTCCTAATCAATCTTTTCATGGCCGACATACCTGGATGTGATTTATGTGCAAGATCTAGAATCAAATTTTGTATATCAAAAGGTGGAACACATTTACCAGATTTAAAAACTAAATCATTCTCCAACTCAAGCTCAGTTGAAATATTAAAAAATGGCATAACATTTTCTTTTAACAATTTTTTATCAGGCCAACCTTCTAGAATGAATTTTTTAATATTTTGTAAAGTGAGATCTTGTTCATCAGCAGTTTTCCATAAGTCTTCAGAAATCTCATTGAAAGAGGTAGAGAGAACATCCTGCAAACAAGTGACCACATCAGTGTCATTCAAACTCTTGCACACAGAAACTGGAGATGGATGACGAGACAAGAAGTCTGCCACCACATTTCTTTTTCCAGGGACATACTCCGGAGTGAAAGAATATTCTTGGAGTCGTGAAGTAAGTCTGGAAATGCGAGCTGTGGCATTCCAACCTCCACCTGGGGACAGAATGTTAACCAATGGTTTGTGATCAGTTCTCAGAACAAATTTATTTCCCCAAATGAAATTTCTAAAGTGCTCAATAGCCCAAACACAAGCTAAAAGCTCTTTTTCAATGACCGCATATCTACGTTCCGTATCATTGAGGGTACGGGACGCAAAACACACATTCCACTCATCTTTGCCAGACTTTTGAGACAAAACAGACCCAAGACCATACATACTGGCATCCACCGTGATGACACACAACTTATTCAAACAGAAAGGTCTAAGTGTTGGAGCATGCAAAATATCAGACTTGATGCGTTCAAAAGCTACCTGTTGTTCCCCTTCCCAAACAAACGAATTACCATGTCTCAAAAGCTTCCTCAGAGGCTCCATTTTGGTGGCAAAATTATTTACAAATTTACTATAGTATTCACACATTCCTGCAAAGGATAATAACTGGTCTTTATTTGTTGGCGGTGGGGCATTACTAATACCATCAACATTCGATCTTTTCGGCACTACACCATCACCTGATAATGTGTGTCCCAAATATTCAACTGAAGATTGAAATAACTTGCACTTGCTGGCTTTCAAGGTTAAACCGCTATTCCTTAGCTTTTCACACACAGATCGTAAATGACCAATATGGTCCTCCACAGTACCAGAAAAAATTAAAATGTCATCTTGAAAACATTTCACAAACTGATCCACATCCCTAAAAATATTGTACATGACCCTTTGGAAAACTGAGGCAGCTGAGGCTAAACCAAACGGCATTCTGTTATACTGAAAAAGACCATGAGGAGTAATAAAAGCTGTTAGACACTTGGATTCATCGGTAAGTGTGATCTGGTGATAGGCCGATCTTAGATCCAGGGTAGAAAAAACCTTAGCACCTTCCAACATGGAAACCACCTCATTTATATTTGGAAGGGGATGACAGTCCACAATAATGGCCAAATTAAGTGCCCTGAGGTCCACACACATTCTCAAAGATTTGTCCGGTTTCCTGACCAAAACAATCGGGGAAACCCATTCTGCAGAATCAATAGGTTCAATGATTTTTTCAGCCACTAAATCATCTAACATTTTCCTCAGATCTTCCCTCACATTAATGGGTACCCCTCTCAGCTTTTGCCTAACCGGAACAGCACCAGATCTCAGTTTTATTTTGTGAGAAAAATTTTTAAGCATACCTAACTTATCAGAAAAAACATCCTTAAATTCACTTTTAATAATATCGGTTCCTCCTTCATTTGAAATAGAGGAAATGCTATTATCTTCAAAAATTTCACCTAAAATAACAGGATCTTTGGCACGAGGATTTAAAATAATACCAAATTTCCACAAATCTTTCCATCCAATGACATTCACGCCTTTGACTGCAATATACAATTTAATATCAACAGTCCTGGATTTGAAAGTAATTCTGACTTGAAAAAGACCTAACATTGCTACAATAGTACCATTGAAACTAATTGCACTAATCTCAGAGGGAAGAATGTCTTTTAAATTCAGAACCTGTTTTAACCGTTCTTCAAAATAATCCTTGGTAATAATGGTCCAAGGTGAACCCGAATCAGCCATCAAGTTAAGGCTGACACCCAAAACAAACATCTCACAAATGGGTTTTTTAATAAGCTGATCATTGTCATCGATCAAAGAAATCTCTTCAGCCAAATAAACTACAAAACCTTTATTGGATGTATCACAATGCTCTAAACTAATACAGGCACAACTGCAAGTTTTTGAAGGACCTTCTGTAACAACTGCTACTTTATCTTTGGGACTTTGCATAGACATCCTTGAATCTCTACAAACAGTGGAGAAATGTCCTAACCTTCCACACTTCCTGCACTCTTTGTTGATAGCAGGGCATCCAGCATATGAAGCAACATGCATTTTACTACCACATTTATAACAAATCATAGCTTTCCCATACCTCTTAAAATTACTTGTGTTGTTGAATCTATTGGTATTGGCAAATGCTTGTTGACTTTCATTGATTTGTCCTTCTTTATGTTTAACAAGACAAACTTCATCATG